>NC_136057.1:12304011-12904011 GCF_964261635.1 Lissotriton helveticus | reverse complement strand
ATCTACTCAAGATTTCACAGACAAACTGGCAAATGATTACACACCCAAAACACACATATTAAACTCATACTTAACCCGTTTCATGTGCCGCCGATTTTGCGGAAGTGCAGCACTTCCGCAAAACGGGCAGGGCCGCGTCGGCCATTGGCTGACGGCAGCATGGACGGGGTTAAAGCAAAGACAAAGCACCAGCGCTGACCCTTTTCAAAACAACAATATAAGAATTCTCTAACCCAGCTTCTCTGCTCCTTCCAACCAAAGGCTTGGCAGTTCGGGCTGGACTGTTCCCATGAGGCACAGGGTTAAGACTGATTTGCATATGGCCAGGTCTAAATTGGGGTGGCATGGTGAGCAAAAGATGATCGATTTGACCCAGATCTCTTGACTGGGTGTGAATGTTTTGATTTGTTCTGCATTCTGTCCATCAATTATGTGTCTTTTTCCTTAAAACACAGTCACACGATTAATTTATTGACCTGGTCTAAGCAAGCAGGCCTGCCAGCAGCCCTTCTGAACCCTGTCCACCACAAACCTTCAAAACAGTTCTTCGACCAACCTCAGCTGCCACAGCAGTAAGAAGAATCAATTTCTGAAGTACCGGAATATTTTGAGAAGAACTCAAAAAGTCATACATACGCCCATTACTGAAGAAAACATACTTGGATCTGCTGAACCAGCCACAACCACTGCAGGTAAGAGTGGTGGTGAGGTGGGGCTAGGTGAGGGGGAATTTCGAGAGCCAACCACAAGGGAAAATGAAATAAAAGATTAATTGTCCCTTGTGGTCGTTTGTCGAAATCCTAACTCACCTGGCCCCACCGCCCCCCTGCTCTTACCTGCAGTGGCTGCGGCTGCGCTGATCCCCAACAACTACAAACCGATTACAAATGGGCCTTTCCTGGGCAAACTGATAGAAAAATGCCCCAATGTCACAATTCATTGAAGATCATGCCATACTTTCAGACTTCCAAATGGGATTCCATCCAGGAAGAGGCACAGAATCTTCCCTCTGTGCCATCTGGGATGAACTGAAGAACACAGTAGACCTCAATGGGGTTGCTGCCCTACTCCACTTGGTCCTCTCTGCTGCCTTTGACACGGTTGACCATGACACTCTAAAACAAAGACTCTACGAAGCCAGCATAGAGAGAACTGCTCTAGACTGGATCACATCCTACCTTGGCTCAGAACTAATGTCATCCATATCCCCCTTTCTCCTCCAAACCGTACTTCACAAAAGCAGGGGTCCCTCATGGCTCTATCATCCCACCCAAGCTTTTCAACATCTACATGAAGTTATTACCGGCACTGATCAATCAATTTCACCTCATGTTCTATAATATACAGATGACACGCAAATACTCCTTAAACTGGAATGCCCCAAAGACATTGGAAATTCACCTATTTCCAGTTGTCTCAGAGCCGTGGATCAGTGAATGATGTGCAGCCCTCTCAAATTGAAAGCTTCAAAAATGGGAATACTCACGTGTGATGATTGGAAAAATGATGACCTGCTCTTCGCCTGGCCTGATGATATGGGAACACCTCTTAAAGTATCAAAGGAAGTAAGAAACCTCAGAATAACCATGGACTCTTTTGAAGACAACAATCCAGGTTGATAGATTGATTGAAGTTTTATGAAGGTAAGAAGGAGCAACCTCGAACAACTGTGTGTCCTGCAGCATCTGCTTCTCAACTGCTGGATTCCACAAACCGGATTCCAATAGTCGAAGCTTCAGCTGCATGACAACCGTTACTAGGTACAGTAAATACATTCAAGATACAACACATCCTCCTTCTTTAAAAAAAAATTAAAAAAAAAACAATCAAAAACAAATAACACAAATAGCAAGGACATCATTTTAATTACAACAATAATCCTTGAATTTCACAGGAACACTTTTGACACGTGTGCTAGAGAATTTGGACGTCACAGGCATGTAAGAAGATTGATTACCCCCAACTGTGTCAGTAACATCCTTCTTTTGATTACCCACAGCTGTGTCAGTAACATCCCTCTTTAGGCATTCACAAACCTCAGTTTCATTGCACCTGGACACCCGATTAGTGTTCCACCATTTCCCATCAGAAAGTTTTAAAGATTGACCCTTGACCGACACTATTTCCTTTGGATTAGATAATTTGGAAAATCCCTTTTGTTGTATAACACCCAACTTCACCCTCACAAAATCGCCTGCACAAAATTTCTGAGAAACTTTAGATAATGTATCTATATGTTTCTGCTCATAAGAATCTTGATATTTTTCTACTTTAGAACGAATAGCTTTTTCATCAACTAATTTCCTGCCACATCTCCCCATTCAGGCAGGCACAGCAATGGAACAAGGAACCCTACCCTTCAATAAACAAAAAGGGGTCTCACCAGTAACAGTGTGCCTAGTGGTTCTATAATTCCATAACATTTTCTTAACTAAACCTTTCCAATCAGAATGGTTGTGCAGAGCCATTTGAATGCAATCATTGAGTACCCTATTAAAACGCTCAATAAGACCATTCCCACGAGGATGATAAACAGGGGTCTTTAAATGTTTGATACCCCAAACCCTGAGAAAACTACTGAACTCATTAGAAATTAATTGAGGCCCATTATCGGATAGAATTTCCGCTGGACAACCTTCCCTGCGGAAAATTTCCTCACAGAAATTGATAACAGTGTCTGCTTTAACCTCACGAACAAAGGTAACCTCTGGCCACTTGGAAAAATAATCCATTAAAACTATGGCAAATCTACAGCCACAACCAAGAATGTCAAATGGCCCACAAATATCTATTGCTAACCTCTCCCAAGCACGTTCAGGCCAGTTAGCATGTTGAATGGGTGACTCCTGGACAGTATGACTTTTATCACTCAATGAACAATCCACACAATCCCTAACAAATCTTTAAATTTCCCTATCCATTCCAGGCCACCAGAAATCCTCCCTAGCCTTCCTTTTCATAGCTGACATCCCTCCATGACCCTCATGTAGTAAATTGAGCAACCTAGATCTCATGATAAAAGGAACAACTAACCTATCATTCCTTCTCAATATGCCATCCAACACCGACAACTCACACCAAACTTCTTTATAAGGAATTAAATCCACGTGAGACTTCCAACCTTCCCTTAGCGGCAGACAGTCCATGGCCCTTTTTGTAATGACGTCATTCACCACAGCACTCTTCCAATCAGATTCATCAATAGCCTGACAAACTTCCCCTAACTTGGCCACAACCCAGTCTTCTCTGTCAGCCTCAACGTCCGTACTTTCCTCTTTCTCAACCGGAAGACGTGATAAGCAATCCGCGTTGACATTCCTGACACCCGGAACATATTTAATATAAAAATTGTACTTTTGTAGCCGATAACTCCATTTGGCGATGCGTGGAGAGGCCTTTGCAGCTCCAGCTGTGGAAAATATGTCAATTAGTGGTTTGTGGTCAGTGTGTAGATCAAAACTCCTGCCCCAGACAAAATTTCGAAAGTGATTCACCCGCCACCAACGCGCCAATGCCTCTTTTTCAATAGTAGAGTATGTACTCTCTTCACCCTTCAAAGTCCTGGAAGCAAAAGCAATTACTCTCTCCTTGCGATCATGAACCTGCATCAAAATAGCTCCCAAACCATATCCACTAGCATCAGTTACAATTATGCATTTGTCCTCGATATTCAAAGGTTTTAGGGATGTCGCTTTGGCCACAGCTTTTTAAACATCATCAAAAGCGCACTGACACTTATCCGACCATGAGAAAGTGGCATTCTTTTTCATTAATTCCCTTAACGGAAAAACACAATTGGCAAAATTATAAATAAATCTAGAATAATATTCGGACAATCCAATAAATGACCTGAACTGGTCCTTATTGGTAGGAACAGGAGCCTTTTCTAAATCTTCAACAAGTTTGAACTTGGGTTTGATACCATCCTGATTTAACGTGTGACCTAGATAATCAACATTTGTCTGACAAAATTTGCATTTCTTCAAGCTAATAGTTAAACCGGCTTGCTGAAGTTTACCCAACACCACTGTAAGTACCCCATTATGTTCCTCTTGGTCGTTCCCCCACACCAAAATGTCATCCTGAAACACAAGCACATTTGAAATGTCTTTTAAAATGCCTTGCATTATTCGTTGAAAAACTGCCGAAGCAGACGCCAACCCAAATGTCATGCGTATAAATTGATATGTGCCTTCGGGGGTAATAAATGACGGTAAATGTTTGGACTTGGGTTGCAATTGCACTTGATCGTAAGCGCTTGACAAATCCAAAGTAGAGAAGAATTTAGCATTATCTACAGTGGCTAACATGTAATTTATATGTGGTAAAGGAAATCGATCAACCCATATGTTAATATTTAAATCCCTTAAATCCACACACATGCGGATACTTACATTAGATTTGTGTGCGATCACGATTGGACTAAGCCACTCTGAGGCTTCTATTGGCTCTATTATCCCCTCATTGCATAGCCTTTCTAGTTCTTTGTTCAACAGAACCCTTAAAGTAATCGGTACATCACGTACTTTATGTACCTTGGGAGATGCACAATCCTTAAGTATTATACGATGTCTAAATTTCCGTAAGCATCCCAATTGTTCCTTAAAAAGCTCAGGAAATTTGGATACCCATACATTATTATACAACTCATCAGTTGAAAGTACCTGCAAAGGATGATTAGGATTTAGGGTGATGTCTAAGGCTTTTTGTTCTCTCCAACCCAAAAGAGACTTCCCTTTTTCCACTACATACACTTTAGATTCCGCTTGTCTGTCTTGGAACTTTATCTTAGATACGAAATACCCAATGACCGGTAATGTTTGCCCACAATACCCCACAGGATTAACATCAGGACTAATGAGGTCTCTAGAACCCAACTCAGACCAAATTTGCTTACTAATAATAGTAAACGGTGAACATGAATCAGCCCACATTACAACTTTATGGTCATCCAGAAAAATATCACACTTGGGTGGATTATAATTTTCGCAATTGTCAATATTGTCTATTTCCTCAATCATATACACATCAACATCACTCCCTTGATCACCATTATAAACATTATCTTCTATAGCATTTACAGTGGATTTAGAGTGATGTGCCATAGATGATTTGCAAACCCTTGAATAATTCCCTATATGTTTGAATTTGTAACATCTGCTCTTGGCAGCAGGGCAATGTAAGGCATCCGATGAATGCCTATTGCTACCACACCTATAGCATATTTTATTGATACTAGAAGGTTGTACTCTCTTTTGATCATGTTTAACCTCCTCAGTAACACCACCTTTAGTAAACTTGTCCATTATTTTGCAAACTTTGGAAGAATCACCTCCATTTTTGTTATCATTGCCAATCAGTTCCTTAACATAAAGCAAAGTATTTTCTATTCATTTGGCAATACTGATGGCTTTATCCAATGAAGGATCAATTAAGTCTAATAACTTTTCTTGAATCTTTTTGTTGTTAGTGGCATTGATCATTTGGTCTCGAATAATTTCATCCTTTAAATGTGCAGGTATTAGCTAATCTCCTCAAAGCAGATACATATTGTTCAATTTATTCTCCTTCAGTTTGTTTGCGCAAACATTTTTTATGTCTCTCAACTACAATGCTCAATTTCTTTCCATAATTTTCTTCCAACATCAATAAAGCAATTTCAAAGGAATCTTCTTCTACAGTATCTCCAGATGCTTCGGTATTATCCCTAGGAAGAATAACTGGCTTTGGCAAAGTCTTAAATACATTTCTACCTTCAACACCCAAATGGTGCTTTAAAATTGCTTATTTTCTGGTAGACACATAATCCTCCCCTCCAATTGCCTCTAATAGGTGATGAAGTATTCCTTCCAATCCTCCCAAGGCATACAAGGAGAACCAGGGTCTTGCAGAAAAGTAGGAGGAGGAGAAATAACCTGTGATGACATGTTGGATAATACCAAATAAATAGCACTCGAAACACTAAATATACTGAAATTGAAAAATAAATATGGAAGACTTCGAAAGAAATCAAAGCAAAAATTGTTGTTAAATCATGTAAATTGAAGTCGTTGAAGTAAACAGTGCAAACGCTACAAAAACGATGCAAGGAAATAACTGTAACCTGCAAATAAAATGAAGAACACGTGGTTGGCAAATAACGTCGAGCCCCACACAGTATTCCGATGGAGAAGAGGAAAAAAAAACGCCAACCAAAATGGCGGCACGTTGCGTGACCTATGACAGTTAGGATCACGAGGTGACGTCACACGGTTTACGTGTGAAATCCTCACACACTGACGATCGCGGTGAGTGGCACGCAGATGCTTCCAAATGAATTCCGCTCGTGGCGGTCTTCATGCAAAGCTAGCGTGTTGGTGTGCCTGCCGTCAGCCTTTCAAAAAATGCACAACACACTGGCGGCGCTCGATCAACACAATGGGGCCACACAGCGGGGCCGCACAATCCAAAGAAATTTCAGAGTGAAATTCGCCAAAAGATTCACAGCAAGTCCACACAAAGGAGCTTCGAACAGCTAAATTACCACAAACACAGGAACAGCTTCAGAAACAGTCACTGCAGACCGATTTCAATCAGCCATATTTGTAAGTAATGGAAATAATTAGTTACAACTTCAGCAGTGTAGATATCCTAATGTAGAAATGTTGGAGGTCTCCTTTTCTGTTGTTTAAAATATAAAAACGAGAGAAAAACACCTCCAAAACTCCTTCTCCAACAATCCTCATGAAAGATGATTAGTATCCCATCCTCTTCGCCATTTTTGAAGACAACAATCCAGGTTGATGGATTGATTGAAGTTTAATGAAGGTGAGAAGGAGCAACCTCCAACAGCTGTGTGTCCTGCAGCATCTGCTTCTCAACTGCTGGATTCCACAAACCGGATTCCAATAGTGGAGGCTTCAGCTGCATGACAACCGTTACTAGGTACAGTAAATACATTCAAGATACAACAGACTCCAAGCTATCAATGAATACCCAAGTGGACAAAATAGCAGGATCAAGCTTTGTCACTATAAAAACTCTGCAACAAATCTACCACTATTTGGGATTTCCACACATGGTCCAGGCTACCATCGCTCTTGTTCTGTCCAAACTCAATTATGTCAATAGCTTCTACCACGGATGATGGGTGGCGCACCCTTCTCTGTTCACGCAGCCAAACTATAGAACTCTTTACCCCCCAACATAAGATGCATGGACAACATCCTTATCTTCTGAATTGGCTCCTCCCCACATAACCACCATATGTAAACAGAACAATACAACATATACCTCCATATATAAACATTTATTTGCACTATAGATATGTACCTATACATGTGTATTTCTTTGTATAAACATGTATAATAACGATGTTTTTAATAAATATTGATATTAATTAGTTCTGCTTAGCAAATGTACACATTACTGATAGCTACATAATTCTATCTCTTGAACATGAATATAACTTACTGAATAAATAAATAAATCTTTTATCATAACTATTTATCTACCATTACTTCACTATAGAATTACAAACAAAACAAAAAACAAATACATTAATTGAAAGTAAAACAATACTTAAAAGCCCGGATATTATTAGATGCATCGTTAATCTACATATACTACCTTCCTTACTTATGTATCTATATATTTATTACTTTTCATCTAATTCCACATATCCAATGCATTACCCTATTTCTCAGCCTATACTGCTCTCAAAATACCCTCTACCTCAACTCTCTGACTCATATTAAACCTCATTCTACTAATCTTTTCAATGCACTACCCTGTTTCTCACCCTACACTTCTATCAATCTATCGTCTACCTCCGCTCTCTCATTCATTCCATACCCCATACCACTACTAAGATGTCCTAAATATCAATTTCTAGACTCTTCACTCCTATATCCCTCCTTGCATCGTCATACCTCTTTTACTATTCCAATACCTCAAAACAAGCCTTTCTAAAGACATATCTTTGACTCTTTCCCCTCCACCTTCCTATTACTCCTTATATTGCTATGAGCTCCCAAACAACCGAACAAACAACATATTTCTAAATTCTTCCCTCTTATATCCCTCCGCTATTCATCTAAATCCCAATAACTTACTAACATGTCCACTGTGAGAAGTTGGCCTGGCCTATGCTGTCCACTATTCTAGTGGGCACCTTGCACCAGTTCAAACGACCCTTATTGATGGCTGGTTAAAGACAACTGTAGAATCTAATAAAAGTGTCAGACACAGTACATGCTGTATCCAAGATGTAGTTTTATTTCCAAGTTGAAGTCACAGGATAAGCAGTACAGTAATCAAAAGTAGTATGGTACAAAGTGGAAAGCTCCCCCGGGAGCAGCAAGCCTGCTGCTCAGCCTTCACAGATAAACTGACAGAGACACTTGAACATACACAGAGGCAACATTCCATGACATGACAGAGACTGGATGAGCAGCAGAGGACAGGACACAGAGAAAGGACAAAGTAGAGCAGAAGACAAGATACCACACACCTCCCTCCCTAACGGAGACAAAAAGCTGAATTAAGGAGGTAAGTGGCACGAAAAAGAGAACATATAACAAGAGCGAAAGGATTTAAGAAAAAACACTAAACACACACTTAACACACTTCCCCATAATGAACAGTAGAGAGAAACACTTTTAAGTCCGGTGAAGGACAAAGTTACTTAAACATACGATGTACTAAACTTGTACACCAATTGAAGAGTGGACAACCTCCAACCTCAAAATGTGAGCATCCATAATGCTATCACAAAATGTAACTGGTATGCCCTAAACATCACTTGGGTGGAGCGTGGGATGCTTCCCATAACAAACTCACAAGTAGGATGGAGTGAAGATGCTCCCCTAAATAATTGTGAGCTTAATTCATGCCCTACACAACTTACACATAGGATAGAGCGAAAAATGCCCCCCAAGTTATGGTGGACTCAAATCATGTCCTAAGCATTTATACATGGGTGGAGCGTGAGTGGCCCCCTTAATTATGGTGGACTCAAGTTGTCCTACACAATTTATACGTGGGTGGAGTATAACGTGCCCCCAAATTAGTAATGTGAGCTTAGGGATAAAGCCCTACACAAACCAACACAAGTAAGGGTGGAGCGTAAACTGCCCCCCAAAATGAGTAAAATGACCTTATGAATATTGCTCTACACAAACCAACACAAGTAAAGGTTACCAACAAGAGCATGTGTATCTAGAACTGAGCACATAAGTGACTTACCACCAATAAATAGGATTGAGGACTGTAATCGCTCAGCTCCAGAACACAGAATTGAGCACTAAAAGGTTCCTCAAGAATCAATAGGATTGAGCACACTAAAAGCTCAACTCCAGCAAACAGAGTTGTAAAAATAAGTACCTAAGCACCAACTCGTTTTAAAATTACAATGAAACGCTGTAAAATGACCCTGTGATATCACTAGCCCACACAGGAAAATACATGCAATGACATTAGCATTGGCAGTTTAGGGTGTAATCAAAATTATCAATTGTAGGACAAAGTGAAAGGACAGAGAAGAGTAGAAGGCAGGATACCACACACCTCCCTCCCTAACAGAGACAATAAACAAAAGTAAGGAGGTGAGTGGCATGGAAAAAGAACATATAACAGAAGCAAAAGGATTTAATAAAAACACTAAACACACACATAACACACTTCCCCCAATATACATAAGAGAGAAGTGTAAATAGAAAGTTTCAAGTCCAAAAATAGACAATGCAACTTATGCAATACAATGTACAAGTCCATAAATAGACAATGCAACTCATGCAATACAATGTACTATAATTGTACATAAAATGGGGCGTAAAGTGCTCCCAAACTCAGAAATGTGAGCTACAGTTATGCTCTATATAAATTAACAGAAACAGGGTGAAAGCGTAAAGTGCTCCCCCAATCTCAAGGTGGACTAGGGTAATGTCCATCACAATTTACACGTAGGGTGGAGCGTAGAGTGCCCCCCAAAACGTAGTAAGGTGGACTAATAAATTATGTCCTACACATACTTACTTGTAGGGCAGAGCGTAAACATAGGTGAAGAAAGAACAACACCAGTAACAAGGATTGAGGACTGAAATCCCTCAGCTCCAGTACACAGAATGAAGACTTTAAATGCGAGGAGTAATCAGTAAGATTTTGCAAAAACAGCAAGAAGGACATAGAATGCTCAGCTCCAGCAAATATAAACAGAACTGGAGAGTAAGATGCTCCCCACCAAATTAAGCACCAAAAATAGCCTCAATTCTAACAAGCATGTAATATAGTAAGTATAAACACTGAGATATATTAATGTCACTAATAAGCAAAAAATCTGAAAATAACTGCAGTTTGGGATGTAAAGGTCAGTAATCCTAGCACTGGCAAAATCCTGTTAAAATGAGAGCATACGATTTAAACGCAATATGGCCCCGCGCAAGTAATTAGATAGGATACCACGGCATTCTCACCATTAACAAGCATAAGGAATGTTACATATGCAGGTTTCAAAATTAGTGGAACATAGTAAAAGTGTAGCACATTGGCAAGAGAGGTAAGTATAAATAGGATAAAATAAAGCATACACTAGGCAAAGACATATTATAGTTAAAGGTTAGGAAAAATAGGTATAAATGCACCGTTCACTTTTAAATAAAAGGAACACAGTAATGTTGTGCAGAACACATGTGTAAAGCGTACATTAGGTCTGCGTGCCACCGCAGACTAATAGAAGTGAAGGCAGGCTCTTTTAGCCCCACAGGCGCGGTCACACGGCAGGCATAAAGCAATGGTGGACGAAATCAGGTCCAACACAACTTGCACGTAGGGTGCAAATAAAGATTAACGTTCACAATAGTTTAGAAGGTAATCCCAGCACTAAAAGGTGTAAACAGACAGAGTTGAGCAATTACTTGCTCAAAATAAGAAAATGTACGTAATAGGAGATTGCGATGCAACACCCCAATAATGGTTCAAATAAAAATTAACCATCACAATAGTTTAAGATGCAAAAAACAATGCAATCCTAGCACTAAAAAGTATTAACAGAATTTAGCGCCCAAAAGTCTCAGCACACATTCAAATTTTTAAAATGAGAGCTACATAACTTGCTCACAACAGGAAAATATACATAAGCACCTAAATGGCTCATCACAACAGTTTAGGATTCTTTGGCAAAGCAATACCAGCACAAACGCAATTGAGCACCTTAATTGCTCAGCACAATTAAATAAAACTGAGTACCTAAATGACTCAACACAAATAAATAGGTTTGAACTCTGTAATGGCTCAGCACCAGCATGCGTAAACAAAATAGCACAATAGTTTAGGATGTCAGCATACAGAAATCCTAGCACTAAAGAACCATAAATAACTTACCACCAAATTTCAAGTAAAGTTTCAAACTAGTGTGAGCACAATCATAATAGATAAAAGAAGAATTGGGTAAACAAAAGTAAACACAACTCCTTCACCAAGAGCCTGAAAAGTTTGGGATGTAACATCAAAGATCCCAGCACTATAAAAATACACAAATTAGTTTCAACAAAAACATAGCTAAATAAGTTAAAAAAACACAGCCAAGACAATGCATGCATCCATCTTCAATTGCATACTAAGAAATGCAGGAAACCATTCACTAATGTAATGCTCAATAGTACCATAGCATGGCAAAAACGTTTACATGCAGGCACCAACCAAACACAAATACCCTTATTTTCATTTTTTTTTTATTCAGTTTGGCAAAAGGGAACATAATGAAATGCAATCAATCAATAAACCATGCAGAAAATAAGAAAAATGACACCGGTACACAAACCTGGTACCCGAGTGTTCTATTGCAAGTTGCTGACTTTTCAGATAAATGTAACACAGTAATGCCCTGCAAAATAAACATTTAACCACATGGCTGCTAGAGCTATTCCCCTGCGGTGCTGGACAGCAACCAAAACGGGTGTGGTCACGACGAGCACAGCTCGTCATGAGCACGAAGGGGTTAAAACGTACATTAGATGTGTGCCACTGCAAATAATAGGAATATTTACACATCTAAAAAAGGCACCATCTTTTTTGGAAAGTCATGAAGGTGTGCACATCATCGTGTGCAATTGGTGCTGAAGAAAGTAAACTAGGAAGGCCAAACTATAAAAAGATTCGTAAAATAAATACCGCTATCGCAAGGAAGTAGGTGGCACTCTGTAATCCAGGCAATATTAGTTGTTGCCAGGATACCAGACAGCCAAAACCTAAATAAAAATGGCCGCTACGCATGGTCACGCTGCGTGACCTCAGGCGATGACGAGATAGCTTGTACCATAGGCTCGAGGTTGCGTTCCATGGACTTGAGGAGGAAAACTTCATGGTGGAGCTCGAGATGAACGATTCTCCGAACGCTCGAGCTGCTTGAAAGATGCAGATGCAGGAGATTCTTCCCTCGAACTGGTAAGAGTATTGTTGATTCTAATTAGTATAGGCAATGCTCTTCAGACACAGTTCCACTCGTAAAGTCAGGGAAAACGATGTCCTCAGGTGAATGCCTGTTTGAAGGAGCGCACATAACTTTGAGCGCAAAACGAAAACATCCAAACTCAGTATTGGAACTGTGGAAGTGATGCAGACACACTAAATTGATAAATGTAAATTGATACTTGTATAGCGCACTACTCACCCGCAAGGGTCTCAAGGCGCTTGTACGAATACCGCTGTGGAACCCATCCTGGCTTTCCCTGTGTGGTGTCCACTCCTGGGCACCCCCAAGGTGGAGGCCAGGCATCCTTAGCATTGTGGGGGCCGCTGTGGAGATTAAGCATCCTATTGCCCAGAGTTGCAGAGTGGGACTCCATGATTGGAATAAGCACCGAGGCGAGAATTATCAGTTCCGTGGAATTTTTGAGCCCAAGACCCGCCGAGGCGGGGAATTGAACCCTGGTCCCAGGCTAGACCTCAGCATCAGGGTCTGCCGCTCTAACCATTGCGCCACACTCGTTCACAAGTTAGCTGGATGGCTCACTAACAGTAGACAGGGTGAGCCAGGTTGATTCAGCAAGAGATAAACAATGCTTAATTAGCACAAGTCCTTACTGACACTAAATTAATTATCTTTAGGCAGCGTCAGATGACATGCCCTGGGCTGAGGCTGTCAAAACACGGACTCCCCAGCAGTCCAAGTAGCACTTATGTAAGTAGAAAGTTTTTGAAGAGCAGGTTGGCATAAATAGCGAAGGCTGACGAAGGATAGTCAGCAGCAGAACAGTCACACACAAATAGGCTGACTCACCAGCAGTAGACTAGGTATTCCTTTAGGTATGTGCCATAGCCTGTTGCAGATAATTTAGAAGTAAGGTTGCTTCAGCAATGGTTACGACAAAGCTCTGGGTTGAGACTGTCCATTGGAATCATACACCGGTGGGGCACCCAGACGCAGGAAAGTACTTTTAAACATTTCGCTTCTTGTCTTTAGTTGCAATGATGACCTCTTAAAATTCAGGGAAGTTCTTTTCTTTCAAAATGGGTCCTTTTCAGCTCGTCGCCAGTGTAGAAACTAATGAAAGTGTCAGACACAGTAAAGGGTGTATCCAAGATGTAGTTTTATTTCCAAGTTGAAGTCACAGGATAAGCAGTACAATAATCAAAAGTAGTATGGTATAAAGTGGAAAGGCCCACCGGGGGCAGCAGCCCTGCTGCTCAGCCTTCACAGATAAACTGACAGAGACACTTGAACATACACAGAGGGAACATGCCATGACATGACAGAGACGGGCTGAGCAGCAGAGGACAGGACACAGAGAAAGGACAAAGTAGAGCAGAAGGCAAGATACCACAACAACCTTATTGAAAGCAATCCTAATGGTAGCTGTTGAGAGCAGCCTTCAGGCTAAGTCTTGAAGGAATGTAAAGGAATGTAAAGCAGCTTGTTTTACCAGTCTATAATCTTGTGAATGGCCAAATAAAAGGAGAACCACACCAGGTATATATATATATAAAATATATGTATTTATTCTGAAAACATCCCTCTAGTCTCTTTATGAGGCTAGAGGCAAAAGTACACAAGGAAAACTTAATAGCACACAGTAAATTAGCACAATATACGTTGGGCACCATATATTAATTAAGTAGTATAAGAACCAAGACTTGCATAGATACAAGGCCTAGAGCCTGTAGAACCGCTGGGGCCACCAGGAACCACCCAAGGTAGTGACACAGGGGAACCACGGGGGACGCGTGCAGTGTCTAAACTCAGCCGCGAAACACCTTTAATTACTATGGAAAAGTCGCATTTGGAAAATTAAAGATAAAGGACACTTAAAGAGGACTTGGAGCAAACCCCTTTAGAACTAGGAGGTTCTAGAGTCAACACCCACGGGAGCACCGGAGTACTCAAGTTACCTCACCCAGGTAAGCCGGGTTCATAGGTGTCTTTTCGTGTCGGGTTTTGTAGTCAATTTCAATGGAGAGCTGCTGCAAAGTACTGCTGGCGTCCAAGTGGAAAGAGTCCGGAGGGCTACAAGGGTGGAGCGGAGATCAGAAGAACCTGAAAGCCCTGGGTGGTAGAGTATGGGTCACTAGCCAGTGACCAGGAAGGCAATCAGTGGATGCCCACCTATGTCGGGTGATTTCAGGTGAAGAAGGTGAAGCCTGACTCTTCAGCCACGAGGTCCCGGAGATGTTGACGATGACCAGGAGCTTGGTTTGAGCTGTCCCACAAAGGATGTTGAGTGCTGCGGTGTCGGGCCCCGGATTGCACCAACAAGCCTTGGCAACAGTAACCCACACAGAAACCAGACATTGGCTTCAATGTAGACCAGCAAGGTCTGGGAGACTCACCTCTTAGTAGAGTGTCAACCAGGGAAGCCCAAGGAAAAGTAGAGTTACCTTCGAGGGGACCCACCAGTCAACGGAATAGGGATCGCAAAGGAGCCTCGAGTGGAAATGCAAGAAGCATGCCCACGGAACACTTGTGGAATGTATGCCCACAATCTTTGGTGCAGATGATGCTCAGGGCTTGGGCTATAAGTAATCCAAAGCACAACTTCAGTAAAGTGCGGGAAGTCAATGCACTCAGCAAATGTGTACAGTGTCAGGCTTTCCGGTTCCACGTCACTCGTTCAGGCTGCGGTTCTCAGCTTTGCTGGGGATTCATGTCTGCCTTAGAGAAGTCTGAAAATCCTCTTCCAGGTACTCCGGAGTCTAGCGGGAGCTTTGAATATGCAGACAGGCAAATGCTTTGTTGGTGCCTGTTTGAACAGGGGAGTCACCTTGACCACAAGGGAGATTTTTCCGTCTTCTCGTCATGTAGAATGTTGAAGTTCCAGGATATATGTTTCAGGGTTTCATCCCGGTGTAATCCGAAGTCCTAAGGACTGGGATCCTATACTTATACTAAGATAGGGGGTTGGACATACTCTGGGGACCCACCTATGGGAGGGTCTGGGAAGAGGGGTGGTTACACCCATTCCCTTTGTCCAGTTTCGTGCCAGAGCAGGGGCTGAGTGCCCCTGCACGCAGTTTGAACTGGGATATGCACAGGGACACCAAATGTGCCCCCAGCACTGTCTGAAAAGCATTCTCTGAATGCACACACCCAGCCCCGATATACTAAAGCCTGTCTGGGAGGTGGTTACACCTCCCAGTGACAGAAAACCTATTCTCCAGGCCTCCCCTGCTGGAGTTTTGCCCAGAAGCAAGATTTCAGACCTGTGCCTGTGGCTGCAGAATTCATTTTGTGATGCTGGGCTCCTTTTAAACTATCACTGGTCAGACCAGTGTGTACATGTCTCTCCCTCTAGAAGGGTGGGATTCTACCCCCGCCACCAGGACTGGCGGGGGGGGGGGTAGGATTCCAAAGTCCAAAGACACCTAACACGACATGTTTCGATGTAGCCATTCCAAAGTTAGCATTTACCACAAGGTTATAATTAGGCCTGGGTGTAGTTTGTGTAGCAGCACTTCACGTAGCTTCACGTAGTATACTTTGACTGGTGGTTACTAGATGTCCCTCACGAGTCAATTGCAAATGCTTGATGAAAGGGTTTCAATGGTTTTGCATTTGACTCGTGAGGGACATCTAGTAACGACTAGTGGAACTGCAGCTTGATGTAAGAATAATTTCAATGCTTTGCATTTGACTCGTGAGGGACATCTAGTAACGACGAGGTGAACTGCAGCTCTTTGTAGAATTTGTTTGATATTGAATACTATAATATTCACTGCCCAATGCTAATCTCGTCCCATAATTCTTTGCAGGGCCTTTGGTTGGGATTGTTTTTTTGCCAATAACTGTGCTTGGGTGGTCCTAAGAGGATGGGACCACCACTGAAGTTGGTCAGGCGGCATCACAGAACAGTCTCAGAGAACAGATTCCGAAAGCGGCAGAGGGGTCCTTCTCATGCATGGGCACCATCTCACACAATACTAACAAAAACGTGGAGTGGAGGGTCTAAGGGAATTTTAAAGACCAGCCCAGGCTATTATCTCCTAATAATCAATTGTAAAACACAAAGAAACAACAGTCAACCAAGTACTCTGAAAATTAATAAGACTGGGAGCCACATAAAGTATGCAAGGTGCAACCATACAGTCCTAGACCAAGTAGGCAACCCAACGCTTCAGACCACTCGCAATAGTAGGTGAAACCCAAGGTCCAGAGATGGATTCCCATCAAAGTCTTGTAGGTGATCAAATGTTATCATCTGGTCATCCAGAGGTTGGGCTAGTGTGTCTCTTGATCACTGAGACTGCTTCTTGACCCACCATGTTGGACTGGGATCAAAGCCGACGATTGCCCGTTGACCATGCGTGTGATCCCCAAATGGGACCAAGTGCAGTGCAAACACAAAGAAGGAGTGAGTGTAGTGTAAGAATTAAAAATAGAATAAAGAACTAACAGCGAAAACCTTTAATAGCTGTAAGCCTTTTTCTGTTTAAAAACACAGAACAGCGCAAAAAACAGCATCAACAAATAACTACTTGTGGGGCCGACATGTTTCTGCCAAAACGGGGGACAATCTCCCAAGGCTTTCTTCAGGGCCTCTGTTCTCATAAAAGTTTATGCTACTGCTGGTGTGTGCTACAAAAATAATAAGTAACCATATAATTTGTGAATAAAGCAGACCATAAAGGATATGTTTTTCTATTCCTCCATGCCAAATGGTGTATTATTCACCCATACTGGCAGAGGATATTACCTCACCTCGCCTGGACCAAGCTCAGGGTGAAGGAGGCCACGCTCTCTCCGTCGTTGCCTCAGGCGGGTCCTAAGGTTGGGGGAGGCAACCATCTCACACAAAACAAAGCACTCTGCCTTCAGGATTGATAAGGCCTGTCATAGGATGTGACTTATGGGTTTATTGTTGTCAGTGATTAAAGGAAGATATAGGTAACCTATATCTTAGTAAGGGGTGCATGCACCACCTTACCCAGGCTGCAGTAGCAGACCTGTGGTGTCATTTTGGAAAGCTTCCCAGGGGTGGCATAATACAAGCTGCAGCCCCTGGTAGACCTCTGTGGTACCTATGTTCTTGGTACCTAAGGTACCAGATACTCGGGACTGACAAGGGTACCCCAGTAACCAAACTGGAGTGTACCTAAAGTACATGCAATCATCTTAGAGAAGAAGCAGCTAGGTTGGGGTCCTGATTACAAGGGCCCCAGTCAGACTAAAGTCATTAAACAGTGGAACACCAGCAAAAAGTGGGGGTAACCATAGTAAGCAGATCCTACTGTCCTACACAGCCCCCCAACACGGGGACATTAAACTAACCTTGACAGTTGAGTCTTCATGTTCTAAGTGGAAATATCTGGAGAGTCCACCTGCTTTGGCAAGGTTACTCCCAGGTCTATGTTCCACTGTATAGTTCATTCCCTGTAGGGAAATGGACCACCTGATTAGTTTGAGGTTTACACCCTTCATCTGTTTGAGCCATAAGAGGGGCTTATGGTCGGTCTGACAGTGAAGTGAGTGCCAAACAAGTATGGCCTAAGCTTCTTCAGAGCCCAAACCACAGCAACGGCCTCCCTCTCAATAGCTGACCAACGTTTCTGTCTGGTGGTCACCCTTCTGCTAATAAAAGCTACTGGCTGGACCTGACCTCCATCATTCAGTTGTGACAGTACAGCCCCTACCCCCAACTCAGATGCATCTGTTTGGACAATGAATTCTCTGGAGTAGTTAGGACTTTGCAGAATTGGTGCCGTGCACATGGCCTGCTTCAGGTCATCAAATGCCTTTTGACAGCTGACTTTCCACTGAACTTTCTTAGGCATTAATTTAAAAGTTAAGTCATTCAGGGACGTCACAATGGATCCATACCCCTTGACAAATCTTCTGTTGTACCCAGTCAGGCCCAAGAAAGCTGTGCCCTGAGTCTGGGTAGTTGGAGCAATCCAGTCCATGATTGTCTGGATTTTGCTCTGCAATGGTTGAACCTGGCCTCCACCAACAAGGTGGCCAAGTACACAACCTGACTCTGCCCTATCTGGCACTTAGTAGCCTTGATAGTAAGGCCTGCCTTCTGCAGGGGCCTCCAAAACATTTTCCAGGTGGACCAGGTGATCCTCCCAGGTAGAGCTAAAGACAGCAATATCATCTAGATATGCTGCACTGCAGTCTTCCAGGCCTGTTAGAACTTTATTCACCAACCTTTAAAATGTGTCAGGTGCATTCTTCAAACCAAAAGGCATTACCACAAATTGATATTGCCCACTAGGGGTAGAAAATGCTGTCTTTTGCTTTGCATCATCAGCTAATCTGATCTGCCAGTAGCCAGCTGTAACATCAAATGTGCTCAGAAATTTGGCTGGGGCCAACATATCTATAAACTCATCTGCTCTTGGGATTGGATGGGCATCAGTCCTAGTGACGGCATTGAGACCCCTGTAGTCTACACAAATCCTCATCTCTCTCTTACCACCCTGGGTGTGAGTTTTTGGTACCAAGAGCACTGGGCTAGCCCAATGGCTATCTGAGGGTTCAATAACTCCCAAATCCAACATTTTCTGGACTCCAGTCCTGATACAGTCCCTGACCTGATCAGGTTGCCTATAAATATTATTTGTAACAGGCAGACTGTCCCCAGTGTCCACTTGATGAGTGCACAAGCTAGTCTGACTTGGAGTCAGAGAAAACATATGTCTGAACTGATTGAGCACCTGTCTGCAAACAGTTTGCTGCTGATCAGTGAGGCTGGCTGCCAAGACTACACCATCTACTGATTATCAGGATTCTGTGAGAGCAGGTTAGGGAGTGGACCACTCTCTTCCTCCAGTCCCTCATCAGTAGCCATGAGCGAGCCCATGTTTGCCCTGTCAACATATGGTTTCAGTCTGTTGACATGAAGCACCCTATGGGGGCTCCTTGGAGATCCTAGGTCCACCAGATAGGTAACCTCTCCCTTCTGTTCAACAATAGTGTGGGGTCCGCTCCACTTGTCCTCCTGGGGAGCTGCTGGGGCCACAGGCTCCAACACCCACACTTTCTGTCCTGGCTGGTAAACAGTCAGTACTGCCTTTTGGCTATGCCAGGCTTTCGGTAATTCCTGACTAGCCTCAAGGTTTTTAGTTGCCTTTTTCACTTACTCAGCCATCCTGCAGCGGAGACCAAGTACATAGTCCACAATGTCCTGTTTAGGGGGTTTGAGAGGTAACTCCCATCCCTCCTTCACCAGACACAATGGGCCTCTTACAGGATGCCCAAACAGAAGTTCAAAAGGGCTGTAGCCAATCCCCTTCTGAGGACGGTGATCATACCCTTTAAGGTTTTGTTGAACCTTTCAACTAAACCATTGCATTGTGGGTGATAGGGTGTGATGAATTTGTAATTCACTCCACACTCCTTCCACATTGCAGTCAAGTAGCTAGACATAAAGTTTGCACCTCTGTCTGAAACTACCTCCTTATGGAAACCCACTCTTGAGAACACCCCCAAGAGGGCTCTTGCCACCATAGGTGCTGTAGTGGGCGAAAGGGGAATAGCTTCTGAACACCTAGTGGCATGGTCCACCACCACTAGGATACACCTGTGCCTAGATGCTGTCTAAGGATCCATTGGTCTAACAATGTCAATCCCCACTCTCTCAAAGGGAACCCCACCTCAGATAGTTAGGAATCAGGGGGGCCTTTGTGGTGGCACCTGCCTTACCACTGTTGTGACAGGTGACATATGAGCAACACAACTCCTTTGTGTCTTCAGACATATGGGGCCAGTGAAAGTGAGGGACAATTCTGTCCCAAATCTTGTTCTGGCCCAGGTGTCCTGCTAAAGGAATATCATGGGCTAGTGTCAATAGGAAACGCATGCATTTCAAAGGTATAACCAACCTCCTGGCAGCACAATGCTTGGGGTATCTACTCTCTGAGTACAGGAGTCCATCATTCCAATAAATCTTATTGGGTGTCACTAGCATTCCCAGCAGCCTCAGCAGCAGTCTGCTGTCTAAGGAGTTCAAGAGAAGGGAGCTCAGCTGCTCCTGACTCATATCTGCCCTGGAAGGCCCCCCTGTACCCAAGAACACGACCCGATCAGGCTCAAGCTTTTCTTGGACAGTTCCTTCTTCAGGAGCACAATCATTTCCCTCAAGAGACTGATCCTTATGATGAGTCAGGGGGGAAGGCACTGCCTTTACCCTACTGCTCCTTTTCCTGCAAGGCACCTGGTCCATTATTCCAGAATCCAGGGCCTGTTCAGTATTAGACTTTTTCTCCTTTGACCTAGTCACAGCAAATACACGTGCGGAGATCCCTAACATTTCTGCATGGGTCCTTAACTCCACTTCAGACCAGGCTGAAGTCTCTAAATCATTGCCAAGCAAGCATTCAACAGGGAGGTCTGCACTTACCTTACCCTTCTTGAGGCCAGTTACCCCTCCCCAGGAGAAATGAACAACTGCCAGGGCATGGTTGGTCCTGACATTGCTAGCAATGGTCACTTGGTAAGGTTCACCAAAAATCATCTGTCCAGAGTCCACAAGGTCTTGTGTCACCATTGTGACACTTGCTCCTGTGTCCTTGTAGGCCATAGCCTCTTTTCCATTTATCAAAGGCTGTTGTTTGTATTTGCCCAGGTTACTGGGACTCACAAAGGAGGACATATCCATGATAGACTAGCACAGCCTGAGTTGGAACTCCTACTAGGCCATTTCAGAACCCAGGGTTAACCCTACTTGTTAGATCTGGGGGTCTATAGTTGGCAGAGGTAGGTAAAAAAGGTCCAACTAGGGACCCTTGTTTATAGTCAGGCCAAGGGGGATACACTCTTTAGATAACTGCTGCTCACCCCTTTTGTAGCTTCACACAAGCAGACAGGCTTATCAAAGGCAATGTGTAAAGTATTTGTACCAACATACAGAGTAACACAGTGAAAACACCACAAATGGACTCCACACCAGTTTAGAAGTATAAAGTATCTTTAAATAAACTACACAAGACCACAGTTCAAGAATAAGTCTTAAAAACAGTTCTAGGGATTGCATCAAAATAATCCACAGTTACGTCATGTTTAGCCCAAAGTACCTGTAGATGCGACAAAAGTTCCAAGTGGAAGCTGCAGCGTTGAAAAACATGCAATTTGATACTCCTGAGACCCTGGGGAGGCAATACGACATCCCCGCTACACGCAGCGGGCGTGTTGCAATGAATCCGGTCTGTATGGGGAGGGATGCAAAACATTGTATGGATTCCGGTGCGCAGGTTCGGTAGGAAGCGTCTCGCACATGCACGATGTGGCGATCTTCGGGACAGCGTCGATCTCCCTTGACGCAATGGCTCTGCGACTATGTTCGCAGCAACGTGAGGCGGTCCGCAAGCAAGCGGTGCGGCGATCTCACCCAGCGTCGACAGGCTCTGCGTCGATACTAGCAGCGAAAGGAGTTTTCCCGCACCAGGGCAATGTGCTCCACAAGCGAACGATGCATTGGTTCTTGCAGCGGCAACAGGCGCTGCGATGATCTTCGCAGCAACGGGAATTCTCTCGCACTGTCGACGATGCGCTCCGCAAGCGAGCAATGCGTAAAAATTGCAGATCTTCTTTTCTCCTTGTCCAGCTTCCCAAACAGCAGGCAACAACTTCCAGAAGCCCCACAATCGGATCAAGCACTCTAGAAAGGGCAGAACTCACTCAGCAGAGTTCAGGGGGAAGCTGGAGGTGAAGTCCTTTTGTTCCTTGGACTTCTTAACAGGAGACCAGCTCTCCCCAGGCCCTTGGAGATCTCTTTAAGCCAGTGGACACAGCACACAGTAAAGTCCTTCCCCTCTCCTTGGCAGCAAAGCAACTGCAGGTCAGTCCACAAGAACACAGCAGGACAGTCCTTCCTCTTCAGTCTTCCAGCTTTCTCCTTGGCAGAGGTTCCTTCTTGATACCAGGATGATCTAATTTTCTGAAGTCTGGGTAGCCCTTTTTATACCAATATTCCCTTTGTTCTCTGAAGGCAGAGAGGCCTTTACCTTGTCCAAACCATTTCTGGTCAGTCCTGGAGCACTTTGTTTACTTGTCTCCTTCTTTCCTTTGAGAGAGAGCGGCAGGGTCGTCCGCCACCCAGCAGGAGGAGGAGCCAGCATTGTGGAAGACAGGCACAGCCCTATTCAGGCCCAAGGGCTATCCCCTCCTACCACTCAAGATGCAGATGGAGCTTTTCAGCCCTGTGCTGACTCATCCAGCCACTTGGAGCCACCACAGCCCCTATCACTCACAAACCAGACAGTCAATTCACAAACAGGCAAAGGCACACAGAAAGGTCAGACAAGAGAACAGCCACTTTCTAAAAGTGCTGTTCTCAAACACAGGATTTAAAAAACATCCTTCCTAAAAGATAGGTTATTAAATTCTGAGTTCAGGGATACCAGACTTTAATTTTCTATCTTGCTCCTATGGGAAAATATGCAGATAAACATTATACACAACATTCCGCTTTATAGCCTATGGGCAAGATAGCCTTACAATAGTGAAAAACGAAAATGGCTGTAATTCACTACCAGAGCATGTCACCTATGCTAGTACATGCTCTACCTTTCACTTACACTACACTCTGCCCTGGGGGGTACCTAGGGCCTGCCATAGGGGTGACCAATGTGGATTGAAAGGGAAGGGATAGGCCTAATCAGTGTGTACACTGGCCAGGTCAGTATGGAAGTTAGCAACTGCACTCAGGCACTGCGGTGGCGGGCCTGAGACACCATTTTAGGGCTACTCCTGTGGGTGGCACAATCAGTGCTGCAAGCCCACTAGTAGCATTAGAATCACCAGCCCTGGCACACTCAGGGCACTTCCTGGTAAAACAAATATGCCAATCATGGATAACCATTCACAATAACAATGTATACAGAGAGCATATGCACTTTAGCAATGATCAGCAGTGGTAAAGTGCCCAGAGTCTATTGCCAACAACCACCGGTCAGGAAAAACAAGGGAGGAATAAGCAATAAGTTGGAGGATAACCCTGTGAAAAGGGCCATTTCCAACACTACTACACCCTTCTGCTGAGGACCACCACTTGGAGCTGAATTAGGGAGAACAGTTGCCTTAGGGGCAATGGTAGCTGGAGTTGTATCTTTATTTCTAGTGCAATCACTAGTCCAATGGCTGTTCTGTTTACAGACTTTACACCATGGTTTCTTTTGGCCTTTCTTTTTGGAAGATTGGGAATCCCCAACTGTTAGACCTGGCACCATTGGTGTGGGAATCCCTTCCTTTTTGCTGTTGCCGCATGTATTTTTGCTGGTGTTAGATGCTTTGGGCACAGTGCCACTGCTATCCAGTGCCACAGTGCAAGTGCTCCCTATTGTAAATCGATGTACTAATCAGTGGTTCCGTGTTTGGCTATTTGGTTTATTTGTCAGACCCTAGTCTAGTGCACTGAGTGTGCCCAGGACGTGTAAATCCAAATGCTGCTGGTGGGCCTGCAGCACTGGTTGTGCCACCCACAGAAGCAGCCTTGTAAAATGTGTCTAAGGTATGCCATTGCAGAGCCTGCGTGCAGTCTGGTACTGTCATGCTGACTGGGCAATTACAGCCACTTCCCAGTCCCTAAACCTTCCCTTTTCTTCATATCAGTCACCCCTATGGTAGGCCCAAGGGCAGGGTGCATTGTAAGTACCAGGTAGGACAAGCCCTGATATGTGTGGCATGTCCTAATAGTGAATTACAACCATTTTCTTTTTTCACTATTGCAAGGCTACCTGTTCCCCCTAGGCCAGAATGGGCTGCTGAAGTTTTTACATGTTATAATCCTAACTGTCTCAGAGAACATGGTAGAAATTCCAATTTAGAATGCCTGAACTCAAAATAATAAAATACATCTTTTAGTAAAGTTTATTTTAATATTCTGTGTTTACAAATACCACTTTTAGAAAGTAGATATTTGCTTGTCTACCCATTCAAACCTGCCTCTACTAGGTTGTGTATTCCTATGTCTGGTTTTGTGAGTGACAGGGCTGGCGAATTCCAAGAGACAGGCCGAGTCACCCAGTGGTGAATAGAGAGATCTGCATCTAGATGGGAAAGAGGAGTTGCACCTGAAACTTGAGTAGGGCTGTGCCTGCCTTCCACAATGCTGGCTCCACCCCCTGGGGAGCGGCTGATGTCTCTGCCCTGCACACTGAAAGAACAGAAGGAGTCCTGTAAACAAAGTGCTCCAGGATTGTACTTGCCTTCCACAATGCTGGCTCCACCTCCTGTGGGGCGTCTGATGTGCCTGCCCTGCACTTTGAAAGGAGGAAGGAGAAGTCTGCTAAACAGAGTGCTCCAGAACTGGTTTGGACTGGGCAAAGTCCCCTCTCCCCTCAGAGAACAAAGGATGTTACCCTGATCTAAGCCTGGGCGTAGTTGGCATCGTTTGCGTAGCAGCACTACACGTAGCTTCACGTAGTATACTTTGAGCTTCACGTACTACACATAGTCTGCGTAGCGTAGCTGATGACACTGTGTACTTGTCTGCACTGTGAAAAAAATGACAAAATAATTGCAAATGGTTTCCTGTACAGAACCAGATATGATGAAATAAGTATCTCTATCTTTATTTGCTAAAGTGCATATATTACTTTCACAATTGTGAAACTGAAAAGTTAGTAAGCAGTGGAAGATGTGATGATTTTGGGATCCTCCCTAACCTAGGGAGAGTACCAAACAGATGCCTTGAAAACAAAAAAGCACATCTTATTGGACGATTTAGTGGTGGTCCCATCCTCTTAGGACCAACCCAAACACAGTTATTGGCAAAAAACATTCCCAACCAAAGGCCCTGCAAAGCATTATGGGATGAGATTAGCAGTGGGCAGTGCATATTAAATAGTATACAATATCAAAAGAATTCTACAAAGAGCTGCAGTTCAACTGGTGGTTACTAGATGTCCCTTACGAGTCAAATGCAAATGCTTGATGAAAGGGTTTCAATGGTTTTGCATTTGACTCAAGAGGGACATCTAGTAACGACTTGTGGAACTGCAGCTTGATGTAAGAATAATTTCAAAGCTTTGTATTTGACTCGTGAGGGACATCTAGTAACAACTAGGGGAACTGCAGCTCTTTGTAGAATTCTTTTGATATTGGATACTATAATATTCACTGCCCACTGCAAATCTCGCCCCATAATGCTTTGCAGGGCCTTTGGTTGGGATTGTTTTTTTGCCAATAGCTGTGCTTGGGGTGGTCCTAAAATGATGGGACCACCACTGAAGTTCAACAAAATGTGCTTTTTGTTTATGCTCTTTGTGTTCAAGGCATCTGCTTGGTCCTCCCCCTAGGTTAGGGGGGACCCCAAAATCATCAGCTCTCTCATTGCCTGATATTTATATTGTAAAAGTTCATTTTTGTGAATTGGTTATATGCTGTTAAGCATGTAAAATTGCTTTTTCAAAGCATCTGAGGATATTGTTGATTTAGATGCTACGCTACGTGATTAAGCAAGAAGCCCAGGGTTACCCTGTTCCCATGATATTGGATCTCTTTTGGTTTACAAGAAGAAACCTTTACCAAGGAGTGGAACCAGAAGAAACTGAGGAGAGACTATTCCCAAGCTGAAGTGCTGCTTGGGGTATTGGCCTGCAGTGGCTGCCTTACTACCAAAAGAAGGAGAAAGGAACTTTTTGTACTTTGGTTTCAACTTGTGAATGATCTCCAAGGGCTTGGGAAAGAGCTTTCCTCCTGCTGAAGTATCAGGGACAACAGACTTCTACTCCCAGCTCCCAAGAGTTCTTTTGGAAGTGCCTGCTGCTGTTTTGGGCCTTCTGAGAAACTGCGTGTCGCAAAGAGCAGGAAGCGCAACTCAACGAGAAGAAGCGTGCCGCTGTCGTTGGGCGTGCCGTCGCAACTCCGAAGGAGGGTGTCGCCGCTGGAACTGTCGCACTGCACCGCATCGGAGAGAAGTGTGCCGCAACGAAGAGTAAGCGTGTCGCCGTCGCTGCTGCTGCTCCCTCATAAGCAAGTTGTATAATCCTGTATAATCACACACTTTACTGCCCAGTAACCAGCCCTCCAGAGCCTTAGTAGCACAATCTACAAAATCAACCCAGTCCTGAGCCTGTGTCTTTTGGGTATCTCAGAACGGTATTCTATGCTGCTCAGTGGTTAGGCCAGACCCATCTATGAGAGCACTCTTCAGGACTTTGTAATCATCAGCATCCTCTTCTCTGACAGTGTGTCCTGTGTCTGCAAAGGAGAGCCACAAGATTGCTGCCCATTGCTCCTGGGGACCTTTTGTACTTTGCAGGCCCTTTCCCGTGCAGTTATCCATTTGTGGATGCCATCCCCACTCTGGTAGGGAGGGTCAATCTTGTTTAAGTTTTCATGGTCATAAGCCCTGTCCCTACCACCAGGGAAGTTGCTGCCACCATGGTACTTGAGTCCCATCTTTTTTTTAAACTCTTTCTATTTTCATACAGGTCATACCAGGATGCCTTTCATGTGCCATATCTTTTTTCTAGCTTTTTCAAGTTCTAGGTACTCACTTTCTAAGGCTACCCTTTGTCTCTTTATACTCAGCTGAGTTTCTTCAAGTCTCATCTGATGCTATTTCTTTTCCTGTGAGGTGTCCTATGAGAAGAGACAGAGGTCCCTATAGATGTGTCAGAATGGTTAGATTCCTGTGAAGGAGCCCATGGCCTTCTAGGCACACCTCCAACTCTTCCTGGGGGACAGATCTCTGTTACCAGGAGGAGCTGCACTGTCCAGGTCAAGGTCATTGTCACCTCCCTGGTCAGCATCAGAGTCTGATTCCTCTGGGATTGGACCACTGGCATCTTCCTCATCTGCTGCTCTCAACCCACTGCCTACCCTCTCAGGCTCTGAAGCCTTACTAAGGTCGTCTAACAGTATACCTCTCTGAGGCATTGGGTGTTGGCACCTTTGCCTCTCTTCAGTTTCCTCATAGTACACAGAGCCCTTAACTAAGAGAAAGGGAATGTGTCGTACTAAGATGTCTGTATAAAATACTGACATCTGTCAAGGACACACTTGGTCCTGGCACTGAAGACATTATTAGTGAGGTGTGGTGTATGCACTACCTACTCTAGTTGTTTACCTACTAAACTCTCTTAAGTTGTAGAAAGGGTGTGCTAATCCCTTGACACACAACTCTAAGTTCAGTAGAACGTTCTGTACTTATATGTATTTATATGTACCTCTGGTAACTTTAATGGTTTTCAAATGATTATCTGGTAAAACAATGGCAAGCTTGGAAGCTATACACTGCACACCAATGTGAGAAGTTGGCCTGACATATGCTGTCCACTATTCTAGTGGTCACCGTGCACCAGTCCAAACAACCCCTTAATGATGGTAGGTTAAAGACAACCTTATTGCAAGCTATCCCAGCGGTGGCTGTGGAGATCAGCCTTCAGGCTAAGTCTTGAAGGAATGTAAAGCAGCTTGTCTTACAGTCTATAATTTCGTGAATGACCAAATGAAAGGAGAACCGCACCAAGTATATATATAAAATATATGTATTTATTCTAAACACATCCCTCTAGTCTATTTATGAGGCTAGAGGCAAAAGTATATAAGGAAAACTTAATAGCACACAGTAAATTAGCACAATATACGTTGAGCCCCAAGGGCGTACCAAACCATATATTAAGTAAGTGGTATAAATACCACGACTTGCATAGATACAAGGCCTAGAGCCTGTAGAACCACTGGGGTCACCAGGAACCCCCCAAGGTAGTGACACAGGGGACCCACGGGCGACGCGTGCAGTGTCTAAACTCAGCCACGAATCACCATTAACTTCTACGGGGTAAGTCGCGGTTGGAATATTCAAGATAAAGGACACTTAGAAGAGGACTTGGAGCAAACCCCTTTAGAACTAGGAGGTTCTAGAGTCAGAACCCATGGGAGCCCCGGAGTACTCAAGTTACCTCAGCCAGGCAAGCCGGGTTCATAGGTGTCTTTTCGTGTCGGGTTTCATCGTCGATTTCAATGGAGAGCTGCTGTAAAGTGCTGCTGGTGTCCAAGTGGAAAGTGTCCGGATGGATACAAGGGTGGATTGGACATTGGAAGAACCTGAAAGCAGAGGGGACAGAGTCTGGGCTACTATCCAGTGACCAGGATGGCGATGAGCGGATGCCCACCGATATCGGGTGATTTCAGGTGAAGAAGGTGAAGCCTGACTCTTCAGCCACGAGGTCCCGGAGATGTCACCAATTACCAGGAGTTGGATTGGAGCTGTCCCATGAAGGATGTCAAGTGTTGCGGTGTCGGGCTGGGATTGGACACAACAAGCCTTGGCAAGAGCAACCCACGCAGAAAGCAGAGATCGGCTTTGGTGCAGACCAGAAAGGTCTGGGAGATTCACCTCTTGGTAGGGAGTCAGGACACATCTTGAGCAACCATGGAAGCCCAAAGAAAAGTAGAGTTACTTTCAAGGGACCCACCAGTCAACAGACTAGGGATCAAGAAGGAGCCTCGAGCAGAAATGCAAGAAGCAGGCCCACGAAACACTCGTGGAGTGTAGGCCCACAATCTTTGATGAAGATAATGCTCAAGGCTTGGGCTATAAGTAACTTAAAGTGTAACTTCAGGAAAGCTCGGGAAGTCAATGCACTCAGCAAATGTGCACAGTGTCAAGAGTTCGGGTTACACGTCATTCATTCAGGCTGCGGGTCTCAGCTTTGCTGGAGACTCGTGTTGGCCTTAAAGAAGTCTGAAAATTCTCTTCCTGGGCTGCATTTACTTTGGAGTCCGGTGGGAGCTTCAAAGATGCAGACCGAGAAATCCTTTGTGGGTGCCTGTTTGAACAGGGGAGTCACTCCTTGACCCCAAGGGGGATTCTGCGGTCTTCTAGTCATTTAGAATGTCAAAGTTCCAGGATATATGTTGTAGAGTTATATCCCGGTTTAATCTGAAGTCCTAAGGACTGGGGTCCTATACTTATACTAAGATAGGGTGTTGGACATACTCTGGGGACCCACCTATGGGAGGGTCTGGGAAGAGCGGTGGTTACACCCATTCCCTTTGCCCAGTTTCACGCCAGAGAAGGGGCTGGGTGCCCCGGCAACCTGTTTGAACTGGGATATGCACAGGGACACTAAGTGTGCCCCCAGCACTGTCTGAAAAGCATTCTCTGAATGCACCCACCCAGCCCCAATATACTAAAGCATGTCTGGGAGGTGGTTACACCTCCCTGTGACCAGACACCTATTGTGCAGGCCTCCCTTGCTGGAGTTTCGCCCTGCAGCAGGAGGTCAGACCCGTGTCTGTGGCTGCAGCATCCATTTTGTGATGCTGGGGTTCTTTTAAACTATCACCGGTCAGACCAGTGTGTACATGTCTCTCCCTCTAGAAGGGTGGAATTCTACCTCCGCCGCCAGGACTGGCGGGCGGGTAGGATTCCAAAGTGTTTGACACCAAACGCAACATGTTTTGATGCATCCATTCCAAAGTTAGCATTTACCGCAAGGTTATAATGCACTTAAGAGAATATGGTCTGGCTTCATCACAGAACAGCCTCAGAGAATAGATTCCGGAAGCTGCAGAGGGGTCCTGCACCATGTATGGGCACCCTCTCACACAAAACCAAGCACTCTGCCTTCAGGATTGACTTATAGGTTTATATTTGTCAGTGATTAAATTTAGATATAGGTAACCTATGTCTTAGTAAGGGGTGCATGCACCACCTTACCCAGGCTGCAGTAGCAGACCTGTGATGTCATTTTGGAAGGTTTCCCAAGGGTGGCATAATACATGCTGCAGCCCCTGGTAGGCCGCTGGGCTATCTATGCCCTTGGTACCTATGGTGTTAAGGGACCCCTAATCACTGAAGTCTTGCGCAGAAGTTCCAATGAAACAAAATCGTTTCTTCACTTTCTTAGAAAACTTGATTCAGATTTTCAATTGACAGTTCATCAATAAATCTTTATTTTATGATTATTTATCCATTATTCAATCCATAACGTGATGAAACATCATTGTAATACATTTATTGTAACACCCAATGCATTTCGGGTCATTAAATCAACCCTTCCTCAGGGGTCTATAAAGGAAACACACAGGGGACCAGATCAGTCACTGTTTGTACGAATTATCACATATAAACAAAATGACATCATTGCTTTTGATTATCGATACATATTAGTTGAGTGAGGTGCATAACAACACAATTGCACTAGTATCATAGCTGACGAAATTCGGGAAATGAATATTAAAGGAAGTTCTCTCTTAGCGCGTGCGATATGGAGTGTACAGTTCTAGGCATTTAGACAAATGGTGAACGGGTCACTAGTAAAAGATAAAAAACGGTGCATAAACATGAAAGTAAGGAGAAAAGTGAACCACGTACGGGCCGAAGGCATGCAGGGACAAAGTCTCCTCCAGGTCTCGGTAAAGGGAATAAGGGCACTTACAATCGTGTAACTCGAAGAGTCACGGTCAGTGATCGGTATCCACTTCCGTGTTCCTTCGGTGGAATGAGTTCGAATGTGGACTGGCCAATGGGCATTGCTTTAACAACGAAAGTGCATCATGTGACTAGAGTGTAAGTCATGAAGGTCCCGTGGACTCAAAACACTAGCGTGGTCATATGATCTGAGTGTTTTGACTTCAGTACCAGGTCACATGTGTGGGACAACCTATTGGAAGTGTACAAAGGGCTTAATGAACGGAAATGAACGTGAATGCCACCAGATGAAGAGAAAAGACGAACGCGAGTCGGGAGTCATGTGGTGAAGGTTTAGGGAAAGAGACTCGCTGGAATGCTTATGTGAAAACAGCTTGTATAGTCAACTACATTTACATTACACACTCTGCGACTCTGGGCAATAGCTTGCTTAATCTCCACAACGGCCCCTCGCGGCGGGATGCCTGACTTTCACCTTGTGGATACCCTGCTATCTCACAGGGGAATACCAGGAAGGGTTCCCTAAGCAAGCGCCGGGAAACCCACTGCGGGTAGCTGTGCGCTATATAAGCTCAACTACATATAGTGAAGGAACAATGTAAATTCTGAAAAATGGTAAATGTAATACATGAAGATGAGAATACAATATACCATCAGTATAATAAAGATAATAAAAACAATGTTCAGGCTATGTGCAAAAAAGTTGTCATGATCAAGAATAGAGCAATGTCCAAATGTTAAGCTGCAAATATAATTGATAGAAAACATGCATATTCTACCCTGTCGTTCATCCCATTGGGATGTAAAGAGTTCAATTTTTTAATCCAATAAAACTCAGCCATCAAGCAAGCCTTATACGGATCCATGTCGCAGCGTTGTGGCACTACTTCCAGTATTGTACATTTTATTTGCGAAATTTGATGATTGGCTTCTGTCGAATGGGTAGCAATGGTGGATTTCATATTTTTCACCCTAATGTTACTCTTATGTTCAGTCATTCTAACCTTGATCTTCCTCTCGGTTTGTCCCACATAAATCTTGCCACAGGGGCATTTAATTGCGTAGATTACGTTTTTTGTGTCACATGTACTTGAATGACGAAGCATGATTTTGGTTCCTTTCATTGGGTGCAGCAACGTATGCCCGGTGAGTACATTGTTGCAATTAATGCAATTTTCGCATATGGACATGCCTTTGTGTGTTTTAATGGTAGTTTTCTTATGGTTCAAAATCTCTTTGAGATTTTTGGATCTCTGAAATGCAAAAGTTATATGATCGCTGTAGAGAAAACTACCATTAAAACACACAAAGGCATGTCCAGATGCGAAAATTGCATGCATTACAACAATGTAATCAAGGTTAGAATGACCGAACATGAGAGTAACATTTATCTCCCGGATGCACACTCTAGTGCTGTGAGACAACAGATAAGCTGTAGGTATCTCACATCCTGACATTAGCTGTGAGACTGCCAACTACACCATCTGCGCTCCCTCATTAATTTTCTTTAGGTTTAAGGTTGACTGGAGGTTGAGGCAGATGGTTTTGTTCAACTTGTCTAAATTAACAGATGGTCACTTACCTTAATGTTTCCCAAACTGTTAGCCATTGGTTTTAAAATGTTTAGAAACATAATCAAAGTTTGCAATTTTGCTGTTGTTTTCTCCAAGAACGTTTGGGTAATTCTGGATAGGGGTTATGTACTTGACACCGTCCTCAAGGTCATAAATTTACCATTGAACAAGGACATAATGTGCCACCGGCATGTAGCATACCTAGAGGCAGTCACATAAAGACCATAGTGAATATATAGCATTACCTAGAAAATAGTAAATAAATGCACTGATAAACTAGTGAGGTAGGGCCTCTCCTTTGAGGTGTCTGTAAAAAAGACCTTTGTCCTGATTTTATGTCCTGAATTGTTTACAGTTCTCTCCAGAATTTGCCTCCATGTCAGTTGGTCACCCTAGTGCAGATACACAATCTCCTCTTCTTACTTGGCGCACAGTGTTTGTGCCATGAAGTCATGAGTGTGGAACCAGCGCTAGCCCTATTAGGAGTGTTCCGGGGGAGGAGTCCTGAGACATTGTAGAATAAAGGACACAGGAGTCCTGGTGATCAGTCCTGGAATGTGCCCTTCACATGCCCTCTGATGCTCAGTCAACACTCACCCTGTCCTCTTTGAATTTCAGGTGTACTGCCAACGCCTCGCCCCAGGATCACACCTGGTGTCTATACACAGTGAAAAGGATATCAAGTACCTGAAGAGCCTGGCCTATCGGCACACGAAACATCATAGTGCCTTCTGGGTGGGGACATCGGACCCTTTCATGGTAAGGTAGTGTGCACCATTACATGTTCTTAAATGGATGCCTGGGGCAAAAACTACAAATGGGGGATGATTAGGAAGTTCGAGGTGGAAACACGATCCGGAAAAGGAAAGCTTCCCAACCACTTCTCACCTTCCTTCAAAACAAATTCAAATGTGACATGATTGATTAGAGTCAGGTCAGGGGTACTAGCTATCAGTAGTGCATCGGGTGCAGTGGCACCCAGGTCTAGAGGCCTTAGGGGCTAACGAGACCTCAAATGTCGTTCTGTTTTACTACTATACAAATTGATAGGAAGTCCCAATTGTCTTGCCTATACGAAGCCTACGGCAGACCAACTGCCTCCCCTTTGAACCAGTTGCAATAGTGAGTGGAAAAATCTCTACCTTGTAATTACCATCCACATTTTGCAGGACATTTTACAGCACTGGCAGCCTTCACCCCATCAGTGATAGTGAGGTGAGCTGAGCCCCAAAAAGAGGGGGGAGGGAGGGAGACTGTACCTCATCAGTGCAAACAGGATAAGTTGAACCCTAGCAAAAGACGTGGTGGGGAGGGTGTACCCCATTAATGCAAGTGAGGTGAGCTGAAGCCCCACAAGGGATGGGAGGCTGCTTCCCATCAACGGAAGTGGGATAAGCTGAGGCCCAACAAGAGGCGGAAGGCTGCAACCCATCCATGCAAGTAGTGTGAGCTGAAGCCCCACAAGAGGCTGGGGGCTGCACCCCATTCGTTCAAGTGAAGTGAGCTGAGGCCCAATAAGAGGTGGGGGCTGTACCCCATCAATGCAAATGGTGTGAGCTGAGGCCAAGCAAGAGGTGGGGGGGTTTCACCCCATCGATGCAAGTGGGGGCAGCTGCACCCAACAAGAGGCGGGGAGGGGGGACTGCATCCCATACATGCAAGTGGGCTGAGCTGAGCCCCAACACCAGGCAGGGAGGGGAGCAGCACTCCATCAATGCAAGTGGGGAGAGCTGAGGGCCTACAAGATGTGGGAAAGAGGCTTCACCCTATCAATGCCAGTGGGGTGAACTGAGACCCAATACCAGGCAGGGAGGTGGGGGGCTGCTCCCCATCCATAGACGTGAGGTAAGCTGAGGCCCAACAAGAGGTGGGGGCTGTACCCTATCAATGACAGTGAGGTGAGGTGAGGCCCTACAAGATACAAGGTTTGGGGTGGGGTTATATTCTATAGTAACATGTCAATTCAACATCAATTAGAAATGAATTAGAAATATTATAAAATCAAGTTGATACGCATAGGGTACCTTCAATTACATTTTTCCATTCCTTGCACTGGTTTAAGGTCTATATTTAAAAGTGTGACATGCCATCTTTAGCTGATTTTCCCAATATTGTCCCCCGCATTGACATACTATCCTGGAATATATTCATCTACTTTATTGCCCACAATTGAGGTGAGCCGTGGGGCCAGACGTTATAGCTCCTTGACAGCAATGGGTTTCTTTCTTCCAGATAAGGCACTTTAGGTGGACGGATGGAAGTCCCATGGACTTCAAGAACTGGCACCCAGATGAGCCAAACAGCGTAGAGGGAAGGGAACACTGTGTATCCTCCAACTATGGACGTAGGTATTTTTCTCCCACATTCAAAGGCTCTTTCCTGTAAGTCTTTCATTTGTTTTCACAAAAGCAGTTCAATACCTCACACCTATTTTGTGAATATATTTCTTCTTTTATTTAAAATATTCATGCAAATATGTTGTATTTGACCCATATTCAATTTTCTGAAAAGCAAGACTGCAGCTCCTCTTTCTTTCACTCTGTGCCAGAGTTTCTGGAAGAAGTTGTGAGTTTCTCCTGATTTACTCCTGAACTGATCATTACATGTTTGGAATGAGTACAACACAGAGACTGACTGTTTTGTTTCTTCTCTCGTAGGCCCAGGACTCTGGGGGGAAGTGAGGTGTGAAACCACTCTCCCCTTCATCTGTAAAGCCCCCAACCGTTCTAAGGGAAAGCGCTTATGTTCGAAGGGAGTGTAAAGATGTGGAGCAACCAATGGCGTCCGTTCTGAGGAGATAGAAGAACAGACATCAGGGATAGGGAGGGAGGAACTCTCAGGGCCTTGCTCTTGAATGGCACTTATACATAACAATTAAAAAGTGACTGTATTCACCCATGATGTGTGTTTTAAACTCTCACAGCTTATTATATAATCTTTTCCTTCCACATCCCTGGCCACAAAATTGGGATTTGTTCAATTCTGCCATCATAAATGGTGCTTTTGAAGATCTGCAGGTGCCACTGTAGGTGTATGAGTGACAATGTGGCAGGTGGGGTGAGAGTGTCCCTTTGAAGCCTAGTGAGCACCTGCTAACGCTAGAATGGGCGCCGCCCACTGACTGGGCACTAAGACACAACCCTTACTTGGGTGGAGTGATCTCTTTGCATCTAGGGCCTCTGGTGCCCCTCTGCATGGTTAATGTCTGCCCCTGTGAGGTGGGCAGAGGACCCCAGGGTGCAGGGCCCAGGATGTGCCAAAGGTGTTTTGCTTGATGACATGATCTACACATCTGACCAATCCACCACCTTGGCTTTCCTTCCTTCTTCCAAGGCCTCCTGGTTTCATATACATTGTGAGCCCTCGTGAAACCAAAATCACAAATATGGGAATTCATCCCACGTAGGTCCAGGCTCATCGGTGAGTTCTGAACATAGAGGGGAACGAGGAACACTTAAAGGTTCACCATGCAGGCTCCATAGGATACCATATAATACAAAAGGTGTGCACTTCCTGGGGTTAGAGAAGACAAGAAGATGTAGGTTAGGGAAACTGAAGCATCAGACCAGGTGATCTCATTGCTCAGAGGAACCAAGAGCTCTCACACACCTGTGTGGGTGTCAATCAATCAATCAATCACAGCATTTATATAGCGCACTACTCACCCGGCGGGTCTCAAGGCGCTGGGGGGGGGGTCTGCTACTGCTCGAACAGCCAGGTCTTGAGCTGCTTCCTGAAGGCGAGGTGGTCCTGGGTCAGGCGGAGGTGGGTCGGAAGGGAGTTCCACGTCTTGGCGGCCAGGTGGGAGAAGGACCTTCCTCCTGTGGTGGCTCTTCGGATGCGGGGGACGGCGGCGAGGGCGCGGTTGGTCGATCGAAGCTGGCGTTTGGGAACGTAGAAGTTGAGGCGGCTGTTGAGGTATTCTGGGCCTTGGTTGTGTAGGGCTTTGTGTGCGTGGGTGAGGAGTCGAAAGGTGATTCTCTTGTTGACCGGGAGCCAGTGCAGGTCTCTCAGGTGCCCGGAGATGTGGCTGCGGCGGGGGATGTCCAGGATGAGTCGTGCTGAGGTGTTCTGGATCCGCTGGAGTCTCTTCTGGAGTTTGGCGGTGGTTCCGGCGTAGAGGGAGTTGCCGTAGTCCGGACGGCTGGTGACGAGGGCCTGGGTGACCATCTTCCTGGTCTCGGTGCGGATCCATCGGAAGATCTTACGTAGCATGCGCAGGATGTTGAAGCACGACGAGGAGACGGCGTTGACTTGTCTGGTCATGGAGAGGGAGGAGTCCAGGATGAAGCCCAGGTTGCGTGCGTGGTCTGTGGCTTTGGGTGCGCAGCCCAGGGCGGGGGGCCACCAGGAGTCGTCCCAGGCGGAGGGTGAAGATCCCAGGATGAGGACTTCCGTCTTGTCCGAGTTCAGTTTCAGGCGGCTGTTCATCATCCACTTGGCAACGTCTGTCATCCCTTCGTGTAGGTTGGCTCTGGCGGTGGCGGGGTCGTTGGTGAGGTGTCATGCTGTAGTGTACTTCCTGTATTCCCAATAGGCTCTGCGTATTGGAATAATATATCCTATAGATTAGACGTAGGACTGAGGTCAACTAAGTCTCTATCGAATATACTAAACTTTGTGTGTGTGCCAGCTAACTCAGACTTCAGAAAGGAGGTATTAACCTGGCTGATCCAAGCACCGGGATATCAAGACAAGACTTGGGTCATGTGGAATTCATAGGATTGCTCAAACATAGCTTCATCTTTTCTTCAAAGAAGAGTTCGCAGAGTTGATTCTTACTTCTTAAATACTGGAGTCACACAATGACCCATCCTTTCACATCTACCTGCTGCTCCTGGTGAAACTGATCCTAGCTTTTGGATCTAAAAATATTAAACTTAGGCTGATGCTGTAGTGTAGTTCCTATATTCCCAATAGGCTCTGCGCATTGGAATAATATAAACAGCAGTGTAGACGTAGGACTGAGGTCATCAATCAATCAATCAAGCATTTATATAGCGCACTACTCACCCGGAGGTGGGGGTTGTTCGCTACTGCTCGAACAGCCAGGTCTTGAGCTGCTTCCTGAAGGCGAGGTGGTCTTGGGTCAGGCGGAGGTGGGTTGGGAGGGAGTTCCAAGTCTTGGCGGCCAGGTAGGAGAAGGACCTTCCTCCTGTTGTGGCTCTTCGGATGCGGGGGACGGCGGCAAGGGCGCGGCTGGTCGATCGAAGCTGGCGGGTGGGAGTGTAGAAGTTGAGGCGGCTGTTGAGGTATCTTGGTCCTTGGTTGTGTAGGGCTTTGTGAGCGTGGGTGAGGAGACGGAAGGTGATTCTCTTGTTGACCGGGAGCCAATGCAGGTCTCTCAGGTGTCCGGAGATGTGGCTGTGCCGGGGGATGTCGAGGATGAGTCTTGCTGAGGCGTTCTGGATCCGCTGGAGTCTCCTCTGGAGCTTGGCGGTGGTTCCGGCGTAGAGGGCATTGCCGTAGTCCAGACAACTGGTGACGAGGGCCTGGGTGACCGTCTTCCTGGTCTCGGTGGGGATCCACCGGAAGATCTTGCTTAGCATGTGCAGGATATTGAAGCAAGACGAGGAGACGGTGTTGACTTGCCTGGTCATGGAGAGGGAGGAGTCCAAGATGAAGCCCTGGTTGCGTGCGAGGTCTGTTGGTTTGGGTGCGCTGCCCAGGGCGGGGGGCCACCAGGAGTCGTCCCAGGCAGAGGGAGAGGAGCCCAGGATGAGAACTTCCGTCTTGTCTGTGTTCAGTTTCAGGCGGCTGGTCGTCATCCACCCAGCTACGTCTTTCATCCCTTCGTGTAGGTTGGCTCTGGCGGTGGCGGGGTCGTTGGTGAGGGAGAGGATCAGCTGAGTGTCGTCGGCGTAGGAGATGATGTTGAGGTTGTCATCTAGGTCTCTACTGACTATATTAGACTTAAGGTTTGCCAGCTAGCTCAGAGGTCACTAGAAACTTTCTCGAATAAATGAGGAGGAGTTTAACCTCCCTGGATAGACAAGAAGGGATTAGCTTCTGACAACCATAAAACATGACAACTTTGTTCCCTCAGAATAAGAGTGTATCTCTAGAGCGGTGTAAAAACAATAGACAGCTATTTCACTCAGTCAAGTGTGCATACTTAGTTTCACCAGAGTGCAGAGAAAAGAGAGACGGGCGTTTTCAATAAAATGTGTTATTTATTAATAATAATAGGGGGTTTTATAAAGCGCTTGGTGACGCACAACGGCGTGTCCCCGTGCTAAGGAGCGAGTGCTGTGGGAGAAGTACTAGGCGGAAACCTGTTACCGGGTAAATAATAATGTTTTTAACTTGGCTCTGAAGATGAGTTCTGATGGTTCTAGACGCAGCGCCACAGGAAGTTTATTCCAGCTTGACGCAGCCAGATACCGAAAGGATCTTCCGCCCATCCGAGCTTTAGACACCTTGGGAATAGACAGGAGCCCCGTGCCGGAAGATCTTAGGGAACGGGAAGGCTTGTATTGTGTCAGCAGTCCCTGCAATGGAAGGGGGGCCTTACCATTGACAATCCGGTGGCAGGTGCAGAGTGCTTTGAATTCCACCCTGCTTTTCACCGTGAGCAGACTTCTTTCTCATGCAAGAGAAATGAATTGCCACAATTGCAATACTCATAGTAAAGTAAAGTGCGTACAGTAAAAGGAGTACTATGAAATAATACTGTAAGAGCATTGATATGGTTTCTTAGCCATATGATACTTTAAAATAGATAAAAGATATACATACATATATACATTGACTAACGTACTCAACTGGTGCTTCTAAATACGCCTACCCCGGTGTACCTGACCTAAGCCTAATACGTGGGAAGGAGTAAGTAAGTAGCAGTTTAAGTTAAGTTGATTTTGCCAAGAATCTGAATCAAGAATTCTCTTTAAGGGTTTAGTCAGCTCCGTACCTGGGTAATAGAAAGCAGGAGGTCTGGTATCTCTCTCTCAGGACTCGACATCCCAGTAACCTGCGAGGGTATCTGGAAACACCGGAGCTGGATTTCTCAGAAGGAGAAAAGACATCGTCTCGCTCAGTGCGTCAAAGGGGAGGGGCGGCGTCCGTGGGCTCTCGCATCAGCTGGGCTCTCGGGCAAGTAGATTGTCTCTCTGCTCCAAAACCACCGTGTGCTTGCTTAAGGCAACGTTGGTATATTTATACCTGAAAGGTGCCGGGTTTGACGTAAGGTTGGACATAAGACGTCAATAAAGATGTCACTAAGAACTGGCCGATGTTACAGTGCTCACAGGAGTTCTAGGACGAATCAAAACAAAAGCAATGGGGATTTCCCAGGTTGCTGGAGGTTTGGTTTGTTTAGAGAACTCGTTGTGCTTTCTAGGAGTCCGGGGAAGTAGCCTTGCTTAATGTGGACTGCATGGGCTACGACTAAATATGGATATGATTCTTATGCCTTTATAAGGATATTATTTATTATAACCGTACAAGGGCATAAAATAGAAATATCGAATTAGGTTCCTAGATAGAAACACAATAATGCTACCTGGAGAATGTGTACGCTGGTAGAACTCCATCTCTTACACCACCCAAAGAGTGTGTGATCAGGGTTAGTGTCTGGTAATACGCCATCACTTACACCACCCAAAGATTGTGTGATCAGGGTTAGTGTCTGGTAGTACTCAATCTCTTATACCACCCAAAGAGTGTGTGATCAGGGTTAGTGTCTGGTAGTACTCCATCTCTTACATCACCCAAAGAATGTGTGATCGGGATTAGCGTCTGAACAGATCAAAATTTCCAACATTGTAAATCTGACAAGACCGAGATCCTACTTTTTGTAAAAACCCACAGCCAATGGTCTCTTCTTTTTTCAACCTCTCTTCAAGTCTACTGTGAAAATCGTGAGTTTTCGGGACAACAAGCGTACAATGCAAGGACAAATATTCACAAATGCATCCTTGGCGATGTCTCAGAATCTATAAATATAAAGTTGGGTTTCACCCCGCCCCCTCTGCAATCTTTTTTATTGCAATTCTTGCAGGAACCTCCATGTTAGAGACCAGCTTTTAGAGGAAATGCCGTTTCCACTCTAGCCCTGTGCTCTGGAAGAATCTATTGTTGGGTCTAAGATTGACATGACATTGAGGCCCTGGTTGGGCACTTGAACTTTGAACCCACAGTCACTCTACCCGGCAGGAAGGGAAGCCTAACCCGCTTTCTAGAGTGGGAATATCCTGATGTACGGTTTCATTGGTGAGTTTGAATTCAATGACTTACTCCAGCAATAATAAATATGTTAAACATCTGGGTGCATTCTACAGCCCAAACCTATCCAAAAGGTTGTGGAGGGCTGTACATGGTCAAAGGCAAACTAAAGGTTGGCGATTATTAGAAGACAAAGCTGAGTTGCACAGTTAATGCGCTGTGATGTAGTGATCTTTAAAGAGATAAGTCTGCAACTCTTTCCTAAATTGGAGCAGCAGTGACAAAATCCTGATGGATAAAGGTACCAGATCCGGGGGGCATAGATGGAAAAGGCCTGCTGTCTTGCTTTTTTTCCTTATCAACACTTCCTAGTCTTCAGTCTGATGATGTCCTGGCTGTAGTCACACGGTGATGTATAAAGGAAAGTACCAGAGGAGCTGCTCGTAGTGTCTGAGGCAGGGTACCGGGGAGAGTGTTGGGGGAGTCTTAGGGGAGTATAGGCTGGAGCCTTAAGGATGGCATCTGGGGAGTGTTATGTAAGTATCAGACAGAGTGGAGCAGATGTTGCGTGGGGCCCTAGGGAAAGTGTCATGAGGGGAAACAGGGGAGTGTTTGAAGAGTATTAGGGGGTATTAGGGAGAGTATTAGGGGAAGGTCCAAGGGGTGTATCAGGGATAGTTTCAAGGGAGCATCAGTGGCAAGACAACAGGGAGAGTATCAGAGGGAATGGCATGGAGAAAATCGGGGAGAGTGTTGGGGCAAAGCACCTGGGAAGGATGTCAGGGATAGAAACCTGGAGATGTTAAGTAGAGGGGGTATAATAGGGAGTGTCAGGGAGCAGTCTTAGAGGAAGGGTATCAAAAAGAGGTTACATTTTAGTGTAATGAGCAAAGCACCTGGAAGGGCATCAAGAGAAGGTGCGCTGAGTCTATGGGAACTGGCATGAGGGGGCATGTCCGGAGGCAGTGTCTGGCAGAGTATTAAAGGGGAGTATCAGGAGGAGTGTCATAGTACTTATATGGGAGTGTATCAGGTCGAGTGTCAGCATGTACAATGGGAGAGTATAAGGAGAATGTTACATTTCATCTCTTAACTTTGTTATTTCAGTACTGCAAGACCTTCCTCTCCCATAGGATTACATTGGAGTTACCTTATTACATTTATTAAGCTGTAATCTCCAAATAGGAATAGGTAACCCATTCATGTTTAGTGTCTTCAGAATTGTAATGAAAAGTTCCAACTTATGGTGGAGTGGGATCTAAATTACAATTTTGAAAATGCCACTTTAGAACGTTGCCATTTTCCTACCTTATCCATTTGGTGTCTGTCCCTGGGTGGTTTAGCTGGGTGTAGATCACAGTTGGACTCCGTGTATTCCTCCTAGACAGCCAAACACAATGGGGAGCTTCCTTTAGTCACCTCTCATCCAGTGCCACCCCTAAGGTACCCTAATCTGAAATCACCCCTTCCTTTCAGACTTAGAGATTCTTTGCATTGGGTGCCATACACTGTGTTGGCACACTGTAACTGACTTCCCCTGTGCCTCTGGAGGTGTAAGTTTGGTGCTGCCTTGTGGCCTTCCTGTGCTTACCTTAATTCCATTGGGACTGGGATATAAAACCGTGCTACTTACCTGTAAGTAGTGCCACTTTTATTGCCCCCTTTCTTCATTGGATCACATTGGCACCAGGTACTAAGTTTGACCTCTGCACCCGGCCGTACCAGTGCCGCTGGTGGTGCACTTGGGTCATTTACATGAACCTTACCTGGTCCTAACTCTTTATCCGGAAGTTCAATATCGTAAATTGTTTACTTTTCTGCATATTGCTGATTGTCTTTTCTCCAATAGGATACACTGTATCGACTTTATACGTTGAAAAGCATTGAAATTGCAAAACGCATTTACAGGCAGCAAAGTATCTTTGGTTCTATAACTAAATATACTAAAAGTATTATATTTACAAACCAGTGGTCTCAAATTTAGTCATTGAGTGGGCACAACAAATGCGTAGCACTGCCCTCTAATATGTGTAACTGCTCTCCTACACTACCACGAAAGAGAACATTAGTATTATATACTTGAGCTTCTGTAAAGCCTCTGGGGATCCACTGGACTCTGTGCACAATATACCTAATTTGATATAGTATGCAGAGACCCAGCTACCTACAACAGAGTCAAGAGCATCATAGGGTGGATAATTTGCATGCTGACTGTCTTTTTTGGATGTGGTAGCTGTTTCCCAGGCTCACTCTCCCGAATCAAACTCAGATTCCCGTTACCCATGGTCACCATGGTAGGAACAACAACTACCACCGAAAGTTGATAGGGCAGACATTTGAATGTATTGTTGCAGACACGGGGATGTGCAATTGACCCACAGTTCTCTACAGTCCCTAAAGTGGCCCGGCGAGTCTGGATTGGTCGTAGGAGGTCAGCACTCCTCAGCATGTATTAGCGCTAGAACTACCACAGTTACCCAAGTAACAGATGGAGTGATCAAAGGAACCATAACTTATTTAATGAGCCATTCGCAGTTTCACTGTACCAGATGTGTTTACTTACATGGGCATGGCTTAATCTTTGACACAAGCATATGCTACTAGCAAATAAACCGGGTTACCGCACCTGCTGGACGAGCTGTTGGGAGCCCCGTGCCCCTCAAAGACCGACCTTTGCATCCCTGAGGAGCCTGATGGGGAAGGGCAACCACCTGGGATGCTTCCTGTGGGACAGGTGTGGTCACACAGACACCAGCAGGCCCAGCTGTCTCCACAAACGGGAGAGGCAGGACTATGTGCAGGCTAAGCGAAGACACATGGGTACCGGCCTGGGTGGCTAAGAACACCACATGGAACAATCGTTCTGAGCTTGGGCGTGAATGTGCTAGGTGGAGGAGAGCGATGATATGGCGCATGGGCGCCCAGACCGCCAGGCAGCATTTAGAAGCCACCCCCTTCTACTCTGGTTAGACCACAGGGGGAGGGACACAAGCTGCTAAGTTTGCTAGGTATTCATTCTGCTGGGTAGGGCCTCTGCAAATGTAAGGCCCTTAAATCACATGCTCATTGGCGGGGTGAATTCTCTTTGCTTTAAACAAGAGCTGAGGATGGCCAAGCAGTCCCTCAAAAAACAGACCAAGCATGCTCAATCGATCGGAGTATACAGCCCTGGCCACACCACCCTGTGCTGGGATGTTGGGTTTGTGTCCGGCTCCGGGGGAAGGCTCACTTGGAGGAATGGCCCATAGGCATGGCAGTGGGGCAGGCACAGACCCAGGCCCCAGGGAGAACAGGCCCTGTCAACACCCAGCTGAGGACCGCTGAACCACAAGGAGGTCTGGAGTACCATGCCCTATTCTGTGTGCACCTAGTGACAGTGGACTGCCGGCACAAACATTCCCAACCTCCTAGAGTCCTGCCTGGGCTTTTGGAATGAAATGAGCCCTCATCAGCACTTTCACACCACTGAATGCGCACATAGGGCCTCATTTAGAAGTTGTTGCCACAAGGCAGCACTGGCTGTCACCTGACTGCGCTGACCTCTATCTAAAGTGAAGGGCTGTAATGTGCCATATTTCTCACACACATAGTGACTGTTGCCATCACTTCCCTCCTTGCCTCCTTGCACCATGGTGCATGTGTGTCAGCGTTGTGTCCTCAAATTACCTAGTGCTATAATTTCCTCATTCCGTGTGTCTCGTGCAACGTAGGACACATGGACTTTGGAAATGACAAAGAGACCTGAAATTATGTATCCTAATTTAACCTCTCCTTGGGAGGCAGAGTATTAACAATCAGTCCCAGGCTCCATGATCCTTGGATATGTGGAAAGATGTGAGATCTTTATTGGTGTTTTGAATGGGAAAAGCCACCGTAAGATCAATGGAACACATCCCTAATGTTGGGTGCATCAAAAGAGCACTTTCCTCTGGCTTGCCTTACTGTATATCTATGAGGCCATGCAAGGGCAAACAGGCAGACTTTGCATTGTCTTATGGATATTAGTTGGGGTACTGCTCCACCAGAGCATCATAAATAGTGATGCTACAGCAGCAAAGCTCACTAGGAAATGTTATTTGTTACACATAGCTGCATACATTTTCTGTGTGGCAATTAGTAGCAGGTATGATGGGAATGTTTTGATATTTACTGTGATTATGATTTAAAAATGCTTACGCACTGGTAGTGCTCATATAAATATTTACATATATATGTGCACTGTTTCACTCAGTCATAATTTTGTAACTTCATTAAAGTCACCCGAGCATTTGTGAAAGAATGTTGAACTATGTGGTCCCTCTGCCCTGTTGCTGCTACTGATGGGACAGTTTGATGTGGCTCCTCGACTTTCTCATCCTCATTGCCTAGCAGTTCATGCTCCTCATTGGCATCAGCCCGTGGTACATTTGTACGCTCACAAATATAGTGAAACATGGAGCAAACACGTGTAATTTGCATACCATTGGTGGTGGGTAGAGCAATTGGCCCTTAGACATATCCAGACTCCTGAAGTGGGGTTTGAGTAAACAAAATGTCCATCTTTTCTATGGGCCTGCTTCAGGCATAATTGTGCCTCCGCAGCACTTTTTTAAGAGGAGCCATCGCCCAAGGCTGCAGAGTATATCCTTGGTCAGATTTAGGGGAGGGGTTCAATTAGTTAAGAGTCATGACAGGGGATGGCCCCACACTCATGTCCCTTCTGTTATGTGTCCTGAATGACTCATACACCTTGCTTCGTGTAAGAGAAGTGCTATAACATTGTGTGGCATACACGCAAGTAGAAAATGGAAATGACTGATCCTTTGCTACACATACAGGTGTGCTGTCCACTGTGATTCAATGACTATTTGTCATACTTTTGAGGGCCAATGCTATGAGGGTGATGTTTTTTTGCCACTGAGGAGACAATTCTCTCCCACTCATCTATTCTCCTGGTTATTGACTACTTTAGCCATTTCTGAGACACGTGTGATTTTACAACCTGTAGCTAAAGTAGGTGATGTTGTGCATTTAAAGCAGACCAAGGGCTTTGTCCTTAAGTGCAACATATGTCAGCGGATGAAGGGTTTCCACCGCAGCATGTCCACCACTAACACCACTACTGATATCAGAAAGTCCACTCACATGTGTCTATTTGGACCACTGCAGCCCATTACAGTCGGACGGGGCTTACATGTACACCGTGGGGGCAGTAAATTTATGCTCTAGATTCCTGTGGGTTTGGCCCCAGCGCTCTGCTAATACTCGAACTGTTACAAAGGATTTGTGAGTCTTCATAGGGATATATGCAATTGGCATATTACATTCTGACCGTGGGCGTGCGTTTAGCTATCAGGCTTACAAAGAAGCTATGAAGTTTGGGTTTGGCCTTGGGGTACTCATCTCTGTATCATCGATTGCTAAGAGGAAAAAAGTGGGATTTAAAGAAATTCTTAACAGCTAGGGTTTTAGGCTCAGTTAGCAGTTGGGTCAATCACTTTATAGGGTCCAGAAGGAACTTGATTCAATAACATTCAAGATGTTCCCTGGGAGGCCATACTCAGAATGTGATCCTGTTTGGGACAAGAATGTGGGTATACCTGACCTTGATTGTGGCAGCACAGTGGCAGATGAAAAAGGATGTGACATCAATGATCATTTAGCTGTTTTACAGGAACTCCAGGCATTGCAAAGGAAAATCCAAGTAAAATGCACCGACACTAGGGAAGGGAAAGCTGTTCCAGCAAGACCTGTCTGGTTCCCAATGATTGGGGGCCTTTGCAGAGGAAGAATTGTTGACAAAAAGGAATTTGGGCCATCTGTACCTGTTCTGGCTATCGGAGAAACAAGAACAGTACTTCTACTGCCTCTTGCCAGAAAAAAAGAAAAGGGATTTGTTTCAATTGATCTGATCCAACCACACTATGTGGCCGATACTGAATAGTAGGCCTTGTGGGCTCCTGGATAGCTGCCGCTCTCCTCTCACCACCATGCAGGAAGTTCAGACAGAAAGACTAATAACGTTTGAAGATTCTACTCAACGAAGTAATCGAGTTACCAATAATAAAAGGGAACTTGTGCCTGTTGAAATTGAACAGTATCAAAACAAGACTAATAATAATAATAATAATAATACTATTTTCTTAAGTCATTTATGTTCCTATATTATATTCTTGTTATAAACTGCAAATTTCGTGTTTTTTACTTATATCAATCAATCTGTATATCATCGTTACTTTTCCCTCTATTCAAAGGTAAACTGATTTATACATTTGATTATTTTCTTTCCCAGTTATTGTTTGCTTTATTTTATGTCTTTTTTGTTGTTATAATATCCTCTGTATTATTATCTTAATTTCTATCAATAAACTCACTTTTTGAACTGAAAAAATAAACATACTCCCCTCTTTATCAATAAACCAACTACAGGGTACTGTACCTCGGTGAAGCACCAAGGGGCTGATGACAGACCAAAGGGAAGACAGGGGAACTGGTGCAACATATGTTTCTAGCTGGACCAATAATACTTCTGTGAATCTAGATCCAGGGAAATTGAGAAGTAGGTATTGTTCAGATCCAACTTCACAAACTAGTCTTTCTCTTGTAAAATCTCTGACAGAAAATGGACCCCTTCCATCCTGAAGTGCATATAAATCAAAAACCTTTTTAATTCCTTCAAGTTTATTACGGATCACTACCCTTGTCATTCTTCTTCTCTATGAAAACACTGCTCACAAAACCCTTTCCTGAGTCCAGGACTTTGTAAATCATCCCCTTGAACAACATTTGGGTAACTTCTGCATCTACCAGTGTCATTTGCTCCTGATCTAAAGGACAACTGCCTCAGCTGACACCTTTGTTAAGGAACCCGGCAAAAATCTATTTTGAAACTCCTCACAATCCTAGGATATGAAAGACCAAAAGTGAGGCAACACATGTACCCTTCCCTCACCTTTGTGAGGGAAGAACCAATTAGCGAGTTGAACCTTACCTTGATCTCCAGCTCCCTGGAATCTGACCCTACTGTCTCGTGAGCAGTGCCCGTATGTAACATCACGAAAAGACTGCTGTCCAATGGAGGCCGAGGCAATCTTCTCTCCGATGCCTGTAATCTGTCAATAGCCAATTATATCATATGAAGATTTTATTCACCTCCTGTGTACTTGGCTTTGAACAAATGATTCATAAAGGAAACAGACAAGCACAGGTAGGGAAAACATTTTATGTGTTGCATGTATATATTTTATCTCTGTATGCTTATGTGTTTTTTGTTTATACAAGGTGCCTTTATACATGATATTTAGTTTCAACAAATAAACACTAACCAATATGATATTTAATTCTATGTGGAAAAAGTAGGCATTTTACTGGGCCATCTTGAATGCCACTTTATCTCACGTAGGCACTGGCTCAGTAGACAGATCCAACCTATTTATGCAACATTGTTAAATTTAATTGTGGTTTATTGCAATTTAGAATGGTTTATTCATGAGGCCTTGGAACTGAGGCTAGTTTGAGGGGAGGCAGTGGCCTGTTTCTGTTAAGCACAGTGGCTTAGGAAAGTCCTGAAAATCCACCATTTTCCTACTAATTTTTCAAACTTTTCTCGGGGATTTATCCTTAGGTGGTTCGGGCTCGCTCCCACGGTGTGCTCCACCAGTAATTTTACGCCCACCACTTTCAAATTTCACCAGCCACCATTGCTTGTATCATAAAAATTACACAAACCTGCGCTGTATGTTTTTATTGGATTTACTTTCTAGCATGAAACATGTTTCGCTCTAGAAAGTTGCTTGAAATGAACCTGTTACCCTGACTCAAGGGGACATTCCATGTGTGGGACATTGGCATTCCCATGCAACCACTCATGGTTTTTAGCAAAACACCTTACTGCTAGCAGTAGTAGAAGGACTTTGCTCTAGAAATTAACACCACTCTGAAGCAGGCCTTAAGGAGAAGTCTTTATTTCTCTTAAATTATCCCACTTTGCATGTTTGCTGCACTGCACAGCGAACAGCTGAAGTATGTAAAAATGTTTAAAGTTTATCTAGGTGTAGCATTTTGTACTGGTGGGGTACACATCCAGTAAAACACCTATACTGGACTTACACACACACACCCCTGCACTATGGCATGAAGGTGTTTGCATGGAACTCAGCAGCCTGATTGTTCCCTGGTGCAAGGGAGATGTGAGGAAAGGGCCCTATCTCTGTATACATTGTGCTTTCCTCCTTTCTCTCTATCACGCTGCACAGCACAGCAACTTTGGGTGCTGTGCTGCGTGAAGCTTTTGGTAATCTGTGCCATACAATCATAAAAATAAGTTGAACACATTTAGAATTATGAAGTTACACATGCGTTCTCATAAACTGATTTGCCTGCAGTTTTAAAACCAAATACGAAAAGAGGGAAGATTAAAACATTTGTGCCTGTCCATGCCAACTATCTTTAAACCAAGGCCTCGGTGATCTTCCTGTGAAACTCCCATTTCCTCCTGTCACAAGCTCAAAAAAGCCCAGGACGGAACATGGCTTCCGCTCCCTACATATAGGAACATCTCCCCAACTGATTATTAAGTACCGGCGCATTTTGCAAACTCGTGGATGCCTAGACCTCCATCACGGATTACAGCTATTTGTAGTTGGTAGATTTGGGGAGAAAGCACACCGGCCTAGCATCGACCGTGCTCACTAGATTCTTGGGCTGATTATAAATGCGTTACTGAATTTGAGCTTCAACTCGGGCACCTGCTTTATTTACATATGTAAGTGCTTCCTGCTGAGGTTTAATTTTTGAGACAGGAGCCTCGTTGCCTAATTGTAACTATTCTCTGACCCTGCTTCGAGGCGCCGCTCAGGAAGCACTTACAGGGTTACAGCAGGTGCCCAAGTTGAAGTTAATTTCTTTGTAAACCTTTTGTAAATGGTTACAAAGAAATTAGCTTCAACTTAGGCACCTGCTGTAACCCTGTAAGTGCTTCCTGAACAAAATTTGTCCCGCTCGCGGATTCGCGGATTTTGCCGCAATTTCACGATATTCGCAGATCGTGAAACTGCGGAAAATCCGCAAATTCCTCGAGCGGAACAAATTTTCGGCCCATACTTACTGATCATATATTTGTCAGCAACCTGCTAGCCCAACACCTCAGTGACTTTGTCATAGATGGATGGGTAGAGATCGACCACAGACCCCCTCAGAGCATCTTTCAGACTCTCCTCAGCAGCAATGTACGAGCTCTCCTCAATTGGAGAACCCACAGGGGAAGAAAGGGACAAAGTGCTTAGGGGCAGATTTACAACAGACGGCGCTAAATATTGCAAAGCGCGCTTAGCGCTTTTATATTTATCGCTGTCTATCGCTGGATTTTATCGCCATGCTTGCACTGTATTTACAACGCATAGCGCAATGGCAATATAAATTCCAGCGATAGAAGGGTAATCGTCGTTTTGCAGGGAACATCGCTGGTTTTCCAGCGATGTTCCATGCAAAATGGTGATAAGCTTGTTGATACGACCATGTGGTTGTAACGCAAGAATCCAACCCCCATGTTAGGTAAGGGTTAGTCATGATATCAGCAGACGTTAGTTTTTGGCGAAAACAGCTAAAGATTGCAATCCTGACGCACATTGCCCTTCACTTCAATACTCCCACATATCTAGCGCAAAAACTTGAATTATCCTGTTGGGTGAGGGCATTGAGAAGTGCCTCTACTCTCCTCCTGAAACCGATCATCATTAGCAAAAAGAGACTTGTCACCGCGCCTTCTCTGGTGCTGCCCCTAAAATATGGAACGCTCTTCCTCCTGATGTACGCAGACTCTCCTCGACGACAAATGTGTACCAATGTTTACTGTTTTAGCATTTTTTATGTCACAATTGCTGTGTATATTTCATTTTGTACCCTCTTTCAACTTACTGTAAAGTGCTCAGATATCCTCCGGGATCTTATTCGCGCTATATAAAACGTTATAAATAAATAAATAAAGCATCCCACAAGAAGAACCTTCGGTCTAAGGGAGCCGAGGTCACACATAGCCAGTGACGCTTAGACTGCCAGTTCCCAGGACAACAGCTGAGCCAATATTAAACATCCTATGAGCCAAACTGCTGCCAGCACTGTCCTATGGCAACCTAGCCCTTCTAGGAAAAATCAGCCCATGCCTTACAAAGTACCAAACAACGCTCACAGGAACAGTTTGTGCTTTCCCCAGGATGCACGGAGGGCCCGGGTGAGGCTGGAGATGGGCCTGGTAAGTGCACACCTTCACTGTCCAGGAGACCTAGTGAAACATTTCATCCATATCCTGCGCTCTCAGCCCAATCCCTGAAAGCAGAATTACAATACTTATTTGCTGACAAGCACTCCCGGTGGTACTCAGGGCTGCACTTAGCCACCGGCACAATAAAGATCGAAATAACAAACCAGTCTAATACTAACCCTGGGCGAAGCACTACGCTCCGCTCGCGGAGTTTGCGAAGTTTTTGCAACTTCGCACTACGCGAGCGGCACGTAGCACAGTGCGAACATGCGTAGTGCAGCGTAGCGTAGTGCAGCGCTCATTTTTTGCTTGTTCGCGGTCTTGAACGTCATGTTCGCGACCGCGAGCAAGCAAAATGACATCCCGGCGAGATTCTCAACGCGAAGAGGTCAAGTTTCTCATTGTGAGTGGTTGCGCATGCTCGCGACCGCTCTCAATGAGAAACTACCTGTTCGCGTTGAGAAAGCTGCCGCTCGAGTAATAATCTCCTCGAGCAGCAGAAAACTGCAGCTCGCACTGTGCAAGATGCCGTTTTCAATGCTTGCACAGTGCCGGATGCTTGTCCGCACTGTGCAATCATTGAAAACGCATCTTGCACAGTGCGAACATGCTACTACGCAGCTCGCGTAGTGCTACGTGAAGTTCGCGTAGTGCGAAGTGCACTTCGCGTAGCTTTGCGTAGCGCTACTTCGCGAACTACGCCCACCCTTATCTAATACAAGAATCCCTTTGTCAATGTGGAAAATCTTATTAAATGAACAAACCATTCAAGCACCGTATGAAAGAGATATTGAAAGGCTTCAACACATTCCCCTCTTTACAGCCAAGGACTCCTCATACTTCAAGGGGGAAGTCCAGCCATACTTCAAATACCCCCACAACCAGGACACACCCTGCCATTCACACTTATCGCGTGCGCTCCCCTCCATGCTCAGTCGGCTTCCAGGACGCCACCGGCCCTGTTACTCTTGCCGACCTGAGTTACCTCTCCTTGGTGGTTTCACCGCCTGTGCATTTGCGGTCAGAGTCGTTTCTCCCCCGCATCTCATCTACAAGATTCCACCAAACGTGTAGCCCTACAGCCCTGATGAGTTACACCTCCTTGACGGTGTGACGAAACACGTGTCGGCTGGCTACCTCCTTACTGTACTGTCCATTGTTTGACTTTTAAAAGCTTTATTCACAAGAATCATTGACAATCCTCGCTTCCTTTTTTCGAAACATTTCACCCTTTATGAGTAAAGAAACCCAGGCACGACACTGGGATTAACAACCAAACGTGCGTGTGCACAGGATCTGTTCTCATACTTCAAATACCCCCTCCAACCATCCAACCCCAGTCTTGTAACAAAACTACCTATCAGAGGCTGCTGGCTCTCCCAATTCACGATTGTAACCCTCTCTGGGCACGGAGGGACAGTCAGGTATTGTGCAGACTTTGCAATTACCATCTCGAATCTTGGCTGCACCTGCTGTGCTGCCGCCCTCACCTTGTCAATGATTGACACCGTCCTTTGGTCCCACTCTGTGGGACCAAAACGAATGACATGGAAAGGTAAAGGAAACTGACAACCTGCGCAAAGGACAACAACGAGTAACTTTGCAAAGGTTCATGGGTATAGAAAACTGTGATGGCTCAGACATTTTCAAATTGATCTGCTTTAAAGTGATTTTGCTCACAACAATAGATCACAACTATATCTTAAATGGAAAACAAATATTCAGAAAAACATGTCGTTAGTGGAGCTGAGATCACGCACCCTCCAAAACCTGACATTATTTCCAGGGAAGGGACATCATATAATGTTAATGTCACTGAGATTGCAAGGAATAGTATTCCATGATATATTACCCCCCTTGACATCACAGGAGGGTAGAAATAAGGACATAATATTATAATCCCACTGATGCAGCTACAGGGTTGATAAGAACCCAAGGAACTGCAGGGGGGTTAAGACACGTTGGAACAGCAGGGTGACCAGGAGCCTTCAGCGCTGTAGGGACCACTGTGGTAATCCATGTTTCATAGATCCATGTTTGAGACCAACAAACGGTTATGCATGTGATATGTCCAGCACTTTGGCACCTCCGTGTTCTTGTGTACTGTATAAATTCTATCCTATCCTTTCTTATACACTTCACCTAAAGCCTTTGTGGATAGAAAATCCCCACCCAAAAAACGTCATGTAAAGGTGAAGAAAACTGGGAAACTTAAAAAAGAGTAAAAATGAGTAACTTTGCAGAGGTTCACTGGTAAAGAAGACTCTGATCATGAGCCCTCAGTGCTTCATGGTAGACAAGAGTCCTCAGCAGTGCATGGTAGATGGGAGACGCCTGAATGCTGCCATAGACAAGAGCTCTCCACACTGCAGAGTAGACAAGAGCACACAGCACTCCAGGGTAGATGAGCCCTTGGAGCTGCAGAGTAGACAAGCCTTCGGCTCTTCAAGGTAGGCGGGAACCCACAGTTCTCCAGGGTAGCCCAAAGCCCTCTGCACCACAGGGTAGACAAGAGCCCCCAGTACTGCAGGGTAAACATGAGCCCTCAGCACTGCAGGGGAGACAAGAGTCCTCTGCACTGCAGGGTAGACAAGAGCCCTGGATGGAGCAGGGTAGACAAGAGCCCTCAGTACTGCAGGGTAGACAAGAGCCCTCAGCACTGCAGGGGAGACAAGAGCCCTCAGCACTGCAGGGTAGACAAGAGCCCTCAGTACTGCAGGGTAGACAAGAGCCCTCAGCACTGCAGGGGAGACAAGAGCCCTCAGTGCTCCAGGGTAGACAAGAGACTTCAGCACTACAGGGGAGACAAGAGTCCTCAGCACTGCAGGGTAGACAAGAGCCCTCAGTGCTCCAGGGTAGACAAGAGACTTCAGCACTACAGGGGAGACAAGAACCCTCAACACTGAAAGGTAGACAAGAGCCCTCAGTGCTGCAGGTTAGACATGTTCCTTCAACAGTGCAGGGCAGACAAGAGCCTTCAACAATGCAGTGTAGACTACAGGCTTTGGTATTCTAGAGTAGACAATAGCCCACGGCACAGCGGGGAAGACAAGAGCACACAGTGCTCCACGGTAGACAAGAGCTCAATGTGATCGAGGATAGACAAGAGTCCTCAACACTGGAGGGTAGACAAAAGATCTCAACGCTGCCAGGTAGACAAGAGGCCATGGTACTGCATGGTAGATATGACCCCTCAGCGTTCCATGACACACGTGAGCCCACAGCGCTCCTGGGTAAACAATAGCCCTCAGTACTTCAGAGTAGACAAGAGCCCTCTGTACTTTAAGGTAGCCTGGAGCCATTGGTATTCTATTGTAGAAAAGAACTCTCAGAATTCTTGGCTACACAAGAGTCCTCAGCGCTTCCAGTTAAAAAAGAGCCCCCGCCACTGCAAAATAGAAAATATCCCTCTGCACTGTAGCATCAACACAATCCTGCTGTACTGCAGAATAGACAAGTGCCCTTGGCACTGCAGAGTGGGCAAAATTCCTCAGCACTGTAGGGTAGAAAAGAGTCCCTGGAAATGCAGGGAAGATAGGAACAGCCCCGACTCCCACCGACCATGCACGCAACCTAGGGGTCATCCTAGACTCCACCGTCTCCATGACGAAGCAGGTCAATGCTGTCTTCTCATCCTGCGTCAACACCCTCCGAATGCTCCACAGGATCTTCAGGTGGTCCCCCACCGAAACTAGAAGAACAGTCACCCAGGCACTCATCAGCAGCAGGCTGGACTACGGCAAAGCACTCTACGCAGGAATGTCGGCCAAGCTCCTGAGACGACTGCAACACATCTAGAACGCCTCGGCACATCTGATCCTTGACATCCCCTGCCGCAGCCACATCACACCCCACCTGAGAGACCTGCGCTGGCTCCCCGTCAACAAGCGGATAACCTTCAAGCTCCTCATTTACGCACACAAAGCTCTCCATAACATCGGCCCAGTATACCTCAACAGACGATTCAGCTTCTATACCCCTACCCGCCAGCTCTGCTCCGTGTGCCTCACCCTCGCCACAGTCACCCGCATCCGAAGAACGACCGCCGGTGGCTGATCCTTCGTCTACCTCGCTGCCAAGACCTGGAACACCCTCCCCATCAACCTACGGCAGACCCAAGACCTACTGGCCTTGCGAAGACTCCTCAAGACCTGGCTCTTCGATCAGTAGCAGCACCCCCTCCAGTGCCTTGAGACCCTCACTTTACAAGTGTCCTGATTGATTTATTGATTGATTGATAGGATTCTTGGCACTGCAAAGTAGACAAGATTGAATTATTTGCACCTCAGGAAAGGGACGAGCCCTCAATACTAAAAGGTAGGCAAGACCCCACAGCTTTCCACGGCGGACAAGAACCCTTGAAATGGCAAGGTAGACAAGAGCTATTGGTACTGCCAGGTAGACAAGAGTCCTCCTCTGTACTGCAGGGCAGGCAGAGACCTTGGCACTGCAGGGTAGACAAGATCGAACAACCCTGCATGGTAGACATGAGCCATCAGCGCTGCAAGGTAGACAAGAACCCACAGCATTGCAGGCTAGGAAAATCCCTCTGCACTGCTGGGTAGATAAAAGCCCAGAGCACTGCAGGGTATAAAAGAACCCTCAGCACAGCAGGTTAGGTGGGGGACTTTTGCACTGCAGAGTAGACAAGAGCCTTCAGCATGGCAGGGAACACAAGAGCCCTTCGTGATGCATGGTAGACAACAGGCCTCAGTGCTGAAGATTAGGCAAGAGCCCTTGGCATTCTATGTTGGCCTGGGTGGAGTTCACGGAGTTCTGCTCCCCAGAACTCCGCAAAGTCCCAAAAAACTACCCCGTGTTCTGCAGACTACAGCTAGTGCCGGAGTATGGTACTTTGAGGTGCTCACAATGATTTTAAGCACCATGAGTTTGTCTGTGATGTAAAATTACAGTGATCTGCACTATGCGGCATGCCAGAGGCTGTTCTTTCTTTCTGCAGCAAGAGTAGATATTCTACTCGAGCCGCAGCTTCCTGAACGTAAGCAGCAGATTTCTCAACGCGAGTGGTCGAGACATTCTGTGACCACGCATGTTGAAAACTCTTGCTAGTGGGAGGTCTAGCATGCAATTTTTCTCACTCCGCTTCCCAACTTAAGATTGGTGAGCAGCGGGAGAAAAGAAATTGAGCTCCGAGGCACTTCGTACACTTTTGCGGAATTTAGCGCTCTACGTTGAGAGGGTAAAACTCAGTCAACTCTGCTGGTGGAGTGAAATTCTTTGCCCCATCTAATTCTAGGGTAGACAAGTGTCTCCGGTGCTACAGGGTAGAAAAGAGCCTTCGGTGTTGTAGGTTAGACAATTGCCTTTGGTGCTGCAGGTTAGATAAGACCCCTATGCGTTGCAGCTTTTGCAATAGTTCTCAGTGCTGCTGGGAAGACAAGACGCCTTGGCACTGCAGAGTGGATAACAGACCTTGGCATTCTTGGGTAGACAAGAGCCTTTAGTGCTGCACAGTAGATCAGATCTTAGGTGCTGAAGTTGTTACCACTATTTACAACAAGGGGTGGTGATGGACAGAGTCTCTGAATTAAGCAGAGTACTCTCACCCAGTCAAGAGATCAGGGCTATATCCAACACCGTTTTTTAGCTCATTGCACCATCCCAGTTTCAGAACCTGGCTGTATGCAAATTAGTCTGTCCCTGGCCCAGTGCATCATGGGAACAGGGCAGACCAGACTACAAAAGCCAATTCTTACACTGGGAAGGAAACAAGCTTCCGGGGACCGGTTTCTGCCATTTCAGGCGTCTTCGGCCCGGCTTGCTTGAATCCTGATGGTGCAATGAGCAAGGGACTCACATCTGAGTATACCCTTCCACGCTTAGGGTGGACAAAATTATTTACAACAAGGGGTGGTGATGGACAGAGTCTCTGAATTAAGCAGAGTACTCTCACCCAGTCAAGAGATCAGGGCTAGATCCAACACCGTTTTTTAGCTCATTGCACCATCCCAGTTTCAGAACCTGGCTGTATGCAAATTAGTCTGTCCCTGGCCCAGTGCATCATGGGAACAGGGCAGACCAGACTACAAAAGCCAATTCTTACACTGGGAAGGAAACAAGCTTCCGGGGACCGGTTTCTGCCATTTCAGGCGTCTTCGGCCCGGCTTGCTTGAATCCTGATGGTGCAATGAGCAAGGGACTCACATCTGAGTATACCCTTCCACGCTTAGGGTGGACAAAATTATTTACAACAAGGGGTGGTGATGGACAGAGTCTCTGAATTAAGCAGAGTACTCTCACCCAGTCAAGAGATCAGGGCTAGATCCAACACCGTTTTTTAGCTCATTGCACCATCCCAGTTTCAGAACCTGGCTGTATGCAAATTAGTCTGTCCCTGGCCCAGTGCATCATGGGAACAGGGCAGACCAGACTACAAAAGCCAATTCTTACACTGGGAAGGAAACAAGCTTCCGGGGACCGGTTTCTGCCATTTCAGGCGTCTTCGGCCCAGCTTGCTTGAATCCTGATGGTGCAATGAGCAAGGGACTCACATCTGAGTATACCCTTCCACGCTTAGGGTGGACAAAATTATTTACAACAAGGGGTGGTGATGGACAGAGTCTCTGAATTAAGCAGAGTACTCTCACCCAGTCAAGAGATCAGGGCTAGATCCAACACCGTTTTTTAGCTCATTGCACCATCCCAGTTTCAGAACCTGGCTGTATGCAAATTAGTCTGTCCCTGGCCCAGTGCATCATGGGAACAGGGCAGACCAGACTACAAAAGCCAATTCTTACACTGGGAAGGAAACAAGCTTCCGGGGACCGGTTTCTGCCATTTCAGGCGTCTTCGGCCCGGCTTGCTTGAATCCTGATGGTGCAATGAGCAAGGGACTCACATCTGAGTATACCCTTCCACGCTTAGGGTGGACAAAATTATTTACAACAAGGGGTGGTGATGGACAGAGTCTCTGAATTAAGCAGAGTACTCTCACCCAGTCAAGAGATCAGGGCTAGATCCAACACCGTTTTTTAGCTCATTGCACCATCCCAGTTTCAGAACCTGGCTGTATGCAAATTAGTCTGTCCCTGGCCCAGTGCATCATGGGAACAGGGCAGACCAGACTACAAAAGCCAATTCTTACACTGGGAAGGAAACAAGCTTCCGGGGAATTGGCTTGGTAGTTTGGTCTGCCCTGTTCCTATGATGCACTGGGCCAGGGACAGACTAATTTGCATATAGCCAGGTTCTGAGCTGGGATGGGGCAGTGAGATAAATAACGGTGATGGATCAAGCCCTGATCTTTGGACTGGGTAAGAGTGGTCTGCTTAATTCAGATACTCTGTTCATCACCACCCCCTTTTCTGTATCGAAGTTGTTACCACGACCGCGTTGGGATTCTGCATATTATTCCTCTGCAAGTTGGAACCATGACTTGCGGAGGCGGGGGGAGGTGTTGGATTTAAAATCCAACACCTTCCCTAGTGTCCGCACAGACTGGAGTTGGAATAGTAAATTATACTATTCCAACATCCAGGCCCTTCCGCAAGTCATTGTTCCGACTTGCGGAGTAATGCTATGCGGAATCACAATGTGGTCGTGATAACGACCGCGTTAAGATTCCATGCGGGAAGAAAGACTGCTGGACAAAGAGGTACATTCTTTTAAAACACATTTATAAATGGCATTGCCATTTACTATGAAAATAGCTTAAACTCTTGCAAATGCAAGACCTATTGCATTGCCAAAATGTGTTTGAGAAAATAGTGCTCGGAGGCAGTAATTAAAGCCTACTGAGTAACAACACATGTAACAGGGGGTGTTGGCATGGGAGGGTACAAAATGAGACACTGGGGTACTAAAGAGGGACTATGAAGCCTTTTGACCAATAAACAGACACAGTTTACAGTGGACAATGACACAATCCAACGAAAAATATGAGCAGAGAGTGGGCGGGGCTTTAAGTCCCTACCTTAATAGAGCATACTTCGCAGTGCAGCACATGCTCTGCCCAGGCTCGACCTCAAAAGTACACTTTATAGATCCAAATATAGCTTTCTGCCAAATTTGGTGAAAATTCTGTGCAGCCGTTTTTGCTGTATCACTATTCAGTTTTGCTTTTGAAAGTTTCTTGGAGGAAAATGTGTTTTGGAACCCTGCTTTTTCGCGACCCCCGCTTGACAAATTACTCTGAAACATTCCAGGAAGAAGCTGAGGTGAATGAGACATTTTTGGGGGAATGTTAGGGACCCCCCCTCCCCTAGCGCCTTGAGACCCTCCGGGTGAGTAGTGCGCTATATAAATGCTTTGATTGATTGATTGATTGACTGGCGGTCCCCAGTAGGTAGTTATAGTTAAAACCTAGTTTCCATAGGAAATCCACAACATTCTATTTGGAATAACTTTGGCGCCGGTGGACGAATCTTCGCGAATTTCTCCAAGAAGATGGCCTGCTCCGCTCCGCTCCTTTCCTGAAAGTTTGGGAGTGATTCCTGAAGTGGGGGCTGAGAAAAAAGGGGGGTCCCAAAACGTGTTTTCCCCAAGCAATTTCCCATAGGACTTTTAGCCGGGGCTACAGCCTGAACGGCTGAAAGGAATTACACCAAACTTGGCAAAAAGGTAGAGTTCTGTTTGCAGATGGGCCTTTTTGTAAAATGGTGTAAATCCGTTCAGTAGTTCCAGAGGAAATCAAAAGTAAAATCATAGATATATATTAGAGGTGTTACAGTACGCGTACCCGTACGCGTATAGTCCGCGAACCTTCCCGAGAACGAGCTGCATGTTGATTGGATGTCAACTGTCTATCAACACTCCAAACCAGGAAGTGTTGGCAGCCATCTTGTTCCGCGGTATAACCGAGGCACAAGAAAACAGAGAAACAAATGCGCAAAACACGCAGCTCCCACCCTACCATAGCAAATTGCTTTTCGTCAGAGAGAGCAGCATGTCAGCTGCTCTCTCTGACGAAAAGCAATGCTGGCTCCCAAAGGACGTGGGGAGCCGGCTGGGACCGTGGGGGCATTGGGGCTCCCCCCGCGGTCCCCAATGTTTTTTTTAGCCCTGGGGGATGGGGTCCCCGGGGGTTATAACAAATTTGTAATAAACACTATTTTTTTTTAAAGATAGATTTACCGTACGCGTACCATGCTCGTACATACGACGTACCTTGTGAAGTCTGTAAGTCGTCCTGTAAGCAAACCAAACCAAGTAAAAATCAATTTAAAAAATACATTTTACAGATATCTTTCAATTTTATATGTTTATGTGTTGGTTGGTTCTAATGAAACCTTTTCTGTTTATTAGTACTTGTAAGTAAATACTTAACCATAGTCTAAAGTTATTGAGGAGCCGTGTTTTACAGTGTTCTGAACTTTTGACCTCTGTTGACAGTTGCTATTTGCATTATCTGTTGGTGGTAGGGTGGAAAGTTATGTCATTTGGAAAGGTTTGAATTATTGAACCAATAGAAATGTATGTTTGGTTTTGAATTATTGTGTGACGGAATTTGATTTGTAATGTGTATATATGTGTAAAATGAGAGGGAAAATGTGCCATTTGTTGATTCCTGCTGCAAGCACTAAAGCAGAGTGATTCTGTGCGAGACTATCTGCTGTGTGAGTGGCATTCTTCTTAATCTTCCAAACAATTTGAAAGGTGAGTTGATGAATTCAAAGGGATTGTATTTGGTGCATTTTATTTTTAGTAAGAGTAATGTGTATATCCGTTAAAAGTTTGTAGAATCATATTCTGAGTTTGTCTGCTTTTGGATAAATATTGTGGTAAAATCATTTGGTAAGTTAATGTGTTTAGTTAGTCAGCTTTGTGGAATAAAGTGCAGTACTAAATTATGTAGAATGTGTGCAGTCACATATATAATGTCTCAGTCAGTATACATAGACTGCTGAATTCAGTCTTGTGTAAATGAAAGAATTATATTTGCACCTTTTTCTATAATCTCACCTGTCTCTCCTCACAGTCTACCTCTCTCTGCGTATACTGTCCTCATTCTTCTGATATTGTGTCTCATGTTTGGATGTAATGCTGGCAAAAAAGTAATGCTGCAAATTGAAATGTATTTTGAAAATGATTCAGGTTTCTGCACTGTAATGTAGTGCTCATATACATGGGCTGTGTTCTGTCTCTTAAACGTTTTAGTGTGGTAAATGTGTTTTGGTAAAATGTATGGTTTTAAACTTTTTTTCCAGGATCACACTGAGTGTCTGTGTAAATTCTTATTTTCTATAATCTCCCCTGTCTCTCCTCACAGTCTACCTCTCTCTGCTTATACTGTCCTCTCTTTTCTGATATTTCCATTCTTTCCTTATTTTCACTTGACTTTCTTGATAGTGCTGTTTCTTTTCAAAATGCCTCCTGTGTTCTTAGTCTCCCTCTGTCGTCATGGTCTTTCCTGTCCCTTAATGTTCCCCCTTTTCTTTATACTCCCTCATTTGCCCTCTTGATACTCTCTGTTTTATGATACCTCCTCTTAGCAATGCCCCACTCAATATAGATAGAGTGCTGCATACACTCTTAGGCAGATTTATCAGCATCTTGGGCCTCTTTCTTCCTGTATTGTGTCTCATGTTTGGATGTAATGCTGGCAAACAACTAGTGCTGCATATTGAAAATCTATTTGAAAATGAGTCAGGTTTCTGCACTGTAATGTAGTGCTAATATACATGGGCTGTGTTCTGTCTCTTGAACATTTTAGTGTGTTTTATACATTTATTTTTCAAAAGTGATATATCTTTTTTATACTAGATTTTTTTCATCAATACTAAAAAAAGTCATCATGCCTAGAAAGGCTAAGAAGACGAAACAACAAAAGAAAGCAGGTTAGTTAAAGAGAAGTCATCTACAAGATTTACCTCAAGAAAAATGTATAAAGAAGACGCAAAAATGTCCTGGTGAGAGAACTAAAAGTTTTCTACGAAGATTGGTAAACAGTAAGAATAGTGGGCCCGATTCACAGAACTAACTTAAGACAAAATCCTAAACTTACTACTTTTGGTATTCACAGACGTTAGGATTTTGTCTTAAAACAGACTTAAGACAGACTTAAGACAGACTTAAGTTAGGATTCTGTCTTAAGTCTGTCTTAAGTCTGTCTTAAGACAAAATCCTAACTTCTGTGAATACCAAAAGTAGTAAGTTTAGGAATTTGTCTCAAGTTAGTTCTGTGAATCGGGCCCAGTGTGTACAAAGAAAAAAAATATATCAGTGTTTCTGCAAGCAAGAGAAAAGACAAGAACCGTGTAGTATCATGTTCTGAAAAAAATTAGTGTAGTACAAGGAGGTAAAATCTATACACAGAGATAAGGAAGAAGATGCACTATAATCGAGTTGTGTCAAATTTGACTAAGATTGTAAAGAATTGTAAAAGAAAAAGAGCTTTTTACAAAAAAATATACTGAAAATGTAGTTTAGAAAGCTTTTGAATAAAAAAAAGACTTTTTATTTTAGTAATCGATAGAACTCGATCATTAGATGAGACAATCCATTTAATAAAGGCCAAAAGTAAGTGGAAAAGATTAATTTAAAAAAGTAATTTTTCTGAGGTTTTTCTGGGTAAATGGAAACATAGTTCAAGTTCTGAGCCTTTTTTTAATGAAGAAAGTTATCTGCAGAGTAATGATTTTTTCATGCAGTTGATACTACTGGTCGTGCTTATGAGGTTAAAAATGGTTGTCCTATTGAGAAAGAGAAAATTGTTCCTAGAAATGAGGAACAGATGCTAGCTGATGAAGTTTTAGGGAGACGTCCTAAAGCTCCAGTGTACACTTGGAATTGCAGTAGTATTTGTAGTGCACGGCAGGAGTCTATTGATTTTTTACGCAATTTCTTAGGTAACCATACTAAGAAAAGTGTTAAACAAAAGATTAAGATGTTGCAAGGATAAGACCCTTGCATAGTGAGACAAATTACTGGATTGCAAGGGCATTCTTTAGCTTGTCTTTCTAAAAAAAAGTGTGTCGAAGTGTTTTTCACCAATGCAGGATGTTAGCAGTTCATCATACTGAAATGAGGAAATTAGTGAGAAGGTTGTATTATGCAAAAAGTCCAGCATTAATGTTAAAAAAGTTGAACAGTGCTCTTTTGCATGGATCTGTATCAGATGTAATAAAGGTTTGTGATGAAATTGAGGTTAGTTATTTTGGTCCTCAAGAACACTGTGCAGAAATTGATCCGTTAATACATGGAAATGTAGAAGCGAATGTACAGCATTGTAGTACAGAAAAATTTGAGCAAGAAAATACTAAGTTTGAGGTAATTTCTGGTGAAAGGCCAAATTATTCTTGTATCTGTTGTCGACGTACTCATTATAAAAATGAGACTAGGACTGTTGATCTGTATGTAAAAAGTGAAAAAGAAAATAATAATGATTGGAAGGATTTTGCAACATATTTGTTGGTTGAGAATTGATTTGATTTGGGTTCTAATCAGCGTATTTGTAAATATTGTTATAATACATTAGATGAGAATAAAATGCCTGCTAGAGCTGTGTATAATAATCTTGAATTGGTAAATATTCCTTCTGAATTGATGGATTTAAATACTTATGAGTCTATTCTTATTCAATGTGTTCATTCATTTCAAGCTTTTGTTTGTATGGAGCCTAAGACGGGGAACTTGCCTCCTTCAGATTTACAGAGAGGGTTAAAGGGGAGAGTTGTATATTTGCCTCTATATTTAAAGAAAAATGTTGAAACAATTGGTGTAGAAAATGTAGAAGATGAACCTTTAGTTATTTTAGTTAATGGTGTTCCTACTAAGAGTAAGAAAATCTGGCAGGAATTAGTGGATGTTAGGAAAGTTAAAAAGGCATCGTTGTATCTGATAAAAAACAGTGAATATCATGAAAATGTGTTTCTGAGAGAAGAAGAAATAACCTTTAGAAGAAGACAGTGACTTGCCATCTGGACAAATTGAAAAAGTGGATGTGTCCAGAACAGAAGAAATCTACGAACATTACAGTGTTCATCCACTTCATTCTAAAGAAGTGATGGGGGATACTATAGAGTTGTTCCAAATGAAAGAAGCAAAGGGAAGTCCCATTAGTGTACGGGAAAAAAACTTGGAAGCTCGCTGCTTTCCTCAGATGTTTCCAACAGGAAAAGGTGGACGATATGATGACCGACCTGTGCAGATTTCTGCATCTGAATACCGGACATCAATATTGTATGCTGAAGATCCAAGATTTCGACAATGTATTCCATATTTGTTTCATCTGTTATTTGAGAGTGACTTGTCTGGACTTTCTTATGCAGTAAATCATATATTTAAAACAGGTGTACATCTGCAAAATGTTTCAGCAAAGGTATTTATGGATAAAGTACACTTGAAAGACAATGTTTTGGAATCTCATCTGATTAATCTCATGGCATGTCAGCGTGGTACTAATGAGTACTGGTACCGTCATCGTGGAGAACTTAAATGTTTGCTAAGGAGCTTAGGAACTCCTACATGGTTCCTTACTCTAAGCTGTGCTGAATATGCTTGGGAGGATTTACTTAAATTTCTTCGAGAGGCAAATGCAAATATAGTAAAAATTGAATACAAGACACCTGGAGAATTGTGTTCTGTGGATCCAGTTAATGTATGCAGGTATTTCAATCATAGATTTGAAGCTGTCTTTTATCACCAAGCAAGAGGTGCTCCTTACATACATATGTTAATATGGATTAAAGATGTTCCCAAATTTGGAACAGACTCAGATGACACTTTGTTGTCTTTCATTGAAGAATATGCAACATGTGATATACCGAAAAGTACAAAAGATAAGGACTTAAGAGAAAAAGTCTTACGATTTCACAGTCATCGGTGTGGCAAATACTGTCGACGAAAGTACAAATCTAAGGATAAATTCTATACCAAATGTCGTTTTGAATTCCCACGTCCTGTAATATCGAAAGGATGAGTGAACAATTTTATGTCATCTCTGCGACATAGTATCAGAAGAAAGTCTCCAAAAAATACCTACAACTTAAGAAGAAATGAAGAGTCAAAATATATAAATGATTGCAACCCAGTAATTTTGTCCATGTGTAATGCTAACATGGATATTCAATACGTTGCGGACAACTCCATAGCTGTTGCTCGATATGTAACATCTTACATAACCAAATCAGAAAAGACAGAATTGAAGGAAATGTGGAAAGAGATTTCTCACGAGGAGAGTCTGAGTAAGAAATGATATACTTACAGTTTGAAGATGTTATCTCATCGAGAAATTGGAGCGTATGAATGTTTGGATCGCTTATCATCTGCAAGTCTTTACTCCGAATCTAGAAGAACCATTTGGGTGAGTCTTGGTCTTTCTGTAACACGAAAGCGGGCACTTAAATCTGTACAAGAAATTAAATATTTATCCAAATAGAAGTCATCATCTTGAGAACATTTGTTTCTATGAAGTGTTGCAAAACTATATTTTTAAACAGAATATTACAGAAAACATCAATAATAGTATATATGCCGTGATGTCTGGTGAAACAAAGAAAAAGACATTTGATTAATCATCATAAACTGAGTTGCGAAACACCTGACAAAAGGGAATTTTACTATTTAGCCCTTTTGCAGCTTTTCAAGCCATGGCGTTCAGAATTAGAATTACTTGGAGGTTTCCAGAGCTATGAAGATTCCTTCAATGCTACTAAAGACACTACAGAATATCCTGTTTTTGCTAATTCGGTGAAGATGTTGAATGATGAAATTGAGCAAGAAGCTTCGATTGCAGCTGAGATTGCTAGAGACAGTTCTCAGGATATTCAAACTTCTGCTTCATTAAGTCAGGATCCATTAGGAGAACCAATTATTCAAACTGCTATGGAAGAGGTGGAAACAGCAATGTTTCAAGCTCTAGAAGATGTAAGAAACTTAGGAAGTTTGGAAGAACAGCTAAATGTTGAGCAAAAAGAAATATATGACCAAGTGAAAGAACAGATTAACCATGGGTTACTTCATGAAAAGAAAGAGTGCTCTTGCTCATCATTTGAACGTATTCGATTGTACGTGAGTGGACAAGCTGGAACAGGAAAAAGTTTTTTAATAAAAGTAATTTCAACTTATCCACACAAAAGAACTGACTCGTATTTGTCTTGTGTTGTCACTGCTCCAACTGGGTTAGCGGCACACAATATTAAAGGAATTACTTTACATCATTTATTAATGCTACCAGTAGAGCATGAAAACAAATTGGAATACCACAAGCTATCTGGAGAAACTTGTTTTGAAGTTTCAAGAGTCTTGAAGAAAATGAAAGTTCCCATTATTGATGAGGTAAGCATGGTATCAAACTTAATGCTTGCCTTTGTGCATTTAAGAATACAGCAATTTCCTAAAACAGAGTATGACATATTATTTGGAGGAAAACACGTCATAGTTTTTGGAGATCTACTACAACTTACTCCAGTAAAAGGACAACCAGTGTTTAAAACACTGACACGTGAAGATACCAAAAAGTCTTTGGGAGTATTGGAAATGTTAACATTTGGTCATATTTTCAATATAAGGAACTTATTACAAATATGCGTCAGGCAAATGATGCAGATTATGGAAAAATTCTTCAAGCTATAAGGATTGGAAAACTGACAGAACATGGCAAACAAGCTTTACAGAGACGATTACTTCCCAATTTGTTTCCAAATGAAAATATTTTTCCGGAGAAAATATATATGAAAATTTCAGAAAACAACTCTGTAATCTATTTAATGCCAACACTACGTGAATGTTCTATATTCAATGAAGAAATGTTAAAATTGGAAAATGAACAAATTATAAAATTGGAAGCTATTGATAAAATTGAACATGAAGGCATAACTATTATTTTGACTGAAAAATTGAAGAGGAAATTAGATTCTTTAGAGAAATCGATAAGTAAAACTGTTGGGTTAGAGAATAATTTATATGTATGTAAAAACTGTAGGGTAATTTTACGACGTAATTTGAATGTGGAAAAAGGTTTATTAAATGGAGCAATGCGTAAAATTGTTGATTTTGTAAATTATGTAAATAGAGATGGGATTGCATTTTTGAAAATCAAATTTGATGAGATTGCTGAAGTACAACAACTTAGTCAATGTCCAGCTCGTTTTTTACTTGTAAAAGATTTGTATGTACGCAGAAAACAGTTTCCTATTTGTTTGGCATATGCGGTGACCATGCATACATCTCAAGGTTTAAGTGTAGATAGTGCTTTAGTGAATATTGGATGTACCGTGTTTGAAGAGGGTATGCCATATGTTGCTTTGTCCCGAGTTAGAACTTTATCTGGATTGTATTTGATTGATTTTGATGAGACAAAGGTTAGTGCAGATGCAAATTGTGTGAAAGAGTATAATAGATTAAGAAGAGAATATGCACCCAATTTAGGTCAATATCCAGTGTTTGAAAAGCGTGTGGTAGGTAGAAAAAGAAGATTAGAGAATATCTGTAGTGAAACTGTGGAGAAAGGAAAAAACAAGATGAAGTTGCACCTGCAAGCAAACAGAAAAAGGATAGTGTTGAAGAAAATGTTGGATATCAGTTTGTAAATAGTTGTGGTGTCAACTGCTATGCTAATGTAGTTGTTAATGTTGTTTTTCTTCTTCAAAGTTTGTAACAGCAAATTGCTGAAAATCGGGAGAAAAGATTCTCTTCATTGTTGTATTCTATTTATGAGAAATGTAGTGATAGGACTAAAATACAAAGTGTTTCTAATATTCGAAAACTGTTGGACATATGAGTCTGGTTCTACTCAATTTACGCAAAATATACAGCAAGATGAAGTGATGCTGGAAGTTCTATTAAATTATGAATTGTTTGAAGAATACATTTATGATTAAAAATTTAAAATGGTTTGAGAGACTCTCCTTGTAGAATTGTAATCATTCAGCAAGTATCCAAGTTCTCATGGAACAAAATGGATCTTATGGCATGGAGTACTTCAAACCTTTATAAACTATTAATGCAATGTTCTATGCACCAGCAAAGTTGTGTTTTACAGTTTTTATTTCCAGGTGTATATTCTTTGACTTCCAGCAAAGTCTCTATGATTGCTGATCCAGTATTAAACAGAGCTATTCAACAGAATGTCCTTCTGTATGTAGTGTGCTAAAAATTAGGCTATTTAAAATTCAGTAGGCAGCTTGCTTGCAGAACTGTAATCATCTAGTCAGTATCCAAATATTCATGGAGGACAGTACGTCTTAGGCCGTGGACTGCTTTAAACCTGCATAGATTATCCTTGCAGTCTTCTATGTAACTACAAACTACTCTTTTCTATATTGAATTCTTCAGTGTGTATTATTACACTTTCAGGAATCATTCTCACTGTACTGTTTCAGTATTGTATTGAGCAATACATCTGTATCTGCTTATCTATAAACGATTAGAACATTGGAATATTGGGAGCTCCACTGATAAAAATGGAGTGCTCCGGGCTTATAATGGCTGGTATAAGCTTGGAGCTCCAACATTTCAATGTTCCTTTGTTCACTGTTCTGGCTGTTAATAAAGGCTTCAGGGAGTCTGAGGGGATTCCAAGCCCCTCACACTCCTTGAAGGCTTTGTTCTTTTTTGTTAGGACATTTTGCATTCTAATGACAGAATGTTCTAATAGCCTTATAGCCCTTCATAGCTGGGCTATACCGGCTATTAAAGTCCCTTTCCATTGTTAAAGGTCCTTGCCTTCGACTCGGGCCTTTAACGCTGGAGAGGGTCTTTAATAGCCGGAATAGTCCTCTACGGCGAGCTATAAGGCTATATTCTAACAGTGAAGCTGCTATGCATTCAACCAAATAGTTTCCTTGCAGATTTCTAATCTTTCAGCTAGTACTTATGAGGTAAAGTGGGCTTAGGGCATGGACTGTTTCAAACCTCTTTTGACTGTGCATGCACTGTTGTATGTACCGGCCAATTTGTGTTTTATACCCTCAATTCCCCAGTCTTTCTCCTTATACTTGCAGCAAACACTCTGTCATTGCTGATTTAGTATTGTATTGAGGTATTCATTGAAATGTCCTCATGTATGCACTGTATAAAAATGGAGCTCTTATAATTTCATTCATGCAGTCTCTTTGCAGAAGTGTTATTATACAGTCTGTACACAAGTAATTATAGAGCAAAGTAGGCCTTAGGCCATGGAGTGCTTCAAAACTCCTATAGACTATGCATGCAGTCTTCTATGTACCAAAGTAGGCCTAAGGGCATGGACTGCTTGAAATCCGTATAGACTATGCATCCTCTATTCTACACAACAGTTGACTTATCTTTTATACCTTCAATTGCCCAGTCTGTATCATTACACGTTCACCAAACAGTTTTACACTAGTGTTTCAGTATTATTGTGAACCATACAGTACTATGTGCTTATTTGTAGAATGTTCTAAAAGTAAAGTTGGTATACATTCACCTAGACAGTCTCCTTGCAGAATTGTAATTATTCACGGCCTGAATTATGAGACTTATTTGTTGGTGGTGGTGTTTCTAGCAACACCCATGGCCTTTTGACAATTTCCTACATTTACAAAAAATTCTAAATCTCAGACACTGTGAAAAACTTATCCCTTCCCAGCAGAGGCATAAGGATGGTGCAACAGGAAAAAATTTCTCCTCGTTTTTCTTTTTTCTATGTGTGTTGCTTTCTGCAGCACATGTAGAAAAAGGAAAAGTCTCTTGTGATTATTTTTCTACAGAAAGGTTTCCCTACCTGTACAAAAATAATCGTCCTTGCAATGCAGACACGCTTGCTCCATTCTGCTAAGGTTTCAGCATTGGTGCAGGCAGACCATTGTGCGCCGGTGTAAGGGCAAAGGATAGGAATATGGAGTATCTTATAGATATGGTCTATTGCTGTCATTTTCTTTTGCCATAGGGAAGCGTAGCAGGAAGGCCTGCTGCACTTTCCTATGGCAAAATCTCATAAATGAGGCCTATGCATGTAGGCAAGTACTCATGGTGCAAAGTGGGCGTTAGGGCATAGAGTACTTCAAACCCCTACAGACTGTGCATACATTATTCTATGCACCTGCAAATTTGCTTTATTTATGGTGAATTTTGCAGTTTCTTCCTTTTCACTTCCACCAAACACTCTGTTACTCTTGCAATAGTTTTCTAGTGACTCATTGATCAGTGTGCAGTAAAGCATTCACTACATTAAAACAGTAATTAGTAGATGTAGAATAAGTGGTAGATCCCCAGGGATATGATAGTTTATGTGCACTGTGACATCACCATCATGGATGCACTATATTTACAATGTGGTGAACTATGGGGCAAAATGGCACAGATATGTGATGTATCTGTGCTGTGAAAGCACAATGCAGCTCCAGCAATGCTCTTTGGCCCCTATGCTCACAATGCTGTGTCAATCCTTACAATTGCTTCAAACAGGTGCAGGGTTTTGACGCAGTATAATCCCAAAAGTGACTGAATGAAATCTTATAGATTTCACTTAGTCACTTTTAGGAGGTGTTCCTGCGTCAGAACACCCCCCAACTGTGCAGGAAAGCCTCCTTTTGACGCACGCCTTTACAATGTGACGCACCTTCCAATGACGTCAGATTGTAAATAGCATACATCATGGTACATCTTTTGCACCACCGCTGCATCACAAATGTGATGAAATGGTTGTGTAAAAGAGACACAAGGGGATTGTAAAACCGCCCTTAATACATACAAATTCATCCACGGAGTTTCACCAATAGTGCAAATTGAAGCATAGAGGTGTAACATATTTATATACATATGTTACATTCAAGTGCTTCGGAGGTACTACAGTATACTATAGGTAAACACCCTATAGATTTATGCTGTAGAACATCCTTATAGTTTTGCACTTTCATATTCATTCATGCATTTATGAAGTACACATTTTTTCTGACAAACTTTTACAGACAAACATAGAAATATAGTTCTTTTTTTGACCAGTAGACCTTTTTTCCCCTGATCAGTTTCATGCCTTTATGGTATTTCAGACTGCATTTTATCTAAGCTGGACTACTGTGACACACTTTATTTAGGTTTACCTGAATCAGCAATCCTGAAACTGCAAAGAATTCAAACTTGGGAATTCATTAAGTTTGGACAATGTGCAAACATTTCATCATGCCTCTCAGTCTTGAATTATCCAACACTGGCTTCCTGTCAATGAATAGTTTTTAAAGAATATAGTATCAAACTGATAGATTTCCTTGTGATCTAATTTTGCTTACTTCAGCACTGCGAGGTCTCTGCGCTCCAGCTCTACATTGCCCATCTTTCTTCCTTATGTGAGGCGTGATGTCATGGGGGGCGGTGTTCACTGTGCTCTCTTGCTCCCTGACTCAGGAACAGCACGCCCCTTCACGTAAAACAAATTGGAACAGTTAGTGGGCATAGAACTACCCCATGTTCCAAAAGAATCTCAAACCCAGGCCCTTTGTATATGTACAAGAATAGCACCAGGACACCCTGTTCCAGGACATCTGTGCACTTTAGAGAGAAACCTCAATATTCATTCAAACAGTGACGTCCTAAAGATTTTAGGGGCCTGGCCAAGACATACTTTGGGGCTCCTTGTGTGGAACCACTTTGTGTTTATCACTTATTCTCAGAAAATGTAAACACACTTGATGCCAAAAATACAGGAGCATGCAAAATTAGTCAAGCTGCCTTCTGTAGGCTTGCAAATTACCAAGAAATGACAGCCTTGATACAGCCATTTCTTTTTCACTTTGAACTTGATTTTGACATCACGCTTGCCAGATTAACACAAACTGTCTGGTTGCAAAAGATCTATTGTGAACTTACCAATTGTTTACTTGTTGTTCGGATATGAATTTACCCCCCAAAAAAGGAAAGGGAAAGACAACAGGGGTTTGGTAAAACAGCAACAAATAATTAAATATAGCTGCCTAACTTTAGGACTCCTAAATGCCTTCTGAGAATACCGAAAGTCTTAAAGTTAGGATTTTTCTCAGTTTAGAAGTAGTAAAGCTAACTTTAGGACTCCTAAACTGAGACAAATCCTAACTTTAAGAATTTCGGTATTCACAGAAGGCATTTAGGAGTGCTAAAGTTAGAAGTCCTAACTTTACTACACCTAAACTGAGAAAAGTCATAACTTTAGGACTTTTGGTGTTCACAGAAGCCATTTAGGAGTCCTAAAGTTAGGACTCCTAACTTCTGTGAATACGGAATTGAGCAAGTGCCTTCTGTGAATATCAAAATGAGTAAGTGCCTTCTGTGAATACCAAAATGGTAGTAAGCTTAGGATTTTGTCTCAAGTTAGTTCTGTGAATCGGGCCCCTAGTGTGGGCCATTGTGTTTGTGTTCAGCTGTGCAGCATGGGGAGCGCATGATCACTATGTGCAGTGTGCATGTTATATTCTGATTGGGTGTGTGTTCCCAACTACATGTTGCATCTGAATTTGTTGTATTTGGAAACATGAGTACCCCTTTAGCAAAACGTATTTTCTTGGGGCCAATCTCCTCTGACCTTTTGTGGTGTAGCTGCTTGTCTGTTGGATCAATCTGGGTTTTTCCTCTTTGCACGTTTGTCTTCGGGCTGAGTATAACCCAAACTCAGGCCTATCAATCTGTAGGCTTGGGTCGAAGCACCTGTCTGACCAAGTATCTCTGACTCAGGTTGATGGGTAGATCATCTTGGGTGAATTTGACAGCAATGATACAAGTTCTTTATTACATCTACATATAACACAGAGATCATTGATATCACATTTACCGACATTCTAATTAATATGTGTACATTTGTCCTAGTGTACATCAACATCGTATTGACCGGTATTGATATTGTTATGAGTACATATTTTATGGCATACATTGACATCATATTCACCGATGTTATCATTCCTGCCTCTAGTTGAATTTTCATCTACATCATTTTTTTCATAAGTCATGACAGTCCCATTACTCAAGACTGGGTGTATTTCTGGTTGTCTGTTATCCTTTCTCTAGCTATGTGCATACTACCTATTTTGAGGACTGCATTTCTTGTCAGGATGTGGTGTATAGCTGGCTAGTACTGGCCATGTTGCTCCAGGTCTACCTAGTGGACCGAGCCTGGTAATGTGATTTTGATGTTGTAGGGCGCCTTTACACCAGAGCTGATGCTCTTGGTAAGTTAGTGGAATTTGAAAGTCCTCGAAAGGAACGTATTCCGCTGGATGTTCCTCTATCTTGTAGAAATGGAACACATGTGTTGTTGGATTTGCTTGTGGAAAGATAATCCATGAATAGAATACCTCTGTCTGCTGAAATTTATGTGCCTCTATGACAAACATTACCCTACCACCTCTTGCTGATAGGTCATTTTCTATAAGCTTTATTGCTATGGTTTTCCTTACATTTTCCGGGATGATTACAGCATCCACTTCATCTTCATTAAACCCTGTGATGTCAAAACCTGGTTGAGTATTTCCAGCTACACCGGCTTCGGTGTTGTCATTGTTTAATGAAAGTTTGCAGAGCAAGTTTCAGGGAAATAAAGATAAGGTGCACATTATTTTTGAACACTGTATCCTTCAACGTTGAACAAAACTGAAAGCTAAAAAATAAAGGATTATTCGTCCTACTCAGTTTAAGGCGGATATTTTATCCTTTAACCCACTCCAGACGTCTATTGGAGTATTATTACGGGATAAAGGGGTCTCTGTGAATGGTACGACTTAGGTACTCTAGTATCTAGCGTTAAATTAGTGCCTTACCAAACGTTGGGCGCCCTGTAGTGTAGTTCCTGTATTCCCAATAGGCTCTGCGCATTGGAATAATATATCCTATAGATGTGACGTAGGACTTATGTCGACTAGGTCTCTATCAAAATATATTAGACTTAATTGTGAGTGCCAGCTAGCTCAGAGGTGACTAGAAACTTTCTCGAGTTCACAATAAGGGATTTAGTTTCTGACAACCACATAAACATGACAACTTTGTTTCCCCAAGATAAAACTGATCTTCAGAGTTGTGGAAACAATAGATAGATATTTCACTCAGTCAATTGTGCATGCTTTGTTTCACCAGAGGTGCAGAAAAATAGATAGACGGGTTTTTTCAATAAAAGGATTTATTGATCAGTCTTCTTTCTCAAGCATAAGAAATGAGCTGCTACAATTGTAAAACTGGTTGCAAAATATAATGCATACAGTAAAAAGAGTAGAATAAAATATTACAGTAAGAGCATTATATGGTGCCTAGACTATAGATAAAATTTGCTATGGCAAGTGTGGGCATAGTTATACCTTGAAGGTGCTGAGATTGACATGAAGGTGGACATAACGTCATCAAAGAGTCTTAGTTTTTTTAAAACTCCATGAGTTCTTGGACAAGTAAGTATTCGAGCAAGGGGAAGTCCCTAGCTGCTGAAGCCGAGTTTTCCAAGAAATCGTTGTAGATTTTCAGAACTAGTGGAAGTAGCCCCGCTGTATTTGGACTGCATGAGCTGAGTCTAAATATGGTTATGATTTTATATGCCTATATAAGGATACAGTGATGTATACCTATATCAGGGCATGAATCGAGAAAATTACAATAGGGTCCTAAAATGTTATACAACAACGGATGCTATCTTGAAGTAGTCAGCAAACACCATACATTTGAAATCCTCATAAAGCTACCGTAATCTATCAGCTCCCAAAGGCTGCATAATACATCTGAGTCATAGGCTAAAATATATAAGTTATTGTATAATGAAGTACACAAGCTCTGTCAAATAATCACAACTGTCAACAGCAATATTGCCAGGCGCCATCTTGTAATGTGTTTCTTTGTGTAAAATCTAATCCTCTCTCCAAATTCTTTGAAACAAGCAATATCGCCCTGTCTAACTCTGAAAGGTTCACATTGACCGTCAACATTAATTCACCACCCTTTCTAGATATGAAAGGACGTGATTGACTGTCAAGAACTCATTCAGATGATGTGCCCCATCCATCAGTTACCAGGGCTAGCAGTTTTGCATTCGCACTGTATTCCTCCATCACATCTAAGCTTTCAGTAGACATAATTTAAATTCAATCTAAAGCATCCGGAAAATAGACATGAGAGTCTGAAAACATATGAAAAGAAGTATAAACTCAGTACAACAGGCAAACCGAACTTTTAATTTTTGACATACACAGTCAGGATAACCATCATCCACACAGCAACGCTGTGATAAGCTTTCATCTCCCCTAGAAATAATGCCGCTCCTGATCCATATTCAGTCCTATCTCTGTACTGCGTAATCTAAGAATCCAAAGAGCCTCCCATCTCTCATGTGTGCTCCAATGGAATCTCTAACATCTCCTTGATTCACAGCTCTCATGTGTTCTCCTATTCTTTCACGCAACGTTCTTATAAAGCTGCCGACATATCTTTTAGTGCCTCTGCACTAGATGACATACACAACTAATTTGGTCTGGCACTTAATATTGGACATTATCTTGTACGTTTTGTCTCCTGGGCCTGTGAAATGTGTCTTTTTGCTGCATGCCAAAGAAACCTATTGTTTGTTGTGTCAGCCAACCTTCTGTTGTTCTAACCTTAGGGTAGCTTGGGCTCAGTACATTTCTCAGTGAAACTCCCCGTGTATAGGTAATGTTAGGTCTGTCTGATATGGTATCACTTAGGGTTTTGTCTGCCCTCAGAATGTGCCAATGTCTGTTTAGACTACATAATAGAAACCCTGACCAGGTGTTGTAACTAGTCACAATACGTATCTTGTCACCTCTTAGTACACTTTTGGTACGTTCCGTGTCGTGTCTTCTTATATTCTGTATTCTCTGTTCAGATCTTGTCAGTATATTCTTGCCATAGCCCCTCCTCTGGAAGCGGGCCAGCATGCCTTTTTTTGCATTCCTCAAATTCTGGATCATGGCTGCAATTGTGCCTCACCCGGATTAATTCTTCAAAGGGGATAGACCTAATTTGGTGAGCAGGATAAGCACTGAACGCATGAAGCAATGCGTTGCATACAGTATTCTTACAAAATAATTTACTTTGAATCATGTTCTCTCTGATAAAAAGTTCAACATCCAAAAATTAAATCTTACTATAAGATAAACTCAAATGTAAATCTTATGTTGTGTTCATACCCATTAAAAGAAACCCATCAGATTACTGGGCTGCCTGTCCATATCATCAGGCAGTCATCGATGTACCTGCACCAATAAAGGATGGAGTCATTCCATTCAGATTAAGCGTGGGCGTAAAATCCGTTTTGTTCGCGGAGGATGTATGACGTTACAACGCATACTTTTACAACACCTACCTTTACAACGAAACTTTTACAACGCAAAATCTATTACAACGCATACATTTACAACGCAAGTTTTTACAACGCATATACCTTTACAACGCATACCATTACAACGTAAGTATTGGTAAGTATATAATAATTTTTTTAATGTAAATTAATAAAAATTAATATAATTTAATTTAATTTCATTTAATTAATTTTTTTAATTTTAATTTTACTTTTTTTTTTACCCTGTACCCCTGTACCCCAAAACCCCAAACTAGCCCTGAACCCTAAAAATACCCTTTTACCCAAAAACCCAAAACTGACCCTGAACCCTAAAAATAACCCTTTACCCAAAAACCCCAAACTGACCCTGAACCCTAAAAATACCCCTTTACCCAAAAACCCAAAAACCCAAAACTGACCCTGAACCCTAAAAATACCCTTTTACCCAAACACCCAAAATTGACCCTGAACCCTAAAAATACCCCTTTACCCAAAAACCCAAAACTGACCCTGAACCCTAAAAATAAACCTTTACCCTAAAACCCAAAACTGACCCTGAACTCTAAAAATACCCTTTTACCCAAAAACCCAAAACTGACCCTGAAACCTAAAAATACCCTTTTACCCAAAAACCCAAAACTGACCCTGAACCCTAAAAATACCCCTTTACCCAAAAACCCAAAACTGACCCTGAACCCTAAAAATACCCCTTTACCCAAAAACCCAAAACTGACCCTGAACCCTAAAAATAACCCTTTACCCAAAAACCCAAAACTGACCCTGAACCCTAAAAATACCCTTTTACCCAAAAACCCAAAACTGACCCTGAACCCTAAAAATACCCTTTTACCCAAAACCCCAAAACTGACCCTGAACCCTTAAAATACCCCTTTACCCAAAAACCCAAAACTGACCCTGAACCCTAAAAATACCCTTTTACCCAAAAACCCAAAACTGACCCTGAACCCTAAAAATATCCCTTTACCCAAAAACCCAAAACTGACCCTGAACCCTAAAAATACCCCTTTACCCAAAAACCCAAAACTGACCCTGAACCCTAAAAATACCCTTTTACCCAAAAACCAAAAACTGACCCTGAACCCTAAAAATACCCTTTTACCCAAAAACCCAAAACTGACCCTGAACCCTAAAAATACCCTTTTACCCAAAACCCCAAAACTGACCCTGAACCCTAAAAATACCCCTTTACCCAAAAACCCAAAAACCCAAAACTAGCCCTGAACCCTAAAAATACCCTTTTACCCAAAAACCCAAAACTGACCCTGAACCCTAAAAATAACCCTTTACCCAAAAACCCCAAACTGACCCTGAACCCTAAAAATACCCCTTTACCCAAAAACCCAAAAACCCAAAACTGACCCTGAACCCTAAAAATACCCTTTTACCCAAACACCCAAAATTGACCCTGAACCCTAAAAATACCCCTTTACCCAAAAACCCAAAACTGACCCTGAACCCTAAAAATAAACCTTTACCCAAAAACCAAAAACTGACTCTGAACTCTAAAAATACCCTTTTACCCAAAAACCCAAAACTGACCCTGAAACCTAAAAATACCCTTTTACCCAAAAACCCAAAACTGACCCTGAACCCTAAAAATACCCCTTTACCCAAAAACCCAAAACTGACCCTGAACCCTAAAAATACGTGTTAGACCTGTCTGCATCTGGGGATACTCTAACCAACATTATTTATTTTTGTCCCCCTTAGCCTCCCAGAGTTTCTGTTTTTATTTTTTATATATGTCCACCAGGATTTTTCAGTGCTGTCAGGGGGCCAGGTGTTCCTTGGTTATGACGCCATTTTCCCCTCATAACCTGTGAGGCCTAGTTATGCCCCTTGAAAATCTAGGGACACCCAGAAACCTAAAATGGTGTCCACCAACTGCCATAACGGACACTACTGGAGAACAGGCCTATAGGCTAACATGAGGAACTTTCTAGAAGCATCCAGTGACTTCTGCAGGTCTCAGGCCACCCTATAAAAGGCCAGTGACCAGCAGCCATTTTGTAGTAGTCTCAGGAGTGACCAGTGAGGAGAGAGGCGACTTGCGGAGGAGGATTGCGCACCAGAGGTGACCAGATCGACCTGTGGGCCGGCTGTCGCGTGTTGGGAAGTGCCCCCTTTCAGGCTGACCGAACCCCACTGTCACACCAGCCCTAAAGTGTGACCAGAGACTTTGTAATTAATTTGGAGAGCCCGGGTCGTGTTGTAAGGAGACCTTGATAATCTACAACCCAAATCGACCCTTGTAAGCGTCCTGCTCACTTGCCCTGAAGGCTGTGGGCATCCTAAGTGAGCATCGGAACTGAGCTGTGCTGCGCGGCTGAGGGACGTCTGTCAGCTTCATTAACCTGGTGACTGGCTCTCTACCCGTGAAATAAGGCAGTGACGCCGGCAGAGTCTCCTACCTGCGTGAAGCGCCGTCTGCCCGACTGACCCACACGAGTGCAGAGTGTCCAGCTGACCCGACTGCTGTGGAAAGGAGAGGCGGTATCTGAAGCTGTGTGGGAGGACTCGGCGCGTCGGAAGAGGTGTGCCCAGAGGCGGTATCCGGAGCTGTGAGGAAGAACCCGACCGCGTCACAGGAGGTGCGCCCGAGGCGGAGCTCCCATCTGAAGCGACGCGGGAAGAAGGAAAGCGCCGCCATGGTTCCGCCAGCGGAGCGTCCAGTCAGCAAGTAAGCTCTCCCGATTCCCCATCCCGAAGCCGACACTGCTGAGGCTTCGTCGTCGGCGCGGAGTGAGGAGAACTGAGCGAAGGGGTGGCTACAGAAGGATCGCTGCCCGGCACAAGTAAGCAGGGATAAAGGGGAAGCGGGAGGCGGCAGCGCCGGCTCGCCAGGAGCCCAGAAGCGGCCTCTATACACCGAATAACTGGATAATTGAGTTGCTGCTGGGGATTAAGACACAAGAACTTGGCCTCTGACTCACATAGTAAACTGGCATTGAAATTACCAAGTCCGACCAGAAAAGGGGGAAAACAGCAAACAAGGGGAATAAAGTGTTAAACTCCTATACCTGACAGAATAATAGCGCAAGATTGGGCAAAAGGGTGTCAGTAACCAACAGGGCCAGTCGCATCTAACCGACTAGTTAGACTTATGCCTAGCAACAGTTCCCTTCAGGAAGGTGTAGTTATAGTTGGTATATAGGGCAACACTATTAACGTGCCTTATCTTTTCTAGCCAATTAGCTGGCTGCCTGAATTGAGAGAAGCGCGGCTGGGGGTGAAAACCTATTGAGCTGTTCTGAAGTCTGAGAGGAGAGGGTAATGTACATGCCAAGTGGCGCATTGAATCTGTAATGTGAATTTTCCCTTCTGTAACCAGTGATTGAAGAAGTAATCTTGTGGAATTAACAGTAACTAATCTCAAATGTAATGTACCTTTGATTCTTATGTACTGACTAGGAAAAGTATTGGATGTGATTTGAGATCTATGAGAACTGTGTAAATTATTTGTGTACTGCTTTTATTTAAAACAAGAACAAGAAAGAATATTATTTTTATAAAAGGTACTGGTATTTTCCTAAGACTGGTGTAGTGTCTTTTATTTTAGTGGTCAATCATTGGGTTACTGTGAGTGAGTTTTGTAAGCACTTAACCAACGCCTGAGAGTTTAGCTATATCCACTACTGTGCCAGGCTACCCTATGTAGTCTAGGATCCCCTAGGTCTAACATAATTGGTGTTTCAGCGGTGGGATTACGGATTTGTGCTTACACTCACTTAGTAGTAACGCAGTGCCTACCACGGGACCACACCTGGAGTTTTCTCCCTGCGGCCCTCCTAATCTGAATTTTGCTTTTTCTAAATTAACTTCTGGTGGTGGGTGGAGGTTGACCCTAGGTCACTTTTTGGATTTCTCCTGTGTAAAAGTTTATACTCTAAGTGGAAATGGAGGTAAATGTGGAAGAGCTGGAAAACTATACCGTGACCCAACTAAAGGAATGGTGTCAGCAGCAGGGGGTGTTTTTTAAGAAAGGCGCCAGGAAAGTCGAGCTGCTGACCAGTATCCGGGCATGGGTGGAGGCTCATTCCGGGGAGGAAGCAGATCCTGAGGGGAGTGACAGGGACACTGTCCTGGAGACCGCAACACTGTACCAGGCGGGAGGGGGGAACCTTTTAACAGGTCCTAGGACACCTTCCAGAGTGGGCAGTAGTGTCTCGGAGAGGGGTTTGACCGACGCCGAGTTAGAGGATAGGAGGGAGGAGAGGAGGATGAGAATAGAACTAGCCAGGATGGACATGGAAAGGGAGGACAAGAGGTTGGCACATGAGCGGACCATCAAAGAGATGGATCTACAAGCCCTGAACCTAAGAACCCCCAAATCTGAGAATGGTGGCAGCAATACCCAGACAAACATCAGAGAACCCAGACCTTACTTACCGAAAGATGTTATGGCGAGCTAGGTACCCAGTGATGATATTGCAAAATGGCTAGCCGCCTACGAGGTCTCACTGAGGGCCCATGGGATCTTGGAAGCCCACTGGGGGGGTGGGTTATATAAATACATGCCCCCTACTGGCAGGGATACCTTGTTGGCCCTAGATCAAAGTGAACAGACCTACTATCCTGCTATGAAGTCGGCGCTGATAAGAAAGTTTGGGCTGACCCCTGAGAAGTATAGGCAAAAGTTCCGGGGCAGCCACAAACTAGGCACGCAGAACTGGGTAGACTTTTTGGATTACGCCAGGAAGGCCCTGGAGGGTTGGGTGAAAGGAAGCGAGGTAGGGGACTATGAGGGTTTATATGACCTCATACTCAAGGAACACCTACTCGAGAAATGTCTTCCCGAACTACGACAGCATCTGGTGGACAGCAAGCTGACCAGCCCCAGGAAGCTTGCTGAGGAGGCGGACATCTGGGTTAGTACCCGGGTGTCAACTAAGGGGACTGGAGGGGATTCCCAGAAGTATGGACAGGGCGCCCCCCAGAAGAAAGAGGGAGGGGAAACTAAGAGGGAGTTCTCAAAAGGGCCACAAAATACTTCGCAAGGAAGGGGCAGAGGATTCATCCCCAAGAGTAACCCCCCTCGCAACCCTAATCCTGGCCAAAGCCAGCAGCCAAGGGTTGTTCATTGTTTTGAGTGTGGTGGTGTGGGACACTATAAAGGAGATGTGAGATGCCCAAAAAGACCACCCCCTCCCACTGGAGGAAAAGCCCCGGGAATAACTAGTGTAGTGCTCGGGGAGGAGATGCCTTTGGGTAACGGAGGGGAGCGGGCGGGTGTCACTTTAGTGTCCCTGGGAGATAAGGAGATGGTTCCAAAGACCCAACTGCCCTCTAATACTACTAAGTATGAGCAGTGGGTCACCATCAACGGCCGTAGAGGGGAGGCTCTGAGAGACACAGGAGCCAGTATGACTATGGTAAGGAGTCAGCTGGTGTCTCCAGAGCAGGTCATCCCAGATGTACTCCATCCCGCCGTGATGGCTGACGGCAGATTGGGCCACTACCCTGTGGCCGAGGTTCCCTTTGAGTGGGGAGGGGTTGCAGGTCCACTTCGAGTTGCCGTAAGCCCTGCCGTGCCTTTTGACTGCCTGTTAGGGAATGATATGGAGCACAATGCTTGGAGGAGGGTGGAGTACCAGACTCACTCTGAGATGCTGGGACCCCCTGACTGGACTTGTGTCAGCACAAGGTCCGCGACTGCCCGAAGGGGGAGTTCACTTACGCTGGAGCCTGGAACAATGGCCCAGCCGGCTGCCAGAGAGGAGAAGGACAGGAGGCCGGAGGACCCTGCCTCGACATCTTCACCTCGTGAGACAGACGGGCCACCTGCGGAGGTGGATCTGGAGTCCACAGGGGAGAATGTTGCTTCCCTGGAGAACCTACCCATCCCTACTGAATGGCATGTGGAGGGAGGTCCTTCCCGGGAAGAGTTCTGCAAAGCTCAGAAGGAGTGTCCTACTCTCGAGGGGCTGCGGCAACAGGCCAAAGCCCAGGCAGCAGGGAACATTGTAGGGAGCTACCAGATTTACTGGGAGGATGGACTCCTCTACAGTGAGCCCAAGGCACCTGGACATGGTTCATCCAGGGCCTTGGTGGTCCCTCAATGCTTTAGAGCCTTTCTTTTGGAACTGGCTCATGAGATACCATTGGCAGGACACCTAGGACAGGACAAGACCTTTGCCCGGCTTGTCCCCCACTTCTACTGGCCTCGAATGAAAGTGGCGTCTGATACATATTGTCGGACGTGTGTGTCTTGCCAAGCCAGTGGGAAAACAGGGGTGAAGCTAAAAGCTCCCCTGGAACCACTACCTGTCGTTAGCACCCCCTTTGAGAGGGTGGGCATCGACATTGTAGGGCCATTGGATCCACCAACTTCAGCTGGTCACCGGTTCATCCTGGTTTTGGTGGATCATGCCACCCGGTACCCAGAGGCAATACCTCTGAGGACCATCACTGCACCTGCAGTGGCAAGGGCCCTGATGGGGATCTTCACCCGAGTGGGTTTCCCCAAGGAGGTTGTGTCCGACAGGGGGACTAACTTCCTTTCAGCATACATGCGGGCTATGTGGAAGGAGTGCGGCGTTACCTATCGGTTTACCACTCCTTACCACCCACAAACCAATGGTCTTGTGGAAAGGTTTAACAAAACCTTGAAAGGTATGATAAGGAGTCTACCTGAGAGCCTGCGGAGGAAATGGGACGTCCTCCTACCCTGTCTCTTGTTTTCCTACAGGGAAGTGCCACAGAAGGGAGTGGGCTTCAGCCCCTTCGAACTTTTGTACGGGCACCCTGTACGGGGACCTCTCAGCCTGGTGAAAGCTGGATGGGAACAGACTCCCAGGAAGCTTCCCCAGGATGTGGTGAGCTACATGCTGGCCTTCCGGAGCCAAATGTCTAAGTTGTGGAAGCAAGCTTCAGACAACTTGGAGGCCAGCCAAGCAGTTATGAAGGAGTGGTATGACCACAACGCTCACCCGGTGGAACTGGAGCCTGGACAAAAAGTGTGGGTGATGGAACCTGGAGAGCTAAATGCCCTCCAGGACCGTTGGACAGGCCCCTTTGAGGTATTGGAGAAAAAGGGTAAATCCACCTACCTGGTGGATCTTAAGACCCCGAGGCAGCCCCACAGGGTGCTGCATGCCAATCGCCTCAAGCCACATCATGAGAGGCCCGAGGTTGTCTTAATGATGGTGACCGATGGAGCAGAGGAAGAGGAAAGCGAACCTCTCCCTGATCTTCTCTCGTCCCAAGAAAAGGATGGGTCGGTGGAGGGAGTGATTCTCTCGCCATCCCTGACTCCTGAACAGCAGAGTGATTGCCGCCAGATCCTGGAGCAATTTTCTTCTCTGTTCTCCCTTGTCCCGGGTAGGACCCACCTGTGTACCCATGACGTGGACACAGGAGACAGCCCAACTGTGAAGTCTAAGATCTACCGGCTGTCAGACAAGGTGAAGGCCAGCATCAAAAGTGAAGTTGCCAAGATGCTGGAGCTAGGAGTGATTGAACCTTCTAGTAGCCCTTGGTCTAGCCCGGTGGTTTTGGTACCAAAAGCTGCCCCACCAGGCACCACACCCGAATTGAGATTCTGTGTGGACTACCGAGGCTTAAATTCAGTAACCAAGACTGATGCACATCCCATCCCACGGGCGGATGAGCTTATCGACCGGCTGGGAGCTGCCCAATACTTAAGTACCTTTGACCTAACTTCAGGGTACTGGCAGATTTCCCTTACCGAGGGGGCGAAGGAAACGTCAGCCTTCTCTACACCTCAGGGACACTACCAATTTCGTGTGATGCCCTTTGGGCTCAAGAACGCCCCTGCCACTTTTCAGCGGCTGGTGAACAGGGTCCTTTCTGGTATGGAAGCTTTTTCTGCTGCTTACCTGGACGACATTGCTGTCTTCAGTAGCAGCTGGGAGGACCACTTGCAACACTTGCAAGCTGTTCTGCATGCCCTGCAACAGGCTGGCTTGACAATCAAGGCCAGCAAGTGTCAGATCGGACAGGGGTCGGTGGTGTACCTAGGCCACTTGGTGGGCAGAGGGACGGTGCAGCCCCTCCAGGCGAAGATTGAGGCTATCATAGCCTGGGAGCCCCCCAAGACTCAAACTGAGGTCCGAGCCTTCCTGGGCCTCACTGGATACTACCGTCGCTTCGTGAAGGGGTATGGCACCATTGTGGCCCCCCTCACTGAACTTACTTCCAAGAAACAACCCCGATGGGTAGTCTGGACGGAGGCTTGCCAGCGAGCCTTCATGACCTTGAAGCAAGCATTGTGTTCCGCTCCAATTCTCAAGGCCCCTGATTTTGCTAGAGAATTCATTGTCCAAACAGATGCGTCAGAACATGGCATTGGGGCAGTGTTATCGCAGCTAAATGATGAGGGCTTGGATCAACCCGTGGTCTTCCTGTCTAGAAGACTACTCCCCAGGGAAAGGAGGTGGAGTACAATTGAGCGAGAAGCCTTTGCGGTGGTTTGGGCTCTGAAGAAGCTGCGGCCATACTTGTTTGGCTCGCACTTCCTGGTTCAGACTGACCACCGCCCCCTTCGTTGGCTGATGCAAATGAAGGGGGAGAATCCCAAGTTGTTAAGGTGGTCCATCTCCCTACAGGGAATGGACTTTAGGGTGGAACACCGGCCTGGATCGGACCATGCCAATGCAGACGGTCTATCCAGGTATTTCCGCCTTAGTGATGAGAACTCCCAAGGGATTGGGTAGCTCTCCCCACTTTCAGCTGGGGGGGACGCGTGTTAGACCTGTCTGCATCTGGGGATACTCTAACCAACATTATTTATTTTTGTCCCCCTTAGCCTCCCAGAGTTTCTGTTTTTATTTTTTATATATGTCCACCAGGATTTTTCAGTGCTGTCAGGGGGCTAGGTGTTCCTTGGTTATGACGCCATTTTCCCCTCATAACCTGTGAGGCCTAGTTATGCCCCTTGAAAATCTAGGGACACCCAGAAACCTAAAATGGTGTCCACCAACTGCCATAACGGACACTACTGGAGAACAGGCCTATAGGCTAACATGAGGAACTTTCTAGAAGCATCCAGTGACTTCTGCAGGTCTCAGGCCACCCTATAAAAGGCCAGTGACCAGCAGCCATTTTGTAGTAGTCTCAGGAGTGACCAGTGAGGAGAGAGGCGACTTGCGGAGGAGGATTGCGCACCAGAGGTGACCAGATCGACCTGTGGGCCGGCTGTCGCGTGTTGGGAAGTGCCCCCTTTCAGGCTGACCGAACCCAACTGTCACACCAGCCCTAAAGTGTGACCAGAGACTTTGTAATTAATTTGGAGAGCCCGGGTTGTGTTGTAAGGAGACCTTGATAATCTACAACCCAAATCGACCCTTGTAAGCATCCTGCTCACTTGCCCTGAAGGCTGTGGGCATCCTAAGTGAGCATCGGAACTGAGCTGTGCTGCGCGGCTGAGGGACGTCTGTCAGCTTCATTAACCTGGTGACTGGCTCTCTACCCGTGAAATAAGGCAGTGACGCCGGCAGAGTCTCCTACCTGCGTGAAGCGCCGTCTGCCCGACTGACCCACACGAGTGCAGAGTGTCCAGCTGACCCGACTGTTGTGGAAAGGAGAGGCGGTATCTGAAGCTGTGTGGGAGGACTCGGCGCGTCGGAAGAGGTGTGCCCAGAGGCGGTATCCGGAGCTGTGAGGAAGAACCCGACCGCGTCACAGGAGGTGCGCCCGAGGCGGAGCTCCCATCTGAAGCGACGCGGGAAGAAGGAAAGCGCCGCCATGGTTCCGCCAGCGGAGCGTCCAGTCAGCAAGTAAGCTCTCCCGATTCCCCATCCCGAAGCCGACACTGCTGAGGCTTCGTCGTCGGCGCGGAGTGAGGAGAACTGAGTGAAGGGGTGGCTACAGAAGGATCGCTGCCCAGCACAAGTAAGCAGGGATAAAGGGGAAGCGGGAGGCGGCAGTGCCGGCTCGCCAGGAGCCCAGAAGCGGCCTCTATACACCGAATAACTGGATAATTGAGTTGCTGCTGGGGATTAAGACACAAGAACTTGGCCTCTGACTCACATAGTAAACTGGCATTGAAATTACCAAGTCCGACCAGAAAAGGGGGAAAACAGCAAACAAGGGGAATAAAGTGTTAAACTCCTATACCTGACAGAATAATAGCGCAAGATTGGGCAAAAGGGTGTCAGTAACCAACAGGGCCAGTCGCATCTAACCGACTAGTTAGACTTATGCCTAGCAACAGTTCTCTTCAGGAAGGTGTAGTTATAGTTGGTATATAGGGCAACACTATTAACGTGCCTTATCTTTTCTAGCCAATTAGCTGGCTGCCTGAATTGAGAGAAGCGCGGCTGGGGGTGAAAACCTATTGAGCTGTTCTGAAGTCTGAGAGGAGAGGGTAATGTACATGCCAAGTGGCGCATTGAATCTGTAATGTGAATTTTCCCTTCTGTAACCAGTGATTGAAGAAGTAATCTTGTGGAATTAACAGTAACTAATCTCAAATGTAATGTACCTTTGATTCTTATGTACTGACTAGGAAAAGTATTGGATGTGATTTGAGATCTATGAGAACTGTGTAAATTATTTGTGTACTGCTTTTATTTAAAACAAGAACAAGAAAGAATATTATTTTTATAAAAGGTACTGGTATTTTCCTAAGACTGGTGTAGTGTCTTTTTTTTTAGTGGTCAATCATTGGGTTACTGTGAGTGAGTTTTGTAAGCACTTAACCAACGCCTGAGAGTTTAGCTATATCCACTACTGTGCCAGGCTACCCTATGTAGTCTAGGTTCCCCTAGGTCTAACAATACCCCTTTACCCAAAAACCCAAAACTGACCCTGAACCCTAAAAATAACCCTTTACCCAAAAACCCAAAACTGACCCTGAACCCTAAAAATACCCTTTTACCCAAAAACCCAAAACTGACCCTGAACCCTAAAAATACCCTTTTACCCAAAACCCCAAAACTGACCCTGAACCCTTAAAATACCCCTTTACCCAAAAACCCAAAACTGACCCTGAACCCTAAAAATACCCTTTTACCCAAAAACCCAAAACTGACCCTGAACCCTAAAAATATCCCTTTACCCAAAAACCCAAAACTGACCCTGAACCCTAAAAATACCCCTTTACCCAAAAACCCAAAACTGACCCTGAACCCTAAAAATACCCTTTTACCCAAAAACCCAAAACTGACCCTGAACCCTAAAAATACCCTTTTACCCAAAAACCCAAAACTGACCCTGAACCCTAAAAATACCCTTTTACCCAAAAACCCAAAACTGACCCTGAACCCTAAAAATACCCTTTTACCCAAAACCCCAAAACTGACCCTGAACCCTAAAAATACCCCTTTACCCAAAAACCCAAAACTGACCCTGAACCCTAAAAATACCCTTTTACCCAAAAACCCAAAACTGACCCTGAACCCTAAAAATACCCCTTTACCCAAAATCCCAAAACTGACCCTGAACCCTAAAAATATCCCTTTACCCAAAAACCCAAAACTGACCCTGAACCCTAAAAATACCCTTTTACCCAAAAACCCAAAACTGACCCTGAACCCTAAAAATAACCCTTTACCCAAAAACCCAAACATATAAAATTTTAAATATAATTATATACTTACCAATACTTACGTTGTAATGGTATGCGTTGTAAAGGTATCTGCGTTGTAAAAACATGCGTTGTAAATGTATGCGTTGTAATAGTTTTTGTGTTGTAAAAGTTTCGTTATAATGGTAGTGCGTTGTAAAAGTTGCGTTGTAAACGTTGTATGCCGTTCGCGGAATATGCAAATTTTTGGCAATTTCGCGAATCGCGTGAATTTGCCCGAAAATCCACAAATTCGCAAGCTGTGGATTTTTTTTCTTGGTCGTGCTTGAAAAATACAATATATTGCGCGCTGCGTTGACTTACCGTGAGTCTGTGTTCGCCGAGTGGTTTTTCTCCCGGTTTGTGTGTGCTGCGCCATTTTGGATCTTGCTGCGTGATCGCGCAAGAGTTTTTCGACTGCGCTTACGTCATCGTGGTCCGCCATCTTGCACAGCGAGAGTTTGACAACGCGAGTACGTCATATGGGGCCGCGATCACGTATTGCGGGAGTAAACAATGCTGAACACGTAGATGCGGCGCGCAGCTGACTTCCGGTGGGAGATTTGAACAGCTCGGTTTCCCGAAATTGCAAAAATTGCAATTCTGCACAAGAAATCCACCGCAGGCAGCAGAAACCTTCTGAAAATGATGATTTTGATCCGAATAACTCCTCAGATTGACATTTGGCTGCACTTTTTGGTGCAAGGAGTCCATTTGGGGGGGGGGTGGGAGGAACGAAGTGTGCCAGAGTCTCCAACTTCCTGTTCCTGTCCAGCAGGCTCCTCCCAGTGCTTTGTCCATCTCTTGGTCACTTTTCATTTGGATCTGGAGCTGGAAGGATTACTTTTTGTGGCTGCTGCTGGATATTTGTTTTTTAAGGACTTTTTGGACTTTGGAGTTTTTTGATCACTTTTGGATTTGAGATTTTACAAGTAAGTTGGTGTTGTTTGTTTGGGGGCATTGCAGTTGATGCAACTACAATTTAAAAACTTTTTCACAACTTTAAAAAAAATATATTTTGGGTAGCCACAGTATCCAGTAGGCCCAGGGTTAGTCATGGGTGCATGATACAACTGTTTCTGTGAGTTTTGTTGAACTTAAATCTCATTTATGTCATTAAATTTTAGCTCACTATATGTGTATTTTTTATTTTTTATTTTGGGGTGCCTGTAAAGCCACACTAGCCAGTAGGCCCGGGGGTAGTGAGTGGTGCATGGACCAAGTGTTTCTGTGGGGAGTCTTGAATTTAAACATCATTGAGGGCATGGATGGCATTGGATTGTGGTGATTTGTGTGTGTTTTTCGACTTTTTGGGATGTTGTTGGGGCCTGGCCATGTGGGTGGGGGACATTTTGAGGTCTGGTCCAGGCAGGGCCTGGCCATGTGGATGGGGGTCAAGGGGACATTTTGAAGCCAGGCAGTGTGCTCAGGCCTGCACCCATTTTGCCTTTCTTTCATCCATTAGGCCCAGGGGTAGTGAGTGGTGCATGGACCAAGTCTTTCTGTGGGGTGTCTTGAATTTAAACATCATTGAGGGCATGGATGGCATTGGATTGTGGTGATTTGTGTGTGTTTTTTTACTTTTTGGGGTGTTGTTGGGGCCTGGCCATGTGGGTGGGGGCCATTTTGAGGCCTGCTCCAAGCAGGGCCATGGCCATGTGGCTGGGGGTCATGGGGCCATTTTGAAGCAAGGCAGTGTGCTCAGGCCTGCACCCAGTTTGCCTTGCTTTCATCCATTAGGCCCAGGGGTACTCAGTGGTGCATGGACCAAGTCTTTCTGTGGGGTGTCTTGAATGTAAACATCATTGAGGGCATGGATGGCATTGGATTGTGGTGATTTTTGTGTGTTTATCAACTTTTTGGGGTGTTGTTGGGGCCTGGCCATGTGGGTGGGGGCCATTTTGAGGCATGGTCCAGGCAGGGCCTGGCATGTGGCTGGGGGTCAAGGGGCCATTTTGAAGCCAGGCAATGTGCTCAGGCCTGCACCCAGTTTGCCTTGCTTTCATCCATTAGTCCCAGGGGTACTCAGTGGTGCATGGACCAAGTCTTTCTGTGGGGTGTCTTGAATTTAAACATCATTGAGGGCATCGATGGCATTGGATTGTGATGATTTTTGTGTGTTGTTCGACTTTTTGGGTTGTTTAACTGATGTTCCTCTGGCTTCCATTGCTTTTAGGTGCACAAGAGAACCACAAGTGAAAGGAAGAAGTCCTGCAGCGGTGTGTGCAGCACAATGTCACGTGACGTCACGTGTGGCCACAGACAAGACAACTCTGCAATTCATGCAACTGCAGCCTTTTGTTCTGAGTCTGACATCTGAAGAAGATGGGCCCAAAGAAAGGTGGCCATAGCGCCTCAGCGAAAAAAGTTGCCAGTGCCACTGCCAGTAAGAAGGAGCAGAAGAAGCAAGTGGCACCACCTACCAAAGAGACTGGTAGGCCCACCGACACCTTTTTTTGGGGGAAAAAAACTACACCTGCAGCAACAGCGGTGTCCACATGGACCAAGCTGGAAGCAGCACCTCCGCTTCATTGGGCTCAGTGCCACCACGCCAAGTTAGGTCCATGAGTGCTTCTGAGGCAGCCACTTTACTTTCTCAATCACCATCGACCAGTGATGTTGGCTCATCACAAGATAGTACCATCCAATCAACCCCGGGTGTAACTCAGCTGACGAGTGTTCAAAAACCACAGCTGCAACGACAACCACAGGTGCAGCTAGCACAAGCGCAAGTACATGGGCAAGGAGAGGCGCAAGGAGAGGCGCAAGGAGAGGCTCAAGGAGAGGCGCAAGTAGAGGCGCAAGGAGAGGCGCATGGAGAGGTGCAACTAAAGGTTCATGGAGCGGCACAACTGCCTACAGCGCTTGCTCCTCCAGAAGTAGGGGCACATCAGGAAATTGATATTCAAGCAGAGGTATCGTCCAACGGAAGCCACTCCTCCTGATGATGATCCATTGTCTTCCTGATCCCCAGCAAGAAAAAGGTCAAGGAGGGCTGCTACTACTAATACTACAAGTTCTCCTTCAAGCCCCCTTCATTCTGATGACCTTGATCTTGATTGGAACCCACCAATGCAGTATGAGATTGAGGCATGCCATGAGCTGACAAAGGTAGCTAAGCCTAAAAGCAAGGTTCCCGCAAGGCTTTCACTTATGAGTGATGACGACGAACAAGAAATGGTGTCTTCTGCTGCTGATGAACAGTCTGACGATGACCCAGTCATCACAGACGTCACTCCAGCCCCAGCAGGCATGCAGCAGACAGACATTTTCACCCTATCCCGAATGGCTGCTGAGCGGGATGTGGGTGGCGTGGCACTGGTACCACCACCAACGCAGTTATCTACAACACCAACACGAGCTACAGCTTCCATATTTTTTAGTCAGAAGGGCCGGCAGGGACCTCCATCCAACTTGACCTCCATTACCTCAAGCAGTGGTGCTGTAAGTGAACAACAGAAACAATTTTTTTCAGTTTGGGACTTCTTTACTGTTAGCCAAAAGGCGGCAAACATGGTCATTTGTTCGATTTGTAGACAAGCAGTTAGTCGGGGTAAACTTGGTACCAACTATGGCACCGGAGGTCAGAGAGGTCCTCTCAAAAACACCACACTATCGAGTGGGAGTTGCACCTTAAGAAGATGCAGGAAGCCAAAAAAAAATAAATCCAAATGTATCCATTGATATTGCATCTGATGATGACGAGGGGCTGATGGTGCAGGGGGGAAGTCAAGAACCGACCGACATTTTTTCTGGTACACCCAGTACCCCTGGCAGCAGCACTGCAGTGGTAGCACCCACACCCTCTACCCCTGCAACATGTATGAGGCACACTAGGAGTCTGGGTGAGACACCAATGCAAAAAAGTACATCAATGAGCCTAACTGGTTTGAAGAAGTCTGCATCATCATCATCACGTAAAACGGTCCAGCCCACCATTAGAAGCATGTTTTGGTCGGATGCGCCATTTGAACGCAACCACCCAATAGCACATCTGTATAACGCAAAGCTGGCTAAAATGCTAGCGCTGGACCTCATCCCTTTTTCTTTAGTGGAAGGGGTGGGTTTTCTAGAATTTGGGGCAACAGTCTGCCCTAAACGGATGTTCCTAGCCGGTCCTATTTTGCCAGAGTTGCGGTTCCAGCACTACATCAAGATGTGCTGGCGGTGATTGGGGCAGCTTTGCAGAAGAGTGCTGTTCACACTATCCACCTGACAACAGACATGTGGACCAGTTGCCAAGCCCCTGATTGCATGTGCATCACTGCACACTGGGTCTCTTTTGCAGGGGTTAAAGACCAGTTAAAAGCAGGTGTTGACACGGACACAGTTTTTCAAGCTACTCGGAAACCTGCTACCCCATAACTGTCTCTACTGATGAGGGAATCAATTCTGAAACACGAGCCATGTCTCGTGTTAAGAGATAACTACACTTCAAGTACCTACTTGCACCGATTGTGGCGAAACACTTTTGAACTTTCGACTCGTTTTTTGAAACACTTGTACTGCATTGACCATAATGCAAAGAGGCGATACGGCGGAGAGGCTAGCAGTGTGCTCCCATCTTCTATTTCTACTACAGTGGCTCCCGTGAGCCATCCAAGCTGATGAGCTTTTTGGAGACCCACCTGCGTGCTGGAGGGGCAACGAAGCCTTTGACGGATGTTTGGCGGCCTGCTCTGCTACCCCAGAACTGTCTCTACTGACAAGGAAATCAATCCCGAAACACGAGCCATGTCTCGTGTCTAGAGATAACTACACTTCAAGTACCTACTTGCACTGATTGTGGTGAAACACTTTTGAACTTTCGACTCGTTTTTTTAAACACTTGTACTGCATTGACCATAATGCAAAGGGGCGATCCGGCGGAGAGGCTAGCAGTGTGCTCCCATCTTCTATTTATGCAACAGTAGCCATGTTTGCCATGGAGAAAACTCATACTGCACCTAACATTTTGGAGGAGTTTGATAGGAAGGTCTATGAATGGCTGCATCCAAGAAATCGCATAGTTGGTTATGTTTCCATGGATAATGGCAGTAATATAGTTACGGCCATGCAGCTAGACGGCTATTTCAGAGTGCCATGTTTGGCGCACAGTATTAACATCGTGGTGTAAGATTTCTTGAAAAAAGAAAACACATTCAGCAAGTTACTGACCACCTGCCGAATAATCTGCACACATTTCAGCCTTTCTTTTAAGGGCCGGAAGCAGCTGAGGAGCATTCAACCTGAACGTAGACTGCCAGTCAAAGGACTCATCCAGGAGGTGGCAACACGTTGGAATCAACCTTTTACATGCTTGAGCGTCTGTCTCAGCAGTGGGGGGGTATTAAATGATTATGTCTATAAATTAGGTTCTACTATGAAAGAAATGAGGCTAGAGTTGGAGAAATGGAAGCTAGTTAAAAGCCTGATAGACATGCTTCGATCTTTTGAGGTCTTCACGCGTGAAGTCAGCAGGGAGGACTGTTCTTTGGGCAAAGCTATCCCATTGTTGGTCATGGTAGAGCACCAACTGAAGGCGGTGTCTTCAACGATCCGAGAAGATGCTGAAAGCAAGACGCATATCAGTTGGCGAAGAGGTTATTAAGCCGCCTAGTTGACAATGAAAGGCTTAAAAACATACATACAGAACAACATTACATTCGGGCCACTATTCTGGATCCACGGTACAAAAAGGCAGTGGCCAGAAAAGGATTCATTCCTTTTGATGAAGCAGATGTTTCAAAGTACAGACATTGGCTAGTTGTGTCAGCCACTCGGCTTGAAAAAGAGCGGCAGAAAATTCAAGGAGCCGGCAGAAGTAGAACTGAATCAGCAGGCCATCCAGCATCAAGTTCCACTTCTGAATCTGTGGCCGAAGGGAGTCACTTTCCCTCAGAGCCGTTAACGATACCAGCAACCGTATCATCATCCTCACCTGCACCAGGCCCAGCCATAATATTGTCGGAAGCGGATTGGCTAACTCTTAAAGGTTTTGCTCGTTCCAGTGCTGCAAAGGCCACAGATGCTACGCAAAGTGGAGCAACCCTTGAGAACCTTGAGTCGATGGTGCAGGCCTATCTGGATGACCCATTAGAGGTATTTGTTAATCAGAACCCATTGCTGTATTGGTATACGAAAGTCCTCTATGGCCCCTGATCACCAACCTGGCTCTAAATTGTTTGTCTTGCCCACTCGCAAGCGTGTCTTCTGAACGTGTTTTCAGTGCTACTGGTGCCATTGTAACTTCAAAAAGGACCAGCCTCCCTCCCAAAAATGTGGAGAGGTTAACACTGATCAAGATGAATCAGCACTTCATACTACCAAATTACAAAATACGTGAATGCACGCAGGAAGAAGAGGACACCGACTTAGGTGACGGAAGTTCTTCTCTGTTAGCTGACCTACTCCCGTCTCAATTAATAGAGTTTCAGGACGAGCTCTACTTCCCTGACACCAAGGCCTGAAAATGAGTTCCTTTTTTTTTGTCCTTTTTCACTTGTATTCCTGTGTATCTTTCTTTGTTTTGCAACTTTTACCACAACAAAACTCTAATCACCTAATCAAAAAAAGTCCATCAGCAGCACTGTCTTAATCTTATTTTCGTAATTGATTTGAAGGAGCCGCAGTCTGCATTACTGAGGTTCACAAGTTCACAACTCAATCATGCTCCTCTAGCCTCCTCCTCCAGACTCCCCCTATCCATTTCCCTCAAGGCAGATGGATGGATTACGAAGAATAAAGAAACTTTGTCTTCGTAGACGAGTCCCCTCAAGTGGGACTGAAATTACTGACTGAGTACCTGCTTGCTGAATGCTGAAAGAGTTACTTCTGAAATTGACAGGAGAGGCTGCCCTGTGGGCCCTCACTTTCCGAAGAAGATGCGGACAAAAAGTAGAACAGGTAATGAATAATGAGAAGATAGCATGCAGTGGACAGCAATGGCTGTCTGTCTCTGATGAAACCAATTGCTGTTTGTTTTTTGTACATGAAATGAAACATATGTCTTGTCTTAGTTATTATTTAATCTTTTACACAGTAATTGTAACTCTTGTCTACTACTCGTTTTTTTTTTACCTTGTTTAATTCAAATTGTACATCAACTTCAGGGGCCACTATGTTGCATTTTCCAATATGCAAAATGTCCTTGGAGTGGACTCACTTGCCAATATACCATGATGATTGATTAAATATTATATCTTTTTTCTTTACAGTAACTCACTGGGATGGATGGATCATCAGCGTCGGTTTACGGAAGAACTATGGCCAATTCGTGAGTGGCAAACAGGTAAACCAGTCTACAACAACTACTACAGCAGAACTACATGTCTGTCTATTTGTGGTATGTAGTGGTCGAGGGTGACACCAGGTTACAAATATAGAACTTAATTTAATAAATACAACAAGATCATATTGACAAACAGCCAATAAGTAGAACTTGAGATATTGCATTTTAAAGTATATAGTGGAAAATTGAACTAAGAAGAAAAATTGCTATTCGGAATAACTGCTAGCGCCAGGCCGGGACAAAATCAAGGTTAAGCTGAGCACGATGGAGCGCAGGCTGCCTACATGGACTGAGTTGGGCCAGCTGAGCCAAAGTACCTGAAATACTGGTTGAAAGAGCATTGTAATGATCTATGTCGAAGATGCATCGTGCAGCGGAGCGAGAGCATCTGCTTCGAGATGCAACAAGACTGCAGTGTGAGGTCCAGATACGTTGACATCATGGATCCTGTCAACATAGCTAGTGATGCAAATGCAGGTGTCAGGGATGCGTGACACAGCTGCGAAGATGCATAGGTTCTGATGAGCAGGGAAGATGCTAAGTGGACGTTTGGCTTTGTTGGCGAGACTGCGGTTGACGATGGATGTTAGGAGCATTCACCACAAAAAGCATCATGTAATGGCGGTTCCGAAGGTGATGCGTCAGTTACAAGATTCTAGATGCAGCGGAGATGTGAGTCTTTTGTGACAGGTCCAATTCATGCAACAGTGGCGATGTATCTGTTCTGCTCTAAGATGCACCGCTCAGCCAAGGAGATGTGATGGTTCTGCTCATGGAGGCATCACTCAGCAGAGGATACTTTGGTTCCAGTGGAGAAACACGTTAGGCCTCTTTCCACGTGTCAATGACTGGGGTGGCACCACTTGGCAGTGAAAACTCACAGATGGCAAAGTAAAGGTGTAAAAGCAGGTTGGTTGGAAATCTTGTATGTCAATGAGATTTCAGTTAAGGAGGCCAGCTAGCAGGCCCTAGCAGTCACTCGGGGTTCAAGTGATGCAGGTCCAGTACCCTCCCCCAACCAAGAGATCAGCAGGCAGCTGTCACCAAGCAAGAGTTCTGCAAAACAGAAGTCCATCAGAGTGGCAGTCCTTTTAGCAGCACAGCAGTCCTACTTCCTGGCAGAGTCTTAAACGGTCCAGAAGTATACTGAAGTGGCGGTGTCAGAGGTCCAGCTCTAATACCTAGGGTGGGCAGAGGTTGCAAAGTTGCACTATGCGGAATTCTGCGGAGTTGCACTCAAACTCCGTGGAATTCTGCGTAGTACCACTCCGCTTAGTTAAAAGAGGGCAGAGCCATCCATATCTACAACTGTCCAATCTGTGTCCCTCTTTCACCCCATTTGACCCTGTTCAGCTCCCAAGAGGCCTCACGGTAAAAACTGTAATCATTTTACAAGGTTTTTACATACTTTCACCTTGGTAGGAAATAGGTTTACACAAGCTTTTCTTTTTTAACCAATTTCACACACAGGAGGGCATAGAGGGCCTTGGATAGTGAAGCCTGTGGGGCACTGGGGTTCACCACTGGCTGTAATGGTAACTACTTGGTCTGGATTTCCCAGAGTGCACTTTGGAGAGAGCACTATGCCAGACTGTCTTGCAATGAAAGAATACTTGCACCTGGATCAGAGTGTGGAGCCCTTAAGCGCACCTGCATTTTCTGCATGGGAGTGGCAGCGGCTTCACTTGGCAGCTGGGCAGGCAGGGGTGGCTCGTGAGCTATTTGCAGGTTCTGGTTGAGTGAGGGCTTGGCACGTGTGATCGATTTTCTCCAAATTGCTGCACAGGTAAGCATGTGGCTGAGTGTCATGCTTTGTGGATACGAGGACATGTGGGGTCATGGTTAGCATGATAAAGCACCAATCACAATACTAGAAATGATAACTATTTTACAAAATACCATTAAAAACTACTTGCGGCACACACACACACACACACGCATGCATGCACGCACACACACATGTCTCCTAGCACACTTCAGACTCCCACACAAGCACACACACACTAACACACAGAAGCACACAGAGACCACCCTGCAGCTCGTTCCTCTCTCCCTGTTCTGCTCCTACCTCCCTCTCCCTCACTCACCTTCCAGTTTGAGCCAATGCTGCTTGCTGATCAGCAAAATTTGCAGCTGCAGGCGTCCCCCAAGGATCCTCTATGAGCCCCACCCTCTTCAACGTCTACATGAGCCCCCTCGCGGCCATCGTACGCAAACACAACCTCAGCATAATCTCCTACGCCGACGACACCCAGCTGATCCTCTCCCTGACCAACGACCCCGCCGCCTCCAGAGCCAACCTGCACGAAGGGATGAAAGAGGTAGCCGAGTGGATGACGACCAGCCGCCTGAAACTGAACTCGGACAAGACGGAGGTCCTCATCCTGGGCTCCTCACCCTCCGCCTGGGACGACTCCTGGTGGCCTCCCGCCCTGGGCACCGCACCCAAACCGACAGACCATGCACGCAACCTGGGCGTCATCCTGGACTCCTCCCTCTCCATGACCAGGCAAGTCAACAACGTCTCCTCGGCGTGCTTCAACATCCTACGCATGCTACGGAAGATCTTCTGGTGGATCCCCACCGAGACCAGGAAGACCGTCACCCAGGCCCTCGTCACCAGCCGACTGGACTACGGCAACGCCCTCTACGCCGGTACCACCGCCAAGCTCCAGAAGAGACTCCAGCGGATCCAGAACGCCTCAGCCAGACTCATCCTCGACATCCCACGAACCAGCCACATCTCCGGACATCTGAGAGACCTTCACTGGCTCCCCGTCAACAAAAGAATCACCTTCTGCCTCCTCACCCACGCACACAAAGCCCTACACGACCCAGGCCCGAGCTACCTCAACAGCCGAGTCAACTTCTACGCTCCCAAACGCCACCTCCGATCAGCCAACCACGCCCTCGCCGCCGTCCCCCGCATCCGAAGAACGACTACAGGAGGAAGGTCCTTCTCCTACCTGGCCGCCAAGACCTGGAACTCCCTCCCGACCGACCTGCGCCTGACCCAAGACCACCTCTCCTTCAGGAAGAAGCTGAAGACCTGGCTGTTCGAGCAGTAGCGGCACCCCCCCCCCAGCGCCTTGAGACCCTACGGGTATGTAGCGCGCTTTATAAGTGTCACTGATTGATTGATTGATTGATTGCTGTTGGCCACGGCGTGAAATGAGTCAGGTCAGGTGACCTCCATTCATTCTCCAGGACGCTGGAGATGGTGGCTCTTGCTGGCAGTGAAGGCACAGCTTTCCAGGCTCCGGCTGTCCTGCAGCTGCATCAGTGTTCATCTTTGGCTCCAGGGAGCCCCGTCACCTCGGCCTTTACATACTGTGGGGGCCCTGAGGGCTTCATGGGGCTCACTGCCCTCCCCCCGGGAGAGCAAAAAGTCTGTGCGCCACTTCCCATGAACGCCAGGCATAACAGTTGTCTGAGAATAAGCACTGCGCTGCATGTGCACCATAGAGAGGGCGAAGCGATGCTAGCTAGTTAGAAGAGCAGCCTATTTCATGTCACACTTCCATCTGCTGGTCAGTATTTGTATGGTGCTGAATCATGATAAAAACATGAAACTAAGTTAGCCTCATGCTTTCTAACCTCTCGGACTCTGGTAAACTCCGCTACGTGGCAAAATAGTAGTTGTTACCTAACTTTGCAATACCGGCAGAGTCAGCAAAACTCAGCAAACTCCCCTGGCAGAGCGAAGTACCCCACCCACTGCTAACTGATACCCTGTTTGGCCTTTAATGTGGGGGAAACTAAACAAATCAGGCCTTTAAAGTGTACAGAGGACCTGCCTTCCCTCCCTTTCCTGGGTCCATAATCATTACATAGGGTATGTAGCCATTTATGTGGGGACAGGACAGAGCCTATTGTGCTGTAAGTGAGGCTGTGTCCAGCTTCTCCATCCCATCCTGTCAGGATGGCCCATCAAGTCACACCGAAGCTTCCACTGTGTGTAGCTGGTTAGGGGGAATACACAAAGACCAGCTGTCTCCCACCCCAGACATGTGTCAGACATGCAGCTGAGACCAAATGGCTAAAGTAAGAAAATGTCAACTTTCTAAAAATTGTATTTTCAGAATTGGAATTTAAAATTCCACTTCACCATAAGTTAGGATTTTAAAATAGGATTCCAGAGACACCAAACTTGAATCAGTAATATCTTCCCATTTGGAGATTACTCTCATAAAATGTAATGCTGTAATCCCAATGTTATCCTAAGGGAGTTATTATAAACCTTGCCGTAGTGAAAAACCAATTTGAGAGTGTTTCACTACCAGGACATGTAAAAAGTGAAAGTACATGTCCTACTTTTTACAGATATTGGACCCTAGCTTCTGGCCTGTTCAGTGCCTACCCCAGGGATGACTTATATGTATTAAAAAAGGAAGGGTGGTGCCTCGCCAAAGGTATATTTTGCCAGGTTGAAATAGCAACTACGCATACAGGATCTGCAATGGCAGGCCTGAGACATGGTTAAAGGGCTGGGGCATTCAGTGCTGTGGGCCTACTAGTAGCATTTAATTTATAGGCCCTGGGATGTAAAGTGCCACTTTACTAGGGACTCATAAGTAGAATAAACATATCTATTGGGTATGAGCAAATATTACGAGACAGACTGGTTAGATTGGTAAAGTGCCCAGAATCCTTACGCTGACAAAACAAGGTAAACAAAATGAAGGAGGTAGAAAATACATTTTGGGTAATCCTGCAGAGAGGGTCAATATCCCTAAAATGGCATTTGCTCCTCTGTCCCAAACCTCTTTGATTCTGTACTTTTTTGTTAGGTGAAAGAGGACAGTGGTTGGAGGAATGGCCTGAGGCCTTCCACATGCTGCCAAGTTCTCACTTTGCATGTGTGTGACATTTTCATGTGTTCAGCAGGTTCATGTGAGACATTTGATTGCCCTGTGTAACAACAGTCACACAAACTTGTAAATCCTTAGATGCTTACGGGTTGCTGTATAACTCAGGTCCTACAGGCCAGATCTTGACAGGGGATCTTTTAAAGTCCAGCACTGTGGCAGGTGGGTGCACCATGCCTTGGCACACCGCTAGTTCCTAGGAGGTGCCTGGGTGCCTGACTACCCATAGTAGTTGGGTTCAGGAGACTGCTTGTGCAACAGACTAAACAAAAGTGCTGGAGAACAATGTGATACCCACACGGTGTCAATGTATCCATCATGTCTCTGCAACCAAATCCACAAAAATCCTCCCTAGGACTAAAGACCACAAACATAACCTGACAACGCGTGACCTTCTCGACCCCAACCGTGATATCAGAGGGGCAGCAAGTTTCTAAGTGCACTATCAATGTGCATGCACCATGTTTACACAGCATGTCTTTTCAAAGATGCAGTGCAAGCAAAACCAGAGGTTATCTGGTGGAATCTCAAATTGTGTGACAAATGATCTCAGTATGGTAATGCGGCGACAATAAAGCATGTGCGTTAGTTTGACCCCTGATGAGTGACACTTGACAGGGCTCATGAGCTGGCTGGTCAAGGTCTTTCTCATCCTCTAAACTTAAGCCAGCACTTTGAAGACTTAGTGGTGGGAATGGTCTGTGTTAATTTGGAAGTATATGTTTCTTTTTTAGGTGTTATTGTTATCGTGTTTTGAGCCGGGCCTTTCACCTAAATGTCCAGAGGCGGGGCAGACCTATCGAGGTGATGAACGAGTGGGGCGTGTCACTGACCTCTGCATTCAGCCACAATCTGCTGTTGGTCATCGTGAATGGAAGGACCTGGCCAAAGTATAGCCTCCTTCCAGGTCAGGCAGCCAGGTCGGAGCATGTTGAGTGTTTTACTTTTGTTTATTCTACTCCTGCTTGAGTGCAGTTTTTTTCCAAGGAAGAAGTGACTGAGTTTGCAGTGTGCTCTTGTACACACCACATAATAGAAGCCTGCAATATATTACCCGCGTCAAAACAGCAGCATGTCAGATTGGTTTTAACTGAGCACTCATTATTCTTTGGCAAAGCTGCCCAGTCCATCTCTCTGTCCCTCCCACCAGAAGTAGAAAAACCTCTGATGTGTGCTGCTATAGGGGCTCGGGGTTTGCCGGAGATTGGAGCTGAACACACCTGGAGAAGGAGAATACAGCAGAAATTTGCTCACCAGATGAAACCGCAAGTAAGTGAGCTCGATTTGAATTTTGATCTTTTTACATTGTAACTCAGGTTGACCCCGCTCTCCCTCATGCCAGACTGTACCTGAAGTCCCAGCCTGAGCCATCGTTGACACTGCGGTTCAGACACTCAGAGGCTGAGACACCTAATGCATTTACCAATGCTTGTTTGCATTGTTGCCCAGGCAGACCCCGCTCTCCCTCATGCCAGTCTGTACCTGAAGTGCCTGCCTGAGCCAATGCTGACACTGCAGTTTAGACCTTCTGAGACTAAGAAACCTAATGCATTTACCAATGCTTGTTTGCATTGTTACCCAGGCCGACCCCACTCTTCCTCATGCCAGTCTGTAACTTAAGTGCTAGACCGAGCCGGCACTGACACTGCAGTACAGACCTTCTGAGACTAAGAAACCTAATGCATTTACCAATGCTTGTTTGCATTGTTGCCCAGGCCGACCCCACTCTGCCTCATGCCAGTCTGTACCTGAAGTGCTAGACCGAGCCGGCGCTGACACTGCAGTACAGACTCTCTGAGACTAAGAAACTTAATGCATTTACCAATGCTTGTTTGCATTGTTGCCCAGGCTGACTCCTCCCTCCCTCATGCCAGTCTGTACCTGAAGGGCCAACCTCAGCCAGCGCTGACACTGCGGTTCGGACCCTCCGAGACAAAGAAACCTAATGCATGTAGCAATGCTTGTTTGCATTGTTGCCCAGGCCGACCCTGCTCTCCCTCATGCCAGTCTGTACCTGAAGTGCCTGCCTGAGCCAATGCTGACACTGCAGTACAGACCTTCTGAGACTAAGAAATCTAATGCATTTACCAATGCTTGTTTGCATTGTTGCCCAGGCCGACCCCATTCTCCCTCATGCCAGTCTGTACCTGAAGTGCTAGACCGAGCCGGCGCTGACACTGCAGTACAGACCCTCTGAGACTAAGAAACCTAATGCATTTACCAGTGCTTGTTTGCTTTGTTGCCCAGGCTGACTCCTCTCTCCCTCATGCCAGTCTGTACCTGAAGGGCCAACCTGATCCAGCGCTGACACTGCGGTTCGGACCCTCCGAGACTAAGAAACCTAATGCATGTACCAATGCTTGTTTGTATTGTTGCCCAGGCCGACACCTGTGTTGTGTCTGTAGATTTCTTAGGTTTTACTCAATTTTCTGTTCACACATTTATTTCTAGTTTTTGAAGATTTGGACTTGGCAGGTTGTGTGTTTTGAAGAACATGTCAGAATTATTTGTAAGAAGTGTATATTGGTATTGGGTGACACGTGATATTGATTTGCAGAGTGTGTCCCTCTAACACAACTATTGATAAAGTGTGCCCTCCAACATTCTTACAGGCCCAGAGGATGGAAGAGTCCAGGAGGTTGGGCGGTGCCAGGTCCAGGGTTCTGCTGCTCTGTGTCACCCTCTTCTTCACTGTAGTTTGGGGTAAGTAAAAGACAGCGCCCAGACCACACTGCTCTCCTTCTAGGCGGTGTGTGTGAGACTGATCACACTCCACAGTGATTGACGCACATTTTGTTTTGGTGAATATAAAATAAAGTCCTGAGGGTTTGCATCTTTTTATTTCTGGTGTAGGTTTAGTGCTGTATTTATATTTTTTTCTATTTTCTAATTTTTACACTACTATTACCAACACTGTTGCACATTCTTATTATTATTATACTGTTTCTTGTAAATGATTGGCTACCCAGATACGGGCTTCCCAGCGCTGGGATGCATTTGCATTTTTATTTCCAAAAACTGTTCTCCTGTTTGTTTGCTGTTCGATGACGTGCTTTGTCTTTCTTGTATGCTTCTTTAATTAGGTGTGGCATTAGCGAAGACCGTTTGTTTTTCCCTAAAAACTTTATTTAAAAAAAAAACAAAGAAATTCGTACATACAGAGTGGCTCTGTCAGATCTTATTGTGGACGAGTACAAAAGAGTGAGCGAAAGGGTGTGCCTTCTTACCGCGATTCCTGGGAGTTCTGGGAGAGTTGTGTTCTGGGTGCCTAATCATTTGCTTCCCTGTGAGTGAGTAGCAGAGCAAGTGAGGCACTATAGCTAGTCGGTCCTGGGTTTGTGAGTACTAAGGTGGTAGGAAGACTCATCCCTAGACACCCAGGTCCCATTTCCTGCGCATAGTTCTGTATTTGTGCCGAATCCCTGCAACATTGTGGGGCTGTGCGCCACCCGGGCTGTACATACAGTAAGAGCACCTCATTGGCGAACATGGTCTGAATGTCTGTGATGTACCCAGTGGTGGCTGCCATTAACAAAGGGTGGTGAGCTGATAGGGGGAGCGTGTGGGAATACATGATAAATATAATGAATAAAAATGTACCTGATACCGCTAGCCACCATCCGCATTGCGTACCTTCTGCTGGCCTCTTCCTGGTCCCAGCAACCCTGTTGCAGATTCCATCCAATCACCATGCTGCAGAGCAGCACAGGGATTGACCTGAGCAGGCAGGAAAGACGCTCTGCTAGGTCATGGAGTCTGCGGGGTTTCTCCAGTCTGGCTGCTGAATGCAGCCGGCATGGAGAAACTTAAGTGTGCATGTGTGTTTTGGTCAGCTTGAGACGGCCGGCCAAGCACAATTAGCGGGGTGCACAAGCACCTCTCCTCCCACCTCCCATGCCCAGTCCCTCAATGCACAAGCTGGCTCAGAGGCTGCAAATGAAAAAAAAAATGAAGTTAGAGCATAGTTTAATTGTTTGGTTGCTGGCTCTGCACCTGACAGTGGGGTGACTCTCCTCTGCCATTGTGGAGGGGCCGCCACTGGATTGACCTGCAGAGTGGAGAACGCTAATCACAGACCATTAACATATACCCATAGAGCAATACCCTCACTTAAAGCAGTTTCAAATATACATGGACATTTTAATTGAAAGTAGAGTTCTGCTGTCGCGGTTGTTGCCTCTACCGTTGGTGGACTCAATAAACAGAGACAGCTGCCCTTCCAAGACCGTCCTATATCCGAGCCTCCTCTCTGTAAATCCCTGCCAGGACACCTTGCTGCTCTTTCCATCTGCTCTTCCAGACTCCTTCCAAAACGGGCATCACAATGTGCTGTTCGGCTCAAAAGAAGCTTCTCACCATGGGTCTGATGAAATATTGGGTTTGGTTTGTGTATTTGCACATTAGGAGGACATGGGCAGTTTTTGTTGTCAGGGAGTATGTCTATTCAGACTTTGGTAGGTTGTCAACAGTTAGTGCCGTCTGTGGGTTTGTATATTAGGGCAGTGGGAGGATGTCAACAGTTAGTGTCCTCTGAGGGTTTGTGTATCAGGACAGTGGGAGGATGTCAACAGCAAGTGTTGTCTGTGAATTTGTGTATTTGGCCAGTAGGAGGAACCCAACAGTTAGTGTCATCTGAGGGTTTATGTAGTCGACAGTGGAAGGATGAAGGCAGTTAGAGGTGTCGAGGGGTCTGTGTGTTGGGGAAGTGGGAGGATGTAGGCAGTTAGTGTAGTCTGGGGGTTTGTGCATTTGGGCAGTGGGAGGATGTCAGCGGTTACTGTCATCTGGGGCTCTGTTTGTTTTTTGCAGTGGGAGGATGTTGACAGTTACTCTTGTCGATTTGTGTAGTCGGGCAGGGGGAGGATATAGGAAGTTAGTGTCTGGGGGTTTGTATCTTCAGGCAGTGTGATGATGTGGGCAGTTAGTATCTTCTGGGGGTTTGTGTTTTCGGGCAGTGGGAAGATGTAAACCGTTAATGTCGCCTGAAGCTTTGTTTATTCAGTCAGTGGGAGGGTGTAAACAGTTTTTGTCATCTGGGGGATTGTGTATTCGGGCAGAGGGAGGATGTAAACAGTTACTGTCTTCTGGGGGTTTCTGCATTTGGGCAGTGCCAGGAAGTAGGCGGTCAGTGTTGTCTGGGGGTTTCTGTATTTGGGCAGTGGGAAGATGTCAGCAGTTAGTATCATCTGGGAGTTTATATATTCGGGCAGGGGGAGGATGTAGGCAGTGTGTGTAGTCTGGGAGTTTGTGTATTCGAGCAGTGTGAGGATGTAGGTAGGTAGTGCCATCTGGGGGTTTGTGTATTAAGGCACTGAGAGGATGTAGGTATCTGGTGTCATCTTGGGGTTTGCGCCTTTGGGCAGAGGGAGGATGTAGACAATTAGTGTCGTCTGGGAGTTTAAGTTTTCTGGCAGTAGGAGGATGATGGGAGTTAGTGCCATCTGGGGGTTTCGGTCTTTGGGCACTGGGCAATGCGCAGTGGAAGGACGAAGGCAGTCAGTGTCATCTGGGGTTTGGTGCATCCAGACAGTGGGAGGATGTAGGCAGCTACTGTTGTCTGGGAGTTGTATTTTGAGGCAGTGGGAAGAAGTATACAGTCAGTCTTGTCTGGGGGTTTCTGTATTTGGGCAGTGGGAGGTTGTAGGCAGTCAGTGTCATCTGGGAGTTTGCGTATTCGGGCTGTAGGAGGATGTCAGCAGTTCGTGTCATCTAGGAGTTTGTGTAATTCAGGCAGAGGGAGAATATAGGCAGTTAGCATCATCCCGGGATTTGTGTAATTGGGCAGTGGGAGGATGAAAGCCGTTAATGTAGTCTGAGGGTTTGTGTAATTGGGCTTTGGGATAATGTAGGCAGTTAGTGTCGTCCGGGGGGTTGTGCATTCGGGCAGTGGGAGCATATTGGCAGTTAGTGTCAGCTGGGGATCCTGTATTTGGTCACTGGGAGGATGTCTGCATTAAGTGTAGTCTGGGGGCTTGTGTATTCAGGCAGAGGGAGGAAGTCAGCAGTTTTTGTCATCTGGCGATTTCTGTATTTGGGCAGTGGGAGGATGTAGGCAAGTAATGTCTTTTGGGGGTTTGTGTGGTTGAACCGTTGCAGGATGTCGACTGTAAGTGTCGTCTTGGGGTTTGTGTATTGGGGCAGTGGGAGATTGCATATATTTTGTTTCACCTTCAGGTTTATGTTTTCAGGCTCTGGCAGGATGTAAACAGTTATTGTCATTTGGGGACTCCTGTATTTAGGCAGTGGGAGGATGTGGGCACTCAGTGTTGTCTGGGGGTTTGTGTGCTTGGACAAATACAAGATGTTGGCAGTTAGGTCATCAGGGAGTTTGTTTATTTGGCAAGTGGTAGGATATAGGCAGTTAGTGACATCTGTGGGTTTATATATTTGGGCAGTGGGAGGATGTAGACAATTAGTTTCCTTTGGGGGCTTGTGTATTTGGGTAGTGGGAGGATGTAGACAATTAGTGTAGTCTGGGGGCTTGTGTATTAGAGCAGTAGGAGGATGAAGGCAGTTAGTGTTAAACCAGCGCCCCTATAGAAAAACTGTCTCACAAACACTACCCATCACCATAATACTCACCATTAATCATAAATCATTCACAAGGCCCATTAACAAACAAGACAATTTTTGGGCAACTGAATCATGTGACCTAATTAATCAGAACCAATTCACAAACTATTTACACATTTTTATACAACTGCAGTTTATCATTTCTTACCATGGGTTTATGCATTTATCATATTAATTAAGTCACTTAGGCAAATGGAACAGCTGATGGTAACTAGACCATGAATAAACAAGACTAGCTTGTCGTTTCAAAAATCTAATTTTATTAATCTTTATTATTCATGAATGAGCATTTTATTAAGAATCTTTATTTATTAGCAATTTAAGCAGCATCAATTAAGAAAAATGATTTATTGGACTGACATCTTCAAAACAAATCAGCATGTATGAATTTAAGCAAATAACAGTTTTCCATTCCCTAAGTCTATCTCCCTGTCTAAAACTCTCTTCACCTAAAAGGAAAAGTCATTTAAGCCTGTTATCCTTACGTGCGCCAGAAGTTCAACAGCACGACACGCCCATCAGGATTCGGAAAGTGAGAGGCGCCCTCCTGCCCATGGGGGCAATTTTTATACCTTTTCTGCCTAACTAATCTCACTAAAAGTATATTTTTCTCTGCCATCCAGTGTCCTTATTGGCTGACTGATGTCAGCTCATATGCTGTCATCATCTTTCTCCAAGCCTAGATCGGGCTTTCTTAGAGTCCATTGTCTCTCATTCTCAAGTCTCGCAGCTTCCTCAAAAAGAAACATTTTACAAGTTACAGGCCGTGACTTCCTTAGCTTGTCAAACTTTGCCTCTTCCTGTCCTTGGGTCAATCTCACCAAGAGCATGTAAAACAATGTTCATTCGAGCTTGCAAATATTTTTCAACGTGGAAAAGTTTCCATGCAGGACTCTTGCTCTCTCTGGACAGGACTGGGCAACACCACCTTTTCAGTTTACTCTTTAGGCCTCACTTGAAAACTATTATTTAAACAAACACAAGACATCAATTAATTAGAGAATTTAGAGAATTAAGACCCATTCTGTTACCCACCCCCTTTGCTAATTATTAACCCCTTAATTTATGTTACCTAGTTTAAGCACAAGCCACAGAATTCTCCACAAACTTATGCCACATAAAAGACGAAAAGACATAACATAAGCACACAAATAAGCACATGCCATTAATTGAACATCCGCATTTAATACTGACAAAGACAATAGACAAGATTAATTTATTATTTTCAACGCACTTGTTTTTGCAACAAAGAGCACATATATTAATCCCACGTGTCATGTAAATGCATTTTAATCTAGGTTGGTTAATAATTCACCACAAATCAATTAATACGGTTATTTATTATGGAAGTTTAACTTTGCGAGCCAGAACAAAATATTATTCTGAAACTTGCTCCATCAACTCCCTCATCTGGTGATTTCAAAATGACCAAACTACACCCAAAAATTTAGCAAAAATTTTTAACCCTTGAACATGTTTTGATAATCACAGTATTAGTATTTCAAAACTTTCTATCCTGCTGTTTGTTTGGAACTCTCATATTGTGACCTACGAAACTCTTCTAATTCAATCTCCTTCTCCTGCTCTTTTCTGAGCTTGTAAATCCTCTTCTTTTCCCTAAGGTACTTCTTTCTCTTGTGTAACATGCAACTAATTTTTAACAGAAATATCACAAAAACTATAGCTAATAGAGGACACAGTATTTTGCCTAAAATTGAACTACCAATCTCTTGAAACCAGGTTTTGATTGCTGCAAATCTTTTGCTCAAGCGTTCTGAAAAATCTTCATCTTCTAAAGGTACAATTTCTGAATGTAATTCTGTAATATTCTTGATATACATCTCAATATTCTGACTCTTATCTGGAATATATGTACAGCAATGCTGGACATGTAATATTCCACAAACTCCTCCCTCTTTTGCTAAAAGATTATCAAGGGCAAGACGGTTCTGCATAACCATCGTTCTCGTAGCAATAAGTTCAGTGTCAACTAATTGCAATCCACTAGCAGTATCAGTAGACAGTCTGTCAACAATTGTAGACATTTTTCTGATTTTAACTGCATTCAGAGTTATACCCACAAAAGGTATTACTGCACCAAAAATATCTCCCAAAATTTCTGAAAAACTTTCCCTTTTGAATCACTCAGATGATTGCTAATTTCAAATGAAACTTTTGTATTTCTATCTACATGAAAAATCTTTGGAAAAACTAAACCGATATAGCAGGTGCCATACCAGTGATCTGGGAGATTATAATAGGCTTTATCTCCACACACAAAATAAATTCCAGCAAAAATTGGATCTTTACCACCTTTAAATCCCCATCCACCCAAGATCTGATAAGTGTCTTCGCATTGGCTAGCACCCACAAAATAATTATCAAATAGAGTATTATCTCTTCCAATACTAAGCTTACCACTAACAGGTTTATCTATCTGAATAGCAACATTTTCATTTCAACCATTTAGCTTTTCATCCTCAATTTGCCAAAACGTAGACTTGGTTTGTTTCAGCATTTCATTACGCGTATAAATCGCTCTTCTCTCTTCAACTAAGTTTAAGAAAGATTTTTCTTCAGCTCTCAATTTACAAGTTAAATTATTTCTAAAAGCATACTCATAAGTGAGTTCATTAGTTACAATGAAAAATTCCCTCATCTGTTTAGCATGTTTATGTTGATTCAAGCTCTTGTCAACCTTTAAATTTGCAAAAATGTCATCATAATTTGAAGAATAGTACTCCATACGACCTGTTTGATAAAACAGACTAGCTATAACACTACAGGTTATACCATAAGTAAGGGGAAGCATATTATATGTGAACCCCTCAGAAACAGAAGCAGGTCATTTTACACAAATGTAGCAATCCTTAACATCCATTACTTTAACATATTCAGATAAAAGTCTTGAAAAAGTATTACTAGAAAAATCACCATTTGATCTATCTTGGTGGATCTCTGGTTTATGCTCAATAACTCTGTTAGACTTATCTACAACTCTAGTGTTATCTTGTTTAGCCACAGCTTTACTTGTCATGTTAGTTTTTTACTCTTCTTTGTCAATGCCAAAAGGAAAAATGACAGCTAAAATTAACCAGACCAAAACTACTAAAATCACACAAATAGAAGATATTTTACAACATCTCCTTAAGATGGAACACCTTGAATTATTGTTAACATAAGGCATCTTTTACTCACAACAAGAGCCTTATTACAAAAAAAAAATCAAAAATTATCAATACTTTTTTTTTTTTAAAGAAAACCCTACTTTCTAACAGCTTTTCTTCGACCTTACGTCTTACATCAATTTGTTTTTCCAGCTAACACAATTTCTTCGACCTTGTGTCACCTAACACATTTTCTTCAGCCTTATGCCAAGAACAAAAACAAAATCAATCATTATCACTTGTGTCGTCAATATCTTCCTGACTACTGCTATTCACTTCCACTACTGGTGGAATTATTATATAAGTCCACTCAGGGGACTTGTATTTCTGGTTAGGCTTCACTACTCTCTTTGCTCTACTGCTAATCACTTCTATTTTCCTTCCTGTTTAAATTTTCTTATCAGAATCTCCTTTTTGACTTGAGATTTCATTCACCTGCTCTTTTGATCTGTTTACTAATTTGAACTTTAGACCTTCATTTTCAGTTGGGCAGTTATCACCTTTTCTTGATATTTTCTTCTTTGGTTCAGATTGATTACACTCTGCTCTCCAAGCTCTTTTTCTTTTCAGTATCTGAGATTTCAAATCTAAATCTTGGTTCTTCTTTACTCGGCAGTTTCACTCTGTTAGGATAATCAACCTTATAGCTGGTACTCAGAATTTCGTCTTCTTCAATCACTTCCAACTTCCCAGTTTCAGAATTTTCGCTTCCAATCTGCTTTTCAATCACCACTTGATCAGACTCTTTTTCTGCTTCTTTTTCTAGAAGATCTTCATCATCTTCAGAGTCTTGTATCACAATTTCTTCAATTTCTTCATTCAACGCCTCATTCGCAATTGAATTTTCCAGATGTCAACCTTCCTGTCGAGCTTCAGTATCTGGGCCTTTTTCAGGTTCTTCTTCAGAATCTGAATCAGCTGTAGTATCACCTTCGTCAGGATTTAAAGGTGGAGGTACACGAATAGTGTGACTTGCATGAATCCACCTCTTCAATCCTTTGCACTTTACTGCATTAGTTGTGACAAGTATCACCTGTCTTGCCTTTTGCAATCTGGGTACTAAGCAGTTTCTTCTCCGGTGGACTTTTGTCCTCACCCAGTCTCCTGGTAACAGATCATGAGCTTCCTCCTTTTCTCTTGTTAGCACTTCAGTTCCCACCTGATGGAACACAGAAGTCACGACGTCAGAGAGGTTTTTGCAATAATCCAAAATGACGCTATCATTAATGCTCATTATTTTGCCAACTGGTACAAAAGCTTGTCTCATGACTCTGCCCATGAGAATCTCAAGAGGGCTTAAACCTGTCTTTTTATCTGGAGTACTTCTCAATGACATCAAAACAAGTGGTAGTGCATCTGTCCACTTCATTCCTGTAGCTAGACACATTTTGACTAATCTATTTTTAATTGTGCCATTCACTTGCTCAACAACACCTGATGCTTCTGGTCTGTATGCACAATGCAGCTTTTGCTTAATATTCAGTACTTCACAAACCATTGGTAACAATCTGTTTTCAAAATGTGTTCCACGATCAGTCTCGACCCTCACTGGAAAACCGTACCTTGGTATGATTTCCCTTAAAAGCAATTTAGCCACAGTAACTGAGTCATTTCGACGTGTTGGGAACGCTTCTACCCATCTCGAAAACAGACAGATAATCACTAGGACGTATCTCAATCTATTGTGGCGTGGCATGTCAATGAAATCCATTTGCAATCCGGTAAAAGGACCACCCTCCCGTCCTATGGTTCCCATGCTCATAACTGTTTTTCTGTTTGGGTTGATCTGCTGGCAGATCAAGCACCTCTGACAAAATGATTCTGCAATTAGTCTGAACTTTGGATTGTACCATGTTTGCCTAAACAATCTACTCATAGAGTCTCTTCCAATGTGTCCTTGACCATGATACATCCTAGCCATGTCAGCAATCATGCTATCTGGCATAACTGGTCTGTCATCTTTGTAAACCCAAATTTCATCTTCCTCCCGCTGTCTGCAACCTGCTTTCAACCATTTGTCTTTTTCCTCATCATCTGCCTCATCTTGTAAATCTTTTACTCCTTGCCATGTCTCAGCTACAGATGTTAGCATAAGTGAGTTCAAAACATGTTCATTGTTTTTCTCCCGATTGAGTGACATATTATTTTTTGCACAGAACCTTGCAATCTCATCAGCATAAGCATTTCCTTTTGTAATATAGTCCTCGCCCCTTTTATGTGCTGTACATTTCACGACAGCAATTTTCTCTGGTAGCTGGATTCCATCAATTAACCTTTTGATCAAATCAGCATTTCTTATTGGATTTCCCGCAGAAGTTAAATAACCTCTTTGAGACCAGAGCTGGCCATAGTCATGGACTACTCCATATCCATACTGACTATCAGTCACTATGGTAACTTTTAAATTTTGACCTCTCTCACATGCACAAATCAAAGCAATGAATTCTGCTACTTGAGCTGAACGAATTCCTTCGAGACAAGAGGCTTCAACTACATCTGCAACTGTCCAGACAGAATATGCTGCTCTCAAAACACCTTCATCTGTTCTCAAGCATGAACCATCAACAAAATAAACAAAATCTGATTCAGCTAACGGGACATCTTTAATGTCCTGTCTGGGTTTAGTACAGTATTCTAAAACATCTAAGCACTCGTGATCAATGTCATTCTCATTTCTGATTTCTGTTACAGTACCATCAGTCAATAACGTGGAAGGATTTAAATTCACACACCTCGCAATCGAGACATTATCTGATCCCAGAATAATTTTCTCATATTTAGTTAACCTGTTATTTGTCAAATGCTGAGTTTTGCTTCTGGTAAGAAGAATTTCAGCTGAATGGGGTACATATACTTTTACAGGGTATCCCATTATTATTCCCTCGCTCTGTTCAAGGCTTACACTTGTTGATACACATCCTTCTCTTTCACTGCAATACAGCTCAAACTCCTTTTCGTAATCTGGCATACCTAAAGCATGTGCTTCACACAGACCTCTTTTTAGCTGTTCAAAAGCTTCTAGCTCAGTTTCTGTTAGGGTAATCGGGTCTTTTATGTCTGCTTTTGTCAGTCTCTGCAGTGGCTTTGCAATTACTGAAAATCCACTAATCCATTGACGACAATAACCAACCATTCCTAGAAACATTCTGACCTGTCTCTGTGTTTTTGGAGGCTGCATCCCCTGAATCATTTTAATTATCTCAGTTGTCACTTGCCTGATTCCTTTTGCAATTCTGTGACCAAGGTATTTTACTTCTTGTTTGCAAAACTGTAATTTTGCAGGAGCCACTTTATGTCCCTCATCTGCCAAATGATTTAAAAGAGTAATGGTATCTGTCACACAGTTATCTCGTGTTTTTGCAGCCACAAGGAGGTCATCTATGTATTGCACTAATGTCGATTTTCCAGGTAAGTCTAGATTCTCCAAGGATTTCTTTAGCAACTGAATAAAAATAGATGGACTCTCTGTATACCCTTGAGGCATACGACACCATGCTAAGATACGGTCCTGGAACCTGAACGCAAACATTTGCTGGCTTTCTGGATGCAATGGAACAGTAAAGAATGCATTACAGAGGTCTATGACTGTATACCATTCTGCATCATGCGGAAATTTTACCGCTGGGTTTGGAACAACTGGGCAACATGGAACAACTATTTGATTAACCTTTCTCAGGTCTTGAACAATCCTGAAAGTTCCGTTTGGCATTTTGATACCCATAATCAGTGAATTACATGGGCTACTCTCAATTTCTTTTAGAACACCTTGTTTTATGAATTTGTCAATTACAGGTATAACACCTTCAATAGTTTCTGCCTTCATTTTATACTGAGGAATGTTTGGAAAATCTACTCCTCGTCTTACTGTAATTTTAACTGGATCCACATTTTTCATCAAACCCACCTCACTTCCTGTAAGATCCCAAATTTTAGCATTGACTGTTTCTTTTAATTCTTCAGGAAGATTGTTTTTAGGAAATGCAGGAAATAATTTACTTTCCTCTGCTTCAACCATTAACATCGTTAATTTGTAAAGCCCATCTTCTTCTTGAGTTTGAAGCTCTATACCAACCGGTGAACAATATATTTTGCAGTTCATTTTGCAGAGTATGTCCCTTCCTAACAAGTTTACAGGACTACTGTTACAGACTACAAATCTATGTTTGTCTTTAAATTTGACAATTTCAACCTTCACTGGTTCTGTTAAATCTGTTTTAATCTGTTGATTAGCTACTCCAACTACTTGAATCTTGTCACCCGAGAGAGGTAGGTTTTCTATTTCCACTGATCTAACAGTAGAACGGGTAGCACCAGTGTCCACAAGAAAAGTGATTTCTACATCATTTACCTTCCCATTTACAAATGGACCAGCCTGATCTACCTCAAGAGTGGCTCCAAGCACACACTCTTCCTCCTCTCTCAGGCACCGTCATAAGTAACCATCAGAATCACTTCCTACATTTTTATTCAACAAATACTGTTGTGAAACATTTGACACATTCACTCGTGGTGATCTGTTTACCTGTTCACCTCCGCAGAATCCCGTTTCTGTATTGTACCTCTGCACATTTACACAATTTTGAAGTGGCGGTTGTGGAATCTGACTCTGCTGATTCACTACCTGTCGCTGTAGCTGTTGCTGTAGCTGTTGCTGCAGATTTATCTCATTCTGCATCTTCGGATTTAATGATGCATTTTTAAAATTTCTGGGCGGATTTTTACATTCGCGCTGCCAGTGTCCAATTTCGCCGCAATTAAAACATGGGAGTTTCTGCTTTAATTCCTCAATATTTCCCAACAATTTTTGCTTATTAAAATTACCCTTAAATTTACCTTGATTCTGTTGAACATTTTTGTTTTCTAAGGTTGCTATTTTCTGTTCAGCTACCTTTACCTGTGCCCCATTGCCTTTTCTTTCAGCTTCTTTTGTTTTGCGTCTATTTCATCACTGCAATATTTTGCTTTTCTCAAAATATCATCAACCGAAAGTGATTGCCAACCAACTATTCCAGATCTAATCATTTCACCAATTTCAGGTCTTAAGCCATAAACAAACCTGTAAAAGAAGTGGCTCATGTCCTTCTCACTCAATGTTTCATAACCACTGTATTGTTTGAATACTAGCAGTAATCTTTCATAGAATGAATGTACAGATTCTTTTAGCTCTTGATTTGTTCTATCGATTTTAACCCAATCAACTTCTTTTTGGGGAATCTTATTTTTCAACTAGAAAATTACCTTATCATATAGATTCATAACATCTGCTGAAGGAGCACCTGTTACTCTATCTCAGAGAGGTTCTTCTTTGGGCCAATCTATAGAAATGTTACATTCTGTCCAAAGATCTGACGGGACAACAATGTCAAAGAAACCATCAAGATCAATCCACAGAACTTTTGAAACCTTAACAAATCTGTCTACCTGACGATACCATTCCACAGGTTTTTCTCTCAGCCGAGTAAAATCATTTGTAAACAGTAAAATGTCCTGTCTTGACCAAGGAACATGCACATATCCACCACCAGCAATTTCTCTCATTTTAAACTGACCAGCTACCTCTCCTCTTTCTCTCCTTTCTTCCTCTCTTTTCTTTGTCCATTTCACTCTCCACTTCAAAGTCAAAGTCAAAGTCAAAAATAGCTTTATTCTGTATTTTAACAAAAAACCATAAAAGCATACAAAATACAAACGTAGGCAGACTAAATAGCTTTTCTCATTAAAAAACTTCTTACAAAAATACATATCATGACGACAGAGCAAATTAAGTTCATTAAAATGCATAAAAATTTCTAGAATTCATTAAAAAGACTCTTGGAATTGATACAATCTGCTGTATTACGTATTATCTGATGCAATAAGGTGCACTATAATACGATTTTTCAATTTTTTGTTTATCCATAAAGTCCTAATCATTTCCCATGGTCCCTCTGCACTTTACAGTAAAAGCCAAAAATGTTATCACTGTCACTATGGTAAGTTCATCTTGCATCATGTACAGTCTGACCAGTGCAGTTTTACAGGTTCTCACACCCCATGACTTTAACAATGGTACCAGATATCTTTTTCTCCCCCACTGGTAATACTTGCAAAAGAAAATGCAATGTAAATTTGACTGTTTGGATAGGTCATCACACGGGCATTTTTCCAAATTAGCCGACCAATCATTCGGGACAGGGAATGATATTAACCTGTAAAAAGACTCCGTCCTCATTCGAGTCAGGAGCATTCGGTGGTAACACGAATAGGTTGGGGCTAAGTAAGCGTGAAGGCCTGTACCATGTAGGATGTTACGATGGGCTACTATGGTGGACTTGTGCCCATCTAGGTACCATCTACGTTCCTCTAGTAAGTCAAGACATGCCACTTTTAGATCTTTTTTTGCTATTTGTGAGCATGATGTGGGATTTAGGTAGAGATCTGGTTTACCAATAGAAAACAAAAACTTTTTCACGTAGGCCAACCATGGCTGCTTACTGGAAGTAGAATGGTTTAAACAGTCCTGAATTACTTCTCTGTTGAAACCTGTATCATCACATGTCCAGATCTTAAGCCACAACATCACTGGTGCTATTTTTATCAGGTCGGTGATGTGGACCCTATCCAGTTCGTTGTGGCAAACGGTAGTGGACGTGGAGCGGGGGACTGATAATAAGTACCTCAGGAAAGCATTTTCCACTGTTTGAATTTGTGTGCAATCTGCTAAACCCCAAATGCCAGCCCCATATACAGCGGTGGACACACATTTGGCTGCGTAGATCTTAAGTAATATATCTACGGGTTTCCTACCTAGTCTCTTAGCAAATTGTTTAAGAGCACCTATCATGCGTGAGAAGGCCAGGTTCCGGGAGGTTATTGCTGTTGACCATGTACCCCTGTTATTAAATATGATGCCTAGGTAGGAAAAAGTTTTGGTCATAGCTATCTTAGTGTTATTAACGAAGGTTTTACAGTCTGGTATATTTTTCCTCAGAGTGCATGACATTGTGAATGTTTTTCCCTCGTTTATTTTTAAGCCTCTCGTGGTCATGAAAGTTGAAAATCCTGTTAGTGCTTTCTGGAGACCCAACTGCGTGCGAGCCATGATCACGGCATCGTCCGCGTATAATAATAGTGGTACTGAGGTCCCGTTTATTTTAGGGTAATCCACTTCAAGATCTTTTAAAAAGTCTGCTATCTCGTTAATGTAAAGATTAAAAAGAAATGGCGCAAGGATGCAGCCCTGTCGAACACCCTTTGCTATGGGGAATTTTTTAGTTCGCTCACCATTTTTGCCGTATCTGACCATAGCACCTGCGTCTCTATATAATTCCTGTATAAAATGTAAAATATTTTTATCTATCCCCAATTCAACCAGGGCTTTCCATAGCAAGCTATGGTCTAGACAATCAAAAGCCGAGGTTAAGTCGACGAAAGCTAAAAACAAATTCCCTTTTTTCCTTCCAATGTACCTATTTGTTATTAAGGCCAGGTTTAAACCCTGCTCTACAGTGCCTACGCCAGTTTTAAAACCATACTGTAGTTTTGATAGGATCCCTTTACTCTTAGACCAGGTTTGCAATTTGGTTAGCAATACTCTGCCTGCCACTTTCATCAGTGTGTCTAGCAAAGAAATAGGGCGATAGCATTTTGGGTCCTGTCTGTCCCCTTTTTTAAATATTGGAATTATTATGGCTTCATGCCATGTGTCAGGAAAGCCCATTTTGCTATACGCGTTTATTACATTTGCTAATAAAGGAGCCCACAGGTCTACGTTATCTTTAAATAAATCAATGGGGACTCCATCTGGGCCGGGGGCTTTTAGATTTGCGCTCTGAGAGATTGCTAGTTCGACCTCTGAGGGGATGATGACTATATTTAAAGGGAAACTATGTTGCATCACTGGCTGATCCCCCTGCCTATTGTTAGAATCATATTCTGGGGTCAGGGTTGTTAGATCTTTTTTATATAAAGAAGTAAAATAATCAACCCAGACATCTTCCGTTATGGCTATCTCCATCGAGTCAGCCTTGGTGTCCGTGGAGAAAAAAGGGGCATTAATTTCTTTCCAGAAAGAAGTATTATCCCTTACGGCACTTGCCTTTACTAGAGCTTCCCAGGCCTGGTTTTTCAATTCGTCCTGTCTATCGCGAAGGGTCTGTTTATAGACTCGCCTGGCCTCCTTAATTAAACTAGTATCTTTAGGGACTGTCTTTAATGCCTGTAGCAGATCTTTATGTGCTTTGGAGCAGGCGGAGTTAAACCAGCCATGTACTCTCTTTGCTGTCCCTATCTTTATTTTTTTTGTTAATTTGTCGTTTATAGTGGCAGTTATCCTTCCATAAGCCTCTATAATTGGCTGAGGGCTAATATTAGATTCTAGGCAGGTCGTAAATTGCTCCAATTCTTTCTGGACTAAATCCTTCAAGAAAATTGTAGCGTCGATTTTTGCCCATTTTATGGCATATCCATTCTTTCGTGCCAGTGACAGTGAGTGACCATGAAGAATACTAGGTATGCTTGACACAGGACTCTCAGTCGTCCCGACAGAAATAGTGGTACTAATCGGAAAGTGATCACTTAATGCCAGATCTTCCGTATTAAACTCCTCCATGCGGCCCTGATTCCTATTGGACACTAGAATGTGATCAATTACAGTGCCTGACCCTCGACCAAAAAAGGTTGTCTGGAAGGCTACAGAAGGCTCGCATAGTTCGTTAGCAAACCCCATGTCCCAATCATGCATTAATTGGTTTAGCATGTTACCCATAATGGAATGTTCAAAATGTGTGGTGGGGTCCCCTTTTAAGTTATAAATGCCACAGTTTTTTGTGGCACTGTAAGGACATAGATGGCAATTATAATCGCCTGCTAGTAAAATACAGTCTGCGTCCTGGCCACCCCTCGTAAGCATTGTAGTAAGCTCTGCTATTAAGGCTTTGGGATCTACTTTTAGCACGTTGATGTATATGTTAACCACAAAAAGGGACCACCCCTTTACTTTGACCATAAGTCCTTGCATTGATCTAGCCACCTCTACTTTGGGTCCGCTTGCCATATATGTAGTCAGTTTTGTATGACACAAATTGGAGGTGAAGATACACAAACCCCCCGACCCTCTGCCTCGGTTCCCCTGTATAGACGGAATGTAGAAGGTGCTAAAGCCCTCAATGTGGGTCTCCTCCTGATCCCAGCATTCCTGTAGGCATATTATGTCCTGTTTTTCCATAAAGGATAGGAATGACTGGGCCCTTGCTTTGTTATTCAGCCCTGCGATATTCCAGGTAGTTATTTTTAGATTGAATTTATGTTGACTGGCTTCGGATGCCAGTGTCTGAGGAGTTAACCTCTCAGCGGCCTCTATAATGTGTTCTACCTCCCTCTGGGTTGGTACGGTGTTCTGCAAGATTATCGGAGTAAGTGGTGTTTCCCCTGTAGGGGAATCGAGTGTGTTCCCTAATGGCAGGATATTAGCACTGGTGATACGATGTTCATTTTTACGGGTCTCAAGTGGGATGCCTAGGTTATTTCCTTTCTGTTTTGTTGTCATTATTGGTCAATCGACCATGTCCAAGCAATCGTACCTGTTCCTTGTGGGGGCCCCCCTCCAGTAGTCTGGGTGTGAGTTTTCTCTTCTCGGTGGCCAGGGACGATTATCCCACCCTCTATTCCAGTGGTTGTTGCTGTTCCTATTTCCGTTTCTGTTATAATGCCCCACCTGTGTCCAAGGCCAGTCCTGGACTTCCTCCCAGCTATTGGGGTCACCATAATTAAAGGTGTTTAGAGGTGGGTAGAAGAAGGAGAGACGCTGTACGTCGACCCCCCCCCTTTTTTCTAAGGCTGGCCATGAGGAAATATAATCAGCTGTAGCGGGGTCCTCACAATTAAGTACAATGCAATCTCCCTGTAAGCTTTTTTTGGTGTTGCCAATCCAGACCGCTCTTCTCATTGAAATAATTCTACTCTGATTAGATGGATGGAGAGGTCTGTTTTGGCTCAACCACTGCAATACCTTATTGCGCAGAGACCAGGGGGGTTCATCTGTGCCATCTGCCAGCTCGGTGACCCCAGTAAGTATGACAGTGTATGGGGTCGCCTCGGGTGGCAGATGTATCGGGCGCCTGTACCTTGGGCCTTTCCTCTCATTAGCTTGTGACTGGGGTGGTTGGGCTTTTTGTGATGTCTGTGGGGTATCCTTCTGCTTCGCTGCTTTGCTGATTAACTCCACGGGAGCCGGGGTTTTTTGAGGGTTATCAATGGGGCCTTTTCGTTTTTCAATCCCGTCTTTTGAAGCAGATTTTGAGGTAGGTTGATTAATTTGCCTGTCGTTTTTTTGAGCTTCAGAATTTAAAACTCTTTCGAGCGGCTGGGGTTTAGACCTGGTTGTTGGTAAAGACGGGGGTTGAGCCGGATTATTTGTGTCTTTCGCAATCCCCAGGTCCTTGGCAGGTGTACCCAATGTTTTCTGCTTAAAGGCTGGGGTATTTAGTTTAGCTAATTGCTTCTCAATGATCATGATACTCTTTTCCAATGGCTGAAGGTGGTGTTTTAGCAACTGCCCCATGCTTTTTGTGATAAAATCATGTAATGTTACACATGTAGTGCATGGTTTCTGTATGCCACCCCCGGGGGCTTGATTCTCTGTCAGCTCTCTGAGACCGGCGTCATGTAGAGTTAATATGCAATCAGCACCACTATTGGAAGGGATCAGTTGATCTGACAAAGTTATATCAGTAATTGGATTGAGTGAGGCCGTGTTGTTATGTACAGCTAATATCGTCTCATGTGGGATCGTCTCTGTATTTTGCCTCTTAGCTATGGCACCCTCCCGCTTACCCATGGAATTAGAGTCAACAATGTCCACCTCATTATGGGAAAATTGTAGATCCGGTGTTTTTTCCAAATCCTCACTGGAGTTAGACCCCAGTGGGAGTTGGGTGGCAGATAGGTCGACAATATTTGGAACCGTGTGTATTAATGCGTTCGTATTGTCAGCTTGCTTAAGCAGTGGGATGATTGGTCCCTGATGAGTAGGGGTTTGTGCAGAAGCCAGGGGCCCCATAGACGATCTTCTTGCGACCTCCAGTTCATGGGATACCCTTCGTTCCAGGATGAGTATACTTTTGTCTATGACTTCATTGGTCTTAGTAATGAATAAGTCTAAAGGGCCAGTAATTTCGGTTAGGCTAGTGGTCTTTTTACTTCTAGTGCGCTTATTCATAGTGAATTGCGTCAAGTACAACAAAATTAGTAAAATTAGTAATAAGTACGGGTCAAGTACAATGTCAGCCTCCAAGGATGGGGCACAAATAAAAGTGGCGGGCTAAAAATGTAAGTGTAAATACCGTGGCCCAGTCCAGTCCTACTCAGTCTGGAACGGGCTGAAACGGGCCCGCCCTTGGCCCGGGCTTAGCCCGGCGCGGCCCCGCGCGCTCCCGCGACGCGGGAGTTGAAGTCCGCTTTTATTCGCCTCCTGGCGCGCTCCGCCTCAACGCGACTTCCGGTCGCGGAGGCCGCTGGGACTTGTAGTTTTCCCACTCCCCCACTTGGCGGCAGCGCTGATGGTGGGAGGCTGCGGCGGGGGGAGGAGACAAGCAGCGGTTGGAGCAGCGTCGAGGGCAGCAGTGACGGCGTTTTGACTGGGGCTCTCAAGTAGATGTGGCAGCGTTTCTCCCTGGGCTGGCAAAAGCAGTTTATGCAGGTACACACACCACGGCAGGTGAAGTCCGCTTTTATTCGCCTCCTGGCGCGCTCCGCCTCAACGCGACTTCCGGTCGCGGAGGCCGCTGGGACTTGTAGTTTTCCCACTCCCCCACTCGGCGGCAGCGCTGATGGTGGGAGGCTGCGGCGGGGGGAGGAGACAAGCAGCGGTTGGAGCAGCGTCGAGGGCAGCAGTGACGGCGTTTTGAACCTATTCACAAACTATTTACACATTTATATACAACTGCAGTTTATCATTTCTTACCATGGGTTTATGCATATTATCATATTAATTAAGTCACTTAGGCAAATGGAACAGCTGATGGTAACTAGACCATGAATAAACAAGACCAGCTTGTCGTTTCAAAAATCTAATTTTATTAATCTTTATTATTCATGAATGAGCATTTTATTAAGAATCTTTATTTATTAGCAATTTAAGCAGCATCAATTAAGAAAAATTATTTATTGGACTGACATCTTCAAAACAAATCAGCATGTATGAATTTAAGCAAATAACAGTTTTCCATTCCCTAAGTCTATTTCCCTGTCTAAAACTCTCTTCACCTAAAAGGAAAAGTCATTTAAGCCTGTTATCCTTACGTGCGCCAGAAGTTCAACAGCACGACACGCCCATCAGGATTCGGAAAGTGAGAGGCGCCCTCCTGCCCATGGGGGCAATTTTTATACCTTTTCTGCCTAACTAATCTCACTAAAAGTATATTTTTCTCTGCCATCCAGTGTCCTTATTGGCTGACTGATGTCAGCTCATATGCTGTCATTATCTCTCTCCAAGCCTAGATCGGGCTTTCTTAGAGTCCATTGTCTCTCATTCTCAAGTCACGCAGCTTCCTCAAAAAGAAACATTTTACAAGTTACAGGCCGTGACTTCCTTAGCTTGTCAAACTTCGCCTCTTCCTGTCCTTGGGTCAATCTCACCAAGAGCACGTAAAACAATGTTCATTCGAGCTTGCAAATATTTTTCAACGTGGAAAAGTTTCCATGCAGGACAGGACTGGGCAACACCACCTTTTCAGTTTACTCTTTAGGCCTCACTTGAAAACTATCATTTAAACAAACACAAGACATCAATTAATTAGAGAATTGAGACCCATTCTGTTACCCACCCCCTTTGCTAATTATTAACCCGTTAATTTATGTTACCTAGCTTAAGCACAAGCCACAGAATTCTCCACAAACTTATGAATGAAATGATTTTTATAAAGCGCACGTAGCTGCCCTGAGGCGTCCAAGCCACATAAAAGACGAAAAGACATAACATAAGCACACAAATAAGCACATGCCATTAATTGAACAGCCGCATTTAATACTGACAAAGACAATAGACAAGATTAATTTATTATTTTCAACGCACATGTGTTTGCAACAAAGAGCACATGTATTAATCCCTCGTGTCATGTAAATGCATTTTAATCTAGGTTGGTTAATAATTCACCACAAATCAATTAATACGGTTATTTATTATGGAAGTTTAACTTTGGGAGCCAGAACAAAATATTATTCTGAAACTCGCTCTATCAGTGTCATCTGCGTGTACGAGTATTCGGGCAGCTGGTGTCATCTGGGAGTTTGCGTATTTGAGCAGTGGGAGGAGATAGACAATTAGTATCTCCTGAGTGTTTTTGTATTCGGTGGGTGTTTTTGTATTCGGGCAGTGGAAGGATGTAGTCAGTTAGTGTCATCTGGGGGTTTGTGTATTCAGGCAGTAAGAGGATGGCGGCAGTTAATGTCATCTGGTGGTTTCTGTCTGTGGGAGGCGGGAGGATGTAGGCAGTGAGTATCATCTGGGGTTTGTGTATTCAGGCAGTGGGAGGAGGTAGGCAGCTAGTTTTTCTTGGGGTTGGTGTATGGAGGCAGTGGGAGGATGTAGACAGTCAGTGTCATCTGGGGGTTTCTGTTTTTGGTCAGTGGGAGGATGTAGGCAGTTAATGTCATCTGGGGCTTTGTGTATTGGAGCATTCGGAGGATGTCAGCTGTTAGTGTCATATTGGAATTTGTGTTTTTGGGCAGAAGGAGAATATAGGCAGTTAGTGTCATCCCAGGATTTGTGTATTTGTGCAGTGGGAGGATGTAAGCAGTTAGTGTAGCATAGAGTTTTGTGTATTTGGGCAGTGGGGGGATGTAGGCGGTTCTTGTCATCTTGAGGTTTCTGTATTGGGGCAGAGGACGTAGGCTGTTTGTTTCGTATGGGGTTTGTTTTGTTGGGCAGTTGCAGGATGTCGGCAGTTAGTGTCGTCTGAGGGTTTGAGTATTCAGATAGTGGGAGAATGTGGGGGGTTAGGGTCATCTGGGCGTTTGCATATTTGGGCAGTGGGAGGATGGTGGACGTTAGAGTAGTCTGGATGTTTTTTGTATTTTGGCATTGGGCGATGTAGACAGTTCCTGTTGTCTGGGGTTTCTGTGTTTGGACAGTCGTAGGATGTCTTCAGTTAGTGTCGTCTGGGGCATTGTCTATTCGGGCAGTAGGAGGATATAGGCAGCTAGTGTATGCAGGGGTTTCTGTATTGGGGCAGTGGGAGGATGTAATCAAGTAATGTCATCTGGGGGTTTTAGTCTTCGGAAAGTGTGAGGATGTCACCAGTTAGTGTCGTCTGGAGGTGTCTGTGTTTGGTCACCGGGAGGATGTAGGCAGTTAATGTAGTTTGGGGGTTTCTGTATTTGGGTAGTGGGAGAATGTAGGCAGTTAGTGTCATCTGTGGGTTTGTGTGTTTGGAAAGTGCAAGGATGTCAGCAGTTAGTGTCATCTGGGGGTTGTGTATTCAGGCAGTACAACAATGTCTGCAGTTAGTGTTGTCTGGGGATTTGGGTATTCAAGCCGTGGGAGGATGTAGGTCTTTAGTGTCATCTACGGTTTTGTGTATTCAGGCCCTCAGAGGATGTAGGCAGCTGGTATCATCTGGGGTTTTATGTATTTGGGCAGTGGGAGGATGAAGACAATTAGTATTGTCTGGGGGTTTGTGTATTAGGGTAGTGGGAGCTTGTTGTCAGTTAATGTCCTCTTAAGAATTCTGTATTTGGGAAGTGGGAGGATGCAGCTAGTTAGTGTAGTTTGGAGGTTTGTGTATTCAGGCAAAGGGAGGATGTAGGCAGCTAGTGTCATCCTGGGGTTTCTATATTTGGGCAGTGGGAGGATACAGACAGTTACATGATGTCAGCAGTTAGTGTAATCTGGGAATTTGTGTATTCGGGCAGTGGGAGGATGAAGGCAGTTAGTGTCATCCTGGGGTTTCTATATTTGGGCAGTGGGAGGATACAGACAGTTACAGGATGTCAGCAGTTAGTGTAATCTGGGAATTTGTGTATTCGGGCAATGGGAGGACGAAGGCAGTTAGTGTCATCCTGGGGTTTCTATATTTGGGCAGTGGGAGGATACAGACAGTTACAGGATGTCAGCAGTTAGTGTAATCTGGGAATTTGTGTATTCGGGCAGTGGGAGGATGAAGGCAGTTAGTGTCATCCTGGGGTTTCAATATTTGGGCAGTGGGAGGATACAGACAGTTACAGGATGTCAGCAGTTAGTGTAATCTGGGAATTTGTGTATTTGGGCAGAGGGAGGATGTAGGCCTTTAGTGTTATCTGGAAGTTTCTGTATTTATTCACTGGGAGGATGTAGGCAGGTAACGTATTCTGTGGTGTTCTGTATTTAGGCAGTGGGAGGATTTAGGCAGTTAGTGTCCTCTGGGTTGTGTATTTAGAGAGTGCATAGATTTCTGCAGTTAATGTCGCCTGGTGGTTTCCTGTCTTCGGGCAGTGGGGGGATGTAAGCAGTTACTGTCATCTGGGGTTTCTGTATTTGGGCAGTGGGAGGATGTAGGCGCAGAGTGTAGTCTTGGCATTTGTGTATTCAAGTAGTGGGAGGATGTAAACAGATGGTATCATCTGGGGGGTTGAGTAATTGGGCAGTGGCAGGATGTAGACAGTTATTTTCATCTGAGGGTTTGTGTATTCGGGCACTGGGAGGATGTAGACAGTATCGTCTGAGGGTTTGTGTATTCTGGCAATGGGAGGATGGTGGCAGTTAGTATCATCGGTTTGTGTATTCAGGGAGTGGGAGGATGTAGGCAGTTAATGTCATGTGGGGGTTTGTGTATTTGGGCAGTGGGAGGATGGTGGCAGTTAGTATAGTCTGGAGGTTTCTGTATTTGGGCCATTGTAGGATGTAGGCAGTTAGTGTAGTCTCGAGTAATGGAAGTGACCCGTTTAGGGCCACTCAGTTCTCTAATGACCACTTCTCAGCCTTCCATACTAAAAGAAGAGTCGGTCGGACATTAGAGAATACAAACCAATAGCTATTTATTATTATACACTCAGAGCGGAGCCCGGTCTGCCCAGTCGCTAGGAGTTCTGCAGAGAGGACTGAAATCAACAAGCATAAATATACATTATGTGCGTTTCGTAACTTGGCTAAAACATACACATAGTGGAATTTTCCAAGCAGGTGCAGCTAAAACAGTAAAATGCAGAAAATCTGTCTCAGAGCTCCTAGCTTATACAAAGTATTGTAATCCAAGATTGCTCCCTCCCAAGCCTGCCACCAGACAAGAGGGAGAGGTCCTCTATCTAGTGATAAAGGTTTGCACTAATAAGAACAGTATTCATTACTGAGGCAGAACAGAAGTAAAAGAAACAAAACTCAAAAGGGAGCATCTCTGAAGATTAAACTGGATTAGTTTCGAACAGTCTAAAATGGCGCCTGCAAAGAAAATGGTGCAGCGAATGCTAACTTACATGGGCAGTATGGTGACATAAACATTTCTACTCTAACTGATCCTCCTTTAAGCATGAGATAAAACATGTTCTAACAACAGCAAAAAGCAAAAGCCATAAACAGTAATAAGAATTCGCAATAATAAACTATTATGAGTACTCTATATTATCAATATCAGGAAGAGAAACAGTAAGGAGTTAGGAATTCTCAAAAATTCATTTGTCAATATTCATGAATTGATATCTTCTTTTTGAACATGAGGAATGTGGTACAATAGGAACAACACAAGGGAAGACACTGAACGAGAACACAGCAAAGGACCAATACCACAATAAGATAAATAGTTTTTTCGAGAATCCAGCCCCAGCTGCCAAATAGAGAAGAACTCCAATTCCCATTTTTCATTCCCTTGACATTTTCAAGAATGTCTAATATGTGGTCGGTGGTATTCTTTTCTATATCCTTGATCCCGACAACACACTGATCGCCTACTACTGCACATGCACCACCACTCCTAGCTAGAACAAAATCTACTGCAGACCTGGTCTGTTCCAAATATATTCACACACTATCCAATTGAGTGGTGATGTCACGCAAAACTGCCACTGTAGTGTCGGATAAAGTTTGCAGATTTCATCAAAAATATTATCTGTCTTTCTCACCCATGGCCATGGCAAAACCACCAAATGTAAATATGGAAGAAAGAATGTATCCAAAAATGATCCCATTGCTATAATTATTGACCTCTATATTGGTCACTCCCTCACAGAATTCTTTAGTCAAAGTTATTTTAACTTAGCATACATTGCACTTAGCATATTTAGACTTAGCATATTTACAGGGGTGCCGCTCGCAGCCGAGAATTAAGGATTTCATCCCTGCTGGCATTTTCGCCGTACCTGGAGACTTGCTGTTTGCCCTGGCCGACCTGGAGCCTGATTTGAGAGGAGCCTGAGCCTGACATCGCTGTAACTGCCGGGGCAGGGACTGCGAGACCCAGGATGCTTTGCGCAGCAACATCCAGCGCACCTGGTGTCTCTTCCCCGCCCCTAGCTCCTATATTTTAAGTCTTTTAAATCCCGCGCTCGCGGGACGTGCGCGGGACCAAGCCCGGGGCTAAGCCCGGGCAAAGGGCGGGCCGTTTGAGGCCGTTCGAGGACTGGTGAGACTGGACTGGGCCATCCCCTTTCTATTTTAGTATTACTTTTGTTTCCCTTTCTACTCTTTAGGTAAAATGGTGGTGACTAGAGGAAACAAAACTAAGGCCCCGGGTAGCGTGGGCAAATTGCTTGGTCCTATGGATGATTTCATAACTAAGGCGAATACATTCATAGACCAAAGCATTTCATTGATAGAAGAACGGGTATCCCTAGATTTAGCATTTGCCAAAAGATCTTCCCTGGGTAACCTGGCTGATGCAAGAACACCAGTTTTAGGGAACAATAAGGAAGGGGGGAGGGTGAGCCGTGAGAGACGTAGTTTGCCTAATATTGTGGATCTCTCTGTGTCCCAGCTTGCAGACTCACAGTTAAGCACTGATTTAGAAAGAACTCCAGATTTAGTACCTCAAACCCCCTCACAAACGACTTCTTTGGAAAGAATCCAAGCAAGGGGAAAGAGGGTGGGTGCGATAAGTAAGAGAAAGAACGATCAAAAAAACCCTACCTCTAATATGACGGACTAAATTCCTAGCGCCCCTCCGGACTTACACCCTAGAGCAGACCACTCAGTAGCTTCTGTGCTAATCCATCATATTGAGCATGAAACCCCTACCCCCGTGAATCTGGACTCCCCGACACCTTTACTGACCAACAAGGGACCATGTGATGATGATGAAAATTCACATTTGTTAAATAAAATTGCCGACCTATTTAAACTATCCCTACTACCAGTAGAACAAAGATTAGCACAGTTGGAGATACAGATATCAAAGCTTGTTAACCCCCAACAATATAACCAAATAGCAGGGGCTCAAAAGACAGGGGGTAATAATAATAACAAAAAACAATATCTCACAAAGTCTGCAAATGCACCTTCGAAATCAATAATTGCTCAAAACAACGTACCCCAGGTTTTAGTTCCTACCCTGCCGACTACCAAGAGCACACCGAATTCAACTATCAAGGCACCTACTATCCGGCCACAGGGAAACTTACAGCCACCAACCACACCTGCGCCAAATTTAGTGGCAGCTAACAAGACTACGAACAAAGCAACATCTAAAACACCGGTGCCTCAATCCTCGGCCCCCAATCCCCCGGCTCCAAAAGCCAATAGAAATAGTTCTAGGACTTCCGGGGAGGCCAGATTTCCAGTTGATTTGCCACCCGAGGCTTCCCCCTACGTAGTGGTCATGACTGGCGTCCCAGAGCTAGCGGACCACAAAGCGGAACCCGGGTGGTCTCTGAAAAATAAAGCACAACACTGGCTACAGATCAATCGTCCCATGCCTTCAACTTGGCATGGAAGGATTCGGTCAGTATGCAGAACAACATGGGTGGGTAAAACTAGAAAAACAATCGCAGGGGATTGCATCCTGATCACCCTCAAAGACCCCCATACAGCAGATTATATCTGCTCCTGGGAAGACGCGAATGCAAATGGAGGCATCAGTCTCAAACCACTTTCTTTTTTTTTATCCTTTTAGATAATTAAATGGCTTTTCCCAGGATTATGACCCTCCATGGGCTGCACCACCTCCCCGACAAGTGGATTTTTCAAACTCCAGATTTTATGGGGGCCCCAGACATCATGAGCAAGATAATGTTTGGCATCCAGTGGGATCACGCTACCAGGGTGGACCTTGGGAAGACTGGAGGCCTCATATACAGAGGACGACACATAGAGAGCCGCCCCGATGGGAACCGTGGTATAATATTCCGCTGTCTAATAGATTCAGTGGACTTGAAATGGTCGATTGACCATCAACTGAAACTGAACCTATCATTCTTAATTCACCCCCCCTCTCCGAAAATAAGCACTCCTCTGGCACCCACAGAAGTAGTAGCTCCAAAAGATGATACACACCGCATACCCATCCTCTTTTGGAATGTAGCGGGCCTGCGCTCCAAGATTGAGGATGGAACGGCTCAAAACTTTTTAGAATGTTGTAAAATAATCTGTCTCCAGGAGTCATGGTCCACAACAGAGCTCCATTTATTAGGATACAAAACATTTTTTATTCCAGCTGTGAGCAGCATAACAGGTAGGCCCAAAGGTGGGCTAATAATGTATATAACGAATACCCTGAACCACCTAAAAGTGTCCATTGTCCATTCTGATCCTAACTACCAAATTCTTTTACTTTCCTTTGCGAATAAGGAGAACATTCTTTTGATTAACCTTTATAATAATCTAGAGGAAGATCAATTCATGATCCTTCTTAGAAATGTACAGGAGAGATTAAGTCAACTCCATCACAGGAAAGGTAAATACGGGGCAACTCACTTACTATGGGGAGGGGACTTCAACCTCCATCCATGCCCACTGGCGAATTTACACTGTTGTGGGATTGTGGATGAATTTGAGGCCCCATTAGTGCATTTTACGCATAGCAAAGCGGGGAATGCTTTAAACAATGTGCTCTCCGATTTGGATCTGAAAATTGCTAACCGTCCAAGTGCAGATCTAAATTCCCTTAATCCGACCTATGTGGGCAGAGGTCACCAAACGACAGTTGACTTTATTTTCCTGTCTCCCGGTTTGCTAAACATAGCCAAAGATTTCCAGGTCATTGACAACTCATTGAGTGACCACTCTGCGTTGAGAATGCACCTTTACTTACCCGAGTATAAGCCCCAAAACACATTAATAGCTAATACTCTTGCCCAGAACAACTTAGAGGTAGGTAAACAGAATGGCTACACAATTAAATGGGAAAAAAATTAACCCTAGCGAAATCACAAAAAAATTGGTCGAGCTGGCTTATCCAAACATAATAAAATGCCTGGACCTCTCGGTAAGTCACGAAGAAGTCCTAAATAATTTTAAACAAATTTTAGAAAAAATTAAGGAACTACTTTCGCTCAAATTAATGACCAAACATTCCGGCAAGAAAGGGTGGTTCAATCAAAATTGTACTACAGCCCTTACTAAACTAAAACTTGCCCTACACAATAAACCGAGAGACATGGTACAGATCCAACTTCTCAGACGTCAATATACTGGGGAACGTAAGCAAAGAACCAAAGAATTGAAACAGAAACTCTGGGAAGATTTACACAAGAGTGCTGTTTCAAAAAATAGTGAGGCCTTCTGGCGAACGGTTACTGCTCCTTATCTTACTGACAATAACACCCCCAAGATCGAAGTAGCCATAGATGAAGACACATGGGTGGCCCATTTTTCTAAGATTTTTAAAAATAATCCAAATATAGATGGCCCGATAATATGCTTCCAAAAGTACAATATCCAATCCCGCTCCTTTTTGATATTCCTGACCTGTTAGTGGCTTTGGAAACAAGCAAAACGGGGAAAGCCCCAGGGCCTGACTGATGGGGTCCCAGTGGACTTCTTCAAATACAATCTGGACCTTTGGGCACCCATTATTACAAGAGTATGCACAGCCGCCGTAAATGAGGGTGTTCTGAATTCTTGGACCAAGTCTATAATGGTCCCCATTTTTAAACAAGCATTAGAAATGCAATAGGTCTCGCAGCATTAGAGTTAGTGCTTTTAGAATTGTTAATGGTTTTTTTTGTAAATCTTTAGCATGAGGTTGAGGGTGAGTGAGGGTGAGTGAGGGTGAGGGTGAGGGGTTGAGGGTGAGTGAGGGTGAGGCTGAGGGTGAGGGTGAGTGAGGGTGGGTGAGGGGTTGAGGGTGAGGGGTTGAGGGTGAGGGGTTGAGGGTGGGTGAGGGGTTGAGGGTGAGTGAGGGTGAGGGGTTGTTCCTGTTGGGCCAGCCCTGCTGCTGGCTGGGGGAGGGCTGGTGAGACTGGTGGAGGGAGTTGATGGAGAAGGGGTCGAGGTGTGAGTAGGGGTCTGCCGACTGGGAATACGACAGGGGCTGGTAGGGGGGCGGGAAGTACGGAGGCTGAAAGTCAGACGAGCCAGAATGAGAGAGAGGAGGGGCCGGGCTGTACAGGTGCTGGCTCATGGCCGAAAGGTGAGGTAACCTCGGGTTCCCGTTGCTGCTGCCATCATGTCGGTCCAGAGGAGAGAGGAAAAACACAAGATGTAGGTAATTGAGAAAGAAAAAGGACTCAAAATCCGCGCGCATGCTTCGTATATTCAGTTTTGCGCTTTTCACTTCAATTATCGAGTTTTAAAAAAAAGAAATTATATAGCTATATTTAACAGATTAATCGTAAGTCAAAATCGCTGGGAAAAAATATGCATCAATAAAATCAATTATCCATCTAAAAATGCACTATGGAATGGACTCCTTGCGTTTTTTTAGCGCCGGATACTTCCTATCCAATACCTGCGCACTATTGGAAGTTCGTAGAATAAAGACAGAAACACGATTTGCCCAGGATCACACAATTTTTATGGCGCTGGAAAACATTGTAAAACTCTGGACTCAGGATTGCGTAAACTACAATGTAGCCTTGATCACATGTATGACAGCTCGTTCCATGTGCATTAATGCTCAAACAGTGCTTCTCCAACACAAATGACATCCCCAGCTCACGGTAATCACCACAGGCACGCCACATCAGTCAAACAGAGCACGTACCCGAGATTTTAAAGGCATTTGAGCACCAGTTTCCGGGTGAAAAGAATCAATTAATGACAGCGAGATATGTATGAGGAAAAACACATTTGGCAAGCAATGCAATTCAGCGGTGTGCTTTGTATATTAGAAGAAGTACGGGGAAAGCTGCAAAGTGTGTTTTTTTTGTTTTGTTTTTTAGGGGTGAGGGGTCCCACTGCGGAAAAATACATAGATGTTTTTGCAAACGATTGCTGAATTTTAAAACATAGACGGGTTGCCTAAAGCAAAACGTGAGTCACCAGTGGCACAGCCTGTCATCCGAGGGCAAGGCGCTTCCAGTGCGAAGAAAACCAGATTAACATATTTTCTCACAGAAAGAAACTGTGCCGTGATTTTACCGCTCCATGCTTGCTGGAATTACACAAATACTTAATTAAAGATAGTCGCACACATACTGCCGTTACGACGCTTGAAAACGACCGTTTCTAAATTCGTTTTACGCAAGCACCAACCAGCTGACTAACAGCTCCGCGACGAAGAAATCGCAGTTTTGTGCACCCACTGGCGTCCCCGCGTTACACTGTTCATGTGGTTCAAAAGCAGCTGACATAAGCAAAGTTCTGCGTTTAGATTCCACCCTGACAAGCACATTTATCAAGTTAATGCAAATTGTTATAGTGCGTGCCAGTTTTTAAGTGCGGCTGCGAGTGAAGTGGGCTTTATGTTAATAAATAAAAGTATTTGCGGCCGTGCACATTCTAGGTATTGCGTGGCTGTGAATATTATAGGTATTGCAAGGCTCTTAATAAAGCGGGCGCCATGTTAATAAATAAAAGTTTTCAGCAGCCATGCATATTATAGGTATTGCAGGGCTGTGAATAAAGCGGGCATCATGTTAATAAAATAAAAGTATTCGGCGACCGTGCACACTGTAGGTATTGCGTGGCTGAGAACATTATAGGTATTCACTCAGCATGGTGCCCTTGTTCACATTGCCCTGAAACTGCGCTTTAGATCTTGTTTAATTTTACATACACAGGCTGATCAAAATTATTTGAATAAACAACTTACCTCTGGTTAACTGTGCAGTTGTGCATTTATTTCATGTAACACAGTTTTAACCAGTCTTTTTTAAAAGCAAATAAACCATTGAAACAGGGCTGTCTACGGGATAACATGATTAGTCTACATCATACAGTGTGTTTGAAATATGCGTTACAGCAGTTTATCTAAGTACTGCCTTGTGAAAAACTAACTACAGAACCACTGAGAGCTTTATATTGTCCAGCATTTAAATCCGGCCGTCATCCATAATGCTTGGTAGCAGGCTCTGCACTCTGATTACAGAACGCCGGTGTCATTAAGTGAGCAAATTAAAGACGTGAATAATTCACTGGTGCGGCTGATTGTTGTGCTGTTTGCACGCAAGATATAAAAGAAGAGAGGGAAGTTGGGCGCGCCAGAGCTGGATGGGGCTAGGAACTTGTTCACTTCACAGGCGAGCATGTACGTCGGGCACAAACTGTGCAACTTCTATTGCCCGGCGGGTGTCTGTATGTTCCAGGCTTACCGGTACTTTTATTGCGTGGTGGAGCGGTGAGGCGCCCGCGAGCGGAGGGAGGAAGTTGGGCAGAGCAGCAAATGCTGCAGAGGGAAGTGTGTATTAAAGAAGCGTTGCAACCTTAAGGGAAAGATTGCATGTGTGCCAAGCGTGGGGGAAGAGAGGGGATTCAATGCGAAGGGCAGGGGAGCTTGAAGGAGCACGCCGCGGCGTATAGAACAAAAGAAAGGAGGCGCCTGCTTCATGCCGGGTGAAACTGCCACGCATTAATGCACACTGCCCGGGCGAAACTGCCACGCATTAATGCACACTGCCTGGGTGATACTGCCACGCATTAATGCACACTGTGAGAGCCATCTCCCTCCCTGGCTTCATTCCCATATGAAGAGAAGCACAGGGGAAGAGCAAATTAAGTTGTGCGAGCCGGCCTAAAAGACAAGACGGAGGGAAGAGAGGGGAGGGGGGAGGAGAAATGCGACACGGCGGGAAGGGGCAGGCAGGATGACTCAGGGGAGGGGGCGGAGCGGGGCAGAGCGGCATGTGGGTGTGAAGAAGCCGGGCCTTTGAAGTGAAGCTAAGCTTCACTTCAAAGGTGTCGGAGGATGCGGGCGGCTGTGCACGCGCTTTTAAGCTCAATGCACATGCGCATTGAGCTTAAAAGTCACGGGCACTGCAAGGAATCGCCACGATTCCTTGCAAGTTAGATAAAGAGTCGATGAGCCCCTATAGTCTCGCTTGCTCGATGCGCATGCGCATCGACAGGCGAGACCTAAAAAGGGGACCGCCAAGACGCGAAATGCTATCGCCCCATCTCATTGCTGGACTCGCTCGGTAAAGTCGTGGGGAGAGTAATCCTAGAGCGACTCCAGCAGTGGGGTGAGGAGCGAGGCATTATTTCCGACCTCCAATTCGGTTTTCGAGAGGGGTTCGGAACGATAGAACAGGCCCTCAATCTCAGTTTGATATTGGGTAAATACACGCAGGCTAAGGAGAACATGATATATATGGTCTATGTAGACCTGTCCGCAGCTTTTGACTGCGTTTCGCACTCAAAACTGTGGACGGTCCTAAGCCACATGGGAGTGGAACCCCCCCTCTTAGATTTCCTGAGGGAGCTCTATTCAGGAGCCACGGCAAGAGTACGCTTTGGCCTGAACGGAAAGCTGACAGCACCGTTCGGAGTAGAGCGTGGAGTCAGGCAAGGATGCGTCCTGGCCCCCTTCCTTTTCTCACTTTACACCAACGGCTTGGAGAAAGGGATGTTGAGGGGGGCTCAGGACCTCCCACGTATAAAACAGTGCCGGATTCCCGCCCTGCTCTACGCGGATGACGCTGTCATTCTCGCGCGTACCCCGCGCGAGCTTCAGAATTCCCTGAATAGATATACGACTTTCATGGGTGGTCTGGACCTACAGGTAAATGTCAAGAAAACGTTTGTCATGATATCAGGCACCAGGAAAAAAAGGAGTAAAAGAGATCTACCTCGATAATCAAAAACTCGAGGTCACTGCCCAGTATCCGTACCTTGGTATCACGATAGATGAACGATTGACATGGAAGCCAGCAGTAGAGACAAGGTGCCATCTATTTAAAAGATCAATAGCGGCCTTAATGAGCTTCTCTCAGAGATTGGGAGAAGGGCTCCAGTGGAGTTATTGAAAATGTACAGTGCCAAATATCAGGCCATTGCAATGTATGGAGCAGGAGTCTGGGGACACACGGATACCAGCTCCTTGCAGGTAGCAGAAAACGCCTTCCTTAGATTTCTTTTAGCCACCCCAAAAGGCACTTCAATCTATGCCTCTCACCTGGAACTAGGAATCCCTTACCTGGAGGACTTGCTCAAGATTCAATCATTGATGCTGTGGCGGCGCATTTGGACATCCGTCAAAAATGCGCTGACCCAGTCCATTGTAGTTGATACTTCAAAAGTAAGATGGCTCTCCTATATTAGACATTTTTTCAAAGATCTTGGCCTTGAGAAATACTACCTTCAACCAGAGTCCATAATTGACCTTCCGAAGAGAGCACTAAAACAACAAGCACTTTGTCACCTAGAGACTCTGAGACTGACATCCGAATTGTCAAAATCTTCGGTCATTCATGCGAATATGATCCAAATAACGTATGGCATTCACCCCTATTTAACTCTGCAGGTAACAACTTATGAGAGAATGCTGATGACAAGATTTAGGCTGGACACATTTTTTAGATTGGTCGCGTTCCCTCTAAAGAATGGATGGGATTCAAGTTTTCCCCCATGCCCTTGTGATGGAATATCAAACCATTATAACTTACATGTGATCATGTTTTGCAAATTCCACCACTCACATAGGAAAATGTGGTTACTCCCTACATTGAGGAGCTGGGGCCTTAGACAATGTAGGCCGGCATTTTTTAGACTTCAAATGCTTGAATCTGAAACTGTTTGCTACTTTGTTCCTAACTTTCTAAAATGTACTATGAAGCACAGGCAAAATCTATAATAAGTACCTGGTAATTTTACCTTTGATGAAATGAAATAGCTCCAGAAAGGGATTTATCTATATACTTGTGTAAAAATTTAATTTGTACTTTTAATGTTTCTTTTATGGTTTTTTTGTGAAAAAGCCGAATAAAGAAGTTTATATATATATACAGGGTAGACTCAAAGGCAATACCATCACAAGAGCTACATCATCTGTATCATTATGGACATTGGAATATGTACCGTTAGACAAGAAGTAAAACCCCGAGTGTGCATAAATCGGTTCTTCATAATCTACTGCAGCTTATTTAGTGTTCATTCCAAAAGAACTTGGACCTTTGTTATTCACCAAAGGCATCGCATTTTTGTACAGCACCATTCCAGAACAGTTGATATACAAAGAAGTGTCGGTGCTATTCACAATGAGGCACCAAGCAAGATAATAACCAACCTCCAGGGTGACTATCAGTTCTTTGTAATGCCAACCCACCAGTGTGTCATTCTGCTTTTCCATTTAAAAATTATTGCAATATGTATTGTTATCACAACCTGGATAACCCTCTCCCTGAGGCTTTCTATAATGGAAACAGGGTCCTGGATAACCAAAACCAAATACTCCTTTTACTTCAGTAAATTGGGGTGGCCGAGTATATGTATAATTGACAGGTTACAATGGATATGCGGTTCATAAACTGGTGACAGATTCAGTAGGATAACAAGCTGTCTCTTTCCCGAAGAATCTCTTGTGGGTATCTAGAAATACATTACTCGGGGATTTTAGTTTACTTCTTTTTGGGGAGATAAAATGTATTCTTGTTATGAGAAGGCCCATTCAGATTGTTTTCCAAAACCCATGCCCCCCCAAAAAATATTTTTATCAGCAAAACCAACAGAACTCCATATCATGATGAGCAACAAGAACCATGGGCTGCTCTTCATCAGCAACATTTCTACCAAAGGTATGCATATTTAATTGCAAAAACGAGAATGTAAAGGAAATATACAAGTGTCCATCAGAGCCTCACTGGTGCAGGCTCCTATTGTTCATCAATAAGTTGGCGCTCTTGAGCACCGGCTGTGGAGCTTGCTCTGTCCTAAGCTCTTTTAATGTATCCCACATCGAACCAGATTGTATACCTTCAAGGTATACTTTAGCCGTTCCCTAACTAATGTTCAAAAAAATTAAAGTAAAGTAAGCACAACATTTTCCACGAATTACTGTTAATGCCGTTGGAACTGTAACTCAGTATTAGCTACCTTAGGTAGTCCATCCCTAATCTTTCTTCTCCTTGCACACAGTATCCCTCAGCGGAGGGCGCAAATTGGACCTGGTAGCCACATGCATCATGTGATCAACAAACAGAGGCTCTTGGATAGATAGTATTTCTGGGGGAGCAGCCTCATTTAAAGCATTCTCATTCTCCTCATCTGTTTACGTCAAGGTCAACTGCGTGTCACTAAAGGGAACAAACCTGGGCACCTGTTCATACTCCAGATCCCTAATGCCGTCTTTGACCCACCAGTCATCTGGTAACAGCAAGGGAATCCTTCGACAAAGGGTGGTGTAGTAATGCTCCCTTAGTATTTTCTTTAGTGTATTCCTCTTTATGGAACTTGTTATGTAAGCATTCTAGAGTGTATAGGAATGTACTTGTGTTGCCTAGCAATCTGAATCAGTTGGATGCTGGCTGACCTGTGGCTAGGACGTTTTGACATCTTTATCCTAAAAAAGAAGATTAATTCATCTATTTCCTAGCCTTCAAGTATCTTCATTACACTGGCGATGATCCTGGGATATAAAAACTTTTTCATCAGTCTACCTCTACAAGAACCCGGCGACAGTAAGAAATACATCACATCTTTGCCAAAGAACTTTGGCCCAGATGTAGGTAAAAAATATTTACCGATTCTTAATTACCGAATTTTACCGATTCGGTAATTAAGAATCGGTAAATATGAAGGGTGGACATGTAGGTCCATCCAGATGTGTATTTTACCGAATCGGTAAAAATCGGTATTTACCGAATCGGTAAATACCGACCGGTAATGCTCCATTCATTCCTATGGGCTTTGAAGCCCATAGGAATGAATGGGGCATTACCGGTCGGTATTTACCGAATCGGTAAATACCGATTTTGACAAGGGTGCAGGGGGTGTCACTTTGACACCCTCTAGCACCCCCAAAAAAGGGTTGGGGGCCATATGGCAGGCATACCTGCCCTAAGGGCAGGTCTGCCTGTCATATGGCACAGGTGTGCATGCACACATGTGCATGCACACCTGAATCGGTATTTCACCATCAAATTGAATTTGATGGTAAAATACCGATTTCTTAGGCCTTGTGGGACTCATAAGAGTCCCACCTACATATCAATTTTACCGAATCTGTAAAAATACCGGTCGGTAAATTTACCGACCGGTATATTTACAGATTCGGTAAAATTACCGATCGGTAAATTTACCGAACGGTAAATTTACCGATTCTGCCCCCTACATCTCAAAATCCTTTTACCGGTCGGTAACGGCCGAATTCGGCCGTTACCGACCGGTAAAACCCTACCTACATCTGGCCCTTTATCTCCAGTACCTTTTCAACGTCCTAACAATACTGCGCTATACTTCAAGGTACTGTTTTTCTTATCAATATTCTTTGATCGGAACTGCTAATTTACATGCAGTTGAACTCTTCACGTTTCATCGTGTTCTCATGGTTCCCCCTTCTTTTACGTCTCATTTAGCATTTCACAAAAACATTTGTTTGGTGATTTGTTTGAGCTAATCTTTGTTTGGACTTTAAGGACACAAGAAAAACTCCTGTAACAACGTGCTTTGGAACTCGGCATTATTTAAATAGTTGCTCGAGCCTTACTATGCGTTACAGCCTTGGAGTCTGTGTTCCATTCTTTCACATGAGATTCACCTCAAACGTCTTCACGTGCTGTTGCCAGGTGATCGTTCAGCCTCTTCACACTGATGCACACTCTTGTGTGACGTGTGTCAGTTACGTCAGTGTTTGACCCCCTCATGTTTGTCAACTTATCTTCTGCGAAGTCATGCTGCTGGTTGCCTAGCGACGATGTAAACTCCCATGCGCTGACGCACACAGCTGATTACTTGGTGAAAGATTTATGATAAACTCCGATGCTCTGACGCACACATCTGTTTACTTGGTGAAATCGTTCTAAATAATTCAAACTTGGAAAACCAGCTACTAATGTTAATTTAACCTTATTGCGTCGACACACATAGCTGTGAAAATCAGCGCTGATTTTTCAAATTTCAGCCATCTTAATACAGTTGTATGAAAGTCCTCTACACTTTAAACGCTGATACACACATCACTTCTGTATGAATTGTCGCGTATCCTATTTACTGATTTATTTCAACAATTAAATCACACTAACATTCACAGCTAACTGACTGTCGTGTGTCATCGCTTTCTGAAACTGATACATACAGCAAATCTGTACAGATTTTGGTACTCCTGTCAACGTGCGTCAACGTGTTTTCTACGCTGATACACACAGCCTACATTTGTATCTCATGTGTCAACATTTCTTCAATGGTGATACACACAGCATTAAATACTAATTAATATAATTCTTCATAACATACTTACTTCATATATGTGTGTGTTTACCGGTTCACTTTGAAATTTGTATTGCAATTGTACATGCTATATTGTAAGTTTACTTCTATGTTTCATTATATTTCTTTTGCTGTTAATACCATGCAGAACGTGACTTCCCCTCCATTTTTCTTGTCCAATCCTGGTGACCCTAACATACGATGCTCAAAGTGGAAAAAGGTTTTCCTAAATTATGCAAGAGTTTGTGGTGTATCCTTGAGTGCTGAAAGGAAATCCCCTTTACTTTTACACTGCTTAGGTTAGGAGGGACAAGAGGTGTTTGAACATCTCCCTAATCTAACTGAGGATGAGTCAGATAACCTTAACGAATTTGAAATATTTCTAAAAAAACTTGATAAACTTAACCTCCCAAAGGTTAGCACCATTCTTGAATGCTACCACTTTGGTAGAAGGGTACAAAAATCCAATGAATCCATTGAAGCTTACATTACTGCTTTTCGTAAATTAGGTGCTACGTGCAAATTTGATAATTCTACGGAAGAACGCTTACGTTCAAGGGCGAACTTTGGCAGAAAGATGATCCCAAACTTGACGAGGTTTTGGCAATTGCAAAAAGAATTGAACATTCTCGTGTTTGCGTTGAGCTGATTAAAAAAATAGAAAATGGTACATTAGAAGAGAAGGTCAATTCTGTTACTAAAAAACATTCTAAGGTTACATGGAAACAACGTGACTCGCTTCATGCTGCCAATTCCTTTAATCCTCAATCAAAAAATGATTCCAAGTTGAAATGTTACTGCTGTGATATATCAGATCATCTAGCCAATGATAAAACCTTTCCTGCCTTTAAATCCAATTGCAAAAGGTGCAGTAAAATTGGTCATTTTACTAAAGCTTGTAGATCTAAAAATAATAAAAATCATAGGAGAGTCAAAGAAGTTATTGTGGAAAGTGGGAGTGAATCTTCTTCTGATGATAACGATTTACACTGCGGTGAAATTCTTCCACCTTTTAACAAGACCAAGACCAAAGGTCCCATAGATCTTGCCTTGATAAATGATTGTAATATCAATATGCTGTTTGATTCTGGGGCTAAGATCTCTCTCATTCCCAAAGTATTTTTTTATTCAAATTTATGTGAGAAGGACACTGTTTTCAAGCCTGATATAAAACCTTTAGCCTATGGAGGCCAACCGATAAAACTGTTTGGATACTTTATGGGTAGTATCGAATATAAAGGGCGTTTGACTGCTGGAAAGATATACATTTTGTGCAAGGGAGACGGCATTATCAGCTAGTTCCATCAGGCTGATCTTGGTGTAGCTCTAATTCCTGGCGCTGATCCTTGTATTGTACTCAGAGACATTTCGCCTTATTCAAGTTCCTAAAAAACTGTTTTATATGATAATAGTACAAATGTTGTTTCTAACATTAAAGCTTCAAACACTGGGGAGTTTCAAAACTTAACTGAAACCAGTCTTGCTTTACGATCTGAATTTAAAGACGTTTTTTGTGAGAAATTGGGTTGCCTGTTAGGTTACAATCACAATATCATTCTAAAGCCTGATTCCCAGCCTGTTACTTGTAAAGTTCAAAGTGTCTCTCTAGCCATGAGAGAGTCCATGTTTAGTGAACTTAAGATTTTTTAAAAAGAGGGTTTTGTTGTTGAAACTGAGGCCAGTCAATGGATTTCTCCGGTGGTTCTATGACGTAAAGCCTCAGGTGAGGTTCGCCTATGTGTGGACCTTCGTGCTCTTAATCGTGCTGTAGTAGCCGACAAGTACCCTCTCCGTAACATAAACGAAATTCTGACCCAACTTAATGGAGCTTATATCTTTTCCTCTTTAGTTCTAAGTGCAACATATCACCAAGTTGAAACTGATGAAAAGTCCATGGATCTGACTGCATTTATAACTCCTTTTGGAACATTTAAATTCACACGTCTACCCTTTGGACTGAATTCAGCGGCATCTGTCTTTCAGAGAGTCATGGAGGATGTTCTTAGTGGAGTTGACGGAGTCAAAATATACCAGGACGATGTGTTAATTCATTGCTCTTCTCAAAGTGAACATGATGCAAGGCTTAGATGTGTACTTGAATGTTTCAGAAAGAGAAGACTCACTTTAAGTGAGAACAAATGTAAATTAAATCTGTCAGAAATGGATTGTTTAGGCCACTGCTTAAGCAATAAAAATGTTAAGCCCAAGGAGCGTTTAGTGAACACCATTGTGGAGCTTCCGATTCCCAAGTCCAGGATGAAATAGTAACATTCCTAGGCATGGTGGTGTACTACAATACATTTGTTTCACGATTTGCTTGTCGCAATTCTGAACTTAGGGGTCTCTTGAAGAAAGGTGTAAAATTCTCCTGGTCTGTTCAATGTCAGTTGGAGTTCGAAGGGATTAAGAAAGCTGTTTCTTCTGCCCCATCATTACAAAGCTTTGACACATCCTTGAGTTCTATCTTGATCACGGATGCCAGCTCACAGGGTTTAGGCGCCGTTCTCAAACAGGTCAAAGATGGGAATGAACAAACTATTCTGTTTCTTTCTAGAGCTCTTGTTGGTCCTGAACTACAATATTCAGTGATTGAAAAAGAGGCATTGTGTATTTTCTGGGCAATAAGGAAACGCAAGACGTTTCTCTAGGGAACCTCTTTTGTTATTCATTCTGACCACAAACCCTTAAAGGATGTGTTTTGCAAGAAGTCTTTGGATGCTATATCTTCTTGGTTATGTAAATGGGACATTGCTCTTCAAGACTTTGACTTTGTTGTGAAATACATTCCGGGAGTTGACAACAAAGTTGCTGACTGCCTTTCCCATCTGGTTCCAAAAATAGGTGTTGAGTTGTCACTTGATTTGGAAGATAAATGGGAGATCAATGATTTCAAAGTGTGTGAGGTAGTTGAAGGAGTTGTATCTGAATCAGAATGGAGAAACTCCTTCAAACGTGATCATGATTTAATCAAAGTCTGTAAACTTGTATCGAAGGGGTGGTCTGATGTTAGTTTGTTGAGCGAAGGTGTTTTTTGGAATGTAAAAAATGAACTTTCTTTAAAGGATGATTTACTTTGGAGGGGAACACGTCTTGTTCCTCCGACATCTCTTAGAAAGAAGATTGTTGATTTGACCCATGTGGAACATTTGGGAATCTCTAAAACCAAAGAAAGAATTTGTCTTCATTTCTGGTGGGCTGGTATTGATATACAGGTTGAGCGCATGGTGAGAGACTGCATGGAGTGTAATGCTTGTGATGACATTTGTACACCAAGAGTTCAACCTATGGTCATAAGCGAAGCTCCCAAACATTGTTGGCAACAAGTTGCCTTAGATATTTTGGGTCCAATTTCCTCTAAGTGTGCTCATTCCTATGTGTTAGTTTTAGTGGACATGTATTCTCGCTGGCCTGAGATCAAAACCAAGTATGTGACAAAATTTTTAGAGAACATTTTCTCTAGAGAGGGTTTCCCTGAATCCCTTCTTACTGACAACTGTTTACAATTCGTATCCAAAGATATGGAAGAAATTTTGAGCAAGAAAAGCATAGTACACACACGTTGCTCTCTTTACCATCCAGAATGCAACAGAATGGTTGAGAGATTCAATCGTGTTTTAAAGGAAACAATTCAACTTGCTAAGGGTCAGAATCGTGACTGGAAAACTGCTATTTTAGAGCAAGTTATGGTTTATCGTTTAACTCCTCATTCTATCACTGAGAAGGTGCCTTTTGATTTGTTCAGAGGTTGTATACCTAATACCTATATGTTTCAGACCTGGATGAGAAAAGGAAATTCCGTAAATAACAAAGATGTAGACACTGACTGGTATTCCCTTCAAGATCTTAAATGTGCTAAAAGAAAAGCCAACTTTGATAAAAGACATGCTATCTCTCACACCTTTGTTAGTGTGGGTGACCGAGTGAGAGTACGTTTGCCTCAGAAGTGTGGTAGTGCAAAATTCTCATCTCCTCATATTGTAACTAAGTTGTTTCATAATGCTGTTGGATTAGATGATGGTCGCATATGGAATTTAAACAGAATATCTCCAATGCGTTCTTGTTCTGTTTTCCACAAGAACAAACAAATGTCTGCGTAGGAGCACTCACACTCCTAAAAGTCCACATAAACTTCTCAACTATGTTTTGAAATAATTTTATGTTTATATCTGGTTATGTTGTATTAGGGTGAAAGTGTGTGGTAATACCCCCTTAGTATTTTCTTTAGTGTATTCTTCTTTATGGAACCTGTTATGTAAGCATTCTAGAATGTATAAGAATGTACTTGTGTTGCCTAGCAATCTGAGTCAGTTGAATGCTGGCTTACCTGTGGCTAGGACGTTTTGACATCTTTATCCTACTAAAGAAGATTAATTGATCTGTTGCCCTGCCTTCAAGTATCTTCATTACAGGTGGCTTGCGCCCAGTTCTTTCGACCAGAAACCTTCACCTTCACAGCTGTTTGTGTCACCAACAAAAACCTGCTCAGGACCTTTCCAGCATGGCTCCAAACTTAACTTCCTTTGAAAATTAAGAAGCAATACATACTCACCAGGCTGGATGTCGTTGCCGGGCCCCTCTGGTGTGGTGTACAGCTGAACCAGCTGAACTTTAGGGGCTTCCTACTAACCCTAGCACATGACATCCCATTAGCAGGACACCAAGGCCAAAGTAAGGCCTGGGTCAGGGTTGTCCCTCGCTTTTACTGGCCTCACATGTCAGAGGACACAAAGCAGTGTATTTGCTCCTGTATCACCTGTCAAGCCAGTGGTAAGTCAGGTGGTACCACAAAGGCCCCCCTCATTCCACTACGTGTGGTGGGGATCCATTTGAGAGGGTTCCAACAGATATCAGTGGTCTAATGAACCCTCCAACTGCATCTGGGCACTGAGGATGTAAACGGTTAGTGTTGTCTGGGGGAATCTGTATTTGAGCAGTGGGTGGATGTAGGCAGTTAGAGTGGTCAGAGGGTTTGAGTTTTTGGTCACTGGGAGGATGTAGGTTGTTAATATAGTCTGGGGTTTTTTGTATTTGGTCACTGGGATGATGTGTGCAGTTAATGTCATCCGGGGTTTTGTCTATTCAGGCAGTAGGAGGATGTAGGGAGAAAAGAGTTGTCTGGGAGTTTTTGCTTTCCGGAAGCGGGATGATGTAGGCAGATAGTGCCATCTTGGGGTTTGTGTATTCGAGTAGTGAGAGGATATAGGCATTTAGTTTCATCTATCGATTTTTGTATTGGGGGTGAAAGATGTAGGCAGCTGATATCATCTGGGGGTTTGCGTATTTGGGCAGTGGAAGGATGTAGACAGTTAGTGTCATCTGGGGGTTTGTGTATTCGGGCACTGGGTGGTGGGTGGCAGTTAGTGTCATCTGATGGTCTCTGTATACAGGCAGTGGAGGATGTTGGCAGTTAGTGTAATCTTAAGGTTTGTGTTTTTGGGCAGCGGGAGGACGTAGGCAGTTTGTGTAGTCTGGAGGATTGTTTATTTGGGCAGTGGGATGATTTAAGCAGTTAGTGTTGTATGGGGGCTTGGTATTTGGGCAGTGAGAGGATGTAAGTAGTTAGTGACGACTGGGGGATTCTCTATTTGGGCAGTGGGAGGATCTAGGCAGTTAGAGTTATCTGGGGTTTTGTATATTTGGGAAGTGGGAGGATGAAAACAGTTAGTCAAGTCTGGGGATTTGTAAATTCGGGCTGTGGGACGTTGTAGGCAGTTAGGTTTGTGTATTCGGGCAGAGGAAGGATGTACACAGTAAGTGTTGTCTGGCAGTTTGTGCATTGAGGCAGCAGGAGGATGTAGGCAGATAGTGTCATCTGAGGGTTTGTGGATTCGGCCAGTGAGAAGACATAGGCACTTAGTGTTGATTTGTGTACTTGGGCAGTAGGAGGATGTAGGCAGTTAGAGAGGTCCGAGGGTTTGTGTTTTTGGTCACTGGGAGGATGTAGGCAATTATTATAGTCGAGGGTTTTTGTATGTGGTCACTGGGATGACGTATGCAGTTAGTGTCGTCCGGGGTTTTGTGGATTCAGGCAGTAGGAGGATGTAGGGAGATTTTGCATTCCAGAAGCGGGAGGATGTAGGCAGATAGTGTCATCTGGGGGTGTATGTATTCAAGTAGTGAGAGGATGTAGGCCTTTAGTTTCACCTTTTCAATTTTTGTATTGGGGCAGTGGGAGGAGCACTTAGCATAGTGTTGGGGTTTGGTATTGCGGCAGTTGGAGGTTCTAAGCAAGTTAATGTCATTTGGAGGATTTTTCTATTCATAACGGTGGAAGATGTAGGCAGCTGGCATCATCTGGGGGTTTCATATTTTGACAGTGGTAGGATATAGACAATTATTGTTGTCTGGGGGTTTGTATATTTGGGCAGTGGGTGGATGGTAGCAGTTAGTGTCATTTGGTGGTCTCTGTATAGAGGCAGTGGAGGATGTTGTCAGTTAGTGTAATCTTGAGGTTTGTGTTTTTGGACAGTGAAAGGACGCAGGCAGTTAGTGTAGTCTGGAGGATTGTGTATTTGGGCAGTGGGAGGATGTAAGAAGTTAGTGTCATCTAAGGGTTTCTGTATTATGGCAGTGGGAGGAAGTAGGCAGTTAGTGTTGTCTGGGTGTTTGTGTATTGGGGCAGCAGGAGGTTTTAAACAGTTAGTGTTATCTGGGGGTTTCTGTATTTGGGCAGTGGAAGAATCTGAAGGTTAGTTTCATCTGGGGGTTTGTGTATTCCGGCCATCGAAGGATGTCAGCAGGTAGTATCATCTCAGAATTTGTGAATTCGGGCAGAGGGAGAATGTAGGTAGTAAATGTTATTGGGGTTTGTGTATTTGGGCAGTGGGAGGATGTAAGCAGTTAGTGTAGTCTGGGGATTTGTTTATTCGGTCTGCAAGAGTATGTAGGCAGTTAGTGTCATCTAAGCATGGGCGGAAAATCTGTTCCGCTCGCGGATTTTGCTGATTTTTGGTAAATTCGCGATCCGCGAACGCTCGCGAATTTACCGAAAATCCGCAAATTCGCACGCAGCCGATTTTTTTTTCTTGGTGATACAATTTTGCGGCGTGCGGCGTAAGCTCGCAATTGCGAACATGTAGGTGCGGCGGGCAGCAACAATCTCGCACTCGCGAAATTACAAAATTTGCAATTCTGCACAAGAAATCCACTAGCAAGCAGCATAGACCTTCTGAAAATGATGATTTTTATCAGAATAACTCCTCAGGTTGACATTTGCCTGCACTTTTTTGGATTTGAGGCCTTTTGACTTTCTTTGGATCACTTTTGGATTAGAAATCAACTTTCACAAGTAAGTTTTTTTGGGGCATTACAGTTGCTGTTCTGCAGAAAAACGGGTTTTGCTAAACTGAAAGCACTCAGCAGGTGCAAAAGTTCAAATTCATCATTAGTAACCATTCCCTGTAGTGCTTCCTGAGGGGCCCCTCCAGAGTTCAGTTGCTAGTTGCAACAATTGTATGACCCTGCTCTGACCCTCACAGCCGGATCATAGAATAGCTACAAGTAGGCCACAAAGGTCCTGGAAAAAAAAATTGTCATCTGGGGGTTTGTGTATTTGAGCAGTAGAGAATGGCAGCAGTTAGTTTAGTCTCAAGGTTTGTGAATTTGGGCAGTGGGAGGATGTAAACACTAAGGGCCAGATGTAGGTGGCCAAATACCGATTGCTAAAGCTGAAATTTGCAGACTTTCATCGTTTGCGATCGGTATTTGGCTGAGAGCAATGTAGGTGAGTTTAAACCTACTAGCTAAATAAGGAATTGCAAAATTGTGATTCCTTATTTTGATCTTGCATTTGAGAAATCAGAAATTTAGATTCCTTAAATCAATGTAAGTAGCACAAAAAAGTGCCCTTCAGCTTTAAGCAATCGCTAATTACCGCCAACTTCAAGTAAGGCATGTATGTGCGTCACATGTGCACACATGCACAATTCAGTGGTGCAATAAGGTGTCCTTTTGATACCCTGGCATCCTTCAAATAGCTCCCGCTATTTGCGATTCTTTAATACCGAATCACAAATAGTGAATATCTTCCCATTCATTCCTATAGACCTCCTAGCCCATGGGAATGAATAGGTAGGTATTCCTTATTAATGAATCTCAATTCATGATTTGTTATTAAGGAATATTAAGGAATCACTAATATTTTAGCGATTCCTACCTACATTCAATTTTGCGAGTCCTTAATAGCAAATCAGTAAAATTTGCTATTAAGGTCTCGCAAATTTGATTTTACCTACATCTGGCCCTTAGTGTAGTCTGGAGCTTGCGTATTCATGCAGTGGGAGAATGTCATCTGGGTGTTTCTGAATTTGGGCAGTGGGATGATCTAGGCAGTTAGTGTATTCTGGGGGTTTGTGTATTCGGGCAGTCCTAGGATGTCAGCAGTAATGGTCATCTGGGAGTTTGTGTACTTGGGCAGAGGGAGAATATAGGCAGTTAGTGTCATCTGAGGTGTGTGTATTCGGGCAGTGGGAAGATGTAGGCAGTTAGTGTAGTCTGAGGGTATGTGTATTGGGGCTGTGGGAGGATGTAAGCAGATAGTGTTATCTGAGGGTTTGAATTCAGGCAGTGAGAGGATGTAAATAGTGAGTGTCATCTGGGGGTTTCTTTGTTTGGTCACTGGGAGAATGTAGGCAGTTAATGTAGTCTGAGGGTTTCTGTAATTGGGCAGTGAGAGGATGTAGGCTTATAGTGTCATCTGGGGGTTTGTGTACTCAGGAAGTGGAGGATTTCAGCAGTTGGTGTCAGTGTTGGCTGTCACAGGTGAACAATGAAGGGCGGTGGTGGGGCAGGGTGGGCAAGGGGGGAAGTCGACATACAACAGAATAGGTATAATTAAATAAATAAATATTATCTATTCAGTCTTCTGTCAGCTTACCCCCTGCCATGCCCTACTCTGCCCCACCACCTAAGCCGGCCACCGCTGGTTAGCGTCATCTCGCGGTTGTGTATTTGGGTAGTTGAAAGATGATTGTGAATTTGGACAGTGAGAGGATGTAGGCAGCTGGTATCATCTGTTGGTTTGTGTATTCGGGCATTGGGAGGATGTAATAAATTAGTGTCATCTGGGTTTTTTTATATTCGGGCATTGGGAGGATGTAGGCAGATAGCATCATCTGGGGGCCCGTGAATTCCAGCAGTGGGAGGATGCTGTTAGTTAGTGTAGTCTGGACGTTTTTATGTTCGGGCAGTGGGAGGATGGAGGCTGTTAATGACATCTGGGGTTTCTATATTTGGGCACTGGAAGAATGTAGACAGTTAGTATCATCTGGGGATTTGTGGATATGGGCAGTGGAAGGATGAAGGCAGTTAGTGTTGTATGGGGGATTTTGTATTCGGAGGGTGTCTACAGTTAATGTCATATGGGAGTTTGTGTATTCGAGAAGAGGGATAATGTAGGCAGTTATTGTCATCTGGCATTTTTGTATTTGGGCAGTGAGAGGATTTAAGCATCTAGTGTAGTATGGGGATTTGGTATTGAGGCAGTGGTAGAATGGTGACAGTTAGTGCTATCTGGAGGTTTGTGTATTTTGGCAGTGTGAAGATGTAGGCAGTTAGTGTCATCTGGGGGTTTGTGTATTTGGGTAGTGGGGGGATGTAGGCAGTGAGTGTAGTCTGGTGGTTTTCTGAATTTGGCAGTGGGAGGATGTTGGCAATTAGTGTAGTCTTGAGTTTTGTGAATTTGGGCAGTGGGAGTAGGTAGGCAGTTAGTGTCATCCGTGTGTTTCTGTATGTGAGCGGTGGGTTTATGTAGACAGTGTCGCCTTTGGGTTTCTGTCTGTGGACAGAGTGAGGATGTAGGCAGTTAGTGTTGTCTGGGTTTTGTGTATTCAGGCAGTGAGAGGACATAGGCACTTAGTTTCATCTGGCGATTTGTATATTGGGACAGTGGGAGAATTTAAGCAGGTTGCGTAGGTTGAGGGCATGGCATTGGGACAGTGGGAGGATGTAAGCAGTTAGTGTTCTTTCAGGGTTTGTGTATTCGGGCAGGTGGAGGATGAAGGCAGCTTGTTTCATCTGGGGTTTGCATATTCTGGGGTTTCTGTATTTGGGCAATGAGAGTATATAGGCAGCTATTGTCATCTGGGGGTTTCAGTATTATTCGGGCAGTGGGAGGATGTAGGTAGTTTATGTCATCTGTGGATTTGTGTATTATGGCAATTCGAGGATATAGGCAGTTAGTGTCATATGGGGGTTTGTGTGTTTTGAGTATTGGGAGTATAAAGGCAGATAGTGTTGTTTTTGGGTTTGTGTATATGGGCAGTGGAAGGATGTAGGCAGTAAGTGTAGTCTAGGAGTTCCTGTAATTAGTCACTGGGAGGATGTAGGTAGTTGGTAGGTAGCTGCTCGGAGTAAAGCAGCTCGTCACCACCCCACCCACAGAGCCGGACACATCCTCAACCCCATTTTCACAGGAGGAACAAACATCCACTACAGCCACAACCCCTCTGGACAGACCATCACTGTGTACACTTCACCTTCAAATCCACCACCACACCCAAGCCTACCCTGCGCCAAGAAGGAACTGGAGCAAGGTCACAGAGGAACACCTAAACACTACCCTCTTGCATGACCCCACCTCCGCAATGACCAATGCCAACACTGCAGCCAAAGAACTACACCGCTGGATCACCAGCTGCGCAGACAAGCTCGTACCCCTCTGCCACCCAGTAAGGCAACGCCCCCTGAAGGTCGCCTGGTTCACCATCAACCCCCAGGAAGCCAGGCGCTCCAGAAAACACCTCGAGAAACTCTAGAGGAACAGCAAAACCACAGAAGACCAGAATACATACAGGAAAGCCATGACTGAATACCACCAGCGCTTAAAAGCCACCAAGAGGACCTTTATCAAGAACAGAATCCACACCAACGCCAGTAACGCTAAAGAACTCTTCAACATCATACAGTAACTCACCAAACACCCCAGCAAAGCCTCAAACATCACACCATCCCAGGACCTCTGCAACAAGCTTAGCATCCTCTCCACCACCAACAACCAGCCCACCCTCACCACCTGCAAACTGGTTACCACCGTAGACACCGCCTCAACCATGAAGAACACCCACTCAGGAGACACCCACTCAGAAGCCCCCAGGGACTCCTGCCCGCCGCACATCTACCACAGAGCTGATGCCGCCATAGTACCCAAACTATGCCGGACATTTAACACCTCCTTCGAATCTGACATTTTCCTCGATTACTGGAAGCAGGCAGAGGTTGTGATGTATTCCTATAGGTTCTGTATCGATCCCCCTATTCCTGACCCTGTTCTGGTTAACAAGTTAACTAGCAGCCATCCCATGATGCAGAAACCGTTATCTGATTAAGCCACACTACGGCACAGGAACGTGTTATCTGATTAGGTCATAACGCTTGCCATCTAATTAGACAAGCGATATTCCTCCAGCCCCTGATAAGGCATACGGAGTTCTCAAAACAAATCAAACCTATGACAACCTGGGAAAAACCCTGCGGCCATTGTTTTGATTTCATCGAGAACTTCAGCAAAAGAATGTGCTAACGACCAAGTCGTATGACATCCTTATTGACGTATCTATGTCCATCCTTACGTCAATCTCGGCACCTTACAGGCATAAATATTACCGGTATTGCCTTAAGCAAATACACGCGGTGGTGACGAGATCGGAGCAGCCAGACTTGCCGAAGCCCAGAGCAGAGCAGACCCCTCTGGCGCAGCCCCGCCTTCCTGACACGCTGAGAACGAGACGCTGCTTTCTCCTGCCGAGAAATCCAGCTCCGGCGCTTCCGAGCAGCCCTCGCAGGCAGCTTGGAATATCGAGACCAGAGACGAGAGATACCATCCCTCATTCATCCTAAATTCCAGGTACGGAACTGAATAACCCCTTGCAGAGAATTCTTGAGTCAGTCACTTGGCAAAACAAACTTAACTTAAACTGCTACTTTCTATTCCCGCCCACGTATTAGGCTTAGGTCAGGTACACCGGGGTAGGCGTAGTTAGAAACACCAGTTGAGTACCATTAGTCAAATGTATATGTGTATGTATCTATTTTATCCATTTTAAACCACCTTATGGCTTAGAAACCATATAAATGTTTTTACAGTATTATTTTATACTTCTGCTTTTATTGTATGCACTTTACTTAACCATAAGTATTGCGATAATATCGATCCATTTCTCTTGTATGAGAAAAGAGACTGATCAATAAATAACATCTTTTATTGAACACGCCCGTCTCTTCCTTTTCTCTACAATCTGGTGAGACTAAGAATGCACGTACTGACTGAGTAAAATAAGTTGTCTTTTGTTTTCACACGACTCTAGAGATACACTCTTGATTAGGGGAGAGCAAAGTTGTCATGTTCTATGGTTGTCAGAAACTAAATCCCTTCTTGTCTATCCAGGGAGGTTCAACTCCTCCTTGCCTATTCGAGAAAGTTTCTAGTGAACTCTGAGCTAGCTGGCAAACCCAAAACTTTAAGTCTAATATCGACAATAGAAGACCTAGTTAACGTCTGGTCTAGGCCTATACTATTGAAGGTATTATTCCAATGCGCAGAGCCTATTGGGATAATAGGAACTACACTACATGGCGCCCAAACGTTTGGAAAGGCGATAAAACTAACGCAAGACATTAGAGTAACTCAGTCGTGCTTTTTCACTCAGACCTCTTTTTTTCCCATAATACTCCAAAGACGTCTGGAGTGGGTGAAAGGTCATATCCGCCAAACCTTGCAGGAGGAAACTCCTATGTATGGTTCTTGGTTTAGTCAACGTTGAAGGATACACTGTTCCAAAATATTGTGCATCTAATCTTTGTTTCCAAAGAAACCTGATCTGCAAACAAACAAAATAACCTTCCTGACAGTAGAATGTCAGACACTGAAGAAGAAAGAGAGATAGCGAGAGTAGCAGCTGAACTCGTAGCAGCTGATACTACTATGCAAGAAGCAGACCCGGATTTAATACACATCCCGGTCAACATAAGAAAATCTATAACTTTAAAACTTATAGAAAATGGACTGACACCTAGAGGTGGCACAGTCATATTCGTAATAGAGGCACACGAATATCGGCAGACAGAGGTATTCTATTCATGGATAAACTTTCCAGCAGCAAACGCTGTAACAAAGTACTTCCACCATTACAAAACAGAGGAACCTCCTGAAGAATACACTCCTTTCGAGGAGGTGGAAGTACCTCTTAAATTTCAAGAGCACCTGCTCTTGTTTAATGGCGCCCTAAAACACAACAATCACATCACCAGGCTCGGTCCATTAGGAAGACCAGGAGCAACGAGGCCGGTCCTAGCCGGATACACACCACATCCAGACATCGAAAGAATGTCTGCAGCAGATCTTCTAATACAACTAAAACAATTAATAAAAGTACATAGACAATTAGTCCAATATGTAATGCGGACTTCAACAATCCAACCAGCAATTAAAATTCCACAGCTGACCCCTCATCAGGGGAACACAAATAAAATTACACCACAGAACATACAGTCCTGCCTAGGTAAAGTACCAGCTAAAAGGGAACAAATACCATTCTGGTTAGCACAACAAAATCACCCAAATAGAGGCGGTGTTTCCAGACACCACTCCTGTGGATAAACACAGGATTCTGACTATCTGTCTTCCAATGGGAATCGCACCACACGTGGAGGACTGTGACACTTGGGGTACAGTCTTTGCTTCCATTTACACAAAAACGCATGGTGTACCATCCATCTCGGTAATACCAGATGTGCTAAAACAAATTCAAGACGAATACGGTCCAGAACCCGCTTTAACTCTTGGTATGAAATTACTGAAAGACTTCAAGCAGGTCTCGGCTATATTACTAGCCAATATAAAGGGAGAAGCAGCAAACGTGGCGATCCGCCAAAGGTTAAAAGAAACAGATATAGCAGACCAACCAGCTGAAATTGCCAGAATTATAGAAAAATCCTATGAGGAACTAGGTAGAGATAGTTTAGGTGGAATACCAGTAAAACCCCAACTGATTGAAAGTCCTGAAAAAATATTTAATAGAAATAATCTAAACAGTCAAAAGAAGAACTGGGATGGAAACAAACAATCCTATCCAAAAGAAAAGAAATTCCAGTCCAGAGGAAGGTCTCCTCGGCGGAGAGAAAAATCTCCGGACCAAGGACCTAGGTCTCCCCAAAGTGAGCCCTCTGTGAAAAAATACAACCTTAGAAATAGGGATAATATAATGAAACCGGATAGATATCAAGATTTTGATACACGTCCCTCTCAATCTTTTCAGACTTCCTCGCAGAAATCGGAAAGAAGAGGACGATCGGAACCCAGGGAAGGGCACGTCAAGTCCAAAGACAAGGAACCTGCTCATCTAAAAAAGAAATTACAATTTCCAAAAAAGAAGGTAGCCAGTATTAAAGTAGTTAACAATGCCGAGAATACTGAGGACACAACTGAAAAACGGAGAATGGGCTCAGACAATGCTAGACAGCGCAGCAGAAGTGAGCATAGCTCGCAAAGTCCTTATGAATCATCTGGAGACAGTGGACACGAATGAATATCTTCAAGTGGAAACTGCAGACACCAGAGTTAGCAAACCTCACAAAATATATGAAATAACTTTACGTATAGAAGGGGATAAGACTAGAAAAATAAGGGGACTATTTTGGGATAATCTCTCCAAGGGCTATGACATCCTTCTAGCTGAAAAAGACTGGCCACCAGAGTTTGTCAGGGACTGCCCTCATGGCGAAGAAATAATTATGCCTGCCTTCTCAAATCATATCCCAATTCATAAAAAATACACACTTGCTAGAAAGTGGGCAGTAGCTCAAGCTCCTGCTTTATATAAAAATCACGTAGGATGGGATGAGGACTCTCCTCCTCACAAAATCCAGTTAAAATCACAACCTACTGCACAAAGACAGTACCCAATTAAGCAAGAAGCTAAAAAACAGGTAAAAGAAATCCTAGATCAACTAGAATACCAGGGGGTGATTGAAACTTGCACCTCACAAATGAACAACCCTTTGTTTCCTGTTTCCAAACCAGTCAATTCATATCGTCTAGTTTTGGATTACAGACACCTTAACTCATGTTGCAAAACTTTTGCAGTGCAAAACTCGCATAGTGCAGCGCTAATGAATAACATAGTGCGCAAAAAATACAAAACAACATTAGACATCTCTAATGGATTCTTTTGTCAAAATATAGCACCAGAGAGCAGATATTTGTCTGCGTTCTCAATAAATGGCGCTCAAAAACAATTCTGTCGGTTACCCCAAGGGTTTAAGAACAGCCCAGGATTATTCTCAGCGAGAGTAACAGAGTTACTACAAACATATGATGACGAAGCATTATCTTATGTCGACGACATATACCTAACAGATGATGACTTGGATACTCACTTGAAGAGAGTGAACACCATAATATTTGGGTTCACAGCAGAGGGTTACAAATTCAACTTTAAAAAATCTAGAATTGCCCATCTAACAGTCCCGTTCTTAGGATATGAATTATCAAGTGAAGGCAAAAGCCTGGCTGACAATTTCCTAGAGAAATGTGCCGTACTCCAAGCACCTAGAACACTAAAAAACCTACAGTCAATTCTAGGCTTCCTAAATTTCGGAAGAACATACATTGCAAATTACGCAGAAAGGGTCAAACCCCTTTATGATCTAATAAAACCAGATTTTAACAGAACCAATTGGACTCAAACACACACAGAAATTTTGAGATCCTTACAAACAGACATGTTAATTAAAACAAAATTAGAAACACGTGATAACACACGCAATCTTGTGATTCGAGTCATCCCAGGAAGATGCGGATTCACATACCTGACCTCTAACGAGGGAGAAAAGGTACCAATTGCATTCAAATCACACTTATACACTAAAGCTGAAATGAAATTTAGCCCAACGGAAAAAATTCTTACTGCAACACAGACAGCTATAGCAAAAGAACGAGCCCTGGCACAAGGTAAACGAATAATAATCGTGACACCGATACCAGCCTTGGAGGCGGTAACAAAGGCAAGCATTCCGAATGCTAAAGCACTACATCCAAGGTGGATACAGTGGGTTAATTCTCTTGCTGCAACAGACGTGGTATACGAATTTGATCCCAATTTAAAAACACAAGAATTTCTCCAATACGAATTCGAATGTCCTCCGCCGACCGAAATTCTGCCTCTAGATCATTACGGCTGTATAATATATACAGACGGATCAGCACAACCCGCAGTGGGGGGTAAACAAGCTTACAGTGCTGCGTGCGCGATTGTTAAAGGTCGCTGGCACGAAGGAAAATTTAAACCAGCTATCACCAAAACACAATCTCTGGGAGACTGTACAGCTCAGCGAGCTGAACTGATAGCATTCAAGATGGCGCTTGAAAATACCGATCGAGAATTCCCCACACTCATAGTGTGCGATTCGTATTATTGCGTTCAGTCTTACAACGAATACTTGCAGATCTGGCTTCAGAATGGTTTTAAGGATGCAAAAGGAGGCACAATCAAGCATAAAATGCTCTGGGAACAAGTAGTTCTTTTACAGAAAGAACTACCAAAGACTCACGTGATACATACACTGAGTCATCAGCGTGATGGCGTTCACGTTGCAGGGAATTCATTGACTAAGACAGCCACAGCGGTAGCAACTAAATCGGCTTCCGTAGCTAGGAAAAAGCATACAATGAAATACATTGACGGAGAAACTATGCTGGCGGTAAAAACGTCATCAAAAGGCGACTGCTCAGCGCTACCGATCAACTATCCACTCAATTATACATACATAATCGATGCAAACTCCGTCCCTTTTGCTCGAATCCCTGGAGTGGGGGATAGAGTAATTCCAAACATGGACAGGAGAACTTTGTTAATTGCAGACGCACATATGGGCGAGGGTCTCAGACACCTCAAACTAAAAGATTCTCTGGAAGAATTACAATCAGTGTACTGGTGGCCAGGCATGAGCCTGCAGCATCACATTTTTGTAAAAAAATGCCCGGACTGCAACAGAGATCGCAGTGGCGAGAGAAACGGTATACTACCGTGGCGTTTTACTCCAGAAAGGATCAGCAGTAAAAAGCAGAGCGTCCGATTAACATACACAGGCTAGTTTCCACTTATAATGTAGATCCCCAGCACTCGGCTGACGTCTGGACTGTTATACAAAGATTTGCGAGTCTAAATGGCATATAAGCTAGGAGCATGCTACGTTTGACCAATGTTTTCACTTTAGCCCTCAAGCCTGTGGGGAAACATGGCTAAATGAGCATAGCACAGCGGGAATCTTCTCACTTCCTTCCTGAGGGATACAGGATGGTGTAAAGAAAAAACCAAGGCATAAAGCTATCTATAACGGAAAGGATATTAGGTTCGGGAGCTGGGTGGGTCAAACATCTAATAAGTGTCCAACGTAGTCTAAATAACCTGCCAAGAAATTCTCTGAAGGGATTCAGTCCGTACGAATTATTGTTTGGAACTAGGATGTTAGTCTTAGATCTTGACAGTCAGACTTCAGTGGTAAAGGAAAAAAGCTTTGATATCAAAGATCGTTTGGCTATTTTGCAGGACTTAAACAAAACAAGAAAAGACCTGAGCAACATAAAGTTGAAACAGCAGCCAACAACCACTGAAGAACCACCACCTGTCCCAGCAAGACCTGTCTGGATTCCAAAAGTCGGGGATCTAGTCAGAGAAAAGATCGCGGTAAAGAAGGAATTTGGGCCTTCTTACAAAAAAGCAGTTCCTGTCTTGTCTATTAACGGGACAAGATCAGTTGTACTACCGCCGCTTGCTAGTAAAAAGGAGAACCGAGTTGTATCCATCGACCTGGTAAAACCACAATCATGTGGCCGATAACAAACAGTAGGCCAAGTGGACTCCCAATAAGTAGTAGAACACCAAGATTTGCTACCAATACAGAGGTCCAAACTAAGAGGCTAATCACTTTCGAAACGCCTACAGAAGAACAACAAGGACTATGCAATAATGCATTGGAACTTAAACCTCTGAAAACCCAAATAAAAACATTTAGTAGAGACACACCAACCTACAATGAAGTAACAAACGAATATGCAAGAAACAGTAATCCTGAAGCAATTGGAACAATTGACAGAACTGCATCCGGCTACTTCATAAACTTCGATGATTCCTCTGAAGACCTAAGTGAATCAAAAACACAGCCATCAACAAAAACCTTTAAAGACAAAGCTAAAGAACTTTTGAAACAGCTGAAAGAAACATATCTGATTTCTCCATGGATTGAATTTTGGGTGGGCTTTGGTGCATTTATCCTCATACTTTGGCTCATCATGGTACTAACTTTGGGACGCTTCATTGAGGGAAAATATGCTACAATGGACACAGCAAGTCAGAAAATCAACTTGATCCTCAAGCCACACACATCTTCACACGTCGAGAAAAGAGAACTTTCTTCAGTCAACTTCACAGCCAATCCTATACCAGGTGGGGTAGCATGGGACAATACTGACTACGAAATTTATGGTCCGGTCGAAATCCTGAAATATCCACACCAAATCAAGATCTCATTGAGTGACTTTGTAAAAACAAGCTCATTTGCTGATGATTGGGACTTTGAAAGTATAAATAATATGATGTCTTACTTAGTGATGTCTGCTAAATTTACCAAACATGATTATTTGCAGGGTTCGACTAATTATGATAGTATGTACTGTTACAACCACTATGGTAACCATTTTCTACATAAATCGGCACAACCTAGAAATGTTTTAAATTATAATCAATGGGAACATTGTGCAACCCCTCCAAAAGGAAGCTCAAGAACCTTTTATGACAAATATTCATACTTTTCAGGGTTCAACACAAGTAATGCTGAAACATTTTATTACAAATTGTCAAATAAGACAGGGACAAAGACCATGCTAACAAACACGAAATTGATATTTTCAGACTCATTTTTTGAACAAATTAATACTTTTGGTTTTGATTATTGGGACAAAAATGTTGAAGTTAAAAGTGTTTGGGGTACAAAAGAATGGCAAGTACAAGGTATAGAATCATTGTTTAGAGCCTGCATGATCCCAGAACAAATTATATTTTTAAATGACACTGTTCAACAAACCACCTGTCTTGGCTTAGCCAAAATCAAAGACTTAAATAAACCGTCTATTCCAAAGCCAACAATGGACAGCAATAGCTCTACAGATGAAGAGATAGACGTAAACTATATATTAAACCAAAACAGAACACATCCTGATTGGAAACAGTGGTTGATCTGGCCCACAGATACTAATAACTGTCAAGACAGATTCCTGAACAAAAAACAGGGGTTCAAATTGACCAGGCCAGATCCTAGATATTCCCAAAGACAACACCCAGGGATAATAACCACCTACAGTGTGGGCAAATTATGCCTTCAATGGCTACAAACTTCCACACTGACAGAAATTAAGCAACACCTAACTTTACTTACTGATGGTGCTGACTTGCGTGATTTCATTATGGGACCGCGCAAACAGCGTCAAAAACGCTTCATAGCAGCCTCTGTATATGCAGCTTACAACGAGGCCTGGAAGGTAACTCAAATTGAGACAGCAGAAAGTATACGGGAAATTGACCGTATTAATTTGGAAAAATCACTTTCTGTAGTGGACAATGGGTTAATGACTCTGTCCTCCAGATTTTTTTCTTTGGACAGCATTGTGTCTTCAGCAATCGACATAATATCGCAAGACTTACTGTTGTTACAACACGGTCAGTCTCAATTGCGTTCTATTGTACAGCTTGGCTGGATGTTACAAAATCTGCGTTCAGGCTATGTGCCTTGGCGTTTAATCAACACAACGTCACTATTCAATATCTTTAACCTTACTGATAAACAAATCAGTATGGCACAAAAGGGTGCTGATTATACAATCCTGAGCATTGAGAAACTCGAGAGATTACCAGTGACAATGTCAGAACGACCTGTCAGTGAATGGATAATACATGGGATAATTAATATTCCAATATCAACCTTCAGGTTTCAATACTGCCAAAAATATATACAGGCTGGCATGTACGAAAAATTGGGAAAAGGGTACATTAAGACAACATGGAACTTGCCCTATTCACATGCATGTGTCAGTAATAAAGGACAGAAAGTGTTTCTTAGTGGCAATAATTGTGCGATGTCACTAAGCGGTACACTTCTGTGTAATGCAATTAGTTTGCATGGAGCCTGTGAAGGGAACTCAAATAACCTTTCATGTCACCAGCTAGGCACACCTGCAATGGAGATAGAACCATTCCTTAAAAGACTCTATAACGGGAGTTACATTCTAATTGTGGATCGCAGATGTTGTAGTCTTATGCCCGGGACTCCTTATCTCGTAACTACGACTGCGAAGGTCATGTGCTGTGGACACTCATTGTTCCCCAGCTCCTTTCCAGACAGGGAGGCAAGGGCATGGCCTAACTTAAAAATTACTTCTATTCGAATAGATACTTTAAGCAGAATGAAAACAGTGCTTCTTCAGACGCCGACCAGACTCACGTCATCAAAAGAAACGTATGATCTCCTAGTCGCAAGGACGACTGCAGAGATTCACTCATTGTTATCAACTAATTCCCCCATACATTTCGCGGAAATCCTGAATGAAATCTTAAATATTTCTGATACCACTGGGGTCTCAAAGGTATTTAAGACAGTATTTTCAATGGCATTAACACCATTCAAAGCCATACTGGGTATTTTTCCAGACTTCGTCCATTCGATTTTTGGCGGACTTCCCCTCATTTTGGGACTAATTTCAGGAATCCTATTCTTGGTCCTAATATTTCGTTATGGCAGACCATGTCACAGACAAAACACCTGCGACAAGGGAAGAAACAATCCGAGCCATTGGATACCGGGACCGGATATCAAAAATCCTGGGACTATCCCGGCTTAGAGACCTGAACATGACTTGGTTTCTTTCATTTCGACCAATGTGGCATCGATGTGTTTTACCTGTATTAAGGTGCTTGCTGTGCGGAGAAGAATGCGTGTTGGACACCTGTCTGACGCTACAATCAGATGCGCCAATGGATGCAGAAACATTGTTGAGTCCAATAACGGCTCATGCTTTGTGCTGCCCTCAACGGCTGCCAATCCTGATGACGGCATTCACCACTACGATTAAGGGGTAGTGGAGTTCAAGATGAAAGCAGCATCGATCAGGTACGACCTTCTGTCAGCAATACTAATCAAAACGTCAATGGAGACAATCATGCGCACGAATGCATGGTTACACCTTTTTCCGAGTTAGTGGAACTCTCCCAGGAAGCTGTTGACAGCTTTTTCGACAGTCTAAATGATATGATGTTCTCACCAGAGCAGAAATAGAGACTTTTGAGCAAGCTAGCACACGGCGTTCCAAACACCCTGAATTTGGCCTTCAACTTTAAATGATAAAATTACATGAACAATTTTCCCTCCAGTTCATGGACAGCGATTTTTTCAGCAGCCCCAAAATATTTTTACGATTTTTCAGGACACTTATCTTCTGCTTAAAGTAAAAACTATTCTTAGAGAACTAACATTTTCTATTTTTAGAAACTTTATAGACATTAGCTGCCCGCTGGTATGTTCATAATTATTTTTATTCTGTGATGAAATGGTCTCGAACCTTTTTCTTCTGTATTAAGAGCCATTTCATGTGTAAATTCTCATATACCATTTAGAAATAATGTATACATATGCGTGATTACTTTAGCATTATTCTACAGCTTGAGTGCATATAGTACATGTGAATATTTTTTCCGTATATTACATTATTCGAAATGCATTATATGTATTTTGGGGTGGTAAGGTATACACGATACTCTACAGTATGTTTTACTATGCCTAGATTCATAAACATGGCCATAGTTAGCGTGGAGTGGGTGTGATGTATTCCTATAGGTTCTGTATCGATCCCCCTATTCCTGACCCTGTTCTGGTTAACAAGTTAACTAGCAGCCATCCCATGATGCAGAAACCGTTATCTGATTAAGCCACACTACGGCACAGGAACGTGTTATCTGATTAGGTCATAACGCTTGCCATCTAATTAGACAAGCGATATTCCTCCAGCCCCTGATAAGGCATACGGAGTTCTCAAAACAAATCAAACCTATGACAACCTGGGAAAAACCCTGCGGCCATTGTTTTGATTTCATCGAGAACTTCAGCAAAAGAATGTGCTAACGACCAAGTCGTATGACATCCTTATTGACGTATCTATGTCCATCCTTACGTCAATCTCGGCACCTTACAGGTATAAATATTACCGGTATTGCCTTAAGCAAACACACGCGGTGGTGACGAGATCGGAGCAGCCAGACTTGCCGAAGCCCAGAGCAGAGCAGACCCCGCTGGCGCAGCCCCGCCTTCCTGACGCGCTGAGAACGAGACGCTGCTTTCTCCTGCCGAGAAATCCAGCTCCGGCGCTTCCGAGCAGCCCTTGCAGGCAGCTTGGAATATCGAGACCAGAGACGAGAGATACCATCCCTCATTCATCCTAAATTCCAGGTACGGAACTGAATAACCCCTTGCAGAGAATTCTTGAGTCAGTCACTTGGCAAAACAAACTTAACTTAAACTGCTACTTTCTATTCCCGCCCACGTATTAGGCTTAGGTCAGGTACACCGGGGTAGGCGTAGTTAGAAACACCAGTTGAGTACGATTAGTCAAATGTATATGTGTATGTATCTATTTTATCCATTTTAAACCACCTTATGGCTTAGAAACCATATAAATGTTTTTACAGTATTATTTTATACTTCTGCTTTTATTGTATGCCCTTTACTTAACCATAAGTATTGCAATAATATCGATCCATTTCTCTTGTATGAGAAAAGAGACTGACAATAAATAACATCTTTTATTGAACACGCCCGTCTCTTCCTTTTCTCTACAATCTGGTGAGACTAAGAATGCACGTACTGACTGAGTAAAATAAGTTGTCTTTTGTTTTCACACGACTCTAGAGATACACTCTTGATTAGGGGAGAGCAAAGTTGTCATGTTCTATGGTTGTCAGAAACTAAATCCCTTCTTGTCTATCCAGGGAGGTTCAACTCCTCCTTGCCTATTCGAGAAAGTTTCTAGTGAACTCTGAGCTAGCTGGCAAACCCAAAACTTTAAGTCTAATATCGACAATAGAAGACCTAGTTAACGTCAGGTCTAGGCCTATACTATTGAAGGTATTATTCCAATGCGCAGAGCCTATTGGGATAATAGGAACTACACTACAAGGTCAAGCACTTTCTCAAGAAACCCTCGGCAGACCCGACAGACCTTAAAAACTACTGGTCATCACCACATCTGCATGCTACTCGACCAAGGCCACACAGCAGCCCTCATCCTATTAGACCACAGCACAGCCTTCAACACGTCTCAAACCCAAGGCGGACCTCAAGAATTTCTGGCCCATCTCCCTGCTCCCGTTCCCGGTGAAGGTCATCGAGAAAAATCAACACACAACTGACCCGCTACCTCGAGGACAACAACATTCTAGACCCACCCCATTCCGGATTCCGAAGAAACCACAGCACCGAGACAGCCATCATCGTCGCCACAGACGACATCACGATCCAGCTTGACAACAGCGAAACATCAGCCCTCATCTTCCTGGACCTGTCAGCCGCCTTCGACACGGTCTGCCACCGCACACACTAAAGGCACCCCTCCATGAAGTCAGAATCAAAGAGAAGCCCTTGGACTGGACCACATCCTTCCTCTCTGGCAGAACCCAGAGTGTCTGCCTTCCCCCATTCCGCTCCGAAACCACCAACATCATCTGCGGTGTACCCCAGGGATCGTTCCTCAGCCCGATGCTGTTCAACGTCTACATGGCCCCCCTCGCACACGTTCCCTGCCAGCATGACCTCAACATCATCTCCTACGCCGACGACACCCATCTGATCATCTCCCTCATCAAAGTCCCGCACACATCCCAAACCATCCTCCACAAGGGAATGAAGGCCATCGCCGAATGCATGAGGAACAGCTGACTGAACCTGAACTCAGACAAGACGGAGGTCCTCATCCTCGGAACCACCCCCTCAGCCTGGGACGACTCCTGGTGGCCGATCAGGCTGGGAACAGCACCGACACCCACCAACCATGCACACAACCTGGGAATCATCCTCAACTCCTCCCTCTCCATGTCGAAGCAGGTCAATGCCGACTCCTCCTCCTGCTACAACACCCTCCACATGCTTCGCAGGATCTACAAGTGGATCCCTATCAAAATAAGAAGTACGGTGACCCAGGCCCTCGTCAGCAGCAGACTGGACTACGGCAACGCACTCTACGCAGGCATCCCGGCCAAGCACCTACAACGACTGAAAAGCATTCAAAACGCCTCCGCCCGACTGATCTTCAACGTCCCTCGACACAGCCACATCACCCCTCACCTGAAAGACCAACACTGGCTCCTCATCAAAAAGAGCATCAACTTCAAGCTACTCACCCATGCGCACAAAGCCCACCACAACACCGGACCAGCCTACCTCAACAGCTGACTCAGCTTCCTCACCCCCACCCGTCAGCTCTGTTCCGCCAGCCTTGCCCTCGCCGCTGTCCCCCGCATCCAACGTACAACCTCCGGCAGCAGATCCTTCTCCTACCTTGCCGCCAAGACTTGGAACACCCTCCCTACCCACCTACGGCAGACCCAAGACCTACTCGCCTTCAGAAGTCTCCTCAAGACCTGCCTCTTCGAGCAGTAACAGTACCCCCTCTCCCCTCAGCGCCTTGGGACCCTCACAGGTAAGTAGCATGCTTTACAAGTACTCTGATTGATTGATTGATTGATTGATTTATTGTTAACCAACTCAATGGTACTAATTTTATCGACCTCAGAAGGATGAAAGGCTGAGTTGAACCTGTGACCATGAGGTTGAATACAGGCCCCTGCAGTGGCTGCTTTAGTCCACTGAGCTACCAGACCCGGCTAGAAAAGAGCCATTGGCTTTGCAGGGTAGGCAGGAGCCCTCAGCACTGCTGAGTAGATAACAGCCCATGGAATTCCAGAGTAGATAACAGCCCTTACAGCTGCAGAGGAGACAAGAGCCCTCAGCACTGCAGGGTAGTTAAGAGCCATCTCCTCTCCAGGATAGGGATGAGTCCTCAGCATTGTAGGGTTGACAAGAGCACACAGCACTCCCAGGTTGGCAAGAACCCTCAGCACTGCAGAGTAGGCAAGAGACCCCATCTGTAGTAAATGGACAGGAGTCCTCAGTGCAGCAGGCAGACTGAAGCTTTCAGCACTGCAGGCTGGATAGGAGCCCTCAAGGGGCTTGTAAAGAGCATTAAGAAGGCTGAACAAGAGTTCCCGGAAGCCTGCGTATAATCCTTTAGCTCTGTGGGCTCAGCAATATAGAAGCTCTAAATGCAACAATGCTATGGAAATATTTCCCCAAACAATCTTGCTTTTACTGCAAAGTAATATGCGTCTTCAAAGTCTATCTTCTGCTATATAGACCCAGACCAGTTTCTACTAAGTAAACATCAGTGTAGACATAGTAAAACGACTCTCTTCTACCTAGTAGTGGACAGGAGTGGTTTAATACAAGTGCAGAACTGTAGCACAGAAGATGAGGCTTTCTACAGTATTTTTGTACTGCTTGTATTATTCATAGAAAGCCATTATGCATCTGAAAGGAGTAGACTTGTTATTTTTTAAATAAAATCTGAACTGATGCCCCACGACAATAAAACATATTAAACGCTGCTTCTCTTAGCAACATTGATAATACTTATTTTTGTGGTTTATATTATCAAAGTGTCAAAGTCCATTGAATTGTTTTATTTCCATCATATACGGTGACCACAAGATGTACATATAATGAGAATCTGCTGTATATCTGCTTGCATTGCTTGTCTCCCTAGCGGACTCTGACGTGACCCCTGGGACCGTGACCAAGACCACCCACAAGAGCCCTGTCGCCCACAAGAGCCATCACGTTGATGGAGGTAATCGCTGGAAGGGCAAGACCGACTGGCACTGGTACAACGATTCCTGTTATCGATATATGACTAAGAGGAAGGCCTGGGGAGATGCTGAGGTATGGGGCAATGTTTCGGTGCATGCCTAGTCTCTGCGGTGCCAGCCTTCTGCAGGGTACCTGCCTTAATGGGTTCCCATTATAATGAACAGCTCAATAGTTTTCTTTATACTTAATGGATTGCACACATGCCAACATTTTAGAAGAGGTAAGTAGGAGAGTTTGAAAAATAAATCGGGAGAATAGATGTATGCCATTGGTTAGTAATGACGTAGAGGCAGTTTCAGGTCGTGAAAGTTGTAGACGTGTTTACAAATGCTGTTCGTGTAGGCGATGGAAAAGTGTGGAATCTTAATCGAGTTTGCCTATTTCAAGGGGAAATAGAGGAAAAAGGAAGACAATTGGAGGATGAAGTGGGAAGTAGAGAAAGTGATAACAATATTTTGTGATGTACCAAACATGGCTTGTAGATTTAGAAACAAATGAGGGAGTGACACCATCCCCAGGTAACCAACTAATCCATTTCTCTCAGGAAGATCTGATGTCAATAGTGAATGTAGAATGTAAAGTTGCACCAAACACAGATGAAGTTCAAAGGAAACTTCTTTGTTTGAAGATGGATCTCTCACCTCAGCATGCTTCCTCCAGCTGCAGCTCTCTCCCTAGCCCCCTCTTCTTTCAAATCTATGCATTCTCTTGGAGCTTTGGCAGGAAGGGTTCCCCAGCACATGGAATGAAAGGGAAACAGTGGGATCTTTCTCATGACATAAGCAGGGAAGGAACAGGATACCACATACAACAAGTAGTGGAGTATGCAGATTACCTGTAAAGTTTAAGGACTGACCTTTCAGGGCCACAGTCGTCACCTTCCCAAGTTTTCCAATCCATGGGGCCCCCCATGTGCTAGCAGAAATACAGGGTGGAACAATACTCAACATAATAATGCTTAATTCATATATTATAGCAAGTTTTACCACAGATTGTAATAGTAGTATATGCAGTTACTAGGTAAAAAATATTTTTAGAATATAATAAAAATATGCTTTCAATATTTCATTTGTAGTCGACCCTATAGCAACAGCGCGCATGCGCTGCTCACTTTGCCAGGCATGCAGTAATCCAGTATGGAGTGGAAGCTCCGCCCACTCTCCGACCATGTTTTTAATTGGCTCATGTCATTGTCTTTCGTAAATACTGCAATTCGATTGATTATGAGGCTTGTTCGTCCCTCCTTATTTTGGCCATGTCGTCATTTGTGCTCTCCCATATTTACTGGCCCCTTTACTTCGAGTGTTACACAGTAAGACTGTGAATTAGACTGTGAGCGCTACTTTGTACTGCCTTCTCGCCCCCTTCTCCCCCGCCCACGCTCCCGTTGTCTGTGCTCACCCCCACCACCGTTGTCCGTGATGCAATGCGATAGGTCTCACGTAAATACGAGTCCCATTGCATTGCAAATGTTTATTTTTTTGTAGCCAGCACAGCAGCTTGCGCCTTATTGCTGTTGCATTCTTTTTTTCCGTACAACTTGCTTCTTTCAATTTTTATGTATTCATTTTCTTTTTCTAACAGGCACGTCATGCTTTCATTTCAGCAGCCTTGCACCTTCCGTTCTTTTCTTTTTATTTTCATCATTGCAGCTTGCTCCTCTTTGCCATCCTGCCCCCTGGGTGCACACTCAACTTTCAACATTAGCAGCAACATGGGCGCCATGCTTAATATTTCAACAGGCGCTAGCATGACTTGCTGACCTTGCCAATGCTTGTTCTTGATAAATGTCCACAGCACCCGGAGAATCTTAATGAGTCCAGGCTTTTTGGGACATATTAACAACGGACATATCGCCGATCTGACGATCATAATTTTTCTGATATTTACAATGCGCCGCTAACAAGCATTAACGCGTGTTAGCAGCAGGTTTCCTAACGCCTCGCCTTGGATCGCTAATTAGATGCACAGTAGGCGTTCCTGAGGAAAACAGCATTGAAATTTGCGCTGATACGGCTTCACCAAATTAACAAGCCGGCAGGGGACCCGCAAACTGATGTCTGCACTCGCGCTGAGCCCCCATTATCGCCTGATTTTAACGCCTGCAAAAAAGCAGACTTAGCATTATGTACTATGAGAGGTGCATTGTGAAGTTAAATCCACACTTCAGTATCAGCGAGCTCTGCCATTATCGCTGATCATTTATCTCCTCATTTCTCACGTTGAAGGGGTTTTTGGCCGCTATCGCTGGATTTTATATTGCCATTGCACAAAGCGTTGTTAATAAAGTTCTATCATGGTGATAAAATCCAGCAATAGCCGGCTTTAGAAAAAACACGCTAAGCACGTTTAGCATTAGTTATAGCTACATGTTGTTAATATGCCCCTTTGTTTTTTTACTTATTTCTTATTGATTGTCGCTGTACCTGCAGAGCACTGGCTTAAAAAGAGCTGCGTACATAAAAGCATACTCTGGGACGCCGTGTAAAATAGAGATGTTTGTTCACCAGAAAGTGTGAGAACCCTGCAGCTTGGCTAACATGTAACGATGCCGCCTACTTCCTCTGGCAACATGAAACCAGTTAATGAACCCACATCACACAGACGGGGATGGAGAGAAGCCATGAACTTGATTCAGTTGTATGCATGAATATGTAAATGTAAATGTATTTGAGCTTGTAAAGCGCACTGCTACCCGTCTGTAGGTTTCCTGGCGCTGTATAACTCTGGGGAACCTGTCCTGGCTTTCCCTGTGGGATGGTCCCTGCTGGAAGTCCCCAAGGTGGAGCTAGGCATCCCCGGAATTGATGGGGCCATTGTGGAGATTAGGCAAGCTAATGCCCAGAGTTGCCGAGTGGAACCCCTGATTAGAGTAAGCACCGAAGCGAGAATTATCGAGTCCGCTGACCCAAGTCCACGACCCTGCCGCATCGGGAATTGAACCCTGGTCCCGGGACGACTTCTGCTCCTGGGTCTGCCGCCTCTAACCAGTGAGTCACACTACTCCCAGGAGTGAAAATTGCCAGGATCACGTTTCTGGTAGGGTTTTGCATTCTTCTTTACAATGCGGGTTTCTTTGTGTATATTTTGTATTTAGTGTTTCCATCCTAGCCCTTTTGTTTTGTCTGCCATGCTGTATGTCTGGATATTGAAGAAATAACATTTTTCTTGCTTATTCATCAAGAATGTTCAATTCTATTGAGGACACGGAGGCGAGGATTATTCTTCTCCTTCTTTAGTGACATAATCACAGCAGTCAATAAACTTTGAACAGCATGACCGGGAAGGACTGCCCCTCTATAGTATGCACCAATCACATAATATGTATAGGTTTGCATGTCTCGAACACCATACTGCTTCTTCTTTCTTTGCGAAAACCTTCAAACACAGTCCTTAAAATTGACCATTGAACCTTGAACCTCGCTGAATTCATCATCAACCTGAACCAGAACGTTAACCGAAGGAACATCTCCTCTTGACCCAATAAGGATTCCATCTTGACTCCTCAAGCTGGTTTACTCTGCTCTCCTGAAAAGAGAAGATAAGCCATAACTTACCACTCACTGACAGTATTTTCAACATGGTTACGGGTGGGAAGAAACTCCCAACATCACTATATATAACCTTAAATAAAATCACAGTTGTCAATATGAACCATTCAAATTACATAATGTCTAACAACGTTTTTAGGGTGGAATAATCCTCGCCTCCGTGTCCTTAATAGAATTGAAAATTCTTGAATCGTCAGCTAGAATTCTTTTTATTCTATGGCAGTCTACAGAGCTTTCGGCTTTTGCTAGTTCAAAGGTTACACCCCCACTGTAGATGCCACATCAACAAACGTCTTATGATAACATGTCTTAAAAGTAGAATCAGGAGACCAATCTTACGCAGTCATAATGTCCTCTAATTGAGAACCTGTAGCAAAAGCTTTAGAAGCCATAGCTCCTTTCACCGAATGGGCTCCAAAAGCCAAAGTGTCAATACCTGCCAGACCTAAAAAACCTATTGACCCACCCGGCTAAGGTTGCAGCAGAGACTGGGCGAAAAGGTCTCTATAAGGAAATCAACAACTGTCCTGCAACGTCATTTCTAAACTCTCGAGTACAATCTTCATAACATTTTAAACATTGTACAGCACACAATTTACCATGATGAGGAAACGCAGGATAAGAAACACATTTAGAATTTGATGTAGTTCTTTTTGAGATAGTAAATGGCACTCCCGTAGGACTGAAATCTCTACCTGCTAAATCCAGTGCTCGTACATCAGACACTCGTGTACAGGATATCAAACATAACAACAGAGTCAGTTTTGCAGATAGCTGTTTACGCGACAGACCAGCCAATTCCTAAGAAAACGTACAACTATAGCAACATCCCACAATTGTGAATATTGTGGTTTTGGAGAGTTCACCAACCTGATGACTCTCGCCACTTTACATACCAATGGATGTTCTCCCACCGGTTTTCCATCCACATGAGGATACCCTGCTGAAATAGCGGATCAGGAATTATTAACTGTGCAATGGGCCAAACCTTTATTCGACATTTCTGATAAAAAAAATTAACTATCAATTGGATTCCGGATCTCACAGGATCCCCCTGATGTTCAGCAGACCAACCAAGATGTTATGTCTTTGAGCATTCTAGTAGCTGGGCGTGGGTGGAGTCATGGGGTGGAGGAAGAGGCGGGGAACGAGCCGGAAAGAGTCAGTTAGAGTAGGGACAGGGACGAGGAAGGAGTGTGTTAATAAAGCTCCTTGAACATCAAGTAGGGTCTGTCATTATTGCATGCACAACACTTCAGCTGGCGACGAGGGTGGGATGAAGTAACCTGCCATCCCCACATTGAGGAAACGAGTGCCCTGTCCCTGGGCAGCACCGAGAAGTAGTCGCTGTCGCGACACGTGTGCCCCCAGAGAAGATCGCCGCCTGAGGACCCAGGCAAGCGACAGCTGTGACAGCTCCATGATCCGTCGATCGTGTGGAGCGCTGCCGAGTGAGTGCTGAAATAAGTTTGCTGCTGAGAAGTCACTTCACGCCAAAACGGGAGCTCACCCCAGATGCGTGCAACTTGGCAAGGCATCGGAAGTGACAGCAAGCGAAGCGACAGAATCGCGAGCCTACCGTGACCCCTTCGTGAAGAAGTTCCAGAGAAAGCAAGTGGAGCGCGGCTGCTACAGTGCTGCTGACAAGATCGGCGATCCGGTGAGTCTCAGTAACTGGATCGGAGTGAGGAGAATGAATGAAGTTGAAATCTCGCGGGAGCCGAGTTTTCACTAGCGGCGGCCATCTTGAAGTCAGGCAGTCCGCAGGACAATCCCTATGTGCAAATGGGAAGCGGCCATTTTGAAGTCAGGCGGCTCACGGCTCCAGCAAGTAAGCATTGGTGAATGTGAAACAAGCACTGCTAAATGCAAAACAAGCACTGGCAAATGCAAACAAGCATTGGTGAATGCGAAACAAGCAATGGTAAATGCAAGACAAGCACTGGCAAATGCAAAATAAGCTTTGGTAACTGCGAAACAAGCACTGGTAAATGCAAAAGCAAGCATTGGCAAATGAAATAAAATAAACATTGGTGAAAGAAAACAAGTTTTGGCAAACTCAAAATGGGTTTCGACAAAACGACTGGCACCAGTAAAATAAAAGGTGACGTAGCCAATCACGCTCAAGGATGTCGAATCCACCGCAAGAGAATGGCCATGCTGCCGTGGCTACCTCGACTGAACCTCGAATATCACACTTGCATCACCCTGAACCACTAATGTTGGTGGCTGGCGGAAGCATGGGCCCTCGATGGCTGGAGTGACTAGAAGATTTCGACGACTATCTTGAAGGTTCAAAGGTCACTGTAGATAGAGAGAAACTCATTACACTGCGTAATTTAGTTGGCAAAGAAGTCAGCAAAGTGATTAAAGAGCTGCCAAAAGATGACAAAGGGACTTATGCCAAAGCAAAAGAAGCGCTGAATAAGAAATTCATACACAAGAGGAACGTGGACTATGAGAGATATGTTTTTCATCAAGCTCGTCAAGACAAAGAAGAAATGATGAGCACCTTCATCTCCAGGTTACGACGACTGTCTCAGTACTGCAATTTTGATGCGTTTTCAACGGAAGATGCTATCCGACTGCGAGTGATTGAAGGCTGTCACTCCGAAACACTACGGAGGAGGTTGCTAAGAAAAAGCCATAACCTTGATGATAAAGAAGAAATGACAAGGGTACATGATCAGGCGGAGGAACACGCCAAGTGCATGGAGACAGGAAGAAGCGAGAGAAAAGAACAAGCCTTCTAGATGCACAGCACCAAGACTCACAGGAGGTCAGGTGAACAGCAGAGAAGGTCCAGACCGGCCTCTCGTCATCAACACAAAGGACGCAGACGTTATGAGTCTAGCCGGAGAGCCAAGAAGGCTGAACTTGCAAAGAAATTGGACAGGTCTAGAAAGTGCTATCGATGTGGATACGATTATCCGCATTCAGACGTCTGTCCAGCGATGGGTCAACAGTGTCACAAGTGTGGGCGCAAGAACCACTTTGAAGCAATGTGTGGAACATATAACAAAGAAAGGAGAGGTGAAATGAACAGGCGGCAGTCTGACCCCAGAAGACACCACGCCTAAGCGGTAAAAGACCGGGCGATGTCATCCTCTGGATCGTCCCGCTCCAGCCGAGACTCTCGTGAATCTCAGTGGACCAGAAGGTCAGCGAAACGATCACCGTCGAGGGAGTCCAGATCGACGTCGGCAGAGTCTAATTATACTGATGAATATGTCTGCATGGTATCAGACCCTGATCAACTAAAAAGGTATCCTCCATTGGACATAAAAGTGGGGACTCATGCGACACAGTTCATGCTTGACAGTGGGGCATCCCTGAACTACATGCCCGTGACAGAATATAACAAGATGAAATCACCACCTCACCTGAGCCCAGCACACGTAAGAGTTTTCACCTGGATGGCGAAGAAACCACTTCCATGCTTGGGCAAATTCGAAATAATTCTCACACACGAAGACAAATCGGTGACAGCATATATCCATGACATTGAAGGTCCTGAGGCGGAGTGCCTCCTCAGCCTGCCGATGGCGGAACGTCTGCGCCTGGTGGAGATTCTTTACAGAGTCAGTGATGATCCAGACTTAATCCGCAAGTTCCCCAAATCATTTACTGGGCTAGGCAAAATAAACAAATGCCAGATCCGCCTCCACATCAATGATCAAGTGCGCCCTGTGGCTCAACACCCTCGGCGAGTGCCTTTTCATCTTCAGCAAGCGGTGGAGGAGGAACATCAGGAGCTGTTACAAACTGACATTATCGAAAAGACAGATGGTCCTACGCCATGGGTGTCTCCTGTTGTCATAGTCCCAAAGAAAGGCACTCCAGACAAAGTGCGCCTATGTGTAGACATGAGACTTCCCAATACTGCCATAGAGAGAGAGCGTTACCCAGGACCCCACCTGAGTGACATGATAACCGCACAATCTGCGCGCAACTTGGGCGTTATTTTTGGGCCCAACCTGCAGCTAGATCTACATGTAAACAAGACCACTTCCACATGTATGATGCTTATCCGTATGCTGCGTAAGGTCTTACCCCTTCTCCCGGAGCAGGCCAGGCCAGAAGTAGTGCGTTGTACCATCCTAAGTCGACTTGACTATTGCAACGCACTGCTTCTGGAGGCCCCGGTAACACTTCTGAGCAAGCTGCAAAGGGTGCAGAACATCGCTGCTAAACTTGCCCTTTCTCGCCCTTATCATAGTTCTTCTACGACAGCGCTGCAAGAACTCCATTGGCTGCCGGTCCATCTGCGGGTTCGTTATAAAGCAGCTTGTATGGTGTTCAGGGCTATTCATGGCCTGGGCCCTATTCCTCTGCGACGAATGTTCGCCTGGTATTGTCCACCTCGAGCCTTACGCTCCTCGACGTCCAGACTACTGATAGTTCCGCGCTTCCAGAGAGTGAAAATGGGTGGCCGCTCGTTCAGAGTAGCGGCGGCCAAACTTTGGAACTCTCTGCCAATATCCTTGAGAAGCCTTGAAGATCTTCTGGCCTTCAGAAAGGCTCTGAAAACCCATCTCTTTCCCAGGATGGGTTGAGTTACTGTTTCCGCTGGATTATGGGTCAAAGCGCCAGGATGCCCTTGGTGGTGACAGGTTGCGCTATACAAGTATGCTACAATACAATACAATACAACAATGGAGCCCGAGTATTTTCCAAACTTGATCTGAACAAGGGCTATCACCAGCTGGAACTCCATGAGAAATCAAGATATATAACGACTTTCGCTACACATTTTGGTTTGTTTAGATACAAGAGACTAAGTTTCGGCATTTCATCAGCAGCTGAAATCTTTCAGGAAATGATTCGGCAGACCATCAGACACATACCCAAATCGCTGAATTACAGTGATGACATCCTAATATATGGGTCAAACATGCAGGAGCATGATAAGGCATTGGATTGAGTATGCCATGCTCTTCTGGAGGCCAACTTGACTCTCAATAAAGATAAGTGTGAGTTCCACTCTCAAGTTCTTTGGCCATGTGTTTTCGGGAGCCGGCATGAGGCCTGACCCGGAGAAAGTGACTGCACTCAACGCCACCAAGAGTCCCCAAGAAGACAGTGACATTCGTTCCTTTCTGGGCATGGCGAGCTATTGTGCCAGATATATCAAAGACTATGTCGCCATCAGTCATCCCCTGAGAGCTCTCACCAAGCAAGGACAAACTTTTGTGTGGAGTTCCCAATGTGAGAGGGCCTTCCGGGAAATCAAACAGGCTGTTGAGGCTGCAGACAATCTGGCATACTTTAGCCCCAAGAGAAAGACTGAAATAACATTGGATGCCAGTCCAGTAGGTCTGGGTGCCATCTTGGCCCAGTATGACAAAGACAATGATCAACGGCACATCGTGGCCTACGCCAGTTGCAGTTTGACTGAAACAGAAAAGGCCTACTCTCAACCAGAGAAGGAGAGTCTCGCAGTTGTCTGGGCTTGTGAGCACTTTCACGTCTTCATCTATGGCAAACATTTCACCATGATAACAGATCATCAGGCGTTGGTCACCATATTTGGCAACCCTAATGCCAAAATGCCACCTAGGATAGAACGTTGGGGCCTGCGCCTACAGGAATACACATACACAATCATACACAAACCGGGGAAAGGGAGAATCCGGCGGACTACATGTCCCGACTCCCTCAGGAATCCCAGGCCTCGCCTCCGTCAATTGCTGAAGAATACATCCATTTTGTAGTAGGATCAGCCCGACCCCCTGGCCATTCCCTTAAAGGCAATCCAGGAAGCCACTGCCCAAGATGGCGTTCTTCAGAAAGTCATGTGCCGACTGCGTACCCATCGATGGAGACACGACAGTGAGGAGGAGCAGACCGATCCTCAGGTCCGCCAAGAAATGCAGGCGTTCAGACACATCCGTGAAGAGCTATCTGCCACCTCGGTGGGGCTCCTCCTGAGAGACCATCGGAGTGTCATCCCGAGGCAGTTACGACAAGGAGTCATTAACCTGGCTCATGAAGGTCACCGGGGAGTGGTTGCAACCAAAAGAAATCTCCGTGAGCGAGTCTGGTTCCCGCTGCTTGATACCATGGTGGAGGCCACCCTCAAAGACTGCCCCCAGTGTCAAATAGTCAGCCATGGAAAAGCCCCGGCCCCGCTTCAAATGACTAAGCTACCAAATGGAATCTGGCAAGAACTAGCCATGGACTTTTACGGACCTCTTCAATCGGGCAAGTATGTGGTGGCTATCATGGATGAGTACTCAAGGTTTCCGACAGCCCAATTCGTGCCCTCCACTAATGCCTCCTGCACCATCGCAGTTCTTGATGAGGTGTTTACCACCTGGGGTGTCCCAAAGGAACTCAAAACAGACAATGGTCCTCCTTTTAATGGCCAGGAGTTTAGTGAATTTGCACGACACTTTAACTTTAGAAATCGAAAGATCACGCCTCTGTGGCCACAGGCTAATGGCACTATTGAGAGGTTCATGGCAACTCTGAAGAACACATTCAAACAAGCCATGCTTGAAAAGAAGGACTTGCAAGTTGCCCTCAACGAAGTCTTGCAAGCCTACCGGACTACCCCACATGCCACCACAGGAAAGTGCCCGGCCAGTCTCATGCTGGGGCGACCCATCAGAACCAGAATCCCGACGTGGGAAGGTGCTCTGCGACCAGTGTCTCCGACACATGTCCACCAAGAGGTGGCTCTTGCTGATCGCACCAATAAGAACAAGATGAAATCATATGCGGACCATCGACAGCGAGCCAAGTCTCCTTCCTTGCAGACGGGGGACTGTGTGGTGGTCAAACAAGAACAATCCTGCAAGACAGATTGCCGGTTCAAAGACGAACCGTTGGTTATCACCCAACAAAAGGGAACCATGGTCACTGCGGCATCAGACAAGAGAAATATTACCAGAAATGTGTCACTTTCAAAAATGCACGCCGGGCCTGAAGGAGGCTCTTGAACAAGATGGAGACATACCAGACACACAAGGACCCAGTCAAGTGGGCACAATCCAAAGACTTGATCAGCAGACTGAGGCTGAATTGGATGCTGGCGGTATGAGTCTGCGACCGAGAAGGAACATTCACAGACGTAAAAGACTGATTGAAGAACTTGAATAAAGTTAGTTCATTCTTTTGTTAACAACGGGGGAGATGTTATGTCTTTGAGCATTCTAGTAGCTGGGCGTGGGTGGAGTCATGGGGTGGAGGAAGAGGAGGGGCACGAGCAGGAAAGAGTCAGTTAGAGATGGGACAGGGACGAGGAAGGAGTGTGTTAATAAAGCTCCTTGAACATAAAGTAGTGTCTTTCATTATTGCATGCACGACACTACACAACCTACTTACACCAAACTGACTCGTATTGCTTATGAGTAGCGGAAACCCAAGATTGAGACAGGAAAAACATTGCGTCCGCCAAAAATTCCGGCACTTGCCAACGTCTCCTGAAGTTTCCATGCCATGAGGGGCAACTGTTCCTGAACCACTAGCTGATGAGATTGACCCAGAGGGTCCATCAAAATCTCTGGGAACTACCTCAGACGTAGAGGAGAAGCACACGACAAGGCCAGTGCTGTGGAAAACCATGATTGTGCTCTCCAACAAGGGGATATCAACATCACCTCCGCCTTCTGCCTGCGGATCTGCGCCAATCCTCTCTCGATCATGACGAATGAAGGAAATGCATACAGCATACCCATGTCCATGATTGAAGAAATGCGTCTGACTTGATCGCCAGAGGATCTGGCCGCCAACTGTAAAACTGAGGCAGTTGTATATTCAGTATGAAGGCAAACACATCTATCAAATAAGGGCCCCATCTGTTGTTCTATTTTGGGAATATTTTGGGGTGTAGTTTCCAGTCGCTGGAATCTCGCAGGAATCGTGAGTTCCAATCTGCCACCACATTGGTTTAGATGGCAGTAGTGACAGAAGTCCTTGAGTATTTCCTCTAATAGACTCGATCTTGTGCCACCCAGACGATTGATGTATCTCACTGCCGGTGCGTTGTCCACTAGCAGTAGAATACAATAACTCGCCTTCTGTGGTGAAAGTGTCCTGAACGCAAATGAGCTCAGTAACAGTTCCAGACAATTTATATGGAGTTTCAGTTCCTCTGTGGACCTTCTGCCCCATCTCCACACAGCTGCAACTGGCTCTCCAGCCACATCTGCTGGTATCCGATTCTATCACTACTTCCAGGACTGATGCAAAAATGGCCTTGCCATTCCATGCGCCCATGTGTTCTAACCACCAAGAAATTCCTGTCCTGGCTTCCGCGTTTAAAAAAATCTGTTCTGTGTAGCTGAAGCCCTTGCATAAATGCATGATCTTAATCCTCTGGGGTGCCCTGTAATCAAGGGGACCCAGGAATATAGCTTGAATCAATGAGGCTAGATGGCCTACTAACCTGGCTAATGTCCTGAAGGATACATTAGATATATTTACTTCTTGATCGCAATTCTTTTTTTCAATGGAAGTAATACTGTGCCTTTATTGAGTCCACTTGGAACCCCAAAAAACTCCATCAATTGCGCTGGAGTTAGAATAGATTTGACTGAGTTGATGACGAATCCCAAATCCTGTAGGAGTTGAGTCGTCCATGATAGATGTCGAAGAACTGTACTCACTCTCTGTGCAATTATGAGGATGTCGTCCAAATAAATGATGAATCCCACCCCTCTCTCCCTCCAGAATTGATAATGATATGCAGAGTAAGTGTTCCCGTGCAAAAAGGGCCTGAATGCAGGAGCCTGTGTGCACAGGGGCTAGCAAGCGATGATGGTGTGTGCAACTGTATGGACTCTGCCATTTATGACTCTGGACTCTGTTTCAGACGAGGGACCTGGTGGACTGCAGTGTATACCGGCACATGTTTGGAGGCACACTGGTGGCAGCAGGTGAGCAGTGAGGCCTGAGTCCGCAGTGTCGGCACTCTTTCTCTCTCTCTCTCTCTCTCCCTCTCTCTCCCTCACTCTCTCTCTTCCTCTCTTTCTCTCTCTCTCACTCTCCCTCTCCCTCTCTCTGTCTCCCTTTCTTTCTCTCTCTCTCCCTCTCTTTCTCTCTCCCACCCTTTCTCTCTCTCTTTCTCTCTGTCTCTCTCTTTCTCTCCCTCTCTTCCTCTCTTTCTCTCTCCTTCTCTCTCTCTCTCTCACTCTTTCTATCTATCTCCCTCTCTTTCTCTCTCCCCCTCTCTCTCTCTTTCACTCTCTCTGTACTTTGATGGGTGCATGACACACCTTCTTATCTGTATTTCCGTCTTGCATGCAGGACGTTTTATTTGGATTATATGCTATGAATGTATGATTTCCATTTGGCTTCTGCCGGTTGACGTCGGACTTTACACCAGGTCAGTGCAGGTGTTAGTTTCTTGCTGCTAATGCGCATTTTCGCCTGTTTTGTGATCTTATCGCCGATCTGGCTGGTCATTGAGAATGTTGTGGAATTATGGTGTCGCAGCTCGGGAACGCCTACTCTGCATCATTTTTCGCGATAGTTGCCGGGGTCATCCGTTGTGATGGTTTTGAGGATGCTACCGCAGGAAAACTGGTGATATTGGCTGTTAGCACCAGCTTGTGAATGGGGCGATAACTTTATTGCAATTTTTTCTGCGCTAACGTGCCGATAACTCCTTGAGAATATGCCCCTAAATCTTTCTGGGTGATAAGTTACCTCTATAAATCTGCTGCAAGTAGAAAGAAGCAAAACTTTGAAAAAATATAGTTCTACCAAAACAGATGTGTTATAATTATTTGTTTAAGTATCTCACGTGCATATTCGGAATGTGAAATGTGTTGTTTGTTCTGGGGTGTTCATGTAGCTTGGATGTTAACTACATAACCTTTTCTGATAGATACATCTGCCGTGTGGATTCCTCACCTTGTGAATATCCCCTTGCGTCAGCAACATTCGGAAATTCTTTCGTAGCCTCGCGCCGACGTGGACTTGGACGTCACAGAGACACGGCCTCGCACACGACTCCGCTGACGTCACCGACGCCTATAACAGGCTCACGCCGGCGTGATGACATCAGTTCCCTTTTTTCTGCGTCATCGACGCTAACGGTTATCGGGAATCTCAGTAGCCAACTGATACTTTGTTGTCTGTTTGTTGCCAATTTCTGCTTCTCTGTATCCTGTCTCTTCGACGATGACTTCAAAGAAGACCGGCTTCAAGCCCTGCAGAGAGTGCGGTAAAATGATGTCTATTACCGACCCACACAGCGACTGCATCTGGTGCTTGAGTTCTGACCATGATGTAGAGGATTGTTCTTCGTGTAAGAAGATGAACCCGAAGGCCCTGAGGGAGAGAGAGGCGAAGCTCCTGGTGGCTAAGCTGAAAGCTAGAAAGGAGAAATCGTCGAGGTCTCGTTCTCGAAGGGCGAGGTCGAGGTCGAGATCGAAGTCGAGGTCTGGATCTCGAGGGAGGTCGTCTTCGAAGTCAACTTTGGATCATGTTTCGAAGAAGAAGAAACATAAGAAGAGGAGACATGAGTCCCGACATCGTTCCGGTAAGGAGTCGGGATCGAGGTCGAGATCACCGAGGAAGGTACGTTCGAAGATTGTTACTCTTGATGTTTCGGATCCTGAGCCTGAAGGTGAGGCCTCACCATCGGAGTCGCGGGTGCAATCTCCAACTCCGGCTCCGAATCCGTCTCCGAATCCGTCTCCGGCACCGTCCCCGGCCCGAGAAGAGGAAGATGTTCAGGAGGATGTGGATTCCGCGCCTATCGAAGAGCCGAATCCGAGCACTCCTCAAGGCCAGCCTGAGGGTTTTCAACCACACTTTCCAACCCCAGGCCAGGACCCATGTGCGTTTTTGAATGCAATGTATGGCGTCTTTTCAAGGGCGTGGTACCCCTCTGGTGCACCTTCGGGTCCCATGGGTCCTCTGGCTTTTAATTTAGGAGTTCCTCACTCCTATCCTCCGGCTCCATTTATGCCTTACATGCCGACTCCGACGCCGCCTTGGCATTTTCCAGCTCCACCGAAGCCATCGACGCCGATCCCGACGTCACCTGCTCCGAGTCGTCCTCGAGCACATCCCTCTGAGCCATCGAGTTCGATCCCGACGTCGATACCAAATCCGTCGGAACCGTCAAAATGAGATCCAGAAGGGAGGCTCAACGCCTTTTGGAAGAACGGAGATTCTTGGATTCACATTCTGATATGGAAGAAGGTGAATTGGATGAGGATTGATTTGAGGAGTTGGCGGACACAGGAAGCCTAGATTTCTCTCCAGAGTGGGAATTGCCCTCAGGATCTAGTACACCTTCTAGGGATATTCAGCCCTATCATTTAGTCATGAGGAAGGCTGCTGATCTCCTTAAATTGACTTTGCCAACTGCGGAATTTAAATCTAATATTCTGACTGAAGTCCTGCGTTCTCCAAGTTCAGTAGTGGAACCTCTTCTTCCTTTTAATGATGCTCTGACAGAGCCCATTTTGGAGATATGGAAGAAACCATTGTCAGCTCCTGCTGTTTCTAAGAGTGTAGCCAGGAGGTACAGGGTTGCCCCTGAGGACCCTGCCTTTTTGACCCCTCACCCTTCACCTGAGAGCTTAGTCATCCAGGCTGCATGTTCTAAGAAGAATGTTAGTGCTTTTCCCCAGGTTCCATGTGAAAAGGAGGCAAAGAAGCAGGATCAGGTGGCAAAAAAGAGCTTCTCCTCTGCTAGTATGGCATTAAAGTCGACAAATGCCACTTGTCTGATGGGGAGGTATATGCATGCCCTTATGGACTCTTTACGTGTTCTTGCTCCAAAGGTTCCTGATGCTAACAGGAAGGACTTTGAGGAGGTGATCTCAGACGCACAGGCAGCAGCTCGCCAGGTGATTCAAAGGGGTCTGGACACTGCAGACTCTGTGGCACGCATCATGGGCACTGCTGTTGCTACTAGGAGATCTGCCTGGTTAAAATCCTCTGACTTTTCGGCGGATGTTCAGGCTACGTTGTTAGATCTTCCCTTTGATGGGTCTGGCCTCTTTGGGAAGAAGGCTGATGCGGCCCTTGAGAGATTTAAGGACAGTAGAGCAACTGCCTTTAGGTCTTCAGATAAGAGGCTCTTCAACTGGCAGAAGATTCAGGTGTTTTGGTCGCTCTTCATTTCGGAATTTCCTGCAAGCCCAGCAGCAGCAGCAACAACAGCAGCAGCAGCAAAATTCCTTATACAGATCATATAGGGGAAAGCAGAGAGCACGTCCTCCTGGGCGTCAGGTCTCTACCTCCTCCTCCTCCTCCAACCCCCCTGCCCCAGAGAAGCAGCCCTAGATCCGCCATTCAGGATCATGTGGGTCCGGTTGGGGGCCGCCTTACCCATTTTCTACAGGATTGGGAATCGGTTACATCAGATCTTTGGGTTCTCAATCTTGTAGAAAATGGGTATGCCCTTCCCTTTTGGGAATTCCCTCCCAATTACCCTCCTTGCCAAGGTTATTGCACGGAGGAACATCTGTTGCTTCTTCAGGAGGAAGTACAGACTTTATTAAAAAAGGGTGCAATAGAGGTGGTCCCAAGAGCAGGAAAGAAGTCAGGGATGCTACTCCCGGTATTTCCTGATTCCAAAGAAGGATGGCAGACTTCGTCCAATCCTGGATCTCAGGATCTTGAACCTCTATCTCAAACAGCAGACATTCAAGATGCTCACCCTTGCCCAGGTTCTTCAGGCGCTGCAAGAAGAAGATTGGATGGTGTCGCTCGACTTGCAGGATGCTTACTTTCGCATCCCAATTCTGAAGTCGCACAGGAGGTATCTCCGTTTTACGGTGGGATCGCAGCACTACCGGTTTGCGGTCCTTCCGTTTGGACTTACTACTGCACCTCGAGTCTTCACCAAGGTGATGGCAGTGGTGGCGGCGCATCTCAGGAGATCGGGGAATCCAGTATTCCCTTATTTGGACGACTGGCTGATCAAAGCGGAGTCGTCAGAGAGAGTGCTCCATCATCTGCGAGAGACAACCCAGTTGTTTTACAGGTTGGGTTTTTCGATAAATGTACCCAAGTCTCACCTGGTGCCCTCCCAGCGCAACCTGTTCATAGGTGCTGTACTGGACACAACTGTATGTCGTGCATTCCCTCCTCCCCAAAGGATTCGCGACATTCAGGGAATGATTCCTTTATTTTACAATGGAGCGGTTGTTCCAGTCCTGAAGATCCTTCGCCTGCTCGGTCTGATGGCTTCATGCATTCTGTTGGTCAACCATGCACGCTGGCACATGAGGGCGCTCCAGTGGTGCCTCCGCAGGCAGTGGTATCAGCACAACAGAGATCTCAGGGAGTCGGTGAGGATCTCCTGGGAAGCTGCGGCGGATCTATCTTGGTGGGGCGTGGAAGGCAATCTGTCTCAAGGAAAGCCTTTTCAGTTGCCTCCATTGGTGGCCACAGTGATAACGGATGCATCCACTCTAGGGTGGGGTGCTCATCTGGGGGATCTGGAGGTCAAGGGTCTTTGGTCTCCGGAGGAAAGGTTGCTTCACATCAACCTTCTAGAATTGTGGGCGATACGTTTGGCGCTCAAGGCCTTCCTCCCTTCCCTTCGCGGTCGTTCGGTCCAGGTCCTGACAGACAACACGACCGCGATGTGGTACATCAACAAGCAGGGAGGAGTAGGGTCGCAGTGTCTCTGCAGAGAGGCTCTGCGTCTCTGGTCCTGGGTTCAGGACCATCAGATTTGTCTGATGGCGAATCATCTGGCCGGGGTTCTGAACGTTCGTGCAGACAGTCTCAGTCGGCAGTTCTCTGCCGACCACGAGTGGAGGCTTCACCCGGAGGTGGTTCACGACATCTTTCAGATGTGGGGGACTCCTCGGGTGGACCTGTTCGCTACTCGCGAGAATGCTCACTGCCTGTCATTCTGCAGTCTCCAGTTTCCGATGCAAGGAGCCTTGGGGGACGCGTTTCAATTGAGTTGGAGAAGTCAACTCTTTTACGCGTTTCCTCCCATACCTTTGATTCCTCGGGTTCTGAGGAAGATTCGCCAAGACCGGGCCCAAGTCATATTGGTCGCCCCGGACTGGCCAAGAAGGGTGTGGTATACAGATCTTCTCCACCTCTCCTCTCACCCACCGCTCCGTCTCCCTCTCAGGGCAGACCTTCTCTCTCAGATGGAGGGGCAGGTTCTATACCCCCACCTCCAGACATTGCACCTTCATGCCTGGAGATTGAACGGGGCAACCTGAATTCCTTTTCCCTCCCACCTGACGTTGTGGATGTCATCTTATCTGCCAGGCGTGACTCCACTAAGTCTATCTATTCTTATAGATGGTCGAAATTTGTCGCGTGGTGAGGGGAAAAGTCTATAGACCCTTTGAGGGCCCATTTGTCTGACGTTCTCCAGTTTGCCCTTTCTTTGGCGCAACAGGGACTTGCGGTTGCCACGGTGAAGGGTTACCTTTCAGCGCTGTCGGCATTTCTCTGTTTGCCTGACCAGCCTTCTCTTTTTAGGTCTCCTGTGGTTTTGAGGTTTTTGAAGGGTCTCACTAATAAGTTCCCTCCTTCACCTTTTATTGTGCCTCAGTGGGATTTAAATCTTGTATTGACCTCTTTGATGGGTGCTCCCCTTGAGCCTCTTTATAAATGTCCCATGAGGCTTCTTACTCTTAAAACAGTCTTCCTCGTTGCAATAAACTCGGCAAGGAGGGTAAGTGAGCTTCAAGCTCTTAGTTTCAAGCCCCCTTTCTTGACCATTCATGCTGATCGAATGGTTCTCAGGACCAGGGCTGCTTTTCTGCCTAAGGTGGTAACTCCTTTCCATCTAGGACAGTCTATTACCCTTCCTACTTTCATCCTCCCCCTCACCCTTCTAAGGAGGAAGAGAGACTGCACCGTCTGGACCCTAAGAGGGCGGTGTCCTTTTACTTGGACAGATCCAAGGACTTTCGTTTGGAAGACCAGCTCTTCATTGGTTTTGCTGGCTGCAAGAAAGGAAGAGCGGTCCATAAAAGAACTTTATCAAGATGGATCGTCCTCTGCATAAAGATTTGCTACTCTTTGGCCGGTAAGCAACCTCCAGAGGGTATAAGGGCTCATTTTACAAGGGCTAAGTCTTCAACCTCAGCATTGGCTAGAAGTGTTCCTGTGGAGGATATTTGTAGGGCTGCAACTTGGTCTTCCCTCCACACTTTCGCGAAGCATTACTGCTTGGATTCCGAAGTGAGGAGGGACGTCCACTTTGCGCGTTCTGTCCTTCAGGATTTCCTGGTTTAGAAGAGTGGACACCCTCCTCCGGAAGTGGGGACTGCTGTGGGACTCTATTCACAAGGTGAGGAATCCACACGGCAGATGTATCTATCAGAAGAACAAGTTACTTACCTTCGGTAACGCTTTTTCTGGTAGATACAATATCTGCCTGTGGATTCCTCACTGACCCACCCGCCTCCCCGTTGTCCACTCTTCTATGCCAGAGTATCTATATTGTTTTTACTTTATTGTCAAGGAGATTTTACAACTGCTTTTCTGCATTTGCTTTACACTGTGTGTTTTGCGTTGACTATTGTGTACTGTGTATACTATGTACATTCCTACTGTCATTGGTCCGTCCGTGTGCCTCGATGGCACGGAAAAAAGGGCGGAACTGAAGTCATCACGCCGGCGTGGGCCTGTTATAGGCGTCAGTGACGTCAGCGGAGTCGTGTGCGAGGCCGTGTCTCTGTGACGTCCAAGTCCACGTCGGCGCGAGGCTACGAAAAGAATTTCCGAATGTTGCTGACGCAAGGGGATATTCACAAGGTGAGGAATCCACAGGCAGATATTGTATCTACCAGAAAAAGCGTTACCGAAGGTAAGTAACTTGTTCATCAGTTCAGTTGCTATTGGGACTTGGTGAATAGATGTTTCATCTTGTAGATGTAATTAATTTCAATAAAGAAGAAGCTGTAAAATCTCTGCTCTTGACTCAGAGGATCTTCTTTACATTGGCGACGATCTGGCAGAAAAGACAAAAAAGAACCCCTACATCTACATCCGATGACGAAAGAAACGTCATAACACGGCTGACTTCGCAACTAAAAGGTACTGTTTGCGCTAAGTTCCCCAAGTTGCTTTATACCTGGCATTTCCTTTCAGCCTCTTTATCCAAGCATAAAATAACTTTTCTAACACTTACCTGCTTGTGCCCGCTCTGCTTCGCGGATGGCATTTCTCAACATCGTCATCGTGAACATTGTATCAGGGAGTTACCGTGGCAACCTTCATTGATTCGTGCTCACCAGTGCTCATCACATTGTCTCTGTCTCCATGGTAACTCGGTGATCTTCATCACAGTGCCGCGCACTTCGATCGCAGAAAGCCTACAGAGACACTCATCTAAAACAGAGGCACGCACAGGCACATGCGCATCTGTAACTTTATCCCCAGCAACGAGAATAACAAAATGAAAATACAACGTGCTGACTGTTTCTCTATCAATTATCTCTACGTGTGCCTTTCTTCGCTGAGGAGCACCCCTCACCAAAATGGAAGATCTTCACTTAGTCTGATTCCTGTGGTTACAGCGGTATTCATTTACTATTAAAATATAGTATTTATTTAGTTTGCATGAAGAATATGTAGTATGCCCACAAGCCGAAATATGCAAATGAAGGAATACTAGTTCTACTCAACTACCCTTCAAATACATGATGAACACTTAAATTGATTGCTAAAAGAAGACTCATAGTATTCTAGAAGAATAGTATTTGAAGCTTAGTAGTATTCTGTTAGGGTTTATTTGCAGCTCTTGTGCTATTTCAAGAACATAATCTAGTCTAATTGATTGTGACCACTGTCTAAAGACTAGTGGTATTCTTTGTGAGCAATATTTGAATACTAACGGCAATGATTGTGAAGAGTCAAGTAAGACTAGCAGAATTTAAAGTGAATGTTAATTGAACACTAGTTGCAATAATTCTGATTAATTTATAGCAATTTTATTCATTTGGTTGCTTGCACAAGGCTTCTTTTAATGATGGCTTGTTGGACTAAATTTTATGTGTTACATATCTTGGGAGTCAATGAATCTAATACGCCTGTTACAAACTAATAAGTCATGCATTTAGTAAGCATTTTATAATTGTGGTATGTGAGAAGACCGGAGCAAGAGATCGTAGCAGAAGGACAAAGCACAGGAGTCGACTCAGACATACACAGGATTGTACCAGGAGACCGCTCCTCCTGCAAGTAGAGAGCCCGTTGAATTGACGAGAACCTGACTGAATTCCCACTTGGTCCATGACAAGACAGGATCACCCCCGTTTGTTTTCAGGTTACCCAAAATGAGCAATTGTGCAAAATTCAATTAGTTGTCAGATAAAAAAGTAATTGTTCTAATTCCCCCGTGTTGATTGTCCACCAGACTCCATTCATGTTAGAACTTATAAAAGCAATTCACTAACCACGTTTGTACAAGCAGTTTATGGCATTGACTTGCACATTTAGTTTGAAAGGAAATGCAGTTGGACACAAAAGTGTGTGATATGACGTTTCAATGATATTTGCCTATGGAAGAGCTATTGGCTTTGCAAATATGTTTTAGCCATGTTGTGCATTAGCTAGTGGTATGGAGTGTTGCGAAGAGTGGAATAGAGTGTTGTAGAATGGAGTGGTAGATAGTGTCATGTATTGGAGTGAGAGTGGAGTCACGTAGAGTGGTGTACAGTGGAGTGGCATAGAGCAGAGTTACTAATCTGTTGCTGCATAGTGGAAGTCCTTATGTGAAGGTTGATGGGTCACCTTTCTGTAGCCTATTGCTGTATTTGAGTTTTAAATGGAGTCAAACCTTCACTAAACCAGTGTCAACAACAATAAAAATGCCAAAATATTAAATGCAAAAATATGTCACAAAATTTGCTTTTCTTACTATATAATTTAGTTAACTATGCCCCATGATTTGGTCCTCCCCAGCTGCATAATTCCAGTGGCCCCTACATAGATTGACAATTTCTTGAGATAATGGAAATACAGTTGCCTGTTGATTCTCAAATATTTATCAACAGCAGTGAATATGAAGAAAAATGTTTAGTGCACATTATTGTTACAAGAATGTGTTGTGAGTGGGTGATGGTATAGTGAGCAAGAAGCACAGTGGCTTTGAGTAGGGTTTGGCAAAACTGAGAGTGATATTGAGTGGTTTTGTTAATGACTGCTGATTAGTACTTTAACTGGCCTACAATGCAGTAGGCATTTCTTCTTATTTGATTTTTTTAATGGTCTGCATTTGGTAAACAAAAACGTATTTCTGAGATATGCAGGTGAGGAGTACAAAGGGAAAGTGCCAGAGAATTAGGTGTTTTGAGTTATGCGGTCAATGTTGCTGCTACTCACTTGGTTTTAAAATATGAGTTTCACTTACCTTTTTAGCAACCATTCTTACTTTGAAATGTTCTTATTTTTCAGACCAGTAGCAGGGCAATCTGACGAATAGCTGTAAAAATTGACAAGGAGATATAAGTGATTTACTAATGTAAAAAAGTATTTTGTAAATAGGCACATAACATTGTGAATTCAACTTCTTAAGCATAAACTTAGACAGAAGGTGTGGTTGAGTTCCACTAACCATACACCATATTATGGCATATTGAGTGGTGAATATCATACATTTATTACACAGTCACCACAGTTTAGTTCTAGTTCGACCAGAGTTTCCATAGGAAAGGCATTTTTCTTTTCTTTAATAGACTTGAAACCATGTCAGTAAAAACATTTTTTTTTAATACAATCACTTTGGCTTCATCATGGAAAGTTATGCAGAAATTATTCCAAAATTGATCAGCAAAATGTTAGAACTTTATAGAGAAAACCTGCTTTTGGTTATTTGGTGTAGACCTGTACAGCCATTTTTGAGAAATTAGCATCAAAATGGAGATCATGGTGAGCTGGTCTCTTGTCTTCATGGTCTAATGCCTCCGCTGTCGGAGTCTACACATGACCTCACTGCAACGGGTTCAAATCACAATCCACTTAGCCTTTTATCCTGAGGTTGATAAAATGAGTACCATTGAGTTGGGTAACAATAAACATCTATTGACCAGCAATAAGATACCTTTTCGCTGAACGTGGGCATTACAAATGTACATGTTATGTTAGGGCAAACACCAGTTAAAACTTAAAAATAACTGAACTATTGGTGCCAGATAATCTGCGATTGGCCGATTCAAAGTGGAAGGGTGGACCCTGATTGGCTGGCCACAAAAATGAATGTTGGGTCAGCCATCTCAATCCTCAAGTCCTGAAGGGGGAAGAAAAACATGAAAGCAAAGAAATGTGAAATACTGGGTGAATCTTTAACTTAGGTGGTAGTTTCAATCGATAGGAGACCTGATTAATTCTTTCTTCAACTGGATAAGGCCCAATAAACCGGGGTTGGAATTTCCGATTACCTTTTAATCTTAAAATCCTCGTGCTCAGCCAGACACGATCTCCCGTGGCTAAAGAAGACCCTTCTTGTCTTTTTCGATCTGCGTAGCTCTTATACTTTTCTTTGGCTATTTTTAGATTGTCAACTGCCCTTTGCTGTATTTGATTTAAATGCGAGACTACCTCTTTTACTGCTGGGACTGTTAAATCTGTTTGTCGAATAGTCACATTAGGGTGCCTGCCATAGTTTAAGTAAAAGGGCGAGTACCCCGTGGAACTACTCTTCGCAACACTGTGGGCAAATTTTGCCTACCACAGATAATCCGACCAATTTCCCTCCTCCTTTAACAGAAATAGCCGTAGGTATTGCTCTAGTTCTTGGTTCACCCTCTCTGTCTGCCCATCTGTCTCTGGGTGATAGCTAGTGGAGAATCGAACCTCTGTTCCCAAACCTTCCATAAAGGCCCTCCTGAAATGGGATACAAACTGGGAACCCCGGTCCGAGATAACTATTTTAGGTATTCCATGTATCCTGACTATCTGGGAGCTGAAATGGGCGGCTAACTGTTTACCAGAAGGAACCCCTTTTAAAGCTGTGAAATTGGCCATCTTGGAAAAGGCGTCTACCACTACTAAGATTGTATTGAAGCCCTGACTATTGGGTAAGTCTGTGATGAGATCTAGCATGACTGTATGCCATGGGTATGGGGGCGTGGGTAAGGGTTGCAATAACCCCTTCAGAGCCTGCCATTCAGATTTTCCCTGAGCGCAAATCTCACAGGACGTAACATACTTTTCAATATCTGAAGTCATCTTCAGCCACCAATAGTGTCTCTTAATTAACTCCTCAGTCTTGGCTTCTCCCTTGTGCCCAGCTAGTTTGTCATCGTGACATTCGCGCATCACTTGCTGTTGTAATTCCGTAGTGGGAATATACAAGGCATTTTGATGATAGGGCAACTGTCAAATGATCTTTCTATTCAAGTCTTCTTTTGCCCAAACTTGCATAACTTCTGGACTCATAACTTCTGCTATAGTTTCTTCCAGGCTGATTGAGGTCGTAGCTCCAATGATCTTTGCACCTCAAATGATTGGTTGAATCTCTGTAAAAGTTTTCTGAGTTTCCGTGCCTAACCTGGATAACGCATCTGCCTTTCCATTTTGAGCTCCAGGACGATATGTGATTACGAAATCGTAGTCTGAAAAATACAAGGACCATCGCAATCGTCTGGGTGTAAGAGTTCTGGCAGTCTTTAGGAATTTTAATATACGATGATCTGTAAACACCGTCACCTGATGTTGGGCTCCCATCAAGTAATGTCGCCACTCCTTGAAGGCATCTTTAATAGCTAGTAGCTCCTTCTCGGTGATGGTGTAATTGATCTCTGCCTGGGTCAGTTTTCTAGATCGATAAGCGACCTGGTGCAATTGACCTGTGGTTTTGTGTTGTTGGGATAAAACTCCTCCCACAGCTTGGTCTGACGCATCCATCTCTACATAGAAGGGTTCAGTAGGATCCGCATGTAACAGGACCGGCACTGTGGTGAAATCCTTCTTCAAAGATCGAAAGGCTTCCTCTGACCCTTTTGACTATTCGAACTTGATTCCTTTTCTCAGCAATTTAGTAAGAGGGAGAATCCTCCTGGAGAACTCACTAATAAATCTCCGGTAAAAATTAGCAAATCCGATGAAACTTTGGACTTCTTTTACACTTGCAGGGGATTTCCAATTCGTTACCGCTTCAACCTTTCGTTGATCCATCAGAATTCCGGAAGGCGAAAGAACAAAACCCAAGAACTCCACTTGCGAAACGTTGAAGGCGCATTTTTACAATTTTACGAACAATTTATTCTCCCGTAGCTTCCTCAACACTCCTTTCACTTGCTCACGGTGTCTGGTTTCATCAGATGAATATATTAAAATATCATCAATGTACACTATTGCGCACTGATCAATAAATTCTTTCAGGATGTCGTTAATGAAATGCTGAAAGGCAGCGGGAGCATGGCACAATCCGTAAGGCATCACCTGGTATTCAAAAAGCCCAAACCGAGTCCGGAACGCCGTCTTCCACTCATCCCCCTCGTGCATTCGAACTAAACGGTTTGCACCTCTCAGGTCCAATTTTGTGTAAATCTGTGCTCCCTTCACTTGGTCCAGGAGCACCGATATTAATGGCAGGGGATATCGATTTTTCTTGGTTATTTTATTGATGGCTCTGTAGTCGATACATGCTCGTAATTCTCCCTCCTTCTTCGGCACGAAAAATAATGGAGATGAGACAGGGGACTGAGAGGGCCGAATGAACCCGTTGGCCAAGTATTTATCCAAATACTCCTTCAAGTGTTGATGTTCTTTCTCCGTCAGGGCATAGACACGGCTACATGGCAGATTAGCACCCGGTTCCAAATCTATTTTGCAGTCATATACTCGATGTGGAGGTAACTGTTCAGCTTCCACTTCGTTGAACACGTCCTCGAACTCTTTGTACTCTTTGGGTATTTCCTGGATATTTATTACACACATGGAATGCCCAGTTGAACACAAAGAAAAGGCCGGATTGCTCTCCAAGGGTTTCTCCTCAATACCAAAACAGTTCTCGTGGCAGTAACTCGAGTCCATCGCGATGGTTCTGGAACTCCAGTTGATCGTAGGATTATGTTCGGTGAGCCACGGGAGTCCTAGAATTAATTGAAACTGGGGAGAATCAATAAAGTTGAACTGAATCTTTTCCTTTGACCATCACTAGAGATCAGCTGAATTCGTTCTGTGTGGCTCACAATTGGACCTGACGATATGTTTGTTCCGTCCACCGCCCGAACGGGCTCGCTCTTAGTCTTCTTGATTGCTTGGATGCCCACCTTGGCTGCAAACCTTAGGTCACAAAAGTTCCCTGTGGCTCCGGAATCTATCATGACCGATACCTCCGTTAGGGTTGTTTGCCTGAATCTCACCTCCATGGACAGGTTTAGATGTGGGGCCGCTGATTGCAGTGTATTCGCTACTCGATGTTCTTTTGGAGTTACTTCTTGAATCGCACCCTCCCGTTCAACTCCTCCCACAGGTGGTGCCGCTAGTTTTCCTTCGGCTTTCTAACGAAATGCCCCCCTGATACGCAGGACATACATAAATGACTAGTTCTTTGTTTGTCCTTCTCTTCCATAGAAAAGGGCCCTCTTATTGTTCCGATCTGCATAGGTTTCGTCCCTTGTTGAGTTTCGGAACTTCTCGTGCTATCAGGTCGAGCTCTGTCGAATCTTGGAGCTATTACTCTAAGGTATTTTTTCTTTTCCCCTCTTCTCTCGCCCTGTCGGAAATCTATCTCCAAAACCAAGTCTATTAGCGCTGAGATCTCGGTGGGTCGGTTAGGAATTTGGGCCAACGTATCCTTTAGTTCATCTCTCAGACTGCGATAAAACACTGCCGCTCTCTTACTTTCTGACCAGTCAGTCTCCACCACCAGCTTGTTGAACTGAGCCAGGTACGCTATCAGATCTCGATTCCCTTGTCGCAAGTCAAGTAATTCGTTATCCACCACTTGAGATATCCTTCGTCTGTCAAATATCCGAAGAAATTCTTGTTTAAATTCTTCAAAGTTTCTTAACAGAGGATCATCCCGGGAGACTAGGGGCATTGACCATGAAGCTGCATCTCCACTTAGATAAGAGAGTATGAAAGCCACTTTGGACTGCGCTTCAGGGAATATCGAAGGCCGGCACATAGAGTGTAATGAACATTGGGAGAGAAATATTTGCGCCTTCTGCGGAGCCCTATTAAATCTTTCTGGAGCAGCTAATGGAATGACTGGGGATAGGGAGTGAATTACTTGTGTGGTTGATCTATTAGTAGCTTCTAATACAGGATTCATCGCTTCCTTCTCCAGACTACTGGATTGTCTTAGCCTTTGTGCTAATTCTGCGGTTTCTTTCCTTGCACTGACTACCACCTGTCTAAGGTTTCGATTTTCTTCTCTGACTGCTCCCAATTCCTTTTGTATAGCGTCTAGTATGGGTCCTAAGGATTGTACGTCAATTCCTTCCGTCATCTCTGTTCAGGTGCAAAGGCAACTTGGGCACTTCACTCTGTCAGAACTCCAAGCTTATCAAACCGTAGTGGCTTACCAGTTCTTGCACGGGAACAGAGATGCTAGGTCCCTAGTCCCTCTCAGCAATGTCAGTAGGTCTTCTCACAGAACCTTCTAATCATTACCTCGGGGGACGGGGGAATTGGATAAAATAAAAAATAAACAAAGAAGAGACTGGTCCAGAGTCGGCTTCCTCAGCCCGCTACTTGCTGGCATCGTCTGTTCTTAGTGGAACATAGAAATTAACACATTATTATAATCAATCCTACTCTACTCTAAAACTAGACCAACTCTACTGTAAATCTCACCCACCCTTATTCTTCTGGACCCTGCTTCTCTTCTGTCTTATTAGTTGAGTTCTATCTTCCTCGTCTGTTAGTTGTATTCACTAACTAGATGAGTTCTCTTCTTAATTGGATACTGTGTTTCTCTCTTCTTTTTATTAACTGCCTTCTAATTGAGTCTTACTTCTTAAACCTCTGAAAATGTCTCTACAGGTTTTTTCAAGAAATTTCGACACTTGCTGTTCCAGATAAGTATTTACATATATACATAGAAATTACTGCTGCAAGCATACTATTGACTTTTCCTCACAATACGCTAATTTCGTTTCCGGTCTTTCGCTTATCTCTAGGAGCCCCTAGGATTCAACTGTTTGCTTTAACCTGGTAAGTATGCAGCTCAAGTACTTTATCACTTTTTAATTTAAACTTAGCTTCGGCTTCTCGTTGTTCTCCTCCGCTCAGATACGTCGACTTCTCTCACGGTGACTGCTTGACGTAGTTCTGGGGACAATTTCAGCTCCTCGCTCGTGTTTGATTCAGTGCACCGAGTTTATTCTAGAAGGCTGAATAACTGCTCTCCGGATTCTATAGGGTCGGGAAATTAACCTACGCAACTAAAAATACCTAAGGACAAGAGCACTACTTCGACACGTCGACTCCGGTTGGAACCTTGGTGAAGTGCGCGGTTTCTGATGCGCTCGCGCTGCACCTTTATTCCCCTGCAGCTGTGACACAGAAACTAGACCGCCAACCTACATTTTGACTGTGGCGGCCATCTTATGTCTCCATCGCCGGACCTTACCAGTCCACATGTTTTGCCCAGAGAATACCTGCACCGTCTGAGGCAATTCTGTACTACAAATGATTGACCCCGGTATAGGGGTCCTGACAACTCCTCCCACCTGTCCCTGTTCTCAACCCTCCTCATCATGTAACTCATGTCCTTTCCTGTCACCTATACACTGCCTGCCCCATCAATCACATGCCTGCCTTCACCTTCTGTTAACCATTACCTGTAAAACATTTTTATACTGTTTTCTGCTCCCACCTGTGGCTTATCCCACGTCCTAAAGCAAATACATCATCCAGTGCTGCCTTAAAGGAGTACCCCCTGAAGCGGTGCAATCTATAAGCACAGCACAAACATTGCAGCCTTCAGCCAAACTGCTGCAGTGCTCCCTCCAGCAGCACCTAATGCACAGCTGCCCTCCCCTAAATCCTTCATGCAGCGCTGTCCTCCTGAAAACCCTTCATGTGAAGGGCGTTATTGCTGTAGAATTAAGATTTTTTATCATACTGACGGTAAGGTAAAAAATGGAGAGCCCGATAGAGACCCGTCTTGGCATCTGCTTTTCAGAACTGCCGTCCTCACACCCCCTTTCGTACCGCTTTGTTCGCCATAAGTTGGCAGGGTATGCTCAGACGTTGAGTCCCTTGCTCACTTTGCCACTGGATTCAAGCAAGCCGGGCTGAAGACGGCTGGAATGCCACTAACCAGTCCTCGGAAGCTTGTTTCCAGTCCAGGGAAGGCATGGCTTGGCAGTTCGGGCTGGACTGTTCCCATGAGGTGCAGGGTGAGACTGAATTACATATGGCCATGTGGCAGGGTGAGCTAAAGAACGGTGATGGATTAAACCCAGATATTTTGACTGGGTGTGAGTGTTTGATTGTTTCAGATGCTCCGTCCATCACCACCCCCTTTTGTACCGCTTTTGGCCACCATAAGTGTGTCAGGGTATGCTCAGACGTGAGTCCCTTGCTCACTTTGCCACTGGAGTCAAGCAAGCCGGACTGAAGACGGCTGAAATGCCAGAAACTGGTCCTCGGAAGCTTGTTTCCGGTCCAGTGAAGGCATGGCTTGGCAGTTCGGGCTGGACTGTTCCCATGAGGCACAGGGTCAGACTGATTTGCATATGGCCATGTGGCAGAGTGAGCTAAAGAACGGTGATGGATTAAACCCAGATCTGTTGACTGGGTGTGAGTGTTTGATTGGTTCATATGCTCCGTCCATCACCACCCCCATTTGTACCGCTGTGCTCACAGCACTGGCAAGACCCGACCCACCTAAAGCCTTGCTAAACCCTAATAATCATTTAAGTGACTTTGTGCTATATAAAACTGAAAAAAATAATTGTATTGAATTTATACACAACTGTTCTGTTCTCTTTATGAAGGTCAATTATCCCCCCCCACCGTGTGTCTCATGTGCAGCTGTGGGCTCGGCTTGGCAGTGTCTGGAGTCTTATCTCCGACATGCCCGAGTTTTTCTTTAAAGACCATTTGCATACCTTTGTAAACTGGTTACCAAGGCTTAATTTTTTATTCAGGTTCCAGTACCCCCTAGAACTCTGCCTATACTTTACATTTCTATTTTAGAGTTACTGACATAGAGTGAGACTGCATTTCACCAAAATGAATATAAAGTAGGGTTGCCAGCACAACCCTCCTCGACCCCCAGTCCGGTCCCCACTCTCAAACAGTACCCTGTATGACCCCGCGGCACTACCCTAAACCCTAAAACACTACCCTACACTACACAAACACTACAACACTACCCTAAACTCTAAAACACTACACCAGCACGATGCTCCCATGACCCCAGTCCAGTCCCCACACTCAAACACTACTCTGCACGACCCCCCATCACTACCCGAAGCCCTAAAACACTACCCTACACTACACAAACACCACAACACTACCCTAAATCTTAATACACTACCCCAGCACGACCTTCCCCAGACCTCCAGTCCGGTCCCCACACTCAAACACTACCCTGCATAACCCCAAAGCACTACCCTAAAACCTAAAACACTACCCTATGCTACACAAACATAACAACACTACCCTAAACCCTAAAACACCAGCATGACCCTACCCCAACCCCTAGTCCAGTCCCTTCACTCAATCACTAGCCTGCACAATCCCCCAGCACTGCCCTAAACCCTAAAACACTACCTTATACTACACAAACCCCACAATAGTATAATAAATAAGGCATCAAAATAGTGTAATAAATAAGGCACCGATCTACCATTCAGCATGCAGCTTGAATAGAATGTTAATAGTATTCTGGGTAAAGTCCAGTAGTATTCAAATTGTTTGTATTCACTAAATGTTCTGCATTTTAAATGAAGACTATGCGATTACAAATAAGTATGTGGTTAGTATTCTGTTAGTATTCAAGAAGTATATCAAAATATTTCCTTTCTGTGTATTGATCTTTCAGTTAGTGACCATACGGCCTACACACTTAAATTGTTGTTACATCATATTTCCCATCATATGATTACCAATGGAACGCCACAACTCAATATTATTCTTTATAGCTCTCAAAGTTTTATTTATATATTTTTTTTGTGAAGAACTTTCTTTAAAATCAAGAACATATTACATTGGTACACCACATATATACAGCTATATTTATAAAAAGTGTGCTCTGTTACAATTTTATCCACTATCTAACAAATCCAATTTACGGTATCTACTGCAGAGTCACACCACAATTTGAAAAACCTGGTGTAATAAAATTAAATACATTGTGCAAATTATATATAATAAAAAGTCCCTTTGTCGACGCGTTTCGGTGCGTAGATATACATTTGTGGCACCTTCCTCAGGACAGACGTAATGTTAAAACCAATGATTTAAACTTCTTTCTACAAAAAAACACAAATAAATATAATCAATACAATATACCTCTAGAGAGTTTTTTCTAACTGAGTGTGGGCTAGTTTCATTAAAATTTACTTTTGGTATATCTGATGCTCTTACTTGTAATTTAGATTATGGGGTCCTTATATTAATCTTTCAGGACTTCTTCGCTTTTCATGAAGCATTCACAAAAATTCGTTCTCACCATCTACATTCCCTTTTCAATGGCCTTTCTATGGATAGAAAGCATGGAGTTATACACCATACTGAAAATGAGTACTTGGCTAATACCTTCCGGTCTCATACGTTACTTACTCTTGGGGTTTCTAAATGGCCCCTTAGAGAAAACGTCTTAATATAGCAGAAATCCTTCTTAATTTAAGGTCCGTTTCTTTTCTGCACTTTTTCTGCGCCTGTAAATGGTGCACAGTTACTTTGGTGGATTTTTATATTAATGTTACATGTACTTTTGCTAGTACTATATGGGACTAATGGACCCTATGCATACCCGTGGCTTTTGTAAATGTAGCCGACACCCGGGCTTTTCTTCCTTGCACCGCCTCGCAGGGTCTAATGTTACCTGTTTTTAAGAGACATATGCTTATATTTTAGTGAGTCGGATGTCTTGATTTCTAGATGTACTATCCTGACATGCGCTTAGGCTTACATACCTTGTCGGGGTGGGGATTTCTTTAAAGTGCCCAAGATGCAGCTGTAAATATTCTTGAGCCGCTACTGGTGTTCACTGATTGTTGGAGGATATCTCTTCCCTCTTTTTCAACCTGGATAGCGGATACGACATATGTTAAATAAGGATCCCTTTTGTATTCACACTCGCTTCCTGGTTGTTACATTAGCGCTATTGTTAATTTTTAGTTTGTTTCTGACTAGTCTAGGACTTAACACCGTGGTACACATGCGGATCCCACTCTGTTTCTTGTGTTATTCCCCTTAAACCCTTTACAGTGGGGTGGTTGTGTATTGGACTATAGTCCCGGGGCAGAGGTTCCCACTCCCTCCCGTCGACCCGCCTAGCTCTCGGGGACAAATTGCTCACCTTTTCAGTGCGGGCGTTGTGATGGCTCAGCGTGCATCGGACCTTCAGCTGGCGGCTTCCTCCTGCTTCTGCTAGCCAGACTCAGAGGTGCCGACCTTTTATACTTGTTTGCTAACTTTAATTAGTCCCAATTTTTCAATTATCTAATTATTTCAAGGGACAGACGCCATGTTTGTAGTTTTGTTCACGATTTTTACTGCGGCTGTAACACTTCCGACCTTTCAATTTTTTATGGAAACCGCATGTTTGTATTTAATTTGCGCTATCCTAAATACATTTTTCTTTTTAGTTTTATAAACTCAAGGGTTCTGGTTATCCTCGTATCACGGATCGTGTTTGATCACGCTGGTAAAGCCGGGTCCCGTATTCCCGCGCCATTTTGGTAGTTTTTCGTTTTAATCTGAACTACCAGGATACGTGTTCGCGCCCCGAGGTCATCAGAGCAGTGACTTATTAGTCTGCTTCTTTTTATTGTTGTTATTATTATTAATGCCCGCTACACAACAGATAATTGTGCCTATTTATTTGGAGACATCGCAAACCATTTATTTTTTATTTTTTATATATGTATATGCGGGTCCGATTTTAATCCGAGTCATGTTGTCTATAACCGAATACCTATTAAGGTATTTGTTCCCAGTTCAGTCTAAGTGCTACGTGGTTTTTGAGAAACCCATTATTCTTTATATATATATACTGGCCGGTTTTAATCTGAATCATGCTATCTATAACCGTTCAGGTATTTATTGCTGATTACTCTTAGTGCTACGTGGATTTTGGGAAACGTTACTCATTTTCTAATACAAAATAGTGAAAGACAGCCACAGTTTCATTATCCATCTCTATTCTGTAACAGTCAGCTTACTCTTCAACCCAATATTTAAGGAGACAAAACAACTTAAAATTACCCATACATTCATCATAGTACAGTAATACATCTTACTACAACTAGTAGTAACTGTAGGGATGTTGCTGGTTATTAAACATTATCATGAAAATAACACCAATACAATCAGGTGGGGAAGATCACATACGTCATAATATCTCAGTTATTTTTATGTAGTGATTAGTATTGCAGACAGGTAAGTTCATATAGAGCTATTGCAATGTACCCAATCCACATTTTACAAATATTACGCAGATGTCATGTTATCGAATCATTCTGTCCCACTCCTCCCGAGAATTTAACCCGTGGTAGTATGACTTAAATTTGGACATATAGAATTGTTCCCGTTGTTTACGTTTTTTACTCAAATCACCCCCTCTCACAGAGATCTTGATTTTCTCTAAAATGAACCACTTGATTTCATCAAGGTTATGTTTTTCCGCTATCCAATGATCTACCAGTGGAGCATTCTTTTTCTGGTTTCTGATCGCGGAGCGATGTTCTGTCAGGCGTAGGCGCATTTCGCGTCCTGTTTCGCCGATATAACATTTATTGCATGGACACAGCAATAGGTATACTACGTTTGCAGTGCGGCAATTGACGTGTTCATTCATCCAATGGGTTATTCCCTGCACCTCCAATTTATCAGTCTTGATAACATTCTTACAGTGTGTACAGGAGCCACAAGGTAAATTACCCCTAATGGGATTATTTGTCACAACGTCTCTTTGTCCTCCCCGCTTTGGCTCTTTGAAAGTGTGTACTAGATGGTTTCTTATAGTCTTATTTCTCCTATAGGCATAAACTGGTTTTGTCATAGATGTTGTTCCTGCCTTATTTAGTATGGTCCAGTTTTTGTTTATAAGGTTCTTTACTTTATTGCTGAAGCCGTTAAAATCACTCACCATGATGATTTTTTCATCACTACTACTTTTTTGTTTTTGTGATACCTCAAAAAGGCTATCCCGGTTATAGTATTTAGCTCGCTTGTAAGCTTGTTTTATTAAACGTTTGGGATAGCCTCTTTGTGCAAGCTTGGTTTTTAGGTTCGCTGCATGTTTTTCATAGCTTGCCCTATCACTGCAGTTCCGCCTTATTCTTAGGAACTGACTAAAAGGTATCCCATCTTTTTGGCATCTGGGATGATAGCTTTCATGATGAAGGAGCGTGTTTCGATCAGTCGGCTTTACAAACAAGTCCACATTTAAGACTCCTTCTCTTTCATGGATTTTGATATCGAGGAAGTCTACTGCCTCTTGGCTTTTATTTGAAGTAAACTTGAGGTTTGGATCCCCACAATTTATCCATTCTAAAAAATTGTCTAAATCCTTTTCTTCCCCCTCCCAAATGAAAAAAATATCGTCTATAAAACGTGACCAACACTTCACGTTCTCAAAAAATGGACACATTTCATTATAGATATGTTGGGTCTCAAAGTTCCCCACATATAGGCATGCCAGACTGGGAGCACATGTGGCTCCCATGCTGGTGCCCTTGATTTGACAATAATAGTCCTGGTTAAAAAGAAAAATGTTATTTTTTAAGATTATCTCTATGCACTCTAATATAAAAGTCTTTTGTGAGGTTAAGTCACCGTTTTCATCACTTAAAATGCCCTTCATCATTCTAACAGTATCTTCTTGCGGAATGTTTGTATATAATGCTTCAATGTCGAGGCACACCAGCCACTGAGTATCCTTATTAAATTCTCTACCCTCTATTTTTGAAATCATATGGGTGGTGTCCTTTACATATGAAGGTAATTCCGTGACCAAAGGTTGAATAAAGTGGTCAACGTATTTACTGAGGGGCTCAGTTAAAGAGTCTATTCCCGACACTATCGGGCGCATTGGAGGATCCTCCAAATTTTTATGCACTTTAGGCAGCCCGTATAGTGCCGGGATTCTAGGATTTTCGTTTATCAGGAATCTATATTCCTCTTCACAGATGACATTATCTTCCTTTGCAAAGTTTACAACATCGTGAACTTTTTTCTTAAGATTGTTCCATTCCCTCACGTTACTTGGTTTATAATGTAGCTCATTCTTTAAGAGTGTTAGCATTCTAGCTTCATAATCTATGGTGTCTAAAACCACTATGCTCCCCCCCTTGTCTCCAGGTTTTATAGTTATTTCTTCACAGGAAGCCAGGGTTTTTAGAGCATCCCTTTCCTCTTTTGATAAATTATTTTCTGTCCATGTTTTTGTATCTAATAATTTTTCAAGGCCTATGGTCACAGCTTTTTCGAAAGTATCTACTTCAGGGCCTACCATCCCAATATTGGGAGTCCATATGGATAAAGGTTTTAGGCCAGACTTGTTGGTAGTTTCTCTATTTTCCTTACCTGTAAAGAACTTCTTCAGTCTTATCTTTCTAAATAGGTCCCTCACATCCCTTTCAATGTTAAATCTGCAGCCCATTGTGCTAGGGGCAAAACCCAAACCCTTTTCAAGGACACTAGTTTCATGCTTACTCAATACTCTATTTGAAAGGTTGATTATTGGGGCTTTTTGGACTTCACCCTCCCTTGTCTTTTCTTGATTCGGGGATATTGCGTTTTCTCCTATTAGTCCCATTCTTTCTGACTGCGGGTCCGCATATAGGGTCTCCGTGTCATTCCTCCTGTTTGTTGATTGCCCTGACGTCCCCTCCCCCGGGCTCTGAAGCCTCGTTGTTGTCTCCTCTGTGGCTGACCTAAAAAAACTGGTTGGTATTCTCTGTTTGTCTGGCCTCCTTGTCTGTCATCAGTTTTATTTCTAGGGTCCTGATGGTTTTCCCCTTCAGATTCAGAGCTATTATAGGAGGTATCAGAGAATGTTACATTCTTCTTATGATACCGGTTCCTATTGTAATTAAAGTGTTTACCGTTATATTCTGTAGGTGCCGGTTGCTCATAATAATCTTTTTGGGTATATGGGTACACAGTTTCAATTTTATAATTGGCTATATCTTTCCTTAGCTTATTTGTTTTTTTGTTTATCATATACTCCTGGTATCCATTGATGTCCTCCTTTATCTCATCTAATTTCTTCTTAGCTTCCTCCAATGCTGTACTTTCATTTAGCTGTTTTTCAAGGGTCTCAATTTCTTCCCTTTCTATTATAATTATGGCTTGGGCAGTCTCTATTATGAGCAACATCCAGTCGCGACTACACCTGTTCGCGATTAGAGTCCAGCTTTCCTTGAACTTCTCATTATTAACGAACAGACCCGGTTCGTTCCTAATTTGAAGTCCTATTGGTATAATCCCCTTCCTACAATATTGAATTATGAACTCGGAATGTAATTCTGTTCTAATCATCTTTTTCTTTAAGTTCCACAGTTTGTTCCACCTTTCATCATCATTTTTGGTCAATGTTAAAGAGTTTATTGTTTTAGATGAATCCCCTATCAATTGTTTAAATTGGTCTTCTGAAAAACCAAACGTGCGTAAAGTGTCCATTTTATATATTACAGCGCCCACTCTCCAGCCAATAGGCTGTAGAACAATCTCCAAAATTAGAGAGTCTCCCAGGGACCAGAAAGGACTGGGTAATAAGAACTATATCAAAATATTTCCTTTCTGTGTATTGATCTTTCAGTTAGTGACCATACGGCCTACACACTTAAATTGTTGTTACATCATATTTCCCATCATATGATTACCAATGGAACGCCACAACTCAATATTATTCTTTATAGCTCTCAAAGTTTTATTTATATATTTTTTTTGTGAAGAACTTTCTTTAAAATCAAGAACATATTACATTGGTACACCACATATATACAGCTATATTTATAAAAAGTGTGCTCTGTTACAATTTTATCCACTATCTAACAAATCCAATTTACGGTATCTACTGCAGAGTCACACCACAATTTGAAAAACCTGGTGTAATAAAATTAAATACATTGTGCAAATTATATATAATAAAAAGTCCCTTTGTCGACGCGTTTCGGTGCGTAGATATACATTTGTGGCACCTTCCTCAGGACAGACGTAATGTTAAAACCAATGATTTAAACTTCTTTCTACAAAAAAACACAAATAAATATAATCAATACAATATACCTCTAGAGAGTTTTTTCTAACTGAGTGTGGGCTAGTTTCATTAAAATTTATTTATTTAACATATGTCGTATCCGCTATCCAGGTTGAAAAAGAGGGAAGAGATATCCTCCAACAATCAGTGAACACCAGTAGCGGCTCAAGAATATTTACAGCTGCATCTTGGGCACTTTAAAGAAATCCCCACCCCGACAAGGTATGTAAGCCTAAGCGCATGTCAGGATAGTACATCTAGAAATCAAGACATCCGACTCACTAAAATATAAGCATATGTCTCTTAAAAACAGGTAACATTAGACCCTGCGAGGCGGTGCAAGGAAGAAAAGCCCGGGTGTCGGCTACATTTACAAAAGCCACGGGTATGCATAGGGTCCATTAGTCCCATATAGTACTAGCAAAAGTACATGTAACATTAATATAAAAATCCACCAAAGTAACTGTGCACCATTTACAGGCGCAGAAAAAGTGCAGAAAAGAAACGGACCTTAAATTAAGAAGGATTTCTGCTATATTAAGACGTTTTCTCTAAGGGGCCATTTAGAAACCCCAAGAGTAAGTAACGTATGAGACCGGAAGGTATTAGCCAAGTACTCATTTTCAGTATGGTGTATAACTCCATGCTTTCTATCCATAGAAAGGCCATTGAAAAGGGAATGTAGATGGTGAGAACGAATTTTTGTGAATGCTTCATGAAAAGCGAAGAAGTCCTGAAAGATTAATATAAGGACCCCATAATCTAAATTACAAGTAAGAGCATCAGATATACCAAAAGTAAATTTTAATGAAACTAGCCCACACTCAGTTAGAAAAAACTCTCTAGAGGTATATTGTATTGATTATATTTATTTGTGTTTTTTTGTAGAAAGAAGTTTAAATCATTGGTTTTAACATTACGTCTGTCCTGAGGAAGGTGCCACAAATGTATATCTACGCACCGAAACGCGTCGACAAAGGGACTTTTTATTATATATAATTTGCACAATGTATTTAATTTTATTACACCAGGTTTTTCAAATTGTGGTGTGACTCTGCAGTAGATACCGTAAATTGGATTTGTTAGATAGTGGATAAAATTGTAACAGAGCACACTTTTTATAAATATAGCTGTATATATGTGGTGTACCAATGTAATATGTTCTTGATTTTAAAGAAAGTTCTTCACAAAAAAAATATATAAATAAAACTTTGAGAGCTATAAAGAATAATATTGAGTTGTGGCGTTCCATTGGTAATCATATGATGGGAAATATGATGTAACAACAATTTAAGTGTGTAGGCCGTATGGTCACTAACTGAAAGATCAATACACAGAAAGGAAATATTTTGATATAGTTCTTATTACCCAGTCCTTTCTGGTCCCTGGGAGACTCTCTAATTTTGGAGATTGTTCTACAGCCTATTGGCTGGAGAGTGGGCGCTGTAATATATAAAATGGACACTTTACGCACGTTTGGTTTTTCAGAAGACCAATTTAAACAATTGATAGGGGATTCATCTAAAACAATAAACTCTTTAACATTGACCAAAAATGATGATGAAAGGTGGAACAAACTGTGGAACTTAAAGAAAAAGATGATTAGAACAGAATTACATTCCGAGTTCATAATTCAATATTGTAGGAAGGGGATTATACCAATAGGACTTCAAATTAGGAACGAACCGGGTCTGTTCGTTAATAATGAGAAGTTCAAGGAAAGCTGGACTCTAATCGCGAACAGGTGTAGTCGCGACTGGATGTTGCTCATAATAGAGACTGCCCAAGCCATAATTATAATAGAAAGGGAAGAAATTGAGACCCTTGAAAAACAGCTAAATGAAAGTACAGCATTGGAGGAAGCTAAGAAGAAATTAGATGAGATAAAGGAGGACATCAATGGATACCAGGAGTATATGATAAACAAAAAAACAAATAAGCTAAGGAAAGATATAGCCAATTATAAAATTGAAACTGTGTACCCATATACCCAAAAAGATTATTATGAGCAACCGGCACCTACAGAATATAACGGTAAACACTTTAATTACAATAGGAACCGGTATCATAAGAAGAATGTAACATTCTCTGATACCTCCTATAATAGCTCTGAATCTGAAGGGGAAAACCATCAGGACCCTAGAAATAAAACTGATGACAGACAAGGAGGCCAGACAAACAGAGAATACCAACCAGTTTTTTTAGGTCAGCCACAGAGGAGACAACAACGAGGCTTCAGAGCCCGGGGGAGGGGACGTCAGGGCAATCAACAAACAGGAGGAATGACACGGAGACCCTATATGCGGACCCGCAGTCAGAAAGAATGGGACTAATAGGAGAAAACGCAATATCCCCGAATCAAGAAAAGACAAGGGAGGGTGAAGTCCAAAAAGCCCCAATAATCAACCTTTCAAATAGAGTATTGAGTAAGCATGAAACTAGTGTCCTTGAAAAGGGTTTGGGTTTTGCCCCTAGCACAATGGGCTGCAGATTTAACATTGAAAGGGATGTGAGGGACCTATTTAGAAAGATAAGACTGAAGAAGTTCTTTACAGGTAAGGAAAATAGAGAAACTACCAACAAGTCTGGCCTAAAACCTTTATCCATATGGACTCCCAATATTGGGATGGTAGGCCCTGAAGTAGATACTTTCGAAAAAGCTGTGACCATAGGCCTTGAAAAATTATTAGATACAAAAACATGGACAGAAAATAATTTATCAAAAGAGGAAAGGGATGCTCTAAAAACCCTGGCTTCCTGTGAAGAAATAACTATAAAACCTGGAGACAAGGGGGGGAGCATAGTGGTTTTAGACACCATAGATTATGAAGCTAGAATGCTAACACTCTTAAAGAATGAGCTACATTATAAACCAAGTAACGTGAGGGAATGGAACAATCTTAAGAAAAAAGTTCACGATGTTGTAAACTTTGCAAAGGAAGATAATGTCATCTGTGAAGAGGAATATAGATTCCTGATAAACGAAAATCCTAGAATCCCGGCACTATACGGGCTGCCTAAAGTGCATAAAAATTTGGAGGATCCTCCAATGCGCCCGATAGTGTCGGGAATAGACTCTTTAACTGAGCCCCTCAGTAAATACGTTGACCACTTTATTCAACCTTTGGTCACGGAATTACCTTCATATGTAAAGGACACCACCCATATGATTTCAAAAATAGAGGGTAGAGAATTTAATAAGGATACTCAGTGGCTGGTGTGCCTCGACATTGAAGCATTATATACAAACATTCCGCAAGAAGATACTGTTAGAATGATGAAGGGCATTTTAAGTGATGAAAACGGTGACTTAACCTCACAAAAGACTTTTATATTAGAGTGCATAGAGATAATCTTAAAAAATAACATTTTTCTTTTTAACCAGGACTATTATTGTCAAATCAAGGGCACCAGCATGGGAGCCACATGTGCTCCCAGTCTGGCATGCCTATATGTGGGGAACTTTGAGACCCAACATATCTATAATGAAATGTGTCCATTTTTTGAGAACGTGAAGTGTTGGTCACGTTTTATAGACGATATTTTTTTCATTTGGGAGGGGGAAGAAAAGGATTTAGACAATTTTTTAGAATGGATAAATTGTGGGGATCCAAACCTCAAGTTTACTTCAAATAAAAGCCAAGAGGCAGTAGACTTCCTCGATATCAAAATCCATGAAAGAGAAGGAGTCTTAAATGTGGACTTGTTTGTAAAGCCGACTGATCGAAACACGCTCCTTCATCATGAAAGCTATCATCCCAGATGCCAAAAAGATGGGATACCTTTTAGTCAGTTCCTAAGAATAAGGCGGAACTGCAGTGATAGGGCAAGCTATGAAAAACATGCAGCGAACCTAAAAACCAAGCTTGCACAAAGAGGCTATCCCAAACGTTTAATAAAACAAGCTTACAAGCGAGCTAAATACTATAACCGGGATAGCCTTTTTGAGGTATCACAAAAACAAAAAAGTAGTAGTGATGAAAAAATCATCATGGTGAGTGATTTTAACGGCTTCAGCAATAAAGTAAAGAACCTTATAAACAAAAACTGGACCATACTAAATAAGGCAGGAACAACATCTATGACAAAACCAGTTTATGCCTATAGGAGAAATAAGACTATAAGAAACCATCTAGTACACACTTTCAAAGAGCCAAAGCGGGGAGGACAAAGAGACGTTGTGACAAATAATCCCATTAGGGGTAATTTACCTTGTGGCTCCTGTACACACTGTAAGAATGTTATCAAGACTGATAAATTGGAGGTGCAGGGAATAACCCATTGGATGAATGAACACGTCAATTGCCGCACTGCAAACGTAGTATACCTATTGCTGTGTCCATGCAATAAATGTTATATCGGCGAAACAGGACGCGAAATGCGCCTACGCCTGACAGAACATCGCTCCGCGATCAGAAACCAGAAAAAGAATGCTCCACTGGTAGATCATTGGATAGCGGAAAAACATAACCTTGATGAAATCAAGTGGTTCATTTTAGAGAAAATCAAGATCTCTGTGAGAGGGGGTGATTTGAGTAAAAAACGTAAACAACGGGAACAATTCTATATGTCCAAATTTAAGTCATACTACCACGGGTTAAATTCTCGGGAGGAGTGGGACAGAATGATTCGATAACATGACATCTGCGTAATATTTGTAAAATGTGGATTGGGTACATTGCAATAGCTCTATATGAACTTACCTGTCTGCAATACTAATCACTACATAAAAATAACTGAGATATTATGACGTATGTGATCTTCCCCACCTGATTGTATTGGTGTTATTTTCATGATAATGTTTAATAACCAGCAACATCCCTACAGTTACTACTAGTTGTAGTAAGATGTATTACTGTACTATGATGAATGTATGGGTAATTTTAAGTTGTTTTGTCTCCTTAAATATTGGGTTGAAGAGTAAGCTGACTGTTACAGAATAGAGATGGATAATGAAACTGTGGCTGTCTTTCACTATTTTGTATTAGAAAATGAGTAACGTTTCCCAAAATCCACGTAGCACTAAGAGTAATCAGCAATAAATACCTGAACGGTTATAGATAGCATGATTCAGATTAAAACCGGCCAGTATATATATATAAAGAATAATGGGTTTCTCAAAAACCACGTAGCACTTAGACTGAACTGGGAACAAATACCTTAATAGGTATTCGGTTATAGACAACATGACTCGGATTAAAATCGGACCCGCATATATATATATAAAAAATAAAAAATAAATGGTTTGCGATGTCTCCAAATAAATAGGCACAATTATCTGTTGTGTAGCGGGCATTAATAATAATAACAACAATAAAAAGAAGCAGACTAATAAGTCACTGCTCTGATGACCTCGGGGCGCGAACACGTATCCTGGTAGTTCAGATTAAAACGAAAAACTACCAAAATGGCGCGGGAATACGGGACCCGGCTTTACCAGCGTGATCAAACACGATCCGTGATACGAGGATAACCAGAACCCTTGAGTTTATAAAACTAAAAAGAAAAATGTATTTAGGATAGCGCAAATTAAATACAAACATGCGGTTTCCATAAAAAATTGAAAGGTCGGAAGTGTTACAGCCGCAGTAAAAATCGTGAACAAAACTACAAACATGGCGTCTGTCCCTTGAAATAATTAGATAATTGAAAAATTGGGACTAATTAAAGTTAGCAAACAAGTATAAAAGGTCGGCACCTCTGAGTCTGGCTAGCAGAAGCAGGAGGAAGCCGCCAGCTGAAGGTCCGATGCACGCTGAGCCATCACAACGCCCGCACTGAAAAGGTGAGCAATTTGTCCCCGAGAGCTAGGCGGGTCGACGGGAGGGAGTGGGAACCTCTGCCCCGGGACTATAGTCCAATACACAACCACCCCACTGTAAAGGGTTTAAGGGGAATAACACAAGAAACAGAGTGGGATCCGCATGTGTACCACGGTGTTAAGTCCTAGACTAGTCAGAAACAAACTAAAAATTAACAATAGCGCTAATGTAACAACCAGGAAGCGAGTGTGAATACAAAAGGGATCCTTATTTAACATATGTCGTATCCGCTATCCAGGTTGAAAAAGAGGGAAGAGATATCCTCCAACAATCAGTGAACACCAGTAGCGGCTCAAGAATATTTACAGCTGCATCTTGGGCACTTTAAAGAAATCCCCACCCCGACAAGGTATGTAAGCCTAAGCGCATGTCAGGATAGTACATCTAGAAATCAAGACATCCGACTCACTAAAATATAAGCATATGTCTCTTAAAAACAGGTAACATTAGACCCTGCGAGGCGGTGCAAGGAAGAAAAGCCCGGGTGTCGGCTACATTTACAAAAGCCACGGGTATGCATAGGGTCCATTAGTCCCATATAGTACTAGCAAAAGTACATGTAACATTAATATAAAAATCCACCAAAGTAACTGTGCACCATTTACAGGCGCAGAAAAAGTGCAGAAAAGAAACGGACCTTAAATTAAGAAGGATTTCTGCTATATTAAGACGTTTTCTCTAAGGGGCCATTTAGAAACCCCAAGAGTAAGTAACGTATGAGACCGGAAGGTATTAGCCAAGTACTCATTTTCAGTATGGTGTATAACTCCATGCTTTCTATCCATAGAAAGGCCATTGAAAAGGGAATGTAGATGGTGAGAACGAATTTTTGTGAATGCTTCATGAAAAGCGAAGAAGTCCTGAAAGATTAATATAAGGACCCCATAATCCAAATTACAAGTAAGAGCATCAGATATACCAAAAGTAAATTTTAATGAAACTAGCCCACACTCAGTTAGAAAAAACTCTCTAGAGGTATATTGTATTGATTATATTTATTTGTGTTTTTTTGTAGAAAGAAGTTTAAATCATTGGTTTTAACATTACGTCTGTCCTGAGGAAGGTGCCACAAATGTATATCTACGCACCGAAACGCGTCGACAAAGGGACTTTTTATTATATATAATTTGCACAATGTATTTAATTTTATTACACCAGGTTTTTCAAATTGTGGTGTGACTCTGCAGTAGATACCGTAAATTGGATTTGTTAGATAGTGGATAAAATTGTAACAGAGCACACTTTTTATAAATATAGCTGTATATATGTGGTGTACCAATGTAATATGTTCTTGATTTTAAAGAAAGTTCTTCACAAAAAAAATATATAAATAAAACTTTGAGAGCTATAAAGAATAATATTGAGTTGTGGCGTTCCATTGGTAATCATATGATGGGAAATATGATGTAACAACAATTTAAGTGTGTAGGCCGTATGGTCACTAACTGAAAGATCAATACACAGAAAGGAAATATTTTGATATAGTTCTTATTACCCAGTCCTTTCTGGTCCCTGGGAGACTCTCTAATTTTGGAGAGTATTCAAGAAGTACCACTCACATATCAGTAGTCTTCATGCACTAGCCTTCCCAAAAAGAACACTATTGAATTCTAAAATTGGCAAAAAATAGTCTTCGAATACTATAAAAAGACAGGTTAACCACTAAATGTAGTATTCAACTTCGGTAAGGGCAGCTTTATTTTCAGTGTGTGCATATTTAAAAAGATGAATTCCTGCTAACAAGTCTGTCAAAGAGTGGATTACTGCTGTGAAATCATTACTGTGATAAGCAAATATAACTGCTGGATGCCTCCTTTTGCTGATGAGCACATATTTTTTTTGGGGGGGATGTTTATTCCCTGTCTGAAGGAACAATGAACTGCCATAAAGTCATTTAACTGAACAACTGAATTCCTTTTCAAAACTGTTATACTTCAATGGTTCCTTTTCTACAGTGATAGGCACACTATAAACAAAAAGTGCCTTCACTACTTTACAACAGAAGACTTTCTTGTTTTCCTGAATTTGCCGTCTAAGACACTCTACCAAGTAAAAGTGCCTTTCTTTTTGGGTTTATATTTCACTAACTTACCTTCAATGGTGATAGGTCCACCATTTTGTCTCTTCATACACCTGTAACTTTTAATCCTCGGCAAAATGCAAAATGTCACTCCACCTCCATTTTTTCTCACTAATCCTGGAGAACCATCTATTCGCTGGTCTAAGTGGAAAACAATACTTAATTAAGCAAGAGTATGTGGAGTTACTTTAAGTGCCGGGAGAAAGTCTGCTTTACGCTTACACTGTTTGTGCTCCGAGGGACAAGACGTGAAAAAACACTTACCTGATCTGAGTGACTGCGAGTCGGATTGCCTAAATGAGTTTGAGATATGTTAAAAAAATACTTGATAAACATTATGGGTCATATTTATCAAGGAACCATTTTGCGATTCTGTAATAGCGATTTTTAAGAAATCGCTATTTGAGAATTGCAAAATGGTATGTATCAAGAAAAATGCAATTTGTTAGTGATTTCTTGATATTACTTAATTGCGAATTTTCAATTAAGGAATACTTTCCCATTAATTTCTATGGACCAGGAGGCCCATTGGAAGGAATGGGAATTTTCTCTCAATTTGCGATTTGTTTTTTAAATTTTTTTTTAAAAAAATATTTATTTCTTTATTTATTTATTTATTTTTTAGGGTGCAGGGGTGCCCAAAGGAAACCCTGTTGCACCTTGCACCCCTGAAATAAGCATAGGTGCACGTGTGGTGCACATACATGCCCTATGGGCATGTATGTGCGTCACATGGCAAGCACCACAGGAGACTTGGTGGCCCTTCAAAGTGATATGATGGTAACCGGTCCAGCGAAGCCTAATGATATGTACTGATGGTTCCGCAGGACATAACCTGAACAGTCTCTACATCAGGACCTTCGGATGAAAGCATTATCATCTCCCACACCTGCAGGGGGGCTGAAATCCTAAACACTGTGGGGCTGGCCTGGGGCTACTTGTCTTGTGTGCGAGCTAGACTTTCCTTGATCATGGGGTCCTGATGCAGGCGAACTCTAAAATGAAATATTTCCTAGTTGGTCGTTATCAAATCAAGTGGGCAGTCAGTTATATACAATCGCTATGTCACGTAGTATGGTTAATTATGAGCAAAGCTGTGCCTCATGGACGCGATATGGGCGAGGTCTTCCTGAAAGTAATATTTCAGATAGAAGAGCATTGTGTATTCAGACCAAGTTGTCTCCCTGTCGGACCGATGCGGACCGACAGGGAGACGACTAGGTCTGAATACACGAGGCTCTTCTATCTGAAATATTACTTTCAGGGAGACTACGTGACATAGCGATCGTATGTATAAACATGCATGATTTTATTAGTTACAGCGTTTTGGTTCATTTGTATTTACTAATTTTTCATTTTACACATTTAGGATTATTAGGAGTGGCATACAGGAGGGCTGGTCCCTGTATGGTCCTGACGCAGAGCTAGGGGTAGACTCGAAACATGTTGATCTTACATTGAATTACTAGCCCATTAATAGTTAGTCCTTTAGTGTAACACCCCATTTTAATATACCAACCTAGGAGATATAATAAAATATTTTCAGCCCACTTGTAAGGTATTTTAAATCACCTATTCCACTCCACCACACAGTGCACTACACATAGTCTTCCAAAAAAGTGCTCCTACTAGTTTCCGCAAGTCGCAGCACGCACTAGTTCGTATAGAACTGGGATGGCCCCAATGATGAAGCATGTCACTGTGGGGAAACCCTGGTGAGTGAGGGAACTCAAGTAAGACATTTTTTCTTTCCTGAAGGCAATCTTTGTTCAAATTTGATCAGATTCCAAACCCATACCTTTGTCTAAGTCCTCAAACCCGACAAGTTGGGTTGTTTGGAAGTATTAACCGTGTAGGACGGACCTAGATGTATACCTCTACGTCCACCCCTATTTGTGAGTTGCTTTGTATAAACATGTATAATAATTATGCTTTTAAGAAATATAGATATGCATTAGTTCTGCTTAACAAATGTACAAATTACTGATAGCTACATTATTTTATGTCTTTAACATATATATAATGTACTGTATAAAAAAGTAAATCTTTTATCATAACTATTTATCTACAATTACTTCACTATTGAATTACAAACAAAACAAAAAAAACAAATACATTAATTTAAAGTAAAACAACACTTGAAAGCCGGAGTTTAATAGATGCATCGTTAATCTACATATACTACCTTCCTTACTTATGTGTCTATGTATTTATTACTTTTCATCTAACTCCGCATATCCGATGCATTTCCCTATTTCTCAGCCGATAACGCTCTCAAAATACCCTCTACTTCAACTCTCTGACTCATATTAAACCTCTTTCTACTACTCTTTCCAATGCACTACCCTATTTATCACCCTACACTTCTATCAATCTATCGTCTACCTCCACTCTCTCATTCATCCCAAACCGCATACCACTACTATGATGACCACAATAACCCTTTCTAGACTCTTCACTCCTCTACCCCTCATTGAATCTTGCCATACCTCTTTTACTGTTCCAATACCTCGAAACAAGCCTTTCTGAAGCCATCCCTTTGACTCTTTCCCCTCCACCTCCCTTTTACTCCTCATATTGCTATGAGCTCCAAAACAAATGAACAAACAAAAAAAACCATATTTCTAAATTCTTCCCTCTTCTATCCCTCCGCTATCCTTTTCAATCCTAATAACTTACTAACATGTCCACCACGCAAATTAATTTCATATTTCACTATACTATTTCACCACTAATCCTCGATGGGTTCTGGAGTAGCATGATACTCATTGAAAAAGTGCTTTGACGCCTCTGCTATGTTATTACAATACAACGCAATTTTTCTGCAATTTCATCCTCTCCATTAAAAGACAAAAGTTAATTCCCACAACTGTGATTCTCCAGATGTAGGAGGGAGTCTCCTGTGCTGCATTCCAGAGGGAGGGGCAGGCGGCATTCTGATGGTAATAGACCTTCTGGCAGTTCTTTGTGTGGGTGTCATTATTTTTAAAAATATGGCACAACTGCATGATACAAAAATATTCAATGGCTTTTCAGTCTAATGCCCTCACACGCTGTTTTTTGCTTAACCAAGCATTTCTTCATTAGCTCCTAATGCCGAGGTCTGTGGGGGTACAGCACTTGAGAGAAAGCCTGCAAGACAGCACTTATATTTATTCACTGGGATGGTCAAATGGCGGCTATCTGAGGGCACTGAGTTCATTCCAGGTGTTGGTGAAGTAAAGTGCAGCGGCCATGCTCTTTGAAATGAATGAATGAAATGAAAATAGATTTATAACGCGCTAAACTCAGCCCAATGGGCATCAAGGCGCCTAACATAATATATTAAATGACCAGGAGATGCTTAATAATAGGCTTTCCTAAAATACCAGGTCTTAAGAGCTTTCTTAAAGAGGGGCAGAGATGAAAGGGCATTGAGCTCACAGGGGAGGGCATTCCAGAGTCGAGGGGCAACTGATGCAAAAGCTCTTCCTCCCCATTTTGTCTTTTTAGTGTGAGGGGTTACAAGGAGGTTCTGTTGTGAGGATCTGAGGCATCTGCTGGGTACATAGTTGGAGAGCAGAGATCCCAGGCCGTCGGCCGGTCCTGCCCTAAGAGCCTTATGAACTAAGCAAGTGATTTTAAAAGAAATTCGTTGCTCAATGGGTAGCCAGTGAAGGTTCTTTCTGGCTAGTGTAGCGGAAGCAGAGCAAGGAAGTTCCAGCACAAATCTCGCCGCTGCATTCTGTGTTACTTGCAGGCGCTGTACCAGTCCCTTGTTAATCTCGGTGTACAGCGCATTGCAGTAATCCAATCGCGATCCTACCAGTGCTACTACTGTTTGTTTTCTTGCCTGCGGGGATAAGTAGTGAGCGATTCCGCTGAGAATTTTTAAGACTCCCCAGCAGGTAGCTACAGTTCTCTTGATCTGTAGGGTCTTTGCCAGCTCGGTGTCAAAAATGACCCCCAGGTTCCTTGCCGACTGTGAAGGAGTCGGACAGGTTCCCAGTGATGACGGCCACCATTCACTCGACCAGGCATCCCTGTCCTTTCCGAAGACCAGCACCTCGGTCTTGTCGCCATTCAGCCTCAGGGAATTAAGCGTCATCCAATCGGCGACCGATTGCATGCACCTCCTGAAACTGAACGCTGAGGTGCTGACCAATGACCGGGACAGGGACACCATGATCTGAGTGTTGTCTGCATACGACACTACCTCCATCCCCTGAGCTCTTACTAGTCTAGCAAGTGGGGCCACGTAGATGTTGAATAGGGTCGGACTTAAGGCCGACCCTTGTGGCACCCCACATTGCAAGAACTTTACAGGGGAGAGGTATTTGCCCAATTGAACCCTCTGCTCTCTAAGCTCTAGAAAGGAGGTTAGAAGGTTAAGGGCAGGCCCCTCCACCCCCAACTCCCTCAGTCGAGATGTTAAGACTGAGGGAGATAGGGTGTCGAATGCAGCGGTCAGTTCCAGTAACACCAGCAGCGTGGTCTGTCCTTTGTCCACATTCATCCTGATGTTATTGGTCACTACAGTGAGTGCAGACTCCGTGCTATGTAGTTTTCTGAAACCATGTTGGGTCTGATCAAGGAATCCAGAGGAGTCCAGGAAAGCAGACAGGTGAAGGTTCAGGTGCATCTCAAGCATTTTGGCCGGGGCAGGTAGTAAAGAGATTGGTCTGAAGTTTTTTAACACTGTAGGATCGAGAGAGGATTTCTTCAGTAACGGCCTGACAATGGCCTTCTTCCAAACCGAGGGAAATACACCGTGCTCTAGGGCACTATTCGTAACCTCTAAGAGGGGGGGAAGGAAAGTGTCCCTGCACTCCTTCAAGACTTTAAGCGGACATGGATCTAGGGGAGATGAGGACTTCGTCCTATTCAGTAATAGGTTAAGGTTTTCGAGAGTAATGGGAGGGAAATTAGTGAGGATCTTGTCAGGATCCTTTGACCATGTTTCTAAAATTGATAAATCCAGCTCTGTGTGTATTCCCAGTGACTTCCTCTGTAATTCCAATTGAGTGGAGATATCTACAATTTTCGTATGAAAGAAGCTTGAGATGTTACCACAAAGCCCCTGTGAACCTATTGCTGGGTCAGGTGTCTGTAGTGAGCAGAGGGAGTCTACGATTTTAAAAAGGTCCCTAGATGAGGTCAAGGATGTTGTGATGATGTTGGAGAAGTGATCTTGTTTGGTTTTAATGACCAAGGCCTTATATTTCCTTAAGGAACATTTGTACAACTCTCTGTCCTTGATGTCCCAAGTCCTCCTCCACTGTCTCTCCTGTCTCCTACATCCCTGTCTCATCAATCTAAGTTCTTCCCCGAACCAAGGTGTAGGGGCCGGCTATCGCTGAGGAGCAATAATAAAAGGGACACTGACACAACTATAAGTTTGGTTGGACAGGAAGTCCCGAGCGACTTCCTCCCGTTTATTTATAGCCTTCCGGCCACGCCTGGCCTGAAGGTGTTACAATGTGTGCAAGTGGTTCCGGGGCTCAGCCGAGACCCTAGGACCACTAGAACGCTACATCCCTTCCCAAGTTAGTTCTTGTTTGCTGTGTTCATACATTGTTCACGAGTAGCACATATATTCTGCTAGTGTCTGACTGGGCTTAGGGTTAGGTCGGAGATGGTACATCTGTCTTCCTCTCGCTGGCGTTGCTGTTCGCACAGGCGATTGCACTGGTGATACTGGTGCCGGTAGAGTCGGTTCCCCTTCATGTGATGTTGTCCTGGGTTGTTCTTCACGCCGTCCCGCTGGCTGGTCATCATTGTGGCTTTCAAAGTTTTCTTCAGCCTCTGCTGATTCCGCTGGGATGCGTTTAAACCAGGATACATTGCGGGTCACCTCCTCTCCATCTCTGTGTGCGGTGACTGCAGTGCCCTTGGTGTCCTTGATGACCCATGGTTCGGGCTCATATAGTGTCCTGAACTTGCCCCCGGGTCTTCGTGTCCGCAGTAGCACCGTATCTCCCGGCGCTAGGTCTCTACTCTGTGCTCTCCTCCTTTTGTCGATCCATTCATTGTTCAGTCTTCTCCTCCGCTGAGTCTCACTGGACTTGTACGGTTCTGGTGCCCAGCTTTCTGTCATCGGGAGACTGTCTTGCCGATTCCCTGCAAACATCAACGACCACGGTGTTCTCTATGTTGTGCTGTGTGGCGTGCTTCGATATTCTCCTAGGAACTGTTGTAGTGCTGATTCTGGGTCGATTTCCTCAATATTTGCTATCCTTAATGCTTTGTTGATGGTTCGCATGAACCTTTCGGCCTCACCGTTGGCTTGCGGCCACTGTGGTGTTATGCGGTGATGTCTGATCCCTAGTGTACTCATAAAGTCACGGAATTCACTCCCCTGGAAAGGAGGCCCATTGTCCGTCTTAAGGATCTGGGGACGACCAAACATGGCGAATATTTTGCTCAATATAGGCTGAACATCTCTGAAGCTGGTGGATTCAGCTAACTCCACGATGGGATATTTGGAAAATGAGTCTATGAGAACAACCGTTGTTCTCCCATCTGGGAAACTTCCAAAATCCATGCTAACCCAAGACCAGGGTGTAGGGGCATGTTCCTCTGTGATGACAGGCGCTGGGTTTTCAGGAGTGCTGGTGAGTTGGCACAGTCTGCAGTTCTTTACTAGGGTGTCGATGCTGTTCTCCATCTCTGGGAACCACACTTTCTCTCTCATTCGGCTCTTCATCCGCCGCGTTCCTTGGTGTCCTGCATGCGCTAACATGGTGGCTTGTTCTTGCAAGCTGAGTGGTAGTACTATGCGGCGTCCCCTGAGAATCAGTCCGTTCTTTGCCATGCTTAGTTCGTTGTGAACTTTCCATATTTGGCCTATCCTAGAACGCTCATTCTCTGACCAGTCATTGTTGTCCCTTAAGAATCCATTCCATGTTCCTGTTCGTATGGTGTTTGCCACCTTTTGTAACACTTTGTCTTGAAGGTAATGTTCAATTATCACTGGAATGGACATGGCCTGCGGGCATGCGCTCTGAGCCAGGAGATTGATTTCTTCTTCAAACAGGGTCTCTTGTTCTTCAGGTACCATTCCATCTGCAGCTGGGTGACGGGACAGAAAATCAGCTGGGTTCTTTTCACCAGGTCTGTAAATTAGGTCCATTTGATACTGTTGTATTTGAATTGCCCACCTCTCTATCCTAGGGGGTGGATGTGGAGCGGTTCCTCTGAACAGTGGAATCAGTGGCTGGTGGTCAGTGACTAATCGAAATGGACATCCTGCCACATATAAATGAAAATGGTTGCAGGCCCATTTCACTGCCAGCGCTTCTCTTTCAATTTGTGAGTACCGGGACTCTGTGGCTGTTAGCGCTTTGCTGGCAAACGCCAACGGGGTCCACACACCTGGCTCTGCTTCCTGCGTCAATAATGCTCCGAGCCCCACCGGGCTAGCGTCGACTAGGATCTCCGTTTTTCTGGAGGTGTCAAAATATGCAAGCGTTGTTGTGTCTAACAGAGCTGCCTTAATTTTTGTAAATGCGTTCTCTTCTTCTGTACTCCATTTCCACGGTGCATCCTTCTTCGTCAGGTTGCGAAGCGGCTCTGCTATGGTGGCTAGGCCGGGGATGAACCGCGCACAATACTGCGCCATCCCTAGAAAACTCCTCACCTCTGACGCTGTGGATGGGGCTGGTGCATGTTTTATAGCATGTGACTTGCGGGGATCCACCTTTACTCCGTTGTTGTCGAATAGGTATCCAAAGAATTCCACAGATTTTTGGAAAAACTTGCACTTTTCTTGATGGAGTGTGACTCCGTGCTCCGATAGTCGTTTGAGTGTTGCGCGTAGTCGCTGGTGGTGTTCCTCACTTGTTTTTGAGTGGATGAGAATATCATCGCTGACGTTCAATACGCCTTGCAATCCCGATAAGATCTCTTTAACAGTGTTTTGGAAAATCTCGGCAGCTGACGAGATGCCAAAATTCAGGCGTTTGTAGCGTCGCAGGCCCAGGTGCGTGGAAAATGTTGTGATATAACGGCTTTCCTCCGCTAGCCGGAGTTGATGATATCCGGCATTGAGATCGAGCTTAGAAAACCATTGTGCTCCGTTGAGGTCAGCTAGAATGTCATCGACTGTCGGTGTAATATGCCTCTCTCGTTTGATTGCCTTGTTCGGCATGCGCATGTCTATGCATATGCGTATCTTCCCAGGCTGACGAGGTTTTTCGGCGATCACCATTGGCGAAACCCATGGGGTTGGACCAGTGACTTTTTCTATTACGTCTTGTTTTTCTAGGTTTTCCAGCTCCTTTTCTACTGCTGCTCTGAGATGGAAGGGTATTCTTCTATGCCTGAGGGCGATGGGTTGTATTGTTTTATCGATATGTAACTTTATCGGCGGTCTTTTGATCATGCCCAATCCTTTGAACAGTGATGGAAATTGCTGTAGTAACTCGTCAACTTGGATGCTTTTGACGGCATTTGCGAATGCAATTAGGTGTAGGTCTTCGGCCGTGTGGCTTCCAACTAGGAGGTCGGCTTCTTTGTCCACCATGTGGAATGTTGTGGTGACTTCGTGTTCTTCCGCTTTTACCTGTACTACCATCTTGCCTCGCAGCGGGAGTGGCTCTTTCCCGCCGTATGTGAATATTCGGACCTTGGATGGAACCAGTTTTGGTTTAGGATCTAAAGCCTTATAGTGCTGGATGCCCATGACATTCACTGTAGCGCCTGTGTCTATCACCCCGGTTGTCGGGGACCCATCTATGAATATGTTGCACTTGGGTTGCGGCCGTCGTCTTTGTTTCAGCTCATTTGTGAATGAAATGAAGTAGCACTCACCATCTTCATCTTCCGAGGAATCGTCGAGCCTGTCACACCTTTGGTATGTTGATTTCACGCTTCGTGGTGATTGTTCAATTTCCAGCTGGCGGATCGCCCCAGATAGTGACTTCCTCCTGAACGATCCTCTTCCTCGGCCTCTTCCTCGGCATACGCTGGAGAAATGATTCGGGATCCCGCAGTTTGAGCAGGTCTTCCCGCGTGCTGGGCAACTCCCTGCCTCATGTGCTTCACGCCCACAGTAGCCACATTGTGGTTGTCTCTGTGTTCTGGTTGGCCATCTGCCTCTTCCACCTCGGCTGGATTTGCTGATTGCATCAACCCTTTCTTCCTTGATTGTCGCTCCGTTGTTCGCGTTGGCGTTCGAGACTGCTTCCATTGCTGAGGAGCGTACATCCGACAACTCATACGATCTTGCCAGTAGGAGGATTTCCTCTAAGGTGATCTTTGGTTGGCGGAGGATCAGCGTCCTTAGGGGTTTGTTTCTGCACCCTTGTATGAGCTGGGCTGTGACTTCTTTATTCGAATCATCCTCTGCGCACGTGCTGACCAGTTCACGTAGGCGGGCGTGGAATGCATCCATGCTTTCTCCTTCCCTTTGCCTGGACTGCCTAAATTTGAATCTCTCATAGTGTGGGTTAAGTTGAGGATCAAAGTGTGCATTTAGTGCTTGCACTGCGGCATCGTAGTTGTTCGATTCCCCAGTGTTCGGGAGGTGTGCAAATACTTTATATATTTCTTCACCACCAAAGTGAAGCAGTAGTGAACGCTTCACTTCTTCATCTTTTTCCCTGGTGGCTATAAAATAGTTATTTAGTCTCCCTAGCCATGTAGCCCACCTAGGTGCTGCCGTCGACGGGTCCGCCAGTCCACTGAATGGTGGTAATGCTTGCACTTGCGCATGCGATGAGTGTTGGGTTGGTATCGGCGCTGGTACGTGTTGTTGGGGTGGAGGCTGCACTACTGCATTTTGTGGAAGCGCAGCATTACCTGCATTACCTGAAGGGCCTCCTCTCACGTTTTCCTCTGGTAGGTCAGACATTGTGGGTGCCGATGGTCCCTTTTGGCTTTAGTGTGATGCCTTTCAAGTGATTGTTGATGCTTTGCCAATGCTTGTTGGATTGTTTGTTGGTTTTGCTAGTGCTTGTTGGCATTAATGTGTCCCTCTGTTGTGTTTTTTTTTTTCAAGATATGGCTGCCAACTGTCTGTTTTGCTTCTCACTCTATTGTTTTTTGCCAATGTTTTTTTTTTTTTTTTAAACTGTTCGTTTTTCCTCTTCTAGTAATGTGCCTTGGGCCGCTGGGGTTTCTGTACACTTGAAATCGGCTTCGCCGATGCTTTTCCCCGTTTGCTGTTGAAAGCGCTGCTCTGCGCTCGTGTTCCTGTCAGTTTCTGCGTGCTTGGGGCCTAGTCGGGCGCCGGACCTTGCTTCTGCGCATGCGCGTGCTCTGCGCGGCTCCTGAGGCGTTTCTGGGCCTCACCCTCGTTTTCTCCTCCGCCCGGTGCCTAACGCAGCTCCCGCTCACGCTGCTTACCGGGATGTCTTTCTCGCGTGCCTTCTTCCTTCGTGGGCTGAGGAGCGCCACACAGTCTCGGGTGGGGACAGCTTCGACGCCCTCAGGGAGGACTTCGCGGGCCACTCGTCGTTCCGGATCCGGACTCGCCACAGACGTCGCCTGCAGGTAGGGATATGTACGATCCCGCCCTCGTCCGCCAAAATGTAGGGGCCGGCTATCGCTGAGGAGCAATAATAAAAGGGACACTGACACAACTATAAGTTTGGTTGGACAGGAAGTCCAGAGCGACTTCCTCCCGTTTATTTATAGCCTTCCGGCCACGCCTGGCCTGAAGGTGTTACAATGTGTGCAAGTGGTTCCGGGGCTCAGCCGAGACCCTCGGACCACTAGAACGCTACACAAGGGGCAGAAGGTTTACGCCTCGCTGAGTACCTAGGAGTGGCAGGAGCTAGAATATCCACGGCTCCAGTAATGAAGTTGGCTAGTTCAGACGCTGCCTTCTCTGGGTCTGAAGTGAAGGAAATTGATCCGAAAAAGGGGGCCAAGGAATCATTGGAAATGTTTTTATAGTTTCGTTTAGATTCTCTAGAAGAGTACTCATTCATGGATGGCTCTATACTAGAGGTGGTAAGTACAATAGGTACTGCCAAATGATCAGTCCATACTAGCAGTTCCGGTGGGCCTGTACTGATCCGGGAATCATTGGAGAAGATTCCGTCCAGCGTATGACCAGCTCGATGTGTGGATTCCTTGACCAGCTGTGTAAAACCGCAGGCATCTAGAGGGTCGACCAAAGATATAGGGGCATATTATCAAGGGGCTTTATCTCCGCTTTTTTGGCTTTAAAAGCCAAGAAAGCGGAGATAAAATGATCTCCCTATCAGCAACAGGGTGCTAACACGCAAATGTGCATGTTAGCACCCTTTTTCTCTACGCTTCCCCTTGCATCTCTAATGAGATGCAAAGGGGGCGTTCCAGAGAAAAATAATAGGAGAAATGTTGTTAAGCGACATTTCTCCTATTATCAAGGATTTCGCTAACCCGGTTAGTGATAAAAAAAGCAGTGCTAACCGCGGTTAGCACTGCTTTTTTTACACCTGCTATTTTCCTGACTTAGCCATGATATCCTATGGAAGGTGGATATCATGGCTAAGTTTGTGAGCCCCTATCATCAAGCTAACTCCAAACTTCGAGAGATTATCGTTGGTTTTCCAGCGATAATCTCTCATTTGGCAGTTAGCGTGAGGATTTTTATCACCTCTGAGATAAACCTTGCTAATAGCAAGTTATCTCTGCGATAATTTCCGGCGATGCTTAGCGTTAAAAAATTAGTTGCAAAGCCTTGTTAGCGTTAAATATCGCTAATCGTTGGTAATATGCCCCATAGTGTCTTTGGATGTAGCATCCTCTAGATGAAAATTAAGGTCTCCTAATATGGTAAAGTGCGGTTTGCCAGCGTACGGTTCTAGTAATCTGAACAGATCACTGCTGAAATTTGATCTGAGCCCAGGGGGCCTATACATCAGAATCCCTGTGAACGACAAGGATGGCGATGAGGAAAGAAAGAAATGTAGAGCCTCAAAAGGGTCTGATGATTTTGACAGGGCATTAATTCTACAGGTGAGATGAGACCGGTAGAGGATAGCCAGGCCACCACCTCTACACTTAAATCTGTCTAATCTCTGTAGAGCATAGTTCTCTGGGATAGCTAAGAGGAGGTCACGCCCCGATGTGTCTGTGGCCCATGTCTCCGTAATGAAGACCCATGCTGGTTTCCTAGCTGTCACAAAGTCGTGAAAATAAATGTTATTTTTAATTATGGAGCGGGCATTGATCAGATAGCCATTCTCGAGATGGGCCTCATTGAGCAGTAAGCGTGTAGCCTGATCATGGTTACTGAATTTAGGAGTAGTGGATGAGTCATACATACATGTACCACAAAAGTACCCCTCCGGCAAAGCTTCAGGAGTGTATCTGTGATGACATGAGAGCAAACTGGGTTTCATAGCAAGCATATCTTGGAAGGAGTATGAGCGCATTACCTTAAAAATAGGCTCAGAGTTCCCCTTATGCAGCCCGTACTCAGCGCGGACGGGCGCAGACGGGCTGAACTCTGGCGTAACTTCGGCGTAGACCCGGCGATCCTGCTGCGCGTGACCGCTGCGCGTCGCCATGGCCTCTTTTAAATGTCCGTGCGGAGCCCTTGTGACGCCTAGAGCGTCCAGGTCGCCTTCCGGTGTGCGTCGGCTGTACTAATATGGCCGCCGCCTGGCTTCAAAGTATAACTGGAGTGTGCAGAGTTTCGTGACCCGCCAAATAGCGGTGCGTTTAAGATTTAGAACAGCTATTTTTTACAGTGCAAGTATGCGGCCAAGTATTTTTAAAAACAAGGGAAATACAAAATCATAAGAAAATGAAATGTGACAACCGGGTAGTTTTAAAATAGCCTAAAATTCGGCAATGCAATAAGGTGCTATCTGCCTGAGTCAGAGTCACCAGAGCACTGGCTTGCCCTCCTTTAAATGTCAGTGCGGAGCCCTTGTGATGCCTAGAGCGTCAAGGTCGCCTTCCGGCGTGCGTCGACTGTACTAATATGGCCGCCGCCTGGCTTCAAAGTATAACTGGAGTGTGCAGAATTTCGTGACCCGCCAAATAGCGGTGCGTTTAAGCTTTAGAACAGCTATTTTTTTACAGTGCAAGTATGAGGCCAAGTATTTTTAAAAACAAGGGAAATACAAAATCATAAGAAAATGAAATGTGACAACCGGGTAGTTTTAAAATAGCCTAAAATTTGGCAATGCAATAAGGTGCTATCTGCCTGAGTCAGAGTCAGAGTCAGAGTCTTTCAATTGAGGCATGTCAGTTTTTGCCACATTGATTTCTTTTTTTTAATTAATCTTGATTACATTTTTACCTTATTGAGACAAACCCATCCAACCACCCTCCACCCCCCCCCGATACAGGCATTATAGTTAAACAAATATATAAACATTGGTCAGAATAAACACATAATCATACAAGGTTTGAGATTCACCAAATTAAAATATAACACATGCTTAACAATTTTGATTAATCAACATGTTCTATCCATTGCATAAAGAGATCCCAAATTTCTAGTTCTTTCTTTTTCTTATTCCGACCCTTCCGACTATATATAGCTATTTCCAAACTATATGTTGCTAGTATGCGCGCGTGCCATTGTTGAAATGTAGGTGGGTGTGGGTCGTGTTAAACCGAGGCTAGACATATTCTAAGTACCGCCATTGCTACAAATATTAGTCCCCTCATTTAGGTCGGTCGAGTATCTCCGTCTGCCCGCAAGAGTTTTTCAGCAATAGTTATCTCTATATTTATTTTAAAAATTTTAGATAGAAAAGTGTAGATTTCCCGTCTAATAGTACAGAGTTCATTACAGGTGGCGAACATATGGATTATACCTGCTTCAGGGAGCGCACATCTTGGACATTGCGTCCCCTTGCCTGTGCTCCACTTGGCTATTCTTTTAGGTGTATAATACAGTTGAAAGAAGGTCTTATAATATTGTGATTGTAATTTGGTTGAAATTAAAAGTGATTGGGAGTAATCAAATGCCATCTGTGTGAGAAGTGTGGCTCACTGGTTAGAGGAGGCAGACCCTGATGCATAGGTCAGACCCGGGACCAGGGTTCAATTCCCGACGCGGCAGGGTCTTGAGCTCAAAATGTCCACGGACTCGATAATTCTCGCCTCGGTGCCTACTCGAATCTTGGGTTCACACTCTGCAACTCTGGGCAATAGCTTGCTTAATCTCCACTACGGCCCAACTGCGATGGGATACCTGGTCTTCACCTTGGGGATGCCCAGTAGGGGTTATCTCGCAGGGAAAGCCAGGACGGGTTCCCAAAGCAAGCGCTAATAGACCTGTCGGTGATTTGGCACTATATAAATCGAAATTAACATAACATAACATCTGGATAGAAGTTTCTGGTATTTCTAATTGGTTCTGCCATATTTGAATATGTGTGTCTAAATCATCGGGCAGACTATTGATCACATTATTATATATTTCCCCAATGTTCAATATATTGTTTTGAATAATCATTTCGATTATTGGTCTTTTCTGAAATGCAGCGCTGCCACCACACTTTTTCATTATAAAATCTATAATTTGCAGATATTTAAAGAAATCTCGGTGATCAAAGCCAAATTTGTTTTTTAATGAGTCGAATGTGTTAAACCCTGTTGAGTTGTAGAATGTGCCAAGTTTAGTGATACCCAACCTACGCCACTGTTCCATACATGAATCAGTAAAAATCGCAGGGAGAATTTGATTTCTGTAAAAGGTCATACAATGCGAAACTCTACCAATCCCCAGAATTTTGCTTATATTGCCCCAACCTGTGTATATTCCTTTTAAGGTTTTACAACAAACCTTTTTAAAATGACAATCATAGGTCAAGCGCCAGAGGTGATCACCTGTCTCTGCCCCTAGAATGAGTTCCTGTGGGGTCGGGACTCCCCTTCCTTGATTTAGATCAATGCTAGGAGTTAAAAGTGCTCTGCTGTAATTGAGAATAGTAGCCCACCTATAAACTTTAAAGTTTGGCAAGGAGAGACCTCCTCTGTCTGTAGGTAGATTGACAAATTTAATCGCTCTACGTGGTCTACCATACCCCCAAATAAAGCCAGAAAAAATACTATCAATTTCTTTAAAAATCTGTTGGTCAAAAATTAGGCAAATAGTTCTAAAGAAATATAAAAACTTAGGGAAAAATACCATTTTAATTAAATTGCATCTACCAGTAATAGTTAGATGTTAGATGCAATCTCTTCAATGCTCGGTCCGTTTGTTTCAAGAGTGGACTCAAGTTGAGTTTAACCAAGTTGTTAAGATTTGAGGTGAGTTTTACGCCTAAATAAACCACGTTTTCAACCACCCTTAGATCACAATAATGGATTTTGTTATTGATTAGGATTTGAGTTTTGTTGTGATTTAGTTTATATCCCGACACCTCTCCAGAGTGACTAGCGTCTTCTTCCATTAAAATTATGGCTTCATTTGGATTAGTTGTGATTATTGCGATATCATCGGCATATGCCAATGTTTTTGTTTCTCCATTTGGTGTTCTCATTGGTATTATGGCTTGGTTAGATTCTAGGCTCCGAATAAATGGGTCTATAAATAGGGCAAATAAAAGGGGTGAACAGGGGCAGCCTTGCCTTGTCCCTCTCGTCACTTTAAAGTTTCCAGATATATCCCCATTGATCATAACCATCGCTTCCAAGTTAACATACATCATACGGACTGCTTTGATGAATTTTTCCCCGATCCCACTCCTTGACATAGTCATCCATCGATATTGCCAGGAGACCCTATTGAATGCTTTTTCAGCGTCTAGCAAGATAAGTGCCATAGGGTTCCCTGAAACTTCGGCTATGTCAAAGAGTGTGATCATCCTCTGTATGTGATCGGTGGTTGATCTGCCTGGAACGAACCCATGTTGCCTAACTGAAATGATTTTGTGTATTAGTGGAGCAAGCCTACTAGCAAGTAATTTAGAATACATTTTGGAATTGTTGTTGATTAGGGTGATTGGGCGATAGGCCCCCAGCTCCATAGGATCTTTTTTCTTCTTGGGGAAAACGATGATCTTTGCCTGGACCCAGGATCCCGGTGGTCGCCCACCCTGAAACACCTGGGTCATCAGCTTGGTTAAGATCTCTTTCAGTTGTTTGCTAAATCTAGCATAAAATTTTTATGGGATTCCATCGAGTCTGGCTGTTTTACCAAATGAGAGGCTGTTAATTGAGAGAAGTATTTCAACCCATTGCGGCGTTTCAGCCAGACTATCTTGGTCATTTTGGAGAAGTTGAGTCCATGTAACCGAATCCAAATAGTCCTCAATTAGAGATTGAGTTTTACATGTCTCAGTATATAATTCCGTATAATTTCTTTTAAATATATCTCTAATTTCTTTAGGATCTTGTGTAGGACCCTTCATAGGGTCTCTAATCTCCTTAATTGTATTATCGGTATATTCCTGCCTAGTTCGAACTGCTAATTGGTGCCCTACATTTTCCTCAAATTCATAAATCTTTTCTTTATTTTGGGTGGCTTTGCAGATTGCCTTTAGTGTGAAGATTTCTACAATTGAGTTTTTTGCAATAGCGACTTCTCTTATCGCCTCATCGATATTGGTGTTTCCCTGAATAGCCCTTACAAGATCTTCCTTTTTTTTAATTAGATTATTTTGTAGGTTTTTTAACTTTGATTTTGCCTCCTGATTATTTTTGATTGAAAATCTAATAGTTTCTCCCCTGATTCCTGCCTTGAGAGTGTCACATACAATTTCCAACGGGCGCTTCCGCGATTATATTCTAAAAATTCAGGAATCCATTTTTATATGTGTTGACAATATTCTTCGTTAAGCAATAAAGCCCTTTCAAAAGTCCACCTCTTGTGATTTGGTTGCATCTTTCCTGTATCAATAGTTATAATTAGAGGATTATAATCAGACAATACCTTCGGTAATCGATTTATGGAGCAGTTTGCAGCAATACAATGTGATGCAAATATATAATCCAACCTTGAGAATTTATAATGTGTGTGGGAAAAGAAAGTATAGCCCGGATTTTTGGGAAAGTGCGTTTGCCAGCAGTCTGATATCCCGTGTGTACTACAAAGTTCCTCAAGGGCTCTAAAAACTTTCGGTTTCCTGCCTTGATATGTAAACTTGGGGGCAGATTTATGTTAACTGGCGCATCCCCAGGGATGCGCCAGTTAACATGCGCCACAGTGCGCCACTGCTCCGCCACCCATGGTGCGCCGCATTTACAATGCGGCGCACCATGGTGCAAGGTAGTGAGGATGCGTGACGCATCTCTCGGCGCACGGGCGGCGCATTGCAGGAGTCATGTCGCAAGTGCGACATGACTCCTGCAAAGCACAGGGGCCACCTATTCAATGTATGGTGCGTCACCCTTACGCCTGCTTCAAGCAGGCGTAGGGAATTGACGTAGAAAGTGACTGAGTGAAATCTTATAGATTTCACTCAGCCACTTTTAGGAGGCGTTCCTGCGCAGGAACGCCCCCCCTGCGCAGGAACGCCTCCTTATGGCGCAGGGGTTTCCAACGTGACGCATCTCCTAGATGCGTCACATTGTAAATAGGGCGCATTGTTTGCGCCACCGTTGCGTCACATTACGTGACGCAATTGCGGCGCAAGGAGGCGCAAGGGCCTCATAAATCTGCCCCCCTATATGTCCGTGCGACCAGTCTGATGGAAGTTTTAAGTTGAAATCATCACAAACAATCATGGGTAGTGACCAATGAGCCAATTCATTAGATAAACATTCTAAGGGATCTGGATCATCATTAACACACCCATATACCGAACATGTAGTTAATTTTTTCCCCACACCATATTGACACTCGGTTATGGCCCATCTTTCAAACTTATCTGCAGCTGATTTAAGCAAATTGGAGACCTCCACCGCGTGCCAAGATTGCTACTCCCCGTGTTTTATTTGCCTGAGTTGTTGCCGTAATCACCCTGTATCCAAGATTTTTTAGAATTGATATTTGGGACCCTTCCACATGGGTTTCCTGGAGACAAACGATTTCTGCTCCAATTGAGTTAAGACCTATTGCCTTTCTTTGCCATTTTTTGGGGTCATTTAGGCCACAGATATTAATTGTTAGAATCTTAAGTTGGCTCATTTATGCAAAAAAAGGAGATTTTCCCTTTTTTAGTCTACTTTTGGAGCTTTGCTCAGTCCCATAGCACCTTGCGGATTCCTCACCTTCTGACCAGATTACGTGCCTGTAAACCCCCCTCTCACCTACCCCTGGTGCCCCTTTAAAAGAAAAACACTCACCCCTCCCTGTTGACTCTCCCACCCCCCTCTACCCCTTAATGAGGCTTCCTCGTTCAGAATGAACCAGGTTGTGGGTGCCTGTGTAATCAGAAGCTCCAAGCGGCTGCAAGTTCCAACCCCGTGTCTGCCTGTGAGTGAGGCTATATTTAATCTTAATGTGTTAGGTTTTCAAAGTTTGATTAACAAACATACATACAAGTAACAATGAGGAGATTGCAATTATTATTAAACGCACCTACTTCACTTCCTTCCTGCTCTTGTATTAGATAACTAGTTACATGTAATCCTGCTGAAACCTTTGACTTATTATTGTTGTTGCTTTAGGTAGACTATTTTCTAGTCTTGCTTTTGTCTGAGTTTGTGATTTCTTTTAGGTACGCTTCTGCCTGTATTTCGCTAACAAAGCTTCTCGTAGTGCCGTTGAAGATGATCTTTAATCTTGCCGGGTTCTGCAACTAGACAGTGGCGCCAATTTGTTCAAAGGGAGTAAACAACTGTGTCATCCTCCACCTTCTTTCCACTGTAGCATGAGCATAATCTGGTCTGCAGAAGAATGAGAAACCTTTATACTCTCTATTTTTAGTCGACCGAGCTAGGTCAAAAATAGCTTTACGTAGGAGAAAGTTACCAAAGTTTACCAGGACTGCTCGTGGATACTGTGCCGTTGCCTGTGGTCTTTTGGAGAGGGTCAGGGAAAAGCGATGTGCCTTTTGTATTTCTTTGGCAAAATCCCAAGTGAGAAGCCCTGGGAATGCTTCTTTCAACAATGAAATTATGTACCCCATTGGCTCATTCCCTTCTGCATTTTCCCGGAATCCCAAGAAAGCGTAAGTTATTCCATCTTGCTCTATTTTCCTGGTCTTCGACTTTCAACATTAGATCTTTGACTAGACCCTCCTGCTCTTTCCCAAGTGCTTGCAGAAGAGAAACATCTTTCTCGAGATTTTCCGTGCGTATTTCCACTGAAGCCATTCTGTCCGAGATCTCCAGACACGTGAGCCCTACTTTTTCTACTGCCCCTTGGAGTTTCTGAATGGCGATGTGGTTTTTCTTGTTATCATGTTTGACATCTTCTTGAAAGCTCTTGATTGTTTTTAGCACGTCGCACAGAGATGGTTCTGATTGCGTAGTCTTAAATGTTTTTGATTCTCCAGATAGACATAGATCTGAGTCTGGTTTGACAGTGTCTTGTAGTGAAAGATTCCTCGGTCGATGACCAGTTTGATCAGTGTTACTCCCTTGATCCGTTGTGTCATCATACATTAGTTTGTTTTGTCTTTTTTTTTAAAAAAAATTCTCCTTTCTTGTTTCTTTCTCGAAGCACTATCCTTTGAAGCTGAATTCGATTTATTTATCTCTGGCTAAGATAGTTCGAGATCTGATGGTTCAGGGGATCCAGCACTTGTCTGTTCCGGCCTCTGTAACTCACTTGAGGTTGAAGCACCGGTTTTGTAGATTTCAGAGTCAGAATCAGACTCGGCAGAGCGAGCCTGAACATGAACTAAGTAATGAGAGTGGCAGTTCATAAATGGAGTTTGCTCTGAATTGGCATCTTCCCCAGTGATTTCAATTGATGTATCACTCTCTATAGTTAGCTCAGGTACATGTTGTAACTGTTGTATCTGTTGGTTGCTGCCTGTGACGTGATCCAGATTTTGAGCGGGTTTTATGAAGTGTAGATCTAAACCGGGGTCTAGACTAGGATCTATCTTTGTAGTTACTTTATAGCCGGTTATCTCATTCACTCTTACTGGTGCAGCTAATTGTGCAGGTGCTGGTGCTGATTTTAGTTTAACCATGTCGTTTGGTTAATTTGGAACGTTCATTTTGATCACTGGTGTGTCTTTATCTTTATCTTTCTCATCAGATTGTCGCCCAGTTTTGGTGGACGAGTTAATTCCTTGAGCACCTTGAGCGCCTGGGATTTTAGTTTTACCAGTTGATTTTTTATCAAGACCCACGGGTCCTCCACCCCCCACTGGGTCATGCGATCTTTTGGGCAAAGAGTTAAATATGCTCGAGATCCGAGGCTGTGCATCAGTTTGCCCACTGGTTTTTTCAGCAGTTTTTAAGTTTTTTATAGTTTGAAGTCTCCTTGCCTTTCTTGCCAGCAGATCTGTCTTATCTGTTTTATCCGTGATAGACCCATTATTTTGTAGATTATGTAAATAGTAATTTGTATCTCTATTGCCATCAACATCTATTTACTTTCCCTTCTCTGTGTGTTTGATTGTACACTTCTCCTCTTCCTTTTCCTTCTCCTTCTCCACCTTATTCCTTGAACCTCATCGATTTCTGATGCAGCCTCCCTCACTGTGTACCCATCATCTCAGGACTCCACCATCCTCTTCTCTTAAAGGAATCATGTAGTGGAGAGAAAAAAACTGTTCTCTTTTCCCAGTCCTGCATCCCTAACAACGGCCAGCAAGATGGGCTTCTGAGAATATTTGTTGACCTTGACTGGGATTTTGAGATCTATTGTGACATCCTTCATGGATGGCCCCTTTGAGACTGACAAAGTGTTATGCATCCAGGGATCACTGTATCAGTTCAAATGGCGCGATCTGTTGCAGACATGGCCTTTTTTCTCTGTGAGCATCTCTGTTTGTGTACATTGTCTATGACTATATCACCTCTTACATACGTCTGACGCTACGGCGATCTTTAATGTTTGGAATGCCAACATTTATAACACAAAAGTTAGTTGTGGGAGCTTTTCACAGCACGCACTTTATCTTTCTAATTATCTATGTTATGCAAGAATATATATGGTTTTAACAATCTACAACATTCACTCAAGAGCTTAAGAGGAGCAGTGTAATATTGTGTTTTTCTAGCAGAAGAGCCAAGCTGAGGGACTTGATTGAGGGTTTCTCAAACTTCAGGCAGATGAATAGGCACAATAGGAATACTTCTCGGGAATTCGTTAGTACACGGCTCATCTTGGTCAACAGCACCTCCAGAACTCTCTTCTAGTATGAAAGCAGTATGGGTCAAGACCAAAGAATCTGAAGCAAATTGGCATCAAATTAAAGACAATGAGGACATGCAGCTGTGACTCCCGGACATATTTTGTTAATTCAAGCAGGTGTAAGTTAGGCTTAGTTCAGAATATTAAATTGAATGTACTTAATGTGGGAGACGCGGGATACTTTATGGGGATTTTTCAATATTTTAGCCCAGTCCACATCATGCAGAGGCTGTGCAGGATAACCCCTAGTGGTCTTTGGTAGAATGGTCAGTAGGAAACAGTGTGTGATATTCATCGCAAAAGTAGCTTAACGCAACACTTCACATCGCACTCCATTGCCGGAAAATAACACCTGGTTAACGTGGTATCCTAAAGCCGGCGGCACCAAGTGATAGTCCCATGGCAAGGTGTCAAAATACCGCGTGAAAACCACCGCGAAGCTGCAAAAAGGAGAAACACGAAAAAAGTTGCAATGAGGCCAAGCACAATACATAAATCACCGATAACCAGCGACAAGCCTGCAAATCTCATGCCTCATGCGGGAAAATGCACCACAAAAGCAGAACAAGAAAAACCCACCAAAAACAAAATAACCTGCGTAGCAACATGGATTACCCCGGTCCGAGTGCAGAGGCCAATGTGAACCCTACAAGCCCCACAGACCACCAACAAGGAAATCCGGGGTTGGGGAAGGGCAAGGAGAAGAGGAAAAGTAAGACGGGGTGAAGTCTGCTGGAAAAGCAGATCAGTGTCTCGGAGGGGACAGAACATCAACTGAATGCCAATTTGACAAATGTGAATGCAGTCGGAGTGTCGAGGAGGTCAATGGAGGAGGCCAAGAGGCACTGGCATGATGTGAAAAGTCAAACCAAGCAAACCAAGCACAAAACAGCTGCCAACAGGAAGGCAGCAATGGCGATAGGAGGTGGGAGTCCTGCGCCACAGGAGAAACTGGAGGAAATGGAGGCCACAGGTATCATTGTGGAGACGGTGCAAGGAGTCAGGAGTAGGGACACAGCACGATAGGACCTGACACAACATCAACAGGGAGAGCAATGACTAGGGACTGGGAGATCGGGGAGATGGGCACAATGGCACACATGCAGAACGATGTGAAGCACACTGCACACCCACAATGACCCAGGATCATGTCCCTGATCCGCATGGCACACTGCAGCAGACACACATGGCAATCACAGCACATCCCACGACAAGTGGCGTAACAATGATCCTTTTTTCCTCCTGACTGAAAGGTGTCATCCTCTTACACCTCTCCTTCCGTGCAATGATATCTACTGTGCCATTAAAAAATCAAGACTCAGTTCCAAATGTATGACCTACTAGCCCGCTGTGTATGCCTGGTGGAGGACATCAAAGAGAAAGGAATACTGCAGGCCTGTGTCGCGGAGGCTGTGATGGTCTAAGGAGGCTGTCAGGGTCACGGCACTCGGGCTTGGAGCTGGCACCGGCACGTGGTGGGCCCTCGTTGACACACAATGGTATCGGCAGGTGTGCATTGAGACCTGGGTGTGCAGGGCCCGGTAGGGCTTGTTCTGGGACCGTCGGGCCAGGGTGCAGCAGGCGCAGAGGATTGTAGGCAACAACGCTCATGGCGACGGCGACGGCATCATGGCGGGGTGAGGGGAGCATCCCTGGCAGAGACGTTGGGCATTCCAGAAGAGAACCATGCCCAGAGGTACATGGTTTTTGTTCACACCCCTACTCTGGCCTGGTGTACCACGGGCCAGCCCTCTCTGCTCATGCTTACAGGGGGGGTCATAACAAACTACATTTCCGGGATCTTCCCCACTGGCTGGGGTGATATGGCTGTATCCACAGTCCACTACACTCCATACACCAGCGAACAGGGATATGTGTGTGGTCTGCATACTGCAGTCTGGCCAGCACATCCACGCCACACTTGGCATTGTGTACCTTCTCATTCATCGGTCACTTGCCTACTTCCCACATGCCTGGTCCCCACCTCTTCGCACAATCTGCTATTGTACTGCTGAGGTGCCATGTCGTTGATGGCTTATGTGCATATTTGGCCCATGTTGCCACAGTAAGTTGTGCTGTTGTGTCTGGTGGGTGGGTATGTTGTTTGGCATGTTGTATGTGAGTTTGTGACGTGTTCATTCCCAGAGTTGCATGATTGTGGAGTTTAGGTGGAAGGGCTGGTTGATGATGTAGGTTTCAGGCACACTGCCTGAGTGGTTGGCGTCGACGTTGGTGGGGATTCCCCGGTGTTCCACAGTTGCCTGCACATTGATGGACTTTGTGTGCTTTCGGTTATTGTGTGCAGTGTTGCCAGGGGGCACAAGTAGGACATGTGTGCAGTTAATTGCCCCCTGACATGTGCGAGAAGCCAGCTGGTGCGTAGACGCCTTGCTTGGTCTCCAGCTGTTCCTGCACAGTGGGGGGGACATATAGGTAGTGTGGTACCAAGCTGATTATGGCATCCAAGACAGTTGTGAGGAACTTGGATTGGGCTGGCTGTGAGACTCCTCCGTCTCTGGTAGTTGTTGTTTGGAAGGTACCAGAGGTCGACACTTGCAGCACGGCCAGCAGCTTTGTCTTAGGTGGCATATTGGTTGTCTGCTGTGTTGGTGCCGTATGCCCGTGGGCAATGGTGGGCAGAATGCGTGGGATGGTTGTCCTTTTGAGCATGTAGTGGACACTGACATTCCCTCGTGTTGGGTCTGGGAGGCTTGTGCATTTTCTGAAGGTCCGCTATCTTCATCTGCGCTGACTCTGTGGTGTTCTGAGGGCGGGGGGGCAGGGAGGGTCCGGGGATGTGGCGATCCTGGGGGTGGTGGCGGTGGGTGTTGTGGCACTGTTGGGGCTCCGGGCTGCATGATCAGTGGCTCCATTGCATCTCTTGGTCTTCATGCATGGCTGTGGTCTGGGCTTCCTTGTCTGGTGCCGGTTGTCGTCCGCCTTTGAACCAGGTGAAAGCAAGTGTTAATTTTGTGCCACTAACGCATCTTATTGCATATTTTGTGTTCTTATCTCCGATCTGGCTGGTCGTTGAGAATGTTGAGGTATGGTGTTCTCTCAGCTTTTTGCTTGGGAACACCTACTGTGCATCTCATCAGCGATAGTTGCCGGGGTCATCCGTGGCGATGGTTTTTGAGGATTGCTATCGCCGGAAAACTTGTGATATCGGATGAGCTAAAGTGCTGATAACTCTGCGATAGATCCTTGAGAATATTCCCCAATGTGTAGTGCAGTGAGCATGCCTTAAAGTCTATACGTGTAAACCCTGTGTTATGCAGGGGACAACCAGACAGCCAGTGAGCCACAAAAGGAACTGTGCAGCTAAATATTAGCATTCAAAGTCCAGAAAGACTAATCCACCAGTAGTCACAGGAAGCTTGAGTGAGTAAAAAGCTCCCTAGTCCCCAAATCAAATGTGGGACGTGATGAAGTGACTGAAAAAGGAACGAGGGATGAGCATGTGAAGGTTTCCAAAGTAATACAATAATTGGGATAGCACCACCATCTTCACCAGTGCCATGTAGCTCATTGCTGAAAGTAGAAGAGAAGATCAAAAACCCCTGACCCTGCTTGCATGCCAGGTCTCCCCCCTACTGCTGAACAGCTCCACCTGTTGTCAACCCCTCCGCTTCCCTGAGCACAAGTTTGATCCTTCTGTGACCTGATTGCCTCTGCTTGCCGCTGTGCCATTTGGACTGTATTGTAATTTTGTGTTTTTTTCTCCCTCTATTTTGGTGTTATTTTGCCTTTGTTGTACCGTATTTCTTAGTTTCCAGCCTATCTCGTTCCCCCCACCCCCTTCTTGTCTTCTGTACTCCATTTTCCCACCGCTGCCCCCTGCGGCCTTGCCCCCTCACCGCCCCGCTCCCGTCTCCCAGCTGCTCCTCCCTCATGCACCTATATGCACCCGTCCTATATGCACCCGTCCACGCCTGGACCGCGCCCAGCACCAGAACCACTGGACCCCGCAACCGCCATGCCACCAGTCTCCGCTACAACACCAGCACCCTCCCCACCCTCAACACCGGCTGAGACCACCGCTGCTTCCAACCTGCCCCGTAACACAACCACGGACCCTTCTCCTGCCACACCTGCAACTTCACCTGCAATGGACCCACCAAACCCGCAAGGACCGGACCCAACCACCTTCGGTGCATACTCCTCAACACCGGCTCCGCACGGAAACTCACCGTCGAGCTCTGGGACCTGCTCGAAACCTCCACCCCAGACGTTGCCTTCCTCACCGAGACCTGGCGGACCTACTCCTTGGCACCCGACATCGCCATAGCCATCCCAGACGGCTACAAGGTCACCATCAGGAATTGCACCAACGGAATTGGAGGAGGCTTAGCCATCGTCCACAAGTCCACATTCCAGGTCCACACCCACGCTGACGACACCCTCAACACCGCTGAACACCTACACTTCTGGATCCACACCGACCCCAACACCATCCTCAGAGGAACACTCGTCTACAGACCCCCAGACTCTGGGCTCTGTTCACTGACCCCATCGCGGACCTCGCCAGCACCCACACACTTGCCTCTACGGACTACATCCTCCTCGGGCACCTGAAATTCTACCTCGAGAACAACGCTGACACCAACTCCGCCAGGCTGATCCACAACCTCGCCAACTTCGGCCTCAGACAACTCGTCAATGCACCCGCCCATGCCGCCGGCCACACGCTTGACCCCGTCTTCTCCACAAGCTCCCACGTCACCTTCAACCACACCACTGAACTCCATTGGACCGACCACCGCTGCATCCATTTCACCTTCAAGAAACCAACCACGCACCACCGCACCCAACAACTGCCCTGCTGCTGCTGGACCAAAGTCACCAAAGATCAACTGACCTCCACCCTCGCCCAGAACCCACCCACTGACCCCACCCACCCAGACGCCGCTGCCCGCAACCTCAGGCAGTGGATCGCCAACTGCGCCAACACCCTTGCCCCGCTCAAGAAACCCTCCTACAACCACACCAGCAAGAAAGCCACCTGGTTCACCGAAGAGATCCAGACCTCCAAACGTACATGCCGGAGACTGGAGAAGAAATGGCTCCACGATGACACACCGGACAGCCACGCAGCCCACAAGGATGCCACCCGCAGGCATCACCAACTCATCTGAACAGCCAAGAGATCCTCCTTCAAAGCCCGCCTGGACAACAACGCACACAACAGCAAAGAGCTATTCAGCATAGTGAAGGTACTCTCCAACCCCACCGCCAATGACATCCCACCCTCACAAGATCTGTGCGACTCACTGGCCACCTTCTTCCATCGCAAGATTGCTAACATCCACGACAGCTTCAACACCCCGACCGTGCCGACCACGGCAGACCTCGCCCCCCCCAACCAACACCTGCACCAACCGCCTGACCTCCTGGTCCTACGTCAACGACAACGAGACACGCAAGATCATGAACTCTATCCAATCAGGATCACCGTCAGACCCCTGCCCACACCACGTATTCAACAAAGCTGACACAACCATCGCACCCCAACTACGGAAGATCATCAACATCCCCTTCGAGACTGCGACATTCCCCGAAAGCTGGTAACATGCAGAAATCAAAGCCCCCCTCGAGATCCCCAAGGTGGACCCGAAGGAACTTAAGAGCTTCCGGCCCATCTCCCTGCTCCCCTTCCCAGCGAAGGTCATTGAGAAAATCACCAAAATGCAACTAGCCCACCACCTCGAGGACAACAACATCTTAGACCCTTCTCAGTCCGGATTCAGACGTAACCACAGCACCGAAACCGCACTCATAGCCACCACAGATGACAACAGGCGCCAACTAGAAAACGGTGAAACATCAGCCCTCATCCTCTCGGACCTATCAGCTGCCTTCGCCGCAAACTAAAGACACGCCTCCAAGAAGCTGGAATCCAGGAAAAGGCCCTGGACTGGACCACATCCTTCCTCTCCGGCAGAACACAGAGAGACCGCATTCCACCCTTCCGATTCGAGGCCACCAACATCATCTGCGGCATTCCCCATGGCTCATCCCTCAGCCTGACCCTGTTCAACATCTACATGGCCCCACTCGCACAAGTAGCCCGCCAGAATGACCTGAACATCATCTCCTATGCTGACAACACTCAGCTCATCCTCTCCCTCACCAATGACCCCCACACCGCCAAAACAAACCTCCAAGAGGGAAGGAAGGTCGTCGTCGAATGGATGAAGAGCAGCAGTCTGAAACTGAACTCGGACAAGACTGAGGTCCTCATCCTCAGCCCCACCCCCACTGCCTGGGACGACTCCTGGTGGCCGACCAACTGGGAACGCACCGTCACCCACAGACCATGCACGCAACCCATGATTCTTCCTCCACTCCTCCCTGTCCATGTCGAAGCAGGTTAACGCTAACTCCTCCTGCTGCTACAACACCCTCCGCATGCTCTGCAGGATCTACATGTGGATCCCGTCCAAAACCAGAAGAACAGTGACCCAAGCCCTCATCAGCAACAGGCTAGACTACGGCAATGTACTCTACGCAGGAATTCTGGCCAAACACCTACAACGACTGCAACGCATCCAAAACGCCTCCGCCCGCCTGATCCTCAACATCCCTCGTCCCCGCCACATCACCCCCACCTACGAAACCTGCACTGGCTCCGCGTTGACAAAAGAATCACCTTCAAGCTCCTCACCCATGCACACAAAGCACTCCACAACAGCGGACCAGCCTCCCTGAACAGCATATCAGCTTCTACACCCCCACCCGCCAGCTCCCCTCCGCCAGCCTCACCCTCGCCGCCGTCCCCCGCATCCAGCGAACAACTTCCAGTGGCAGATCCTTCTCCTTCCTCACTGCCAAGACCTGGAACACCCTCCCAGCCCAGCTGCGACAGACACAGGACCTGCTCACCTTCAGAAAACTCCTCAAGACCTGGCTCTTCAAGCATTAGCGGCACCCCTCCCCTCAGCGCCTTGAGACGTAGTGCGCTTTACAAGTATTCTGATTGATTGATTGCAAAAGGAAACTGGGTAGGTATTAGAAGTAACTGATTTCCCGTTCAATCTGCGGTCTAATTGCACAGAAAGGAGAAACACTTCCATATTTTAAAGAAACACTTCCTACAATATGCAATCTTTATCATGTTCCTATATTTTGCTTGTGTAAATTATATCCCAAATATTTTGAAGATTCTGCATGTATGGTGGCAAGTACGGATGAGCCAGATCACTTGGTTGCCCTCAGCTTGACAGTAGAGCCATTAAAAGACATGAGCAGAGTGGGTGATTGCCCAGCACAACCTTCCACGGGGTCTGGCCCCTGCTCACCCTTCAAAAGCACAATCAGCAGCTTGTTACCCTACCAGAGTTTGCCGGGTAGGTGTTGCTTGTTCAACCACTTGACAGCGCCTCTTCTGTTTCTCTTCTCTTTGCCAAGACAAATCCCCAGGTTCACAATACTTTCCGATACTCATAGTGGGCCCCTCTTGTCTGAATTCTCCCACCTTGTTCTTTTCTTTCTTATGCCTCTAGTTCTTAGACAGAATCCTTTGAATTAGTTGTTGTGTATCTCCCAGCTAATCCTGATTTCATCGTGCTCTTTAGTTCTCTTTGTCTGGTATTCTGGGCTTCCAGTTCTGAGCTAAAGGTAGAATCCTGGATGCACTCTCTTGTGATGTGAGAGAACAGATAAGCTGTAGGTACCTCACATCCTGACATAAGTTATGAGACTGCCAACCACACCATCTGCGCTGCCTCATTAATTTTCTTTAGGTTTAAGGTTGACTGGAGGTTGAGGTGAGGCAGATGTTTTTGTTGAACTTGTCTAATCTAACAGATGGTCACTTACCTTAATGTTTCCCAGACGGTTAGCCATTGGTTTTAAAATGTTTAGAAACATAATCAAAGTTTGCAATTTTGCTGTTGTTTTCTCCAAGAACGTTTGGGTAATTTTGGAAAGGGGTGATGTACTTGACACCGTCCTCAAGGTCGTAAACCTACTATTGAACAAGGACTTGATGTGCCACCTGCATGTAGCATACCTAGAGGCAGTCACATAAAGACCGTAGTGAATATATAGCATTACCTAGAAAATAGTAAATAAATGCACTGATAAACTAGTGAGGTAGGGCCTCTCCTTCGATGTGTCTCTAAAACTGACCTTTGTCCTGAATTTTTGCCCTGAATTCTTTACAGTTCTCTCCAGAATGTGCCTCATGTCAGTTGGTCACTCTAGTGCAGATACACAATCTTCTCTTCTTACTTGGAGCACAGTGTTTGTGCCATGAAGCCATGAGTGTGGAACCAGCGCTAGCCCTATTAGGAGTGATCAGGGGGAGGCGTCCTGGGACATTGCTCAATAAAGGACACAGGAGTCCTGGTGATCAGTCCTGGAATGTGTCCTCTGATGCTCAGTCAAAACTCACCCTGCCCTCTTTTAATTTCAGGGGGTCTGCCAACGCCTCGCCCGAGGATCACACCTGGTGTCTATACACAGTAAAGAGGACATCGAGTACCTGAAGAACTTCATCTACTTGCACAAGCACTTTCATCGTGCCTTCTGGTTGGGGACATCGAACCTTTACATGGTAGTGTGTGCCATTACATGGTCTTAAATGGATGCCTGGGGCAAAAACTACAAATGGGAGATGGATTAGGGAGTTTGAGGTAGATACATGATCCGGATTCTCAACCACTTCTCACTTTCCTCCAAAACAAATTCAAATGTGACATGATCGCTTGGAGTCATGTCAGAGGTTCTCACTATCAGTAGTGCATCAGGTGCAGTGGCACCCTGGTCTAGAGGCCTTAAGGGCCAAAGAGGTCTCAAATATTGTTCTGTTTCACTGCTCTACAAATTGACAGGAAGTCCCAATTGACTTGCTTGGACAAAGCACATAGCTGCCCAACTGTCCCGCCTTTGAGCCTGTTGCAAAAAGTGGGAGCAAAAATCTCTGCCATGCAATTTCCATCCACATTTTACAAGTGATTTTACAGCACTGGCCGCCTGCACCCCATCAGTGGAAGTGGGGTGAGCTGAGCCCCAACAAGAGAGGGAGGGAGGGAGACTGCACCCTGTCACTGCAAGTAGGGTAAGTTGAACCCCAACAAGAGACAGGGTAGGGGTGGCTGCATCCCATCAATGTAAGTGAGGTGAGCTGAAACCCGACAAGAGACAGGGGGGATGCACCCCATCAATGCAAGCGAGGTAGGCTGAGGCCACAAAAGAGGTGGGGGCTGCTCCCCACAAATGGAAGTGGGGTAAGCTGAGGTCCAACAAGAGGCAGTGGGCTGCAACCCATTAGTTCAAGGGAGGTAAGCTGAGGCCCAATAAGAGGTGGGGGCTTCACCCCATCAATGCAAGTGGGAGCAGCTGCACCCAACAAGAGGCGGGGAGGGGGACTGCATCCAATACATGCAAGTGGGGTGAGCTGAGCCTCAGTAACAGGCAGGGAGGGGAGCTGCACTCCATCAATGCCAGTGGGGTGAGCTGAGACCCAATACCAGGCAGGGAGGTGGGAGGCTGCTCCCCATCAATGGAGTGGGGAAAGCTCAGGCCCTACAAGAGGTGGGGGCTGTATCTTATCAATGACAGGGGGGTGAGCTGAGACCCAACACCAGGAAGGGGGCAGGCTGTACCCCATAAGTGCAAGTGGGGTGCACTGAGACCCAACAAGGGGTGGGGGAGGGGTAACTGTACCCCCTCAATGCAAGTGGGGTGAATTGAGACCCAACAACAGGTGGGGAAGGGGGCTGCACCCAGTCACTGCAAGTGGGATGAGCTGAGGCCCTACAAGATACAATGTATGGGGAGTTTATATTCTATTGTAACTTGTCAATTCAACGTCAATTTGAAATGAATTAGAAATATTATAAAATCAAGTAGCTGCTCTGGCATAGGATACCTTCAATATAATCCTTACATTCCTAGCACTGGTTTAAGGTCTATATTTAAAAGAGTGAAATGCCATCTTTAGCTGATTTTCCCAATATTGTCCCCCGCATTGACATAATATCCTGGAATATATTCATCTATTTTACAGCCCACACATGAGGTGAGCCGTGGGGCCATAAGTTATAGCTCCTTGACAGCAATGGGTTTCTTTCTTCCAGAACAAACACTTTAAGTGGACGGATGGAAGTCCCATGGACTTCAAGAACTGGCACCCAGATGAGCCAAACAGCTCAGGGGGAAAGGAACACTGTGTATGCTCAAACTATGGAGGTAGGTATTTTTCTCCCACATTCAAATGCTCTTTCCTGTAAGTCTTTCATTTGTTTTCACAAAAGCAGTTTAATACCTCACACCTATTTTGTGAATATATTTCTCCTTTTATTTAAAATATTCATGCACATTTGTTGAACTTGACCCATATTCAAAAGCATTTTCTGAAAAGCAGACTGCAGCTCCTCTATCTTTCACTATGTGCCAGAGTTTCTGGAAGAAGTTGTGAGTTGCTCCTGATTTACTCCTGAACTGATCATTACATATTTGTAATGAGTACAATACAGAGACTGAATGCTTTCGCTTCTTCTCTTGTAGGCCCTGGACTCTGGGGGGAAGTGAAGTGTGATACCACTCTCACCTTCATCTGTAAAGCCCCCAACTCTTCTAAGGACAAGCCCTTATGTTCGAAGGGAGAGTAGAGATGTTGAGCAACCAATGGCGTCCGTTCTGAGGAGATGGAAGCACAAACGCCAGGCATATGGAGGGAGGAACTCTCAGGGGTTTGTTCTTGAATGGCACTTGTGCATAAAAATAAATAAGTCACTGTATTCACCCATGATGTGTGTATTAAACTCTCACAGCTTATTATATAATGTTTACTTTCCGCATCCCTTGCCACAAAATTGGGATTTGGTTACAGGATCTCCACATCTGACCAAACCACAACCTTGGCTTTCCTTCCTTCTTCCAAGGCCTCCTGGTTTCATATACATTGTGAGCCCTCGTGAAACAGAAATCACAGCCAAGGGAATTCATCCCATGAAGGTCCAGGTTCATTGGTGAGTTCTAAACTTAGAGGGGAACGAGGAGCACTTAAAAGTCCAGCATACAGGCTCCATAGGATACTATGTAATACAAAAGGTGTGCAGTTCCTGGGGTAGAGGGAACGGGAGGATCTAGATTAGGGAAACTGAGTCATCAGATCAGGGGATCTCATTGCTCGGAACCAAGAGCTCTCACACACCTGTGTGGGTGGTATGCTTCATCAGCTCCTCAATAGTCCGGAGCTGCGATGACCTACGGGCATCTTGAGGACGTCGCATGAGCATAAGACGTCGATGTGAGGGGTAGAGTTGCTCTAGGTGTTGATTAGTGTAATGTGATTCTGTGGTTTAAAAATAACTAAGCGATACCTAATTAAATTTAATAGGAGGGCTCTCTTGTTATGATTAAAATGCAATGGGTGGCTGAATGTTGGAAGTAATGGTTCTATCCAGCTCATAAAATAGTGTGTGTGTAGGTCAACACGTTTCTTTCCCTCAAGTGTCGCTATCGATCTGGGCAATTCTTCAGGACTTAAAAATGAAACCTAATCTACTTGTTGTAGGGAAAATGTATGTAGCATTGGCAAAAGGTACCCCAATCATACAACCAAATCTTCACAATAAAGTATGTCTGGGAACATCTGAAACCCAACCTAAGTTCGGTAAGCTACTGACTCCTTCGGTGATGGCAGAGATCACGCTAGCTGTGGAACAAAAGGCTGATTCAGGGGTGACTTACCCCGTGAGTTCTCCATTAGCGATGTCAGCGTAGGTCAGCCGTCAAGTGTCTTAATGCTGCAGCTATCCATGAAGTGCTAGCGGGGAGTGGGATAAAAAGTAGGACCATACTGTCTACTCTTACTCAAAATGAGCGAGTAGTAGAATGAATGTGTAAATATATGAGCTGAGGACGAAGAGGATTTGGAGTTTAGTTTCCTGATCTCATAGAGTAGGTGGTAATTGTGTCGTCAGCAAAAGAAGAGCCACATTTAGAGGAAGCAAAGTTGTGCAAGAAACTTGTAACTTGTAAGATGACCTGGACTTCAGAAATGAGGTATTAGCCTGGCTGGTCCAAGCACCGGGATATCAAGACTTGGGTCATGTGGAATTCATAGGATTGCTCAAACACAGTCTTCATCTTTTCTTCAAAGAAGAGTTCTCAGAGTTGATTCTTACTTCATAAATACTGGAGCCCCTCAATAACCGATCCTTTCACATCCACCTGCTGCTCCTGGTGAAACTGATCCTAGCTTTTGGATCTAAAATGTTAAACTTAGGCTGATGCTACCTAGAGAATGTGTCCGCTGGTAATACTCCATCTCTTACACCACCCAAAGAGTGTGTGATCAGGGTTAGTGTCTGGTAATACTCCATCTCTTACACCACCCAAAGAGTGTGTGATCAGGGCTAGTGTCTGGTAATACTCCATCTCTTACACCACCCAAAGAGTGTGTGATCAGGGTTAGTGTCTGGTAATACTCCATCTCTTACACCACCCAAAGAGTGTGTGATCAGGGCTAGTGTCTGGTAATACTCCATCGCTTAAATAACTTAAAGAGTGTGTGATTGGAGTTAGCATCTGAACAGATCAGAATTGCCAACATTGTAAATCTGACAACACCGAGATCCTACTTGTTGTTAAAACCCACGGCCAATGATCACCTCTTTTTTCAACCTCTCTTCAAGTCTACAGTGAAAATCGTGAGGTTTCTAGACAACAAGCCTGCAATGCAAGGACAAATATTCACAAATACATCCATGGTGATGTCTCAGAGTCTATAAAAATAAAGTTAGGTTACACCCCGACCCCTCTGAAAACTTCTTTGATGCACTTCTTGCAGGAACCTCCATGTTAGAGACCAGCTTTTAGAGGAAAGGGCTTTTCCACTCTAGCCCCGTGCTCTGGAAGACTCTATTGCTGAGTATAAGATTGATATGATAGTGAGGCCCTGGTTGGGCACTTGAACTTTGAACCCTAGTCATTCTGCCTCGCAGGAAGGTAAGTCTCACCCACTTTCTACATTTGGAATATCCCGATGTAGGGTTTCATTGATGAGATTGAACTCCTGCAATAACAAAAATGTTAAACATCTGGTGCATTCTATAGCCCAAACCTATCCAAAAGGTTGTGGAGGGCTTTACGTGGTAACAGACAAGCTAAAGGTTGGTGATTAATAGAAGAGGAAGCTGAGTTGCACAGCTAATGCGCTGTGATATAGTGTTCTTTAAAGAAATGAGTCTTCTACTATTTCCTAAATTGGAGCAGCAGTGATGGATATGGGGCTGTTGTTCCAGATCCGGGTGGTATAGATGGAAAAAGCCTGCTGTCTTGCTTCTTTTCCTTTTTAACAATTCTTAGGGCCCGATTCACAGAATGAACTCAAGACTCAATCCTAAACTTACTACTATTTTGGTATTCACAGAATGCACTTACTACATTTGGTATTCACAGAAGTTAGGATTTTGTCATAAGTTTGTCTTAAGACAAACTTAAGACAGACTTAAGACAGACTTAAGACAAAATACTAACTTCTGTGAATACCAAAAGTAGTAAGTTCATTCTGTGAATCGGGCCCCTAGTCTTCAGTCTGATAGTGTCCTGGCTGTGGTCACAGGGTGATGTATAAAGGAAAGTACCAGAGGAGGTGCTGGCAATTTCTGGGGCTGGGCTCAGGGGAGAATGTCAGGGGAGTGTTAGGGGAGTATAGGGTGGAGCCTTAAGCATGGTATCCAGGGAATGTTATGTAAGTATCAGAGAGAGTGGAGGAGATGTTGCGTGGGGCCCTAGGGGAAGTGTCGTGAGGGGCAACGGGAAAGTGTTTTAAGAGTATTAGGGGGTATTAGGGAGAGTATCAACAAAAATCAGAGGCAAGACACAAGGGAGAGTATAAGGGGGGGTATTAGGCAAGTATCCAAGGGAATGTCATGGAGAAAATCTGGCAGAATGTTGGGGCAAATTAACTGGGAAGCAAGTCAGGGATAGAAACTCTGAGATGTTAAGTAGAGGGGGGTAGAGGAGGGCGTGCCAGGGTGCAGTATTAGGGGAGGGATATCAAAAAGAGGTTCAATTTTAGTGTCAGGAGCAAAGCACCTGGAAGGGCATCAAGAGAAGAGCTCTGAGTCTCTGGGAACTGGCATGAGGGGGCATGTCCGGAGGCAGTGTCAGGCAGACTATTAAGGGGAGTATCAGGAGGAGTGTCATAGGACATGTATGGGAGTGTGTCAGGGCGAGTGTTAGCATGTACAATAGGGAAGTATCAGGAGAATGTTCAATTTCAACTCTTAAATTTGTTATTTCAGTACTACAAGACCTTCCTCTCCCATGGATAACATTGGAGTTACCTTATTACATTTAATAAGCTGTAATCTCCAAATGCGAGTACGTAACCCGTTCATATTTAGTGTCTTCAGAATTGTAATGAAAAGTTCCAACTTATGGTCGAGTGGGATCGAAATTACAATTTAGAAAATGCCACTGCTATTTTCCTGCCTCATCCATTTGGTGTCTGTCCCTGGGTGGTTTAGCTGGGTGTAGCTCACAGTTGAACTATGTGTATTCCTCTTAGACAGCCACACACAATTTGAAGCTTATGTGAGTCACCTCTCACCCAGTGCCACACCTAAGGTGCCCTAATCTGAAATGACCCCTTCCTTTCAGACTTAGAGATTCTTGGCATTGGGTGCCATAAACTGTGTTGGCACACTGTACCTGGCTGCCCCTGTGCCTCGGGAGGTGTAAATTTGGTGCTACCTTGTGGCCTTCCTGTGCTTACCTTAATTCCGCTGGGACTGGGATATCAAACTGTGCTACTTACCTGTAAGTAGTTCCACTTTAATTGCCTCCTTTCTCCATCGAATCACATTGGCACCAGATACTGAGTTTGACCTCTGCACCCGGCCACACCAGTGGCGCTGGTGGTGCACTTGTGACATTAAAATTAAACTTACCTGGTTCTAATTCTTTATCCAGAAGTTCAATTTCGTAAATTGTTTACTTTCCTGCATATTGCTGATTGTCTTTTCTCCAATAGGAAACACTGTATAAACTTTATACGTTGAAAAGCATTGACATTGCAAAACGCATTTACAAGCAGCAAAGTATCTTTGGTTCTATAAATAAATAAACTAAAAGTATTATATTTACCAACCAGTGGTCTCAAATTTAGTCATTGAGTGTGCACAACAAATGCGTAGCACTGCCCTCTAATATGTGTAACTGCTCTCCTACACTACCACGAAAGAGAACATTAGTATTATCTACTTGGGCTTCTGTAAAGCCTCTGAGGATCCACTTGACTCTGTGCACAATTTACCTAATTTGATATAGTATACAGAGACCCAGCTACCTACAACAGAGTCAAGAGCATCAAGGGTGGGCAATTTGGTTGCTGACTGCCTTCCTTGGATGTGGTAGCCATTTCCCAGGCACCCTCTCCCGAATCAAACTCGGATTCCCGTTACCCATGGTCACGATGGTAGGAACAAAAACTACCTCCAAATGTTGATAGGGCAGACATTTGAATGTATTGTTGCAGTGACGGGGATTTGCGATCGACCCAAAGTTATATAAAGTCCCCTAAGTGGCCCGGCGTGCCTAGATTGGTTGTAGAAGGTCAGCACTCCTCAGCATGTATTAGCCCTAGAACTACCACAGTAGTCCAAGTAACAGATGGAGTGATTAAAGTAACCATAACTGATTTGATGAGCCATTCACAATTTCACTGTACCAGATGTGTGTACTTACACGGACAACCATATGCTAATGGCAAATAAACCAGTTTACCACACCTGCTGGATGAGCCTGTTGGGAGCCCTGTGTTCAGCAAAGACCGACCTTTGCACCCCTCAGGAGCCTGCTGGGGAAGCGCAGCCCCCTGGGGTGCTTCCCGGGGGACAGTTGTCGTCACACAGGCACCAGCAGGCCCAGTCGTCTCTACAAAAAACTATGTGCAGCCTGAGCGAAACACATGAGTGACGGCATGAGCTGGCAAAGTAAACCGCATGGAACGATTGTTCTGAGCTTGTGCGTGTATGTGCTAGGTGGAGGAGGGAAATGGTGTGGTGCAACGGGGGCCCAGACCGCCAGGCCAAATCTAGAAGCCGTCCCCCTTACACTGCGGCTAGACCACAGGGGAAGAGACACAAGCTGCCAAGGCTGCTAGGTCTTCATTCTGCTGGGTAGGGCCTCTGCAAATGGCAGGCCCTTGAATCAGATGTTCACTGGTGGGGTGGATGCTCTTTGTTTTAAACAACAACTGAGGATGGCCAAGCAGTCCATCAAAAAATAGATCAAGCATGCCCAATCGATCAGAGTATACAGCGCTGGCCACGCCACCCTGCGCTGGAATGTTGGCTTTGTGTCCCTGCCAGCTCCCGGGGAAGGCAGACTTGGAGGAAAGGCCCATAAGCATGGCAATGAGGCAGGCACAGACCCAGGCCCCAGGGGGAACAGGCCCTGTCAGCACCCAGCTGAGGACAGCTGGACTACAAGGAGGTATGGAGTACCATGCCCTATTCTGTGTGCACCTTGCAACAGAGGGGACTTCCGGCACTAACATTTCCAACCTCCTAGAGTCCTGCCTGGGCTTTAGGAATGAAATGAGCCCTCATCAGCACTTTCACACCACTGAATGCGCACACAGGGCCTCATTTTGAAGTTGTTGCCACAAGGCAGCACTGGCTGTCACCTGACTGCGCTGACCTCTATCTAAAGGGCTGTAATGTGCCATATTTCTCACACACATAGTGACTATTGCCATCACTTCCCTCCTTGCCTCCTCGCACCATGGTGCATGTGTGTCAGCGTTGTGTCCTCAAATTACTTAATGCTAGAATGTCCTCATTCCGTGCGTCTCGTGCAACGAAGGACACATGGACTTTGGAAATGACAAAGAGGCACAAAATTATTTATCCTCATTTCACCTCCCCTTTGGAGGCACTGTATTAAAAAACAGTCCAAGGCTCCCTGATCCTTGGATATGTGGAAAGCTGTGAGATCTTTATTGGTGTTTTAATGGGAAAAGCCACCGTAAGGCCAATGGAACACTTCCTTAATGTTGGGTGCATAGGAATGAAATGAGCCCTCATCAGCAATTCCATGGCTGCTGGGATGTCGATTTCATGTGCCTTTTGCTCCCTGGGAATGCAGACTTCGAATAAAGGCCCATCAGACTGGACTGGGAGGCAGGTGCGGTCCCAGGCCCCTGCAGGACCAGATCAGGCCAGGCCTGGCCCTAGCAACAACCGGCTGAGAACCGCTGGACCATAAGTGGGTCCAAAGTAACCTGTCCCAAGTAACCATGAGGAAGGCTATCCCCCTTGATTGAAATCCGTGTGCACCAAATGACAGAGGAGACCAAAGGCCCAAACACACATGACCACCTGGAACGCTAGCTGGTCTCAATGAAGCAAATGAGCCCTCACTGGGACTTCCAGGGCAGCCCGCCAATATGGATACCCCGTTGGAAAGGATTGCGCACAACCAGATGGCCGAGGGAAGGCCCTCTGGTCACCACGTTCCTTAAAGAAACAGCTCTGCTTGTCCTGGGTGGTGATGGGGACTCTACCGCTAGGGTGCTCAGAGCCCCAGTTGGGCTTCAATCAGGGAGCTTTGAGGGGGCCTCTGACAGACCACTGACCCAGAATGGAGTCAGAACTCCTTGGGCCAGCCGCATAGGGCGCTTTGAGGTGAAGGCCCAGGACACCACATGGAACAATCGCTTAGAGCTTGTGCATAAATGAGCTAGGTGGAACAGGGTGATGGCATAGTGCAAGGGGGTCTAGACTGCCAGGCAGCATCTGGGACCTGGCACCACCTGTACCCCTTCCAATCTGGTCAGACCACTGGGGGAAGGGCATACGCTGTCAAAGCTGCTCAGCCTTCTCTCTGATGGGTAGGCAGGCCCTTGAATCACATATCCCTTGTGGGATGGAAGCTCTTTGCTTCAAACAACAGCTGAGGCTGGCCATGCAGTTGATACTTAAACAGGCCAAGCATGCCCACTCAATCGGAGTATACAGTGCTGGCCAGGCCAGCCTGTGCGGGATATTGGCTTTGTGTCCCACATAGCTCTAGGGGAATGCAGACTCGGAGGAAAGGCCCATTAGGCAGGGCTGTGAGGCAGGCACAGACCAAGGCCCCAGGGGAACAGGCCCTGGTAGCACCTGGCGGAGGCTCGCTGAACCGCAATGAGGTCTGGATTACCATGTCTCTATTAATCCAGAGGGAGGCTACCCCCCTTTCTTGTAATCTGTAAGCATCTAGTGATAGATGGGACTGTCAGCACAAATATAACCAACCTCCTAGAGCCCTGCATGGGCTTGAGGAAGCAAATGAGCCCTCATCAGGAGTTCCAGGGCATCTCCAATGTTGGCTTCATGCCCCTGCCTGCTCTCAGGGAAGGCAGTGCTGAGAGGAAAGGCCCATCAGACTGGACTGGGAGGCAGGTGCAGTCTCAGGCCCTTGAGGGGCCAGGCAGGATGGCTGGGCTCAAGGAAGTGAATGAGCTCTCATTGGGGCTTCCAGGGCAGCCTTGCAATGTGGATGCCCCATTGGAAAGGATTGTACCTGACCAGATGGCTGAGGGACGGCCCTTTGGTCATGCTGTTCCTTAACAAAAGAGCCCTGATTGTCCAGGGAGGCAATTGGGCCTCTGCAGCTGGGGTGCTCAGAGCCCCAGTTGAGCCTGAGGCACGGAGCTGGGGGGGGGGAGTCCATGACGGACCTCTGACCCAGGGCCCAGTCAGAGCTCCATGGCCCAGCTGCACAGGGTGCTTTCCCTAGCAGCCGGTCTGAGGATGGGGCCCAAAATGTGGAACCCCCACCCCAGGGCCTGCCGGGAGCCCAATCAGAGCTTTTGAAGCTGGCCAAGCATGGGATACCTCACCAGGCCTAATTTACCCCTGCCCCCAGCCCTGGGTGGTGTGACAGGCTGGAGGGTGGACGCCGGGGCAGACCCACCCAGCTGGCAGGTAGGAGAGCCCACCTGAGGACCTGTAGGGCTCCAGTCAGGGGTCCTGGACCCAGTGGTGCAGGGGAGGCCTCCTCCGGCCTGCAGGACCCCATCCTGTGCACTCTGCCATGCGGCAGGCCTTAGGAAAGAGATCAGGATGGCGACCCCCACCCCAGGACCAACCAGTGCCCCAGTCCTTGGCAAAATGGTCATTGGCTGAGAACCGCCAGATCAGAAGGTACTTCAGTCACACATATATGGCGATGAGAGTTCTCAATTCAATATTATTCAATGTGTACTGCCACAGGAAGGACACTGAGTGGATATCAATGTGGGACATGCTAGTGTACTCATGGCAGTGCACAGTGTCCACTATGTTGACAGTACACAAGGGGTTTGAGTTAATTGGGAGTCTTCTGCAGAAAAGTGCCATTGGTAGACTAACCACACTATACAGCTGCACTGCTTGGGGACAGTGTAGGACATATTTTCCAAATGATTCTGTGCCCATAAATATGCAGCATTGCTCCAAGACAGGGAGATGTAGTTTGTGCATGAGTCTGTACCTTGCGCAGAGGCTGGAGCCTTGGAGGAGTGATAGAGTGATTTGTGCACCGCAAACTGGTGTGCACATAGGATGAGATGTGCGTATATGATGAGTAATGTAATGCAGCATGGAAGACATGATCTTGTGAGTTTCATATATGACTACATTTCTCAGTTTCACAGGTCTGTGATACATCACATGCCTGATGACCATGGGAGTTACCTCTGGACACACAGACTAGGGACAGTGCTTGACTTACTTCTTCAGGGTGTTTGGACGCAGCATTTCACATAGTGGAGCATTAGTGAGGCTCTTTCACACCATTAAATGCATACACAGGGCCTCATGTAGCAGTTGTTGCTACAGGGCACCACTGGATGTCACCTGGCTGCGCTGACCTCTATCTAGGAAGAGGTGTGGCGCCGCGGCCAGGGTGACTGACTCCGGAATCTGGGGATCACGGTTCGATCCCCGGGCCCGGCGGCATATTAGCCCAGCACCATGTGACTCTGGGCAATAGCTCGCTTAATCTTCCCGACGGCCCCCAGCGCCTAGAGACCCTTACGGGTGATTGTGCGCTTTACAAATGTGGATTATTATTATTATTATCTAAAGTGACTATTGCCATCACTTCCCCCCTTGCACCATGGTGCATATGTGTCAGCGTTGTCTCCTCAAATTACTTAATGCTTTCATTACCTCGTGCTGAGTGTCACCTGCAAGGTAGGACACATGGACTTTGGAAATGACAAAGAGACACGTAGTTATTTATCCTCATTTCACCTCCCCTCGGCAGGCACAGTATTAGCAAACAGGCCCAGGCCCCCTGATCCTTGGATATGTGGAGAGATGTGAGTTCTTCTTTGGAAATGAATTGGAAAGGCCACTGCAACGCCCATGGAACACATCCTTAATGATGGGTGCATCAATGCAGCACTTTGCTCTGGCTTGGCTTACTGCATATCTATGAGGCCATGCAAGGGCACTTAGGCTGACTGCATTACCTCATTGAGACCTGCTCCAACAGAGCATCATGAACAGTGAATCTCCAGCTGCAAAGTTCACTAGGAAATTTTGTTTGTTACACATAGCTACATACATTTTCTGTGTGGAAATTAATAGCAGGTATGATGGGAATGTTTTGATGTTTACTGTGATTATGATTTTAAAATGTTTACGCACTGGTAGTGCTCATATATTTATTTACATATATGTACACCGTTTCACGTAGTCATCATTTTATAACTTCATTAAAGTCACTCATGCATTTGTGAAAGAATGTTGAACTATGTGGTCCCTCTGCCCTGCTGCTGCTACTGATGGGACAGTTTGATGTGGCTCCTTAACTTCCTCATCCTTATTGTCCAGCAGTTCACGCTCCTCATTGGCATCAGCCCGTGGTACATTTGTACGCACACAAATATAGTGCAACATGCAGCAAACAAGTATGATTTGCATACCATTGGTGGTGGGTAGAGCAATCGGCCCCTAGACATATCCAGACTCCTGAAGTGGGATTTGAGTAAACAAAATGTCCACCCTTCTATGGGCCTGCTTCGGGCATAATTGTTCCTCCGCAGCGGTTTTTAAGAGGAGTCATCAACCAAGGCTGCAGAGTATATCCTTGGTCAGCTGCAAAGACAGGAGGGGTTCAATTAGTTAAGTCTCATGATAGGTCGATGGCCCCACACTCATGTCCCTTCTGTTATGTTTCCTGAATGGCAAACACCTTGCTTAGTGTTAGAGAAGTGCTATGAAATTGTGTGGCATACACACAGGAAGGACATGGAAATGACTGATCCTGTGCTACACATACAGGTGTGCTGTCCTCTGTGATTCACTGACTATTTGTCTTACTCGTGAGTGCCAATGCTATGAAGGTGATGGTTTTTTAAAAGTAAGGAGATTCCATTAGCCATTGAGGAGACAATTCTCTCCCACTCATCTATTGTGTCTGTTATTGACAACTATAGCCATTTCTGAACTTATACACATGTGATTATACAACCTGTAGCTAAAGCAGGTGGTGTTGTGCACTTAAGCAGATCAAGGACTTTGTCCTTAAGTGCAACATCTGTCAGCAGATGAAGGGTTTCCATCGTAGCACATCTGCCACAAACACCACTATTGATATCAGACAGTACACTCACATGTGTCTATTTGGACCATTGCAGCCCAGTCAGACTGGGCTTACAAGTATAATTTGGGGGCAATGAATTTATGCTCTAGATTCCTGAGGGTTTGGCCTCAGCGCTCGGCCATTACTTGAACTGTTACAACGGATTTGCAAGTCTTCATAGGGAGACATGCAATTGGCATATTACATTCTGACTGTAGCCCTGCGTTTAGCTATCGGGCTTACAAAGAAGCTATGGGAAGTTTGGGTTTGGCCTTGCGGTACTCATCTCAGTATCAACCCAAGGGAAATTCGATTGTGAAGAGGAAAAATTTTGGATTTAAAGACATTCTTAACAGCAAGGGTATTGTGCTCAGCTGGCATTTGGGTCAATTACCTACATAAGGTCCAGGAGGCACTGAATTCAATACCATGCCAAGATGTTCTCTAGGAGGCCGTATTCCAAATGAGGTCCTGTTTGGGACAAGAATGTGGCTATACCTGACCTTGATTGTGGCAGGACAGGGGCAGATTAAAACGTATTTGACATCAATGATCATTTAGCTGTTTTACAGTAACTTAATGAATTCCAGGCATTGCGAAGCAATGTCCATGTAAAATGCACCGCAACTGGGGACGTGAAAGCTGTTCCGGCAAGACCAGCCTCGGTCCCAAAGATCGGGGATCTGGTCAGAGAAACGACTGTGGACAAAAAATAGTTTGGGCCATCTTACAGAGAGCCTGGACCTGTTTCTTGCCAGAAAGAAACAAAATATATTTGTTTCCATTATTCTGATCAAACCACGCTTTGTGGCCAATACTGAATAGTAGGCCTTGTGGGCTCCTGGATAGCTGCCAATCTCCTCTCACTACCATACAGGAAGTTCAGACAGAAAGACAAATAACGTTTGAAGATTCTACTCTATCTTGTAATGGAGTTTCCAATAATAAAATGGAACTTGTGCCTGTTGAAATTGAACAGTAACAAAACAGAAATAAAACACAGATTTCAATTCGGCCTAATAGCGATACATATATAAATATGCCTCTACAGGAGATATCGGCCAGTTCAAGAAAACCTGCTACGTTACCAAAGATAGATCAAACAGGGTCTGGCTACTTCATCGATTTTGATACCTTTTCTCTGATTCCGAGTGAACCTGAGTCACTGCCACTGTTCCCAATAAGGCGCTTGCCCGCGTGTGCGCACACTTCTCTACCCCGAGCACGCAGTGCCATGTGTGGAGCGCGCACACATGGAACATCTTGCAAGAGTATCCTGCTGCCGCTTTTAAAAGGCGAGCGGTGTGAAAAAACGGGCATTTCCAGATTGCGGAGAATCACCTTGATATGAACACTCGGGAGAGACAGGTACGTTTTAGAATGTGGGCACTTGCTGTTCTTTTGTTTCTAACCCCAGCAGCTTTTATTTAAGTATTCATGTTAATTGCAGCTCCTTAACGAGCTGCGATTAACATGAATACTTAAATAAAAGAACACACTCTCCCCCGCAACCTTGCTTTACCAACAAAACAATACAGCAAGTCTGCAAACAAGGCAGATTAACTTAAAAAGCACACACAGTGTTGTAAATGTGCTGTATTTCCTTTCTAAATAGATCGGATCTGTGGGGTGATTGTGTACCTTTGATAAAGTTTTCAGGTTAATCACTGTGCCCGCCATGAACTGCAATTAACCTGAAAACTTTAACAAAGGCACACAATCACCCTGCAGCCCCAATCTATTTAGAAAGGAAATACAGAACATTTACAACACAGTGTGTGCTTTTTCGGTTATTATGCCTTGTTTTAAGAAAATACCAGCAGGAGACTTTGAGAACTGGGCTCCATGCGGCCATGTAATTCAGTTCCCTTATCTGCAAGGACTAAGAGCACTTGGAGACCAGCTAAATGTAAATCATAGACACTATAAAAACACCGGGCCATTTCCATAATCCAGTTTCCTCCTATGCCGTCAATACCCAAGCGCTGTAATTGGCAGCAACAGTGCCATTGAGATGACATTCTGCCCGTTGTTTACTGTTGGCTTGGGGTTTTTAACTCACATTTTCATGCTTTCTATTTGCTGGCTTTATTTGCTTTAGGCTGTCCATCTTGAGTTTGTCCCTCCGGTTGCCCAAACTTTGATTACTGTATTCTTTCACCAACTCACTTTATGTAAACAGGCCTTTACATCGTGGTCTTATCTTGTCACATTTGCGGTGCATTCAAAGGCAGAGGTTCAATGTCAGGCTCTTGCTTCAGAGGGGGCTTGGTGTTTACTTTTCTTTCTCTAACTCCAAAGTGAGAGAATGTATGTGACAATCCTGCTGAGCATCCATGTAAGAGGAGAGGGAGTAGGATGTATTTTCCTAGCATATAAAAAAATGAACTGTGCTGATTTTTCAAAATAGATTAATATCAGTGCAAATGAATCAATTTCTTTTTAATTCTAAGGTGTGCCGGAAACAAATATTTGATTCTGATAAAAACACATCAATACACTAGGTGATGACTCATGCACACATTATTATGTGTGTGGAGTTTCGCCCTATTTTGGTATAAATGTAATGCTCATTTCAATTCAAAATGTGTTGTCTTAATGGTAGTGCGCTACCACACCATGCATACTCCACTTTACACCACTTCACTTCGCTCTACGCCCTTCCACTCTGACACGCCTCTCCATTCTATGCCACTCCAAGGTACAACATGCTACTCCACTCTAAGGCATTCCACAACATGCCATGACACTCCACTCCCCTCTACACCACTTACCCCACACTATTCTACCCCACTCCTCCCCCCCAATCTATTACACTCCAATGCAACTCAACCCTTTGCACAGACTGAACGCCAGGGAAAAGCTGCATCACAGAAGGTGTAACACAGTGCAGATTTAAAGGCCAGTTTAGCTTAATGGATGCTAATAATAAAGCACAGAGGCACATGCCTATTTGCCTAAACTGGAATACCTGGTAGCTATTTGGTCGTTTTTCCTATTGGAGTTTCTGGGTCTGTTCCATTCATTGTTTGTAACTCTTAGCGTCTCTGCTAACTATCTTGTCTTCAATTGCTGGTTTGCAGTTTGAAAGGTATTTGGATTTGATTGGTCAGCCATGAGTACCCACAAAGACAAGGTCATTCTGTTTATTTTCCACATTGGATCTGGGGTGCCGGGAAAATAGATTCACAATCTGCACCTCTTTTCTTTTGCAGGTTTGTGAGCCCGTGCTACAAATACAGTTGTAGAGACAGACGTGAGTATAGGCAGAACAAGCAGGTAATTGTTTGGTAGAGTTAAACTGTGGTGCATCGTGTACATTGTAGTATAACAACATACCTTTCCTATGTTTTCTTCTGTTGCAAGTTTCGCAGACAGTACCCGACACATTTGAACAGGCATACATGAGTACAAGCACAACAGGTAATTGTTGGGTTGAGTTAAACTGTGGTGCATCTTGTACATTGTCGTATAACAACATACCTTACCCATGCTTTCTTCTGTTGTAAGTTCTGCAGACAATACCACACACATTTGAATGGGCAAACGTGAGTACAAGCAGAACAGGTAATTGTTTGGTCGAGTTCCCTTATGGTGCCCATGGTATATTGCTGTATCACAAATTCACAATGTGCTGTAACAATCTTTACTTCTATTGTAGGCTCTAGGGACAGTGCTACATTTAAGTTTGAAAGGGCAGGGCAGCGAACAGAAAAGTCCAGGTAATTACACTCTACGTTTTGCGGGCGATGCCTCAGTACTATGTGACAGATTGCAAACATGAGCATAGGCATCGACTGTAGCCATGTTCCTTTATTTTGCAGGTTTTGTGGCATAACAGGCTAAACCCAGTTATCACAAATATGTTCAAGCGCAAAGCTGTTCCTTCTGCAGAGTGTGATGCTTCACCACAAAGGAAGAAATGTTGCCTTGTATTCAAGGAAGAGTGGATGATAGAAATTGTGGAGGCTGAGACACAGAAATCACGAAGCACGGTTTGCGTGCATCTTGGGGAACTATTTTAATACAGTCCAGAATTGGGCTTGATTTGCAAAGCATGTGCCGAAGCCTAGATTGTTGGGGACTTTTCCACAGGGAAGAAATGGAGTGATGGCTGGAAACTGGATTACTTGAAACCCCATCTAATTAGCAAAGTTCACGAGTCTGCCTTGGTGATATTGAGAAACAGAAGCATGGAAAGGGTGGAAAGTGACCACAACCCACTGGACCTGTCTCTTCGCTTGCTAGGAAGTTATGCCCCAGAAGTCTGTTCAGTGGGTACTGAAGTGCAGCTTAGTAATGATACCAGGAGAGTAAAATGGTCGAATTGCCTCAACAAAGAGGATCATTTACTGGTTTTGATCAAGCTGGTCTCCGAGGCAACAGTTGATCTTCAAAACTGTCTTACGCAGCAGGAAATTGAGTCTAAAGTCATTCCTATCCATACTAAACTTCTTTACAATCAACGTACAAACTGGCAGATGCATCAACGTAGCCTTTTGCTATTCCTAAATAGCGATTTTTAAGGAATCGCTATTTAGAAATACATAAAGCCTATGCATGTAGGAATCGCTATTAAAATAGCGATTCCTAAACATTCCTTAATTGCTACTCGCAAATTGCTAGTCACAATTAAGGAATGCTGTCCCATTCATTCCTATGGACCTACAGGCCCATAGGAATGTATTGGAGATTGCATGAGCAATTTGCGAGTACTAGTAGGTACTCGCAAATTGCTCATGCAATTTCAAGGGTGCAAGAGTGTCAAAATGACACCCTGTTGCACCCCTGAAATAGATCTATGCACATATGTTGCACACACACATGCCCTAAGGGCATGTGTGTGCGCAACATGAAACTTTGAAAAGTGCATAAAAGTGCTTTTTTCAAAGTTTTAGCAGATTACCATGAAGTCCAACTTCATGGTAATTTGCTCCCCCTATTAGCGAATTCGCTATTTTTTAGACTTTCATGCATTGTATTTAAGGAATCTCAATTTGGAATTCCTTAAATGCAATCGCAATTTAAGGAATCTCAATTTAGCGATTCCTTAAATTGCGAATTTTGCATTTGGGATGATGCATCCCAAATGCAAAAATACCGGGAGCAAAGGTGCAGATTCTGAGAATCTGCCCATTTGCTCCCGGTATTTACTTTGATGCATATGCCTGAAAATCCCAAGAACAGTGCCAAACCAGTGGTGGAAACATGGTATGGGAAATCTTGTAGGGAAGCATATAAAGCATTAGCTAGGACGATAAGATCTAAAAACAGGGACAGAATTAAAAAAGCGAGGGTGGAATATTAGCAAGTGCAACACAAGGCTAAAAGGGAATGGGACGCGCAGTATTGGAGTGAGCTGTACCATGCCAGTAAAGACAGGAATATGGTTGCATTTCTGGAATGTGGTCAAATGAGGCAAGGGGAACCCTAGTGAACCACCTTCCAACTATGTAGCACCGGAGTTGTGGGTTTCACATTTTATGACTCAGTTTGCCTCCCCTGTTCGAGATCCTGTGCCATCCCATGGTTTCCCAATATCCCTGTAAACATTCCTCCCTTACATTTCACCAAGTTGGGGGTTGAAACAGCACTTAATACGCCCGAGGGGTAGAGTACCTGGGCTGGGCTGTGTACCAGGGACCTGTTCTTACATGATAGGGAAGTATGGGTGACTTACATCCAGTCCCTGGCGAACGCTACTGCAAAAGGCTCCCCTATACCTGATTCATCGAAGGGCGCTGAGATTATCCCGATTTTTAAAAAGAGGGATCGTTCAGATCCTGACAATTACAGGCCCATACGTTTAATTGATTGTATCCAGAAGGTGACTGCTAGGCTTGTGCTGAGCAGAATCCAAGGCTCGATCAATGAGTCCGATAACCTGTCCCCTTTAGAGGCTGGGTTCCGCTCACACATGAGCACTATTGATCAGTTTTTTAGATTTGTTTTAATTTACTGGCGTGTGGTGATCCTTAGAGGCGGCACACTGTATGCCGCATTTGTAGATCTTAAGTCGCCATTCGACTTAGTGCCGTGTGCCAAGATGTGGTGTGTTTTTCACAGAACAGAGTGTGCCCCTGAATCTATTGGCTTTTCTAATCAAACTTTATGATGCAAACTTCGCACAAGTGCGATGTGGTCAGCAAGGGAGGGTAACCAATAGATTCCCGATTGCCAGAGGGGTTCCTCAAGGGTGTGTACTTGCACCAACACTCTTTTCCTTGTACATTAACAGGGTCATCCAGTACTTTATGAATCATCATACTGACGCCCCCACACTTGATGGCAGGAAGATCCCTCTGCTAATGTTTGCAGATGACACCTTGTTACTCTCTAAAACGCAACAAGATCTCCAGAAGGCGATAACGAGATTTAAGGTGTTTTGCAAGGACCATGGTCTTATTATTAAAGTGAACACGACAAAGTTCATGGTGTTACATAACCATAAGATTGTAAGAAAGAGGGTAGCTATGAATGCGAAACGTGGCTGGGTTAACCTTGCGCAAAGCCAACTTTAACAGTAAATCCTAAAGTAAGTTGCTCCAGGGAACAAGGGAAAAACGCCCACTTACGTCCCCAAAACTCCTCTGTATAAACATAAAGAATACAAGAAGAAAGAATTACTGTCCCCGAGCACAACACAGCAAATATTGAGTCTTAAGAGAAAAGAAAAAACAAATCCTATTCTTCCCATATTGTGAGTTCATGGAATCAGTTCCTTTTCTTTTCTTTTCTTTTCTCTTCACAAACGTGAGATTTCCATCACATTGTCAATCTTCATACAGTATTCGCTGGAATCGTACAAAATGTTGCCAGAAAAACAAAGCCGACACGTGTTTCGTCACGGGAAGCAATCACCCAATGACTTCTTCAGGGCATAAAAAACTCCTCATGAAGTCATACACCACATTCCAGGTATGTCCTGTCTATGGTCCAGTACTATATAAGACTAGCTAAAGCCGTATTCTCTTCAAATGATCAAGTCTCCATCCATCATAAATAGGTTCAAAATCTCCATATAGTTCAAGAATCCGTTATGATTCAAAAGGAATTGTATGTAAATTTCTGGGAGAGTACTCACGTCGTCATCTAATGAGTTTCTAAAGTCATTTCCTATCACGGTATCACCCTAGGTTGCAAACTAGACTGGAAACCTCACATTGATCAGCTGGCCCTCAAGCATGCACAATTGGCTGGTGCCTTAACAAAGGAACAGCGCCTCTCACTCACAAATCCGATGATTAAAATTTACAACACCAACATCAGTGCGTCAGTCCTGTATGGGGACAAACTTTGGGGGTTTAGTAATCTAGTGGCACTGACGAATTCTCAAAATAAGCTCATGATGGGAATAATCGGCCTCCATCAATCTACGCCACTACTGCCCCTCTACTATGATCTGGGATGCCAATGCATAGAGGACGTGGCACGATACAGACCTGTGGCCTACTGGAGGAGACTGTGGGTTACACCTGCGCTCTCCCAGTAAACTCAGGCTTTTCTTGAGGTTAGGGATGCCGATAGTGCGTGCAAAATCCCATGGCTGAAACAGGCCAAGGCAACCTACAACGCAATGGGTCTAAACTCCCTGTGGCTAAACCGCCAGATAATAATTTTCCACCTAGAAAGGCCTTTAAGGAGTTATACCAGAATATGGGGGCATATTACCAAGCAATAGCGATAATTATCGATATTGCTTGGTTAGAGACAAAAATTTACTGCTGAGCTGCGGCGATTTTTATCGCAAATAAACCTTGGTATTACCAAGGTTTATCGCAAATGCGATAAAACACGGCCGCAATGCATGAATATCGCTGAGAAGTCAGCGATATTCATGCATTACCGAGCTAATGCTCTTAGCCATGTTATCCACCTACCATTGGATAACATGGCTAAGAACTGCTCAGGGCAGGTGTTAGCTTTTGGAGATATTCGCGCTTAGCGCGAATATCTCCAAAAGTTGGTAATAGGAGATAGAGATGTTAGCGACTGTTTCCAGTCGCTAACATCTTGGCATGCCCACTTTGCATGTCATTAGTGATAAATATCACTGACATGCAAAGTGGGGCCCAAGATGGTCGCTATCTCCTATTAGCTGTCGTTAACTGGTGTTAGTGACAGCTAGGTAATAGGGAGATCATTTTATCTCCGCTTTCTTGGCTTTTAAAGCCAAAAAAGCGGAGATAAACCCCCTTGATAATATGCCCCATGGTTTCCATGAAACGTTTTAGGATACTAACTGGTCCTTCTCTATCAAGAGATTTCTTGGAGATAATACATGATAACGTTTATGAAAGGTACTGGGATTTTATTATGCTTTCTAGTGATAGGAAACGGTACCACCAATACATGGTGGGCACACTCCCAGTCAATTTATTTACCGTTAAATGGCGCGCCAAGTCTAGCACGAGATGTCAATTTTGGCCGACACAGCCGGAAACCATAGCACACATTCTATTTATATGCCCAGTGTATAAACATCCGAGGGACACATGGTTGAAGCCCATTTGATTGTTAAAGGGTATTAAAACTGGCAAAGAGGCGCTAAGGATACTAAAAACAGACTGCACGGAACCTATAGCAATTGCTGTTGCCAAATTTTTACACTGGATGTGGGCAATCCGTGCACATAAGCTGAGCTTGATATAAAGGTTTTTAATGTAATGTTTAACCTAGTCACAACAATTCTGTGGTAATTATTGTATTATGGGCTGGAATTTCATACCCTTTTTTTTTTTTTTAGTTTTTATCTTCTTTTTTAGACTAAATTATTGTGTATATGGATGGAGTAACCTGTTGATTCACTTTCCTACTGTGCCAGTTTTTTTTTATCCATATGAGAATGGAATGTTTAATATATGTAAAGTCTTTTATGATATGTGTATCGAAATATAGACTTTTCGAACTACTTAATTTATGCCTGTAATCAAACATACAGAATAAACAAACAATATCTCAACTGGTATTATTAAAAAGGCAATTAAACAAGTATATATGAAGCATTACGAGAACGGAAACAAGGAGACTCAATACGTTTTTCAAAAGTGCTCATGGCATCGTATAATTAAAAGAATAGTTTGGCGATTTACAGTTGTAGCAGCACTGTAAGTGAATGAATAACAAAACAACCCGAAGTGGACTTGGTGCTCAGCATGTGCAAGCGACACAGAAGGTGGCGACGCAAGTGACAATTGTGGTCAGCATATATGGCCCATAGTGAATGTTGCTTCAATATATACAGTGAATAAAGGAAAACAATGTGGCTCCAAATGAATAACTAAGCGTGGATTTCTCAGTTGTGTTGAATTAATTTGGATGAGCCACATTGGGGGCTGCGCCTTTTATCGTGCTGAACGGTCGACGACATTTCGATTCTCTTTGTTTGGGATCATCTTCAGGACTGGGCTGTAATTGGTAAACAGTGCTGTACAAGGATGGAAGAACGAAGGTAAGGAGGGGAGGGAGGAGGGATGACGCTTGCGCTCGGGATAGGAGAAGTTAGGCGGGCAGGGTTGGGGGGTGACTTAGGGGTGGAAGGGGCGTTCTATAGGGGGCCAGTCTACCTGTGTGAGGCCATCGAGGAGTGGAGGGGATGAGGGCGGGGGCAAGTACAGAGCAGGGGAAAGAGTACAAAGCAATTCCTGATTTAGCGGGAAAAGTTGTCATCAGGAGAAGGCCGGCAGGAGTTGAGAAACCGCTCAAGGGACTGTGGCTTGGGGAGCAGAAACGGAAGGTCTGACCAACATATACTTTCTGACAGGAACATTTAATGACGTAAATTCTTTCTTTTGAGTTACAGTTAGTATGGTGGTGTCAAGTAAATTGTCTTCCATGGAGTGGAAAGTCCTTTTGTTGGATAATGAGTTCACAAGCTTTAAAAAAAACACATTTAAAGTGGCCCTCTAGTGGAGGTAACCTCAATAAGGCCCTGGAATCTGGCACTGGTTTGTCTTTAAGGTATGAAGTGACCACACAGTCCCTGATATTTCTCCCTCTCTTGAAGGCAAAAAGAGGGGGGTCAGTGTTCCCCATTTCATCGGTCACCAAGGACCAGTCATGATTCATGATTTGTTTAATTTCATTGCTCCTATTATTGAAAGTAGAGACAGAAACAATCCTTTCATTTTCAGTTTTTTCTTGTTCTGATTTGTCTGCATTAATATGTCTCGATGACAGTACCGTGCCCCTTTTTTTTGGTCTTTTTAACATACTCTTAGGATAGCTACGTTCCATCAATCTAGACACATGGTATTCTGTTTGGGATACTTGTGTATAGGGAGGCCACGTATAAGGTTACCATGAGTTGTTTTTCATTATCAAATGGGAAACCTTCTATACACTTGATCACCTCCATTGTGTCACAGATGTAAGATTTGGTCATGGGCACCCAAGGTTGTAAAAAGATGTCAACGTAATGGCAAAGTGGCTCCAAGACCGACCCACATCCGGACACAATTTGTCTTCCTGGCGGATTCTCTCTATCGTTGTGCACCTTGGAGAGTGTATAGATAGTGAGAATGTGTTTTTTCTTGTTGAGATAGCCAAACTCATGCTCACTGAGGAATTCTTCCTCTAACCCCCTTGTGGTCCGTCTGTGTATCAGTCCGGAAACCTACTTAGTCAGGTCTCCTGGTATCATTTTGTTAACTGTGACTGGATTTCATTGACATAGCTCTCTCTGGTTTGTAAGACAATAGAGCCCCCTTTGTCTGCTGGCTTGATCACTACTTCTTGATTATGTTTGAGTATCTATAAACTAGTTCTTTCTTCTTCACTGATGTTACGTTTGATATAGTTCTTCTTTTCATACAGTACTTAAGTAATACTTTATTTGTTGATTAATAAAAATCATTACAATCAAGAATAAAACACAATCAGTTAAGAGCATTGTTTTTGCAGACAGCGACCTACACAACTTTGTACTGAAAAGTTAGCAGCAATGATTTAAAGTGCCTGTGCCTATAATTAAAGTAAATTTGTGCGAAGACTTAGCAGCGATAATTAAAGTGCAGTTGTGCAGAATCTGACTGAAACATTTTAAAAGCTGTTCTTAAGAATAGTGTTTCCCTCAGCAGAACAGACCCACACAATACAGATACCTGTACATGTGTTCAGATATAACTAATTGAGGTGAACAAATAAAAACTTTTTTTTGTTTAAAAATTTTTTTTTTTTTACATCTCCAATTTGTATTTCCAATTGCTATAAACAGTTAAAACCTTTTAGAACTTCAGATTCAGGGTCATAAACAAGACTTTAGAAACAATTTTTGTTTTAGGACTGATGGGTTCGGCGAAATATTCCTGCAATAACAATCAGTATCAGTCTAGGCAGGCGATTGACGTTGGGATTCGCACTCGGTTAATAACTTCTTTTCTACAATAAAAATGAACTTTACAAATTGTGAAGTCAGGCGGGCATATTCCCAGTGAGACAGGTTATAACAGCTTGTCGACATGTTCTCATCCCTAATTCATTAAAGATGGGTGTCAGCAGATTCTTCCGCTCTTCTAACAGCTGAGGGCACGTAGTTACAATATGTATTATCTCAGATTACCACCGACAATGCCCAACACTGCAGAAACGAGGATATCCCCAATCCGCTACCACCACCCTGACAACAGACACTGAACCACAGACAGTGCACTTATTGACAGAGCGCCGGGAGAGGGTGGGAGGGAATGAGAGGAGACACCAAAGAATCCAAGGACACCAAATCTGGCTCTGCTTGACCTATTCTTCAAAAAAATAACAACTTCTGCACCTGGAGTTGAAAAAACAACAACAAAACATCAGGCTCATATATCACAGGTGTCTCTGAGTCTCACTACAGACATGCATATACGGGCTCGGCATAATCTCACCCAGTTATTACCTTACCAGCATGTAATTCTGTGAAGCAGTAGTGATCCAGTCTTCAAAGGCAGGAACCAGTGTCCATGGAGTTGAGGTAAAACAAAACAACTCCCACCTTATTAACGAAATGTGACTTTTCCAAGGTCCTGATAAAGAATGGGGGAAAAGGTCTTTTCGACAGAAAAAAACCCCGCTTTCTCCAAATACACAAAAAACCCACCCGAAAAACCTAAATGTGGCCACAAACAAGAAAAACGCTCCAGAACATACAGTTTCATGTATGTGCCCAAAAAAACCCACAAAAGGACTAAGATAGGTAACAAAAGGTCCCGGAAGTACTGCCTCAGCCGAGGAGCTATCACGCAGCTGCGTAATATCAAGTAATCACTCTCTGTGAACTGGAAGAACAAAGAACAACATCACCAAAAGGAATAATAAAAAAAAGAGAATCCCACGACGATTTCACAAGCCCAAATAAACGCTCCACAGAAGTCCACACTCTTACAGAGCGATCGGAATCCCCAAAATCCACGAAGGGTCAGGAATCAAGAGGATAACAGCAGGGAACGCTGAAGAATCAACGTCCAAACAGGTAAGATGACGAGGTACGAAACCAAGAAAAGAACATCGGCCACAGCCTTCCTTTTATGCATGCTAATTAGGAGCTGCACAGCTGACCTGGGTGGAAGCAACCCGCACATGCATGCCCATAGAAAGAAGACTACCACAAGGGACCCACTAATTCCTAACATATTAAAGATTGATTATAGAAACCACATAACCACATGTAATTACAGATTCACTTCAAAAGCAATAAAGGCACTCAAAAAGCGAGTGGAATGAACTTAGTTCGAGGTCGAGGTCCACGCCACCCGTTGATGCAATGTGTACCTGAGACTTAAAGGAGCATGGAACACAGCCTCACAAGGAAGCCGCTGTAATGACAGGCAGACTCGCAACAGCCACAGCTCCCGGCTGTAGCATTCCGCTGCATGCACTCACGATGATCCTGGGACGAGGCTTAAAGGCGGGCACCCAGTGGCACAGGTAGGTGATAACAAGATCCTCGAAGTGGTGACTAGTGCGGGCACTCAGCGGCACAGCTCCTCAGCTGCAGTGGCCCACAAAAGCGATTGAGATGATGCTTGTAGGATGGCAAATGCATGCACTCAGCAGCACAGCTCCTCAGCTGCAGCGGGCCACAATACCTATAGCGATGATTCTCATAGGACGGCAAATGCCGGCCCTCAACGGCAACAGCTCCCTCAACTGCTGCGGCCCACAATAGTGATAGCGATGACTTTGGTAACACAGGCAAAGGCGGGCTCTCAGCGGCAACAGCTCCTCAGCTGCGGTGGCCCAAAATAGTGATAACGATGACTTTCATAACACAGCAAATGCGGGCACTCAGCGGCACAGCTCCTCAGCTGCAGCAGCCCCCACTAGCGATACAGTGAATTTCATCCCGCGTTCCCCACAGTAGAACCAGAGGCTCTGGAATGCTCAACAGAGGTCTCACCTGCGAGTAGAATTCCCCTCAAATAGGAATCTGGACGACTGATGGGTGAATTCTAGTGTCCCTGAGACTTCAGCAGGAGGCAGCTCAAATCAGGCCCTTGTGTAGTTGCTTCAGCAAGATGGATCAAAGTCCTATCCCTCTAGTTAATCGACAGGGGTTTGTCTTGACATCCAAAAGTAACACGGCATGTAGGGGTTTTTAGCACAGATCTTCATACCACAAAAGTATTTGTTCTTAAAAAGTCACAAATTACTGAACCCATCCAGAGCCAGTTTGGTGTTGTCCTGGTGCACATAGTTTACAAGGCTGCATCTTGCCTTTCAGGAAGAGTGGGTCTGCCATCAGACACACAGTGGGAGGTCGAGCCATCATTCACCTTTCCAGGCACAGCCCTGCTCAGATCAAGGGTCACCCCTTCCCATACTCCAACTGCAGATCTCTTTATTCAATACAGGTTGGGCTCACCCTGCCCTGTCCCTCTAAAACCAGTCAGCCAATACACATAACAGCAGAGCACACTGGAAGGCATAGGCAAGAAAACTACCACTTTCTAAAAGTTGTATTTTCAACCACAGAATATAGAAATAGTCTTCACTACCAGATGCACTTTAATATTCTGAGCTCAGGCATACTAAATTCGACATTCCTATCAGGTTCCTTGGGTGAAGTAGGATTATAGAATGTAATACAGTCAATTTAATATCAGGAGCATTCGCACTGTGGCACTGAATGGCAGTGGCACAGTGCCCAGAGCATCTAACACCCGAAAACACAGAGGAGACAAAAGCGAAAAATGGAAGAGGGACCCACGCCAATCCTGCCAGGTCTAACAGTATTATAGGTAGTTTGAGGGCTAATTTGATGTGCCGAAGCAATGCCAATTTTGAAATCAATTTCATGATGTTTGACGCCCAAGCTCAAAGAAATGTAGATGCATAAGCCGCCTCTTACGCGACCATAGCCTGACTTCCGGGAATGCAAAGTTCAAATATTTGTAATAACCAATTAGGGGTTCCTTTTCCATATTCCATGTTTCTTAGAACATGAAAACATCAAAGTCCCTAAAAAAGGTTGCTGTATCTAGATCCTCTATAAGGGTTTTCAGACCGTTAGTATTCCACAAGCAAATAATAAAAGGTTTTATTACTCACTGGGAGAACAACTTGGCGGATTCTGGACCAGGTTTTCACTCATGTTCCCGCTGAGACGCTGAGAGCTGAAAACGCTGCATCCTGAGAGCGGTCACCGCTTCGCCTTACTTTCCGCTTATCTGGGCAATTAACCCATCCCAGTCAAGCCCTCTAAAACCTAAAACGCAAAGCAGAGGCTCCCTCGTGGCTCCCCACGGCCCCCCGGCTTTCTGCAGCCTTGAGCTGTGCATCGGAAAAGAAAGAGCCTGCAGCTTGAAACACAGCTTGAAACGTCCACTTGCAAGCCAACGGCCGGCAAAACCAGCAGCGAGAAGAGCTGTGTTCACCCCGGTCTCCGGTCTGCTGCCACTCTTGAGTATCCGTGCGCGATATAAATGTTTTATAACATAACATAAGATAAGATAACAGTGTGCTGTGTGTTGTCAGTGTGCAGTGTACAGAAGGCAGTAAGTCCAGTGAGCAAGGGGGCCGAGGATCTTGGGGGTTTCTTGGGGGAGCTGCTGGTGGAGGATTTCTCATGAGGATGAGGAGCAAGAGGAGCTGAAAGCATCAGCAGTGTAATCATGCTGTGTTAATTGAGCTGGTGGTCTATCAGTTGTGGTGAAGCGGCTAAGCGGAGAAGTGGCAATAACAGCAGAGGAAAGGTGAGCCACAGCCGCTGTTTGCAGTCCTTCCTATTATGATTTCCTATTATGATTTCCTCCAATGCAAAGGTCTTTCTGTGGAGCAGGGACCCCGGCGGGCTGCCCAGCCAGGTCTGCGAGCACTTGCCTCCCGCCACCTGCTTGACATCTAGCCTAATACCAGCTGACATTGGTCGGATATACAGCTTAGACATTACTGCATGACTGTATTTGTGGCATAGAACACTTTTGGAATACTTCAAATTTTCCGACTAATAAAAGTTAAAATTTGAGTAGTTAATACAATGAGGTCGGGCCGGCTGCGTGGGACATTGTCATGACCTCAAACAAAGTGGTGGTGAAAGAATGTGGAGAGTGGAGATATTGGGGATGAACTTTTGCATAGCAGTCTGAGTAATCCAATCGGATATAAAGTTTAAAAACTAGCTAATTTAGCAGCATTTTGTTTAACTTCTCCTACAATCAATCAATATTCCGGAGTTCGTAGCAGGACTAGCCAACCAACCATCACAGGATTCTTCAAACAGAAACATGAAACTGAAACTGAAACTGTAAGCAAAGACAATGGAACAGCATCAATAGCCTGTGGTGCTAATGGAGATCAAATACCTGAGAACAAAACAGTGATTATGAATGGAGAAGTGTGGCTCAATGGTTAGAGCGGCAGACCCTGATGCAGAGGTCTGGCCCAGGACCATGGTTCAATTCCCCGCCTCGGCGGGTCTTGGGCTCAAAAATTCCACGGACCTGATAATTCTCGCCTCAGGTGCCTATTCTAATCATGGGTCCCACTCTGCAACTCTGGGCAATAGCTTGCTTAATCTCCACAACGGCCCCCACAATGCTAAGGATGCCTGGCCTCCACCTTGGGGGTGCCCAGGAGTGGACACCTCACAGGGAAAGCCAGGATGGGTTCCACAGCGGTATTCGTACAAGCGCCTTGAGACCCTTGCGGGTGAGTAGTGCGCTATACAAGTATCAATTTACTTTTTTTTTTTATGGCTTAGGACCAGACCAGGGGTGTATGTTTGACAATGCCTTACTTTGCCCAGGGAATAATGAAGCCAACCGTAATCACCAATTATCAGAAATTAGCATTAGCATATTTCCTACAGCGGCCAGTGTGGCCTCCTCATCAACAAAACCACAAACCAACGGTCTGCTTTTGTTAAAAGCTCAGGTTCATGCATCCATGGCAAACCCAGAAGGATTACACCAAAACAACTCATCCGGCGGGCGCGAAGGTCCAGCAAATCTCGACCTTTTAGCATCTCCTACTATGGAGTTAAAGATAGCGAAAGCTTCTAAAGAAGGTACAATTAAGCAAACCCCACAGGGTTTTAGTCAAAATGTGAACAACTCCGTGATCAATATATCGTCTGGCCTGGACCAAAATTCAAGTGACGAGGTCTATATGTCCCCCCTCATTCGGATACCGTCACTTGCTCTGCCTAATTCAGATATTGCCAGTGGTTGCCAAAATATGATACCAGAGGCCTCCTCCATCCCAAATGGCTGTAACAATGCAATTAAAATAGATCCACCAAGTCTTGTCTTGGAACACAGTATCATTAATAATGACCACAAGTCGACCCTGGTTCCAGGTAAACTCCCCATAGAGAATGTGCCCTCTTTAAAGGGTCAAAGTAAGTTTGTGCAATCAGATTCTTTAAACAATCCTCTCAGCTCAGCATACTTATCATTGCTAGCCAAATATGATGAAAATTTCCAGGATGGAACCTGTGCTTTAGAAGATAAATTAAAAGACTCGGAAAACAGAATATGCGGTGGTTTGCTCAATACAATGGACAACATCACCAATGCTCTTAATTTTCACTCAGGTAAACGGAACATCCAAGTGGATTTACTAAACACATTGGTGCTCTAAGTAGCTGGGATGGATACCAAATTGCTTTATCTATCAAACCTGGTAGCCAAACCTGAATCAGACAGAGACAATCGACTGTTAACTTGTAGTTGTGCCCATATGATTGATAAAATCTCAGAGCTACCGGCCATAGCAAAATCCATGGTGAAAGAGGTTAAGGCGATGTCGGACAGAATTGTGCAAGATAAAACAGGTTTAACCAAACAAAACCATGGTCTTCATCTTGATACCAAAGCTCTAATTGTGGGAACAACAGATGAATCTGGGAGCACACAAGCAAAAACCGCAATCAGAAGAAAATCTACAAAAAAAACAAATTGCTTTAATAGTTGTAAAGCTCAGCAACATGATATAGCCTCATCGAAAAGGAAGGTTATAGTAATTGAAAAGCAATCTCCAAAGGTAGAGAACTTATAAACCGTGCCTGAGCAATCCCATGACTTGATGGAAGGAAACAAATTCATGGACCCACCGTCAGAATCTGATGTTAATATCTAACAAATTACTTAAAATCTGGCGCCAACTACTGATATAATTCCAGACGGTCTAACTAAAAGAGCTAGAAAAAGATTAAAGAAAGCTAACAACAAAATAAAGAATAAAAACAAAAAACACAAACGCACGCTCGTCTACTGAGCTCACCTCAAAAGAAATCTATCCAATCTTTAGATCCTTGGAATCACGTTGGTGCGAAACTTCGGCCGGCCTAATTGGTTCGGCCAAAATACGCTCTCCCGCCAAAGTTGCCACAAGGTCACAACCTACTGTAACACCCAACTCTCAAGTGAGTGGGCACGATCTGACCTAAAGAGGAATAGATCAGCAGTGTGAGGAGAAAAATGCCGTCAGGGGGAAAAGTGTTAACCAGGTAGCATTTTCGGAAAATATTCCAATTAACATCAAGCCTACAGTATCCTCTGAACAACCAGATGTGGATGACACCATGTCCGTTGATGGGGTCATTCAAGGCATGCAGTTGTCACCTGAGATTGCTGGTAACATAAAAAAAGAAAAATCAGTGAACAACAAATATTCAAAAGCAACTATGAAACTAGCGTTCTCCCCATGGCATACTTCAAGAGGCCCCCATTATATTTTGAATCGTGGTAATATTCTGAAACTGTTCAACGCAGTCTCAGAGTTTGAAGATCTAACATCAGAAGACATAGATTCGGTTGAATTTAAACATGACCTTAACAATCCCACCAAAGAGATAACTTTTACAACTTGGCACCAAGAAGAGACCGAGAAGAGACCATTAGAAGAATATTAGCAAATAAATCACAATTTGAGAAATGGGGCATCAAAATATGGAAAAATCAGTGAAAATCAATATCCAATTTTGCTGATCCCGAAGTTACCAATCAATAGCCCTGTCTCAATGGATTCTGCAATAAGTATGAGATCAAGATGTCATTCTAGGGTTTTGAAAGGAGCTTCAGGGCCACTATGAAATTTAGATCTTTTCATACAGTTTTAATACATCTCGCATCACCACTTGCCTAGATTTTGTTGGACATCATATGTGTGGGTGGTGAAAATGTAGAAGGAATGCGTAGTGGTGTTGCCTGACATTTACATTCGTATGTAGGATTAGGATTTTTATGAAAGAAATACCGGAGCCTTACCTTCCCAAAGAAGCGACGTAGCTCTATCTTAGTGGTAAGACTGTTGGAAGGAGCAGTCGATACATAACTTAAACCTTTGGACAGAACTGATATTTCAATAGGTGATAAAACATGTTTAGACAGATTAATCACCGGATTAGTATGTGTGTTGTTGCTAACACATGTTTCAACCATCTGATTATTTGACTCCTCTGTGTTATTATTTTCCATTTGTACTGCGGGAAACGTTGCCCCTGGCATTGGCTGATGTTTCGATCCATCATTCCTGTGGTTGGGATGGCTGGACAATTAATCTTCCTACCATCTGTACGTTTGTCTCCGTGTCTGTATCTCATAGAAAATATTACTCTATGGAAGAGGTATATCGATGATGTTCTCATGGAGAAGTGTGGCTCAATGGTTAGAGCGGCAGACCCTGATGCAGAGTTCTAGCCCAGGACCAGGGTTCAATTCCCGCCTCGGCGGGACCTGGGCTCAATTTTCTCGGACCTGATAATACTCTCATCGGTGCCTATTCTAATCATGAGTCCCACTCTGCAACTCTGGGCAATAGCTTGCTTAATCTCCACAACGGTCCCAACAACGCTAGGATGCCTGGCTTCACCTTGGGGGTGCCCAGGAGTGGGCACTTCACAGGGAAAGGCCAGGAAGGGTTCCTCAGCGGTATTCGTATAAGCGCCGAGATGCCTGCGGTAGTCATGCACTATACAAGTACCTCTACATTTACATGATTTGGAGAGGATATTCTGATACCCTAGAAGAGTTTTGTAGGTGGATTAATGACAGATCAAGAGATATACAGCTCACAATGGCATACAGTGAGGAACAGATTAATTTCCTTGATCTCACGATAAAGACAGAGGAGGAGATGCTGTACACCTCCTTATACAGAAAACTATTAGAATGTAATACGATATTGGGTTACCACAGCCAACATCCCAGAAACCTCAGAGATAATCTGCCGTACGGACAGTTTCTGAGACTTTGCAGAAACTGCTCTCGTAGGTCAAATTACATTAAGGAATCAGAATCCCTTATGTCCAGATTGATGGAACGTGGCTATCCTAAGAGTCTGTTAAAAATAGCAAATAGACGAGCATGGTACTGTCATCGAGACATATTACTGCAGACCAATCAGAAGAAGAAGAAACCTGAAAATGAAAGGATTGTTTCTGTCTCTACTTTCAATAATAGGAGCAATGAAATTAAACAAATCATAAATCATTACTGGTCCTTAGTGACCGATGAAATGGGGAACACTGACCCCCCTCTTTTTGCCTTCAACAGAGGGAGAAATATCAGGGACGGTGTGGTCAGTTCATACCTCAGAGACAAACCAGTGCCAGATACCAGGGCATTATTGAGGTTACCTCCACTACAGGGCCACTTTTGTAAAGCGTGTGATCTTGCTATCCAACAAAAGGACTTTCCACACCATGGAAGACAAGTTAATATAAACCACCATACTAACTGTAACTCAACAGACGCAATTTACGCCATTAAATGTCCCTGTCGGAAACACAAAAACAAGAACACTGCAACATTGCTCACGTATTCGATGCAATGTACAAGGTGCTCCACAATTGGAACATTTTCAGCCTAGAATGGTGGGTCCTGGAGAAAATCCAAGCCAAGCCGAGGGGTGGGTCTTTGCCATCTATTATAAATCTGAGAGAATGCAAATGGATCCATCTGTTGGACACTGTACATGTTGGAATAAATGAATCAGTGGAGATTTCAAGACAAATCTCCTTGCTATGTACTGACTAATAGAGATGTCCATGCAAAGACCTACAGCTTTATCTTGAGAAACTGTAAACGCTATTCGATCTCAGACACACAATGAATAATAATGAATCATCACTGTCTGATGTCACTATGCATTTTTCCCTACTTGAGTAGAATGTGTCTTTCTTTCCAACATGTTGTACTCATTCTTCTTTTTTTTTTAAATAACAAGCGTAATTCCAACACTTTTGAACACATTTTAAATAATTACATGTCCAAAATTCCTATATGTTTAAAAAAAATGTATATGTTTAAATGCAAATGGAATGCACCTTGTAGCTATGTCTATCTTATGTCATGTTTTCCTTAGCTTACATATTCTGAAACCAAGACACTCATCGCGAAATGCTGGAAACCGTATCATTTACACTCTTGCATGTAATGGTTTAAGATGTCACATTAAGTAATAATTTGTCAGAGGGTGCTTTGTTCACAATGGCAGAATAATTCTCTATACATTAATCATGTATACAAAGAAGGCATTACGGGGCATATCATCAAGGCCAGGTGATAATTATCGCTCAGCGTGCTTAGTGTGAAGATAATTATTGCTGGCACCGGCTATCACTGGAATTAATCGCTGAGATAGCGCGCTATCAGCAACGCTTATCTCAAAAGCAATAAAAATCCCAGAGTTAGCAGAAAATTATGTGATTATCGCTGTTAATCAAGCAATAATCGCACAGGGAATGGTGATATCTTGATGATAGGGCATGCCTGACTTAGCCATAATATCCACCTTCCATTGGATATTATGGCTAAGTCAGGTCGAAAGCAGGCTTAAAGAAACCTGCATTAAGCATGGTTAGCGCTACTTTTATGATTGCGAAACCAGTTAGCGATTACATTGATAATTGGAGATATGTCGGTTAGCTACATTCTCCACGTTAGTTTGGCAGGGTACACCCACTTTGCTTCTCATTGGCGATGCAAAGATGGCCGTTAGGGAAACCAGCACTGAGGCATCGGAACGCGGGTTAGCGTGTCCATGCTGATAGAACGATAAAATTATCGCCGCTTTTCGCCCGAAAATGGGTGCTAAAGCGGTGATAATATTATGGCGGGGAGCCTTGATGATATGCCCCTGCGTTTTTCACCATAGGTCGGTTTATACATAGAAATTTGACCTTTTTATGTCCCTAAGCTACATCGCTGGTAGTTTTAAGCAGAACCCCCAACTTTTTCACTGAGATCGATGCACGTAGAAATCTACATTGCTGACGTGACAGTGTCCAAGAGGACGCCAGCTGTACGTTTGATTACAGGCATAAATTAAGTCAATTATCAGACGTCTGTCTCCAAAGAGAAGACCCGATGTGTGCGACGCTGTGTCGCGCACTCACAAGGTAAAAGCAACAAAACTTTTGAAAGTTTTTATCGTTGTAGGGATGCCTGCGAGAGGCTCCACTATGGATGACCTTTTTCTGCCTACAGAATGCACAGAAACAAACCATTCCGGGATCTTAGGAGCGCAATGCTGCATGGAGGCGTTTGCCCCTGCACTTTTCAACACTGATGTGATGAGCGCTTCACGCAGGAGGTCAGTGTTTTACTCCTTGAATTAGCCTGGATGATAAGTTTACCCTTAACCTTTTTCTTTGGGATAACATGAGTCGTCAATTCTTTCTCAGTAGGACTGTGTACGACGTGCGATTCCCCATAAAATAGATTTATAAATTTTTTGTGGCTGGCTGCCCCTACCACGTTGACAACCATTTGGTGCCACAGGGGCATATTATCAACAACTAGCGATATTTATCGCTAAAGAAGCTTAGCGAAATGTTTTTATCATAAAGCATCGCGGGATTTTATCGCAGAGATAACGTGCTATTAGCAACGTTTATCTCCAATGCAATAAAATATCCGGCGATAGCGGCGAAATGCGTGAATATCGCTCGAAAACCAGCGATATTCACGCATCATCGCCAGTAGGGTCTTAACCTGAATATCCACCTCCTATTGGATATACAGGTCAGGACAGGGCCTCCGGGAAGGGTGGGGGGATTGCAATAATTTTTAAAACCATCTACCAATGCAAGTTGGAGTCCTTTCCCCTTCCTGGATGTGAGGCCGCTCTATTTAAACTAACGATTGGCCCTCAATTAACTCTTTCCGGTCTTCTAATATACCGCCCCCCGGGCAATGCTGGTCCCTGGATATCGTCATTGGCCGATACTTTATCCCCTGCACTACTTAAAACGGCTAACTTCACTATTCTTGGTGATCTTAACATCCATCTTGAAGATGTTGGAGGTACTCTCAGTCATTCGCTACTGTCTGATCTTGAAGTTTTTAATCTCTTACTGCGAAATTCTGGGGCTACCCACTCGGCCGGTCATTTGTTAGATCCGATCATTTCTAATCTACCTTATGACTGCTCCCAAAGGGCCCGCCCATTAGGATGGACTGACCATTTTGCGGTACACTTCATGTTACCTCTATCCTTACCCAACGCTAAGTCTTGTGTTGGTAAGGGTAAGCCGTCTTATCGGTGGGACAAGCTTAACATGGTGGCATTCAATCAACATCTCACTGAATCCATTCCGACTTTGGAAAAATCGGGATCAGAATCTAATGCTGTAGTCTCCCAGTGGTTAAGGGGTGCTGTAACTGCACTCCTTCCTTCTACATCTAACAACCTCAGATCCCTTCATCCTCCTGCACCTTGGTTCTCTGAGGAGTTAAAATTACAACGCACCAAGTGCAAGGCCTTGGAAAGGAAATGGAGGCTCTCGTATTCTACCCCTAGCAAGGCAGCCTATAAAGAAGCATTAAAAAGCTATCATGCTAACTGTAAATTGGCAAAGGCCACCTTCACGGCATCCACGATGTCCCAGGCGCAGAACTGTCCGCGGACTCTTTTCACAGTGGTGAAGAGGCTAACGGGAGCAGACACAGTACCTTCTCCTCCGGCCCTGGATAAACCACAGTGTGATGCCATTGCAGATTTTTTTATCTCTAAAGTGGAGCATATTTATGAATCTCTGACTACTCCTCCGCCATCTGTTGAGTCCTTACCGGCGACCACTCCTGGTAGTCTTCTCCCTCTCCCTTCAATGTTCATCAACGATTGGTTACTGTTTGATGACACTACCTTTCTATCGTGCCTGAACAGTATTAGATCAGGCTCCCCTCGGGACCCTGTTCCTATGAAAATTCTAAAACTGTTGGATCTCGAACCTCGGAGAGTCCTAATGAGACTTCTGAACACATCTCTCACAGAGTCTATGGTGGCACAGGAGTGGAAGCATGCCATGGTCGTTCCCTTGTTAAAAAAGACCGGCGCGGACATCACTAATTTAGCCAATTTTAGGCCCATATCCCTGCTGCCTGCATGTTCCAAAACTTTGGAACGTCACGTGAACACCCAGCTTAATTCATTTGTTGAAAACGTGGGATATCTCCATCCGTCCCAATCCGGGTTCCGCGCTCATTATTCCACTGAATCCGCACTCCTCGGGGTGACGGAGAGGCTTCGGCATGGCATCGATCGCGGGGAGACCTTTGCACTCATCCTTTTGGATTTGAGTGCAGCGTTCGATACCGTGTCTCGTTCTATTCTTCTTGACTCTCTCCGCTCCCTTGGTGTTGCTGGATCTGCGCTGGCCTGGATTGCCTCCTTTTTAGGTGGACGTACCTTTCAGGTGTTTTCGACAGAAGCTGAATCTGCTGTCTATGCATCGGCACACGGCGTCCCCCAGGGGTCGATTCTCAGCCCTTTGCTATTTAATATCTATATCAGACCCCTTGCTACCATCGTTGAGGACGCCGGCCTGACAATTTATTCGTATGCTGATGACACGCAGATTGTGTTCTCTCTTTCTAGCAGTGAAGGCCATGAGGTCTCTGCCTTGAAATCTGGACTGTCACGAGTTGCTGCTTGGATGCACGACCATCTGCTCAAGCTCAACGGTGACAAGACCGAGGTCGTCATCTTGGGCAAGAATAAAGATCTGTGGGGCCCTCGACATTGGCCCTCCGATATGGGTCCTCTGCCGAATCCAGCCCCCGTAGCCCGCAACCTCGGTTTCCTCATCGACGACAGGCTCTCTATGAGACAGCAGGTAACAAAGGTCGCTGCAATCTGTTTTTCCATCCTGAGATGGTTGCAGAAGATCCTATGGATGTTGCCTTGCTCTACTCGGAGAACTGTCGTCCAGGCTCTTGTGATCTCCCGTATTGACTATGGGAATGTGCTTTATCTCGGGGCCGATAAGGCCACAATGAATAAGCTTCAGGTGGTGCAAAACTCCTCAGCTCGCTTACTGTGTAATGTACCCAGGAGATCTTCCACAGCTCAGGCTCTGCGCGATCTTCACTGGCTTAAAGTACCGAACCGCGTAAAATGTAAAACCTTATGCCTTCTTTTTTAAATTCGGCAGAGTTCTGCCCCTAAATATCTGCAGAATCTGGTCAAGTCTACAAGCCTGGTCGTACTTTAAGATCCTCCACTAGTGGCAATTTCCTGGTCCCTAGAATAAAACTGGCCAAAATGGGCGGCCGTTCGTTCTCTTATCTCGGTCCCAAGATGTGGAATGCTCTTTCGCTGGCCCTGAAAGCTGAGACTGATCTCCTCCCCTTCCGAAAAAAACTGAAGACTTTGCTGTTTAACTGATCCCTCTGCATTGTTGGTTCTATTAGGCTTTGCTGTTTCCTTTCTTTTATCTATCCCTGGCGCCGGGAAACCCATTAAGGGTAGCTGTGCGCAATACAAGTTTAATAAATAAATAAATAAATAAACTGGTCTGAGCGGGCGTTAGTTTTCAGCGAGATTCGCGCTTAGCGCACTTTTTTTATCTCTACGCCTGCCTTGTTAATAGGCAATAGCGACGTTAGCGACTGCTTTCAGTCGCTAACTGGTTGGGTACGCCCACTTTGCATGTCATTAGCGATAAATGTCGCTGACATGCAAAGCGGGCCCCAAACCGCTTGGTATCACCTAATAGGGCGATGAAATTATCGCCGCTTTGTGGCCGAAAACGGCTGCAAAAGCGGCAATAATTCCATTTTGCCTGCCTTGATAATATGCCCCACAGTTTCTTAAGAACTTAGAGGTCAGTGAGAGACTTTTGTTTTTCTAAACAGTATGGTTGTAGGTTTCTCGTACCGTTTTCTATGATTCTATGATTCTATGATTCACAATAATAAGATGTTACTTATCCCATTTTTTACAGGAATATTTAGTGCAATGTGCAGATTCTTATGAATTATTATTTATTGTTTAGGAGACTGTGTGCCCCTATCGCTCTGACAACCGTTGTGTGCCAATGAATTCACGACCGCAGAGGTTAGTATGAAATCCCTACATTTTGTCCACTAAGTGCCGATTAACACGAATATTCTGAGCTCTACATTAATTGGGGGCATCTGTATTCTTTTACATGGAGTGTAGAGTGCCTTTTCAGGAAGATTGGCACATACAACAGGAGGTAGCAAATAACACGCATCCTGTACAACAATTGGAGTTTAACATTCAATAGGTGAGCATATTTCTTGCCCCTTACTAAATTCACTGAGAAGATAGGTCTAAACACTTGAGTCCGCTCGCCACCGTACCGGGAAATGGGACTGACCGCCATAGGTGCTGTGGTCCTGTCATGGAAATTAGGATGCCACAGCCATGGTGACGGTGGAATCCAGCATAAATTGCCTTGTGGTGGGCGGTGCTGTAAGCAGGTACCTGCCACAATGTAATATATGCATGTTGTGCATTTGCATGCACAACATGGCAGGCGCCGTCCGGTGCCAGTCACATTGTGAATGCAAATAGAGGGGGGTACCATGGGTACACACCCAAATGCACCCCAATCCCTGGGGGCCCGCAAGTAAACTCCACCTGGCTTTCCATGGCGGGGTCTCCGCCATGGAAAGCCCTGCACTGCCACCTATCCTAATATAGATGGCGGTGTCTTGCAGACACCGCCACCATATTGAAGACCTTTTCCACCGGGTTGCCTGTCCGACCAGTGGAAAACCAGTAGACAGTCTTTCCGTCCGCCGGGGTCCTCACCGCCATCGTAATTTGGCAGGGGGAACTAGTAGGCGGGCGGTAGAAAATAGTGGGCAGATTGACACCACCAGATGGGCGGTGGAGATCCGCCCACCATCCAAATAGCCCCCTTGAAGTCTAATACAGACATAATTCATTTTCTATGCAGGCTATACACAAGATACCCTTATCTCTTCATACTGAGGAAGACCCGAGGTTGATGCTCTTAATTAGCACTTATATATACTAGGGACGAAACGTCAACGCATAATTAGAAGCATTATAATCCAATGTGACATAAATAAATAGAGTGCAATTCCAGGTCACTTTGAGATTTAGTATATGTTTCCACTCTAATTTTAAATCTAATGTCGTAAATTGTGTTTTGTATCTCATAATTTGTTGTGATATGTGTATTCCACATCCCTTCTCACGTATATCACTTTGACCTTGTGTATATGTTCTGAACCTAAACTATACATGTTTTTTTCATATACATTTTGGATATATTTAAATTAACACAATTTGTTTGTGCTACATGAGAAAAACGTGTTTAGACTGTTGTATGTCCTTTACCATAATTGTTTAGTAATTTGAAGAAATCCTGATTTAGAGTGTTGTGGAGGAACTACTTTATGTTTAACGCATTAGTCCCCAGGTTCTGCACGGTACTGGATATCCCCATTGATCAATACTGCCTGTGGAGATATGGGCTTGTAATTATGCCCCAAAATGTTTTAGAAAAAAAATTCAAATACAAAAGTACAAAGACACAGAGTAAGGTAATAAATAAAAGTGAAGGGCAGATAAGTTCCAGAAGGGTAGGATTAGATAGATTAAAGAGGGATCAAAAAGCAGGCCCCAAGACCATAAACGGAGCAAAACAAGATTACTGCACCCATGCGAACCATGTGGTGACGTTCATGCTTGATTTCCAGTGCGAGATCGCACTCTTTGTTGCATCTCTCACACAAACATGCATGACGAGTAACTACACCATCTCGGGAAACTACGCGTACAGCTGTGAAGTTTTTTTTACCACTTTGCGGCATTCTGCCAGGCCTACAAATATCCAGAAATCCTACAATAAATCCATGGAATTTCACACTTGAACTGTTAGTGAGATTTTTGATTTCCTGTGATAAATTCTGATAATCTGCATCTTTGTTTCAGTACCTGCAGATGCAACAAAGCATTGTATGTGGTTAATTTATTAAAATCTAACTTTGCACGAAGAAGTTCCTCTAAAGTAGAACTACAGGAGGAAGAATAAAATTGATGTGCTAGACTTTGATGTTTGCCAATAAACTATTATATTGATTGAGCGTTTTTTCTCTTTCCTTCAAACAAAACCTATACTGAAACCACGGGCAGCAGCTTTAAATGTATCCCAGGAAGAGGAGGAAGAGTTTGGATCTACATTCAAGGAGAAAAACTCCTCAGCAAAAGAAATAAAGGAAGAAGAAGAAAAAGGATCTTGTAAAAGGAAAATATTAAACCTCCATCTAGAAGATCTGGATGTGGTCAGAGTAAGTCACAATCAGAAACAACCAGGGCATGATCAGAAATTACAATAGGTTCAATTGAGGAGGAAATGAAATTCTTGGATAAAGGTTTGGAGATGAAAATGTAGTCTGACCGAGTGAGAGAGCCATGAGAAGGGGAGAATAAAGAAAATTCAGTTTCATCTGGATTACATAAATGCCAAGCATCAACAAGGAGTGTCTGAGAAATATTATCATGAAATTGTTTGTGAGCTTTTATAAGGGATGAAATTAACCTGGGACTGGCGGTCAAAAAACTGGGTAATCTGATTGCAGTCGCCTCCTAAAATAAAAAATTCATCTTCATACTGAATCATTCTTTTTATAATATTGGGATCGAAAGAGTAAGAGTAGTCTGGTTAAGTCGAGTCATAAACATTCAATACAGTCAAAGATATATTGTTAACAAGTACCTTAACTAATATCCATCTACCTTTCGAATCTGTGTCTTGAGTTATAACAGAACAATTCAACATTTTGTGACATAGAATAATCACATAATTTTTCTTATTGCAGGCAGGAGAAACAATGACTAAGCCAACCCAACATCGTTTGAGCTTCAAAGCCTATGTTTCTGTCAAATGGGTTTCTTGTAAGGGAACTAAATCTAGTTATAGGACGCTAAATGAGATACTATTCTCTGCCTCTTTATCGGGTTGATAAAACCTTTCGAATTCTAAGATATAACTCTGAATGTATACACATTAAACCAAAGCCCCCTCTCCCAGGCTACAGAGATACATAACAACTAACACTGTGATCTTGACACCAAGACCCACAAGAACCAAAGCCGCAATGTCCTTAGAAGAAGTGGCCGATCTAGCCTCATCATATGACTCTCCTCCTACCACATTGTCCTGCGAAGAAGGGGACAAACCTAACCCCATCATTCGACTCCCCTCCTACTGACACCCTAAATCCAAGATCAAAGTGATCACTGGCTTCAGAAGAGACCGTCCCCTCACGAAACGCTCGAGACCCCCAACCCTCCTCACCAGCTTACCTAGAGCCCCCCTGGAAAGACTCATAGTAAAAAAGATCTTTCACCAACTTCATTCTCATTAACTGTAGATCTACCTCTATGCATGCAACTGAAATAGCAGGAGCCATCTTCACGCAGGACATAGACATCGCATTCATCATGGAGACTTGGCTCAATGATCTCTCCTCACCGTGCTTAGATATGCCTGTGCCCCCGGGTTTTACCATCATTAACAAAGACAGAAAAGATCAACAAGGGAGAGGTGTAGCTATCATTCATGAGGACAACATCGCCATCATGGAAATGGATTCTTGTAAGTACAGAACCTTTGAATGTCTTACCACCAATATCAAGAGAAGGATAATGGATCATTACTCTGCCACCTTCTCTATCACCCACTAGGCAACACCACCGCATTTGGGAAACATTTGGCCGACCTGATTGCCCACTGCGTATTTGGGGACACTAACTACCTAATTCTTGGTGACCTAAACATACGTTGGAATTAAACAAACAACCCGTTAATTCAAACACCATCCAACCTGCGCTGTTATCCCAACACTGCTTGGAGAAAACGCACTATAAAGGCGCAACCTTGGATGCCATTATTGCTCAACAAGACTCAATTACGGTCGACCACATACTCCCTGTGGACTGGTCGGACCATCACTTGATCGAATTCCACATTAACCAAAAATGCTTGCTCAGCCACCCACACAAGACTGCCCCAAATGGGCTAGACACCTCACCCAGATTCCCATGGCTGCCATAGAAGAAAGGATAAGCTCTCTTCTTCCCAGCGCCAACGATCACCTCATCATAACCAAATTCACCTCACTCTACAACTCAAAGTTGGAGTCCATGCTTGACCAACTAGCTACTGAAGCTAAAAAAAACAGAGCCATTCCATCCAGATCATGGTTCAACAATGACATCAACTCCGAAAGGAGAGAACTAAGAGCCACAGAAAGACGCTAGAGGAATAATCCTACAACTACCCTCCGCGCACAAATCAAAACAGCTCGCAGGAAGTATGACAACCACATCAAGAACAAAAATTCCTCATTCTTCAGCTCTGCACTGGATACAGCAAAAAACAGACCCAAAGAGCTATACAACATCATCAGGCAACGAACCTCCAAGCCCGCTACTTCTTCAATACAGTCGTCCAAAGAACTTTGCAACAACTTCGCCAACTTCTTTAATGACAAGATCACTAACATTGAACTCTCATAGACAACAACATCACCCCCTCAAAAAGAACAACACATCAGAGGTGGATGATATCGCCCCCTTTCCCTCTACCATACCCTGAATAATCTTCCGCCCCATGCAGGAGACCGTGATAATCAATCCCATCTCCACCACCAAACCCTCATCTCATATCCTAGACCCCATTCCACCCCAACTGACCAAAAAAGCTGAAGCTCTCCCTTGCACAGCTCTGGTCCACGATCATAAACAGCTCCATGAAAAATGGAGTCGTTCCAGATTGCCTTACAGTTGAGCAAGTCACGCCTTTGTTGAAAAAACCTGGCCCTGACACAAAGGATCTTATAACTTTAGAACGGTCTCTAACCTCCCTCTTCTGTCCAAAACCCTAGAAAGATGCGTACTTCAACAACAAACCCAACAATTGGACAATATCAAACTCCTCGACTCCCATCAGTCTGGCTACAGAAAAAGGCTGTAGCACGGAAACCGCGATCCTTAACATCATCGATGGCATCCACAATTCACTCAACTCAGACCAATGCTGCCTCCTCATTCTCCTTGACCGATCGGCAGCATTTGACATGGTCGACCACAAACTTCTCATTAGGGCTCTCCAAGAAAGAGCTGGCCTTGGCGAGGCGGTCCTCCAATGGTTCTCTTCTTTCCTACACAACCGCACACAAAAAATCAAAATCAAAAACTTTACATCGACCTTCATCCAATCAACAAAAGGAGTCCCGCAAGGCTCAGTGCTCTCTCCATAACTTTTCAACATCTACATGGAACCTCTCACCAAACTACTCCAAAAAGCCAACATCCGCATCCATCTTTATGCAGACGATACTCAGATCTACTTGGAAACCGCCTCCTTAAGGGACATTCAACGACTCAATGATGTACTGAGAGATGTCCAACAGTGGCAGTCAAGTAACCACCTTAAACTAAATCCCGACAAAACCGAAATACTCCTCATCTCGAACAAAGAGGAGAACCCCCCAGTTGCTGAATGGCTAAAAGCTATTGATACGCTCAACGGCAACCTCACCCTGGCCGGCTCTGTCAAATCGCTAGGCATCACGCTAGACCCAAAACTCGGCATGTCCATACACATCAGGAGCTCGGCTAAGAGCGCCTTCCTTAACCTGAAACTACTGAATAAAATAAAACCTTTCATCCCGCCCAATGATCTCAAACAGGCCACCCAAGCATTGGTATTATCAAGACTGGAATACGGGAATGCAGTCCTCTCAGGAATAGCAAAATCACATCTTGCTCCCCTCAAAACAACGCTCAATGCAGCAGCCAGAATAGTCACCGGAATCAAGGAATTCAACCACATTTCTCCTGCACTCAGAGAACTCATGTGGCTCCCTGTGGAAATGAGGGCTAGTTTCAGAACAGCCTGTCTCACTCACAAAGCCTTGGACACAGGCAAACCCGAATATTAGGTGGCTAAACTCAAAAAAGCCGGTCAGGCCAGGAACCTCAGAAGCTCAAACTCTCTTCTCATCCCACTGAAAACTCGAAAACAAAAAACTGCGGCTCGATCCTTCGCCGGCATTGCACCCAAAATCTAGAACTCCATTCCCACTCACATCAGGACTATCACATCCTTTGTAAAATTCAAGAGTCAACTCAAAACCTTGTTCCTCGACCGCTCCCTAGGGAACCAATAGGAGCAGTCGGAGCCAGGAAACAGGCTCTATGTTAGCAAGACCTCGTAGCAGAACACTCCGCCGCCGACCTAGCCTATAATTGTTTTATGTGATTATCTACATTGTATCCGATGTAAAGTGCTCCGATACCCTCGGGTCAGGCCAGCGCTATATAAAACTTATTAAATAAAAAAAAAAGATTTATGAAGTAACACTAGCAACAATAATAACCACATGAAGATGAAACAATGAAAAAAGGAGAAAGAGCTGTGGAAAGAAAGGTAGTATAGAATAAAAGAAAGAGAGTGGACGTTAAGAGAAGGCAGTACATGCCAGCAACTGATAAAGTATATGACTGCAAATGAAGATAAAAAAGGACTGATGACTGTAATACGTACCTTCAGGTGAAAAACAGGAAGAGAGATAGGAGGAGTGGCGTCACACAGATGAAGACGACACAACCAACCAGGGAGAAAGCAGAATATCGGGAAACCATATAAGACAAGAAGGAAATGGATAAAGAAGAGATCTCAAAAAGAAAACCTGCAGGGGTATGTAGGGAAAAAGAATAAGATTAACATGTTATAGGACAATTGTTAAAAATAACCTGCAAAAGAAACATTAGATGAGGTAACGTGAATCAAACATGGCTGTAATAGAAAAAGGACCAGACATTTTCCTAGACGTTTTGAGTGAAATTGAATACATTTCCTAAGGGCTGCCTGGTCATCAAAGGTAGAAGTGCTGTTTTGAAAAGTGACCTTGAAAAAGCATGGGTGGAAAAATACATAACGTGCACAAAGTGTACGTATAGCTGGAGGAAACAAGGAATTCCTTCCGTAGTTTGACTGTTGCGAAGAAACATCCTGGGAAATAAATAATTTAGAGCCGGACCAAACAATCAGTTATTTAGGTTTAACTGTATTTAAAAATTGTAGATGGTCAGTAAATTTCAGAAATAAAATGATGAAGAAGACAAGCGGGGACCCAATGTATTAGCCCGTTGAATATTCAGATTCATAGAAGCAGGAAGATCAAGACACTTTAGAAGAAATTTAGGGGCATATCAGCAAGGGCCGGCAATAATTATCGCTCAGCGCTCTTAGCATGAGGATGATTATCTCTGGCCAACTCTGAATTTTATCGCGGAGATAACGTGCTATCAGCAACGCTTATCTCCAAACCGATAAAATTCAGAGTGCTAGCAGCCAAGCCAAGCAGCTAGCAGCCAACTGTGCGATTATCGCTGGAAATCCAGCGATAATCACACAACTTTTGACGATAGCTTGCTTATAGGGCCTCACATACTTAGCCATGATATCCACTTTCCATAGGATATCATGGCAGCGTGAGGAAAGTAGCGATAACAGATGTTATCGCTACTTTTCTTGTCGCTATGCTGCTTTGCGTGAGGCTTGATAGTAGGAGAAATGTCGCTTAGCGACATTTCTCCCATTATCCTGGGGAGGAACGCCCACTTTACATCTCATTAGAGATGCAAAGCTGGGCGTTAGGGGAAATGGTGATAATGCAAGGTTTCACGCAATAGCGTGACATTGCTGATAAGGCGATAAAATTATCGCCGATTTTCGTCCGAAAACGGACGCTAAAGCGGCAATAATTTTTTATCGCCTGGTTGCTGATATGCCCCTGGTTGAAAAAATGGACGGGGTCATCTCCCTCCAAAGCTTTCGGAAGACCAGATCATCAGAGATTATTGCATATATTTCTATTTTCAAGATATTTAGCAATTTTTTTCAACAAGAGGACCTCCTTCGCTAAGGTAACCAATTTGGTGGGTCCATCTTGTAGTTCATCAACACATTGCTCCACTACGGTAATACGAAATTCCATTGGCGACCATTTAGTATCCAGAACTTGTAGGCGGGAATTGGTTTCCTCAATAAATGGGCAGAAAGCACATATTTCCTCTAATACAATATCCAAAGATAACGGAGACACAGACTTAGGTGGAGAAGGAGGGTCTTGTTTAAGATGCTTATTGGCAGAGGCTGGAGTTTGCATTTTGGTTGAAGAGGTCGGTGAAGCCGTCGGTCGTTAAGAGCCAGACTGTGCCATTTTACTATTATTGTGCAACAGAGAGTCAGTTTGAGAGGAGTCAGACTCAGGAGCGTGAGCTGTACATTTCTTGTTAGTATGCCGCAATTTCTTACTCCTACCCATAAGTCAAAAGAAGAAGAAAAGCCAAAGGAGCAAAAGGAGACACCAGCATGCACACCAAACTCTATAAAGAGCAAAATATTCTCAGGAAAAAAAAGCTGAGCAAGAATCTCCATTACAGTAGTACAGCCTGTCCTGGCACACAAAACATTATTTACACATGAAACAAGCACCGCATAGTACTATGAGAAAAATCCCTTCATAAGCATTGTACCAGTGGAAGAGACCCACTCAAGGGCTCCTCTGACATGTGAAACGCTCCGGTTCACGTTAAAAACGCTGTTGGAGCAGTGAAATTCACCGCAACATTGCCCGCCGCAATACAGAATTCCGGGTCAGGCGGACATCTTGTTTGGTGCCACGCACAGCCCCCCCCACCCTCACACTGATAACCAAGCACACTGCCTTCAGAATTGAAAGGCCTGTCATGGGGTTACTTATAGGTTTTAAGTGCAGTGACCTCAGATATCAGGAATCTTGTATCTGTTGTGAGAGGTACAAGCACCAACTCACACAGGCTGCAATGCCAGGCTGTAGTCACAGTTTAAGTGGACTCCTATGGCTGGCACAATATGTGCTGCAGCCCCTGGGAGAACCCTGGTCTATTTATGCTCTGGGTACTTTAGTATCAAATATTTGAATGAATGAAATGAAAGGAAAGAAATGAAATTAAATTAAATATATATTTGTACAGCGCGATTGCTGCCCTGAGGCGTCCAAGCGCTAACGGCAAGTATGATTTGCTTAACAGAAGAAAGTTGCTGAGGAATTAATGAGGGGCATTAAAAAGGAAAGTCTTCAGCTGTTTCCGAAAGGAGGACAGATTAGGGTTGGACCTGAGTTGAAAGGGAAGTGAATTCCATAGCTTGGCGGCATTATGAGTGAACATCCTGCCGCCAGCTCTTGCCTTTTATATTCTGGGGACTACGGCCATAAACGCCTGGCTGGAACGAAAATTTCTACTAGGATGATACTGTGTTATTAGATCACGGACGTTAGCCGGTCCTGTGTCCAAAAAAAGCTGTGTGGGATAAACACATCACATTAAAGGCAATTCTTTGTCGTACCAGTAGCCAATGCAGACTGCTCAGTCCAGCTTTGGCTGACAGTCTACGCGACAGCTGGAGCAATGTGCAGGCCGCGCAGTTTTGCACTATCGGTAAGTTACGCAGAGTATATTCAGGGACACTGAGATATAGGATATTGCTAAAGTCCAAACGGGACTGAATCAGACCCTGAATGGCCACCTGCTTTGCCTCCAAAGGCAGAAGAGGAAGAACTTTCCTCAACATCCTGAGGAGACCAAAGCAGGTAGCTGAAAGTTTTGTAGCCTGGGTGTTAAACGATAGAGCTTTGTCCAGCCAGACCCCTAGGCTCTTTATGTTATCCTTGGGGGTTGGAGGGGTGCCTAGGCATGGGGGCCACAGGGAGTTGAAAGATGTGGGGTTCGTTGGACCCAGAAGCATCAGCTCCGTTTTGTCCCCATTAAGTTTGAGGGAGGACGAGGTCATCCAACCCTTTACCTCCTCCAGGCACCTCTTCAGCCCCACTGATGCTGAGAGACCACCCTCCTGCGCCAAGGAGACCACTAGCTGAGTGTCATCTGCGTAAGAGATAATTTTAATACCAATCGGACGGACAACCTCAGCCAGCGGTCTCATGTAGATGTTAAAAAGCGCAGGGCTTAGGGAGGAGCCCTGCGGGACTCCACACCTCAGTGGCACTCGTAGATACCGTATCTCCCTCAAAAATTTGAAAGGACCTGTCGCTCAGAAATGATCTGAGCCAAAGCCATGCTCCACCTGCTATTCCAACATTCGAGAGACGGCTCAGCAAGGTGTCATGGCTGACCGTATCGAATGCCGCACTTAGATCAAGGAGGATCACTGCCACTGATCCCCCTTGATCCAAGATCTTTCTGGTTTCGTCGGTGACTGCCAGCAGAGCGATCTCCGTCCCATGTCTGGAACGAAAGCCCGTCTGGGTGGCATCCAACAGCTGGTTATTCTCAAGGAGGTCCACCAGATGGTTATTGATGTGCTTCTCGAGAATTTTGCTCACCCAGGGGAGCAGGGAGATTGGACGATAACTACTGAAGTCGCCGGGGTCCAGTTTAGTTTTTTTTAGCAGAGCACGGACCATGGCCCGCTTCCAAGCAGGAGGGACGGTACCGGAGATGATGGAGGCATTCAGGAGGTTCATGATGGTAGGTAGTGCGACCTGAGCTGCCAGCATCATAACTTCTGGGGGTGCTGGATCGCATGGAGACCCAGATTTTACCCGACGAGCTGTAGAATCCAAAGTCTTGGGGTCCAACAGTGGAAAATGATCCAGGGTTATCGGGGATTGAGCTGGAGAATCCCCCAGGTTAGTCTGTCCCTGAGCTGTGGGTTCTGGTGCTATGGAGGTAAAAGAGGTTGACTTTATGGTGGAAAAATTCTGCCAAGTCGTTGCATTGGGCTGCAGTTTTACCCGGGTGCATGCCAGGGGAGGGAAGTTTAGTAAGGCTTTTCATTATTTGAAAGATTTCCTTCGGTTTGGACTTGGCTCGCAATATTTTATCCTAGAAGTAGGTAGACTGGGCAGATTTAACCTCAACCTTATAGGATTTAATTGCCTCTCTATATTGGGTTTCCTCATCCAGTGAGTAACCCATGCGCCACCGTCTTTCTAGTTTCCTGCAGTGGCGTTTCTTTTCTCTGAGGGCCACCGAATACCAAGGGGCGGTTTTTTGAGAGCGTTTCGATTTGAGTTTACACAGGGGAAGGGTGGCCTCAAGATATTGTGCAATCCAATCTTCATATTCCTGATTGGCCACACATGGGTCCCCGTTGTAAGAGGGCTGGGAAATCGCGAGTCTATTAGCCCAGGATTCAGCTGGTAATCGGGCCCAAATTCTGGCGTTTCTTACGGTGGGGCTAGGGAGAAATGGCTTATGTGTAGTCCAGGTGAAAGGCACTAGTAGGTGGTCAGTCCAGGGGATGGAGATTGGTAACCCAACCACCAGCTCTGTGCAGTTACTAAACACTGGGTCCAATAAGTGACCCTTAATGTGGGTGGGTGCCTCGACTCGTTGAGCTAACTGTAGCATCGCTAAATCATCTGCCAGCGCCATGGCGGTATGATCCAGGGTGGCGTCAAAGTGGAAGTTAAGATCACCTAACAAAGTATAATTCGAGGTAGTTGTGACCCGTTCGGCAACAATGGATGGAAGGTGCTTGTGAAACTGTTTAGAGGGTACCGGAGGGCGGTATACAACAGTGCCTGAGAACCAGTTGTTAGGGGAGAATTCCAGGCTAAATGCTAGGCTCTCACATTCTGGAATTGATTCAGGGATTACTCGGCAATGATACTGCTCTTTGTGTATAATAGCTAGACCGCCTCCTCTCCCTTCAGGGCGATCTTGCCGGGTGATTTGGAAGCCTGAAGGAAGGGCTGTCACAATGTCGGGGTCAGAGTCTTTCGTAAGCCAAGTTTCTGTGAGAAAAACTGCATCTGGCATACGTTCTTCTAGCAAAAGAGCCAGTTCCATCCTATGTTTTGGTAGGGATCTACAGTTTAGCATAAACATGTTATAGTCCGGTTTTGAGTCACACAATTGCATGGGTTTAAGAGTCTGTTGACACCCCGGACAAATCACTGGTAAATCTAACGGCTGGAAAGAATGCGAACAGCCTTTCATTCCCACAGGCCTCATACTAAGAAGGACTTCCGCACTATAATACCTGCTATTTGGCGGCTGAGATGTAGGGGGTATGGCCCTGAGCCCCGTCCAGGTGCGGACGGGCGCAGACAGGCTTGCCTTTGGCGCGACGCCGGCGCGCCCGCCCGCTGCGCCCGCCCGCTGCGCCGACGGGAAGACATCGTCTTCTTATACGTTGTGGAGGAGGGTGGGAGGCGTCCTACAGCTGGACCGCTACCCTTTCCTCCCACCAAGATGGCGGCCACCCTCTTTGCCTCCCGGTGTCAGCGCCTCAATCGGCTGCGCCGGTAAAGAAATCGGGTGCAGGGAGCCTCGGTGCGACGTTAGTCTCACACCCAGGGGTCCGGGATGCTTGGTAAGTAAAATGGACAGTTAAAATATTTACAGCGTTTAAAACAATTTACCAGTAAAGTAAACAAAAAACGGGAGGGATAGAGTGAAGAGTCCCCAGCTTCCGCCTCAGGGGAGAAATAAGCAGAATCTGGGACTTACAAGGGTAGACAGGTAGCCTATTGTGTAGGTACCAAAGTACTTACTGTGTCAGTTTAGGGGCAAAAGCACCCTTAAGCTGATAAAGACTTTACTCACTTTCACCAGACAACATCTTCATAAAACAGTGCTCACCTCCCTTGTGCTATCCTGGCTTGACTACTGTAACGTCTGAACTTGAAGGCACTTCAACATGTGCTCAACAAACTCCAAACTCTGCAAAGCACCACTGCTCGTCTCCTACTCAAGGTCCCTAAACACCACGCAGTGTCAAACCCCTGAGGAAGCAGCACCGGATGCTCATGAGGCAGAGAATTTCTTTCAGGGCTCTGTACATTGTACACAAAACACTACACAATCAAAGGTCTGTGTTCTTAAAAAAATATTTCAACTGGTATACTGCTAATAGATCCTTAAGATCCTCATCTTCCAAACACATGATTGTGCCCAGATTCAAACCTATGGCTTGGGTTGGCCACAGCTTTGTGCTGGGAGCTTCAAAAGCCTGGACTCTGCACATCAAACTTCTTCTAATCTCTTGACATTTAGGAAGGCACTTCATGCCGCACTTATAGCCAGTGCCAAGACACCCTTATGTATTTGGGTGCTTAATAAAGCTATAACATTTAACATAACATTTTTGGCAGCAAAGTTGGCAATAAAATGTATAAGCAAGAGAGTTGTGTCCCCTCTCAGCCAGTGCCACCCCTAAGGTGCCCTTATCTGAAGTGACTCCGTCCTTTCAGACTTGGAGATTCTCCATTGGATTGCATTGGGAGCCAGATACTTTGTTGGCACACTTCACCCGGATACCCTTGTGTTGCTGGAGGTGTAAGTTTGGTGCTGCCTTGTGGCCCTCCTGTGCTTATCTTAACTCACTGGAGACTGGGCTATTAAACCATGCAACTTACCTGTAAGTAGTACTACGTTGATTGCCCCCTTTCACCATTGGATACCATTGGCACTAGATGCAAAGTTTGAGCTCTGCACCCAGCCATCTCAGAGCTGCTGGTGGCGCACTTGTGTCATTTACCCGAACCTTACCTGGAACTGATTCTTTATACAGCAACTCAATATCATAAATTGTTTACCTACATGCACATAGTTGATTGCCTTTCCTCCAATAGGATCACATGATATTGTTGAAAAATTCACTATGTCCACTTTTCACATTGAAAAGCACTGATATTGCAAAACGTATTTACATGCAACAAAGTATATCTGGTTCTATAAATAAATCTACTAAAAGTATTATATTTACAAACCATTGGTTTCGAATGTAGTCATGGAGTGTGTACAACAAATGCTTATCACTACCCTCTAATAAGTCTAACTGCTCGCCCACACAACCACAAAATAGAGCATTAGTATTATCTACCCTAGCCTCTGTAAAGCCTCTGCGGATCCACTGGACTCTGTGCACAATATACCTAATTTGATATAGTATACAGAGACCCAGCTACCTACAACAGAGTCAAGAGCATCAACGGTGGGCAATTTGGTTGCTGACTGCCTTCCTTGGATGTGGTAGAGGTTTATCAGGCTCACTCTTCGGAATCGAACCCTTATTCCTGTTACCCGTGGTCACCGTGATAGGCACAGAAACTACCATCAAATGTTGATAGGGTAGATATCCGAATGTGGTGTCCCCATCAAGGGGGCCGGTGATCGACCCAAGGTTATCCAGAGTCACCAAATTGGCCCTGCGAGCTAGGATCGGTCGTAGGAGGTCAATGCTCGTCAGCAGGTATTAGGACTAGAATTACCACAGTTATGCAAGTAACGGATGGAGTAATCAAAGGAACCATAACTAATTTAATGAGCAATTCACTGTTTTACTGTACCCACTGCGTGTACTTACAGGTGCATGGCCTAATCTATGAGACAAGCATATGCTACTGGCAGAATCAACCAGGTAGATGCACCTGCTGATAAAGTTACTGGGAGCCTGGTGCCCGTCCTGGACAGACTTTGCACCTCTGAGGAGCCTGCTTTAAAGGCCCGCCCACCTGGGGGGCTTGCTGGTGGGACAGGCTGATTACATGGGCACCTGCAGGCCCAGCCGTCTCCACAGAAGGGAGAAGCAGGCCTATGTGCAGCCTGAGATGGACACATGAGTGCCGGCCTGGGCGGCTAAGGACACCCCATGGAACAATTGTTCCGAGCTTGTGTGAAAGTGCGCTAGGTGGAAGAAGGCGATGGCATGGCACATGGGGACCCAGACCACCAGGTAGCATGTGGGACCTGGCACCACCCGTCCCCCTTCCACTCTGGTCAGACCCCTGGAGGAGGTGCTCAACTTGTCAAGGCTGCTCGGCATTCTCTGTGCTGGGTAGGGCCTCTGTGCAAATGGCAGACCCTTGAATCACAAGGTCCCTGGAGGCTGGAAGGTCTTTGCTTTAAACAACAGCTGAGGCTAGACAAGCAGTCCATCCCTAAACAGACCAAGCATGCTCAATCGATCAGAGTATACATCGATGGCCAGGCCACCCTGCGCTGGGATGTTGGCTTTGTGTCCTTGACTGCTCTTTGGGAATGCTGGTTCATTGGGTAGGGCTGTGAGGCAGACACAGACCCAGGACTCAGAGGGAACAGGCCCTGGCAGCACCAGGCTGAGGACAGCTAAACCAGAAGGAGATCTGGAGTACCATGTCCCTAGTAATCCAGAGGGAAGCTACTGCCCTTTCTTGTAATCTGTGAGCACCTAGTGGCAGAGGGGACTGCCAGCACAAACACACTCAATCTCCTAGAGCCCTGTCTGGGGTTGAGGAAGCAAGTGAGACCTCATCCGGACAGACAAAGTAGCTGGGATGTTGGCTTCATGTCCTTGCCTGCTCTCAGAGAAGGCAGGCTTAGAGGAAAGGCCCATCAGACAGGACTGGGAGGCAGTTGCAGTCACAGGCCCCTTCCCAGATCCCTGCGGGACCAGGCATGCCGGCCTGGGCCCTGGTAACATCCGCCTGAGAACTGCTAGACCACAAGCGGGTCCAAAGTATCCCGTCCCTTGTAACCCAGAGAAAGCCTACCCCCCTTGAATGAAAACCATGTGCACCGAGCGAGAGACGGAATAAAAGGCCCAAATGCACATGACCTCCTGAAACCCTGGATGGGCTCAAGGAAGCAAATGAGCCCTCATAGGTACTTCCAGGGTAGCACAGCCATCTGGACATGGCATTGGTTAGCATTGCGTGTGACCAGAAGGGCCAAGGGATGGCCCTTTGGTAAGGCTGTTCCTTAACAAAAGAGCTCTGCTTGTCCGAGGAGGCGATGGGGACACTGCGGCTGGGGTGCTCGGAGCCTCAGTTGGGCCCCAGGCACTGTGCTGCAAGTAGGTCCATGATGGACCTATGACCCGGGGCTCAGTCAGAGCTGCTTGGCTCAGCCACACAGGATGCTTTGACAAGCAGCGGGTTTGAGCACGGGGCTCAGGATAAGGTGTCCCCACCCAAAATCCTGCCAGTAGACCAGTCAGAGCTTTTGAAGCTAGCCAGGCAGGGGACGCCTTTCCTGGCCTAATCAATCCTCATCCCAGGCCCTTGGTGGTTTGGCTGGCTGGAGGATGGACCCCAGGGCAGAAACACCCAGCCGGCAGGTGGGGCCTCAGTCAGAGCTCCTGGACCCGACAGTGCAGGGGAGCTCTCTCTGCCGTAAGGCAGGCCTGGGGACAGAGATCAGGTTGGAGGGCCCCCACCCCATGACGCACCATTACCCCAGTCCTGGGCAATCTCGTCATTGGCTGAGAACCGCCAGAGCACACAGGGGTCAAAGGTACCCTGCCCCTGGTAATCCGGAGAAAGACTACCTCCCTTTCTTGTAATCCATTCGCACAGAGGTACAGAGGGGACAGAAGGCCAAATGGACTGACCTCCTGGAGCCTTGCTTGGGCTCAAGGAAACAAACAATCCCTCATCAGCACTTCCAGAGCTGCACGCCCAGCCGGGGGTGCATTGGAATGTATTGCACGTGACCAGAAAGCAGAGGGAACTCATCTGGTTTTGCTGGTCCTTAACCAAAGGCCTTCCGCTTGTCCTTGGAGGGACTGGGGACTCTGCAGCCAGAGTGCTCGGAGCCAGAGCAGGGCATCATGCCTGGGTCTGAGAGGGAGACCCCTGACAAACCTCTAACCCAGGGCTTCTTTTCAACCCTGCCAAGTTTAAGTTTAAGTTTAAGTTTAAGTTTAAGTTTAAAATATTTATCAAGCGCAACGTACACCTGGGCGGTTTCTTGGCAGCGGAAGCCTCTCCAGGCTCGATGGACTCCATACCAGGCCCTTGACTGTGCAGCAGGCTGGAGAATTGACCACAGGGCGAGAGTGCCCACCCGACTAAGCTCCTGTCTGAGTTCCTGATCCCGCACATGCAGGGGAGGCCTTCGGGTCAGGCAATACCCCGTCCCAGACACTCTGACACAGGACAGGCCTGAGGACAGAAATCAGGATGGGGGCCTCCATCTGGTCACTGACTGAGAACCGCCAGACCACAAGGGGGCCGAGAGTATCCTGTCCCTAGTAATCTGGATGAAGGCTACACTCCTTTCTTGTAGTCCGTGTGCACCGAGTAACAGAGGGGACAGAGGCCCAAATACACCCACCCTCCCGTAGCCCTGGCTGGGCTCAAGAAAGCAAATGAGCCTTCATCAGGACTTCCAGGGCAGATGGGTTATCTGGACACACCATTGAAAAGCATTGCCTGTAACCAGATGGTCAAGGGACGGCACTCTGGCATCATTATTCCGTAATGAAATGGCTTCCACTTGTACTTGGAGGGGTTGGTGAGCAGCTAGGGTTCTCGGAGCCCCAGCTGAGCATCAGGCACATGGCTGTGAGGGGCCCATGATATACCTCTGATCCGGGGCTCAGTCAGAGCACCTGGGCCAGGCTATGGTGGGGAGGGTTCCCCGGGCCTGCAGGAACCTGTCCTAGGCACTTTGCCATGAGGCTGCTACGAGAACAGGGCCCAGGATGGGGGGTCCCACCCAAAGGCCTGCTGGGAGCCCAGTCAGTGGGCCCGATTCACAGAATGAACTTAAGACTCAATCCTAAACTTACTACTATTTTGGTATTCACAGAATGCACTTACTACTTTTGGCATTTACAGAATGAACTTACTGCTTTTGGAATTCACAGAAGTTAGGATTTTGTCTTAAGTCTGTCGTAAGTTTGTCTTAAGGCAAACTTAAGACAAAATCCTAACTTCTGCGAATACCAAAAGTAGTAAGTGCATTCTGTGAATACCAAAATAGTAGTAAGTTTAGGATTGAGTCTTAAGTTAATTCTGTGAATTGGGCCCAGAGTCTCTGGACCTGCCACACAGACCTCCCCGGGCCCACAGGACTGCATCCTGAGGGTTTTGCCATTTGGCAGACCAGAGGATGTAGCCCAGTAAAGGAGAGGACCCACACCTGTGCCCCCCAGGGCCCGCAAGGGCCCTGTTCAGAGTTTCTCTAGGCCCGAAGGACCCTTGTAACAGGCACTTGACATTACTGCAGGCTGGAGGACAGATCACAGGGTGGGAGTGCCCACCCATGGGCTCTGTCAGTGCTCCTGGACCTGGCTGAGCAAAGGAGTCCCCCCCGGGCCTAGGGGCTTGACAAATCAGCAGGACAGAGGGCAGAGGCCAGGAAATGCCCTTTGTAAATATCGGAAGTCGTAAAGTTAGACTTTCGGTTTTCAGTAAGGACATATTATTATTATTTAGCTTGTAAAGCACCTGGTTACTCTAACTGAGTGTCCCCCCGATAGAACACCATCAGAACCCCAACAACTGACCTAAGCTAGCACCCTTCCTATGCCTCTGACTGACCGGCAGTCGGAGTAGAGGCACCACTTCGGTCCTTCAAGCGGGTGAAAGAAAAGATAGGTTTTTAATTTTTTTCGGAACAGAGTCTCCGATACACACATCTGTAGATCCACAGGCAGATCATTCCATGCCTTAGCCACCAGGAAGCCAAAGGATCTCCCTCCCGCTCGAGCCTTCTGCACCATGGGCACAGTCACTTTGGATGTGCGCAACTATCTCAGGTTTCTTGCAGGCCGGTATTCTGTTAGCAGGGGGAGCAAAAATCTTGGCCCCTTCTGATTGAGGATCCTATGACCAAAGCATATTGCCTTAAAAGTAACTCTGGCCTGTATAGGCAACCAATGAAGTTTCATCAGAGCTTCCCCCACCGATGCCGGGTTGGGGATATTCAGATTCAGCCAAGCTGCCGCATTTTGGACCTAATACAAGATGTTCACATTTGCGGCGGTCACCCCTAGGTACAATATGTTACAATAGTCAAGATGAGATGTAACAAGGGCCTGTACAATAGTTCTTTTAGTGTCAGGTGGAAGTAGGTCCATCATTTTCCATAGCATTTTAAGAATGCCGAAGCAGGCTCCAGTGACAGCGGATATCTGCTCTGAAAAAGACAAATTGTCATTGAACCCTACTCTCAAATTCTTGACCTTAGCTTTCAGGACCGGAGTAAGTCCCAGTTCCTCCGGCCACAATAACTGAGACCAAAGAGAGGGCTGTTTTCCAATTACCATCACCTCAGTCTTCCCTGCATTCAGCTGAAGACAGCTGTGTTTCATCCAGTCCGCAAGCCCACCCAGGCAGACCTAAAGGCAGATGCCATTCCAGACTCATTTTGCTCTAGAGCAACAATCAGCTGAGTGTCATCGGCGTATGACACCAGCTTTACCCCATGCCTCAATACAATATCTGACAGGGGGCGCATGTAGATATTAAACAGGGTCAGGCTAAGAGCCGAACCCTGCTGCACCCTCTGCGACAGACTCTAGATTTGAAAGGATGTAGTATGACGTGGAAACATCTGGAAGTTTTTCTCCCACTCCCAGATGCCCCCACGAACCCCAGCCTCCCGCAGCCTCTCCAACAAAAGGCCGTGAGAGACCGTGTTGAACGCAGTGCTCATATCAAGAAGGATCATTGCAGCTGTCCTTCCTTCGCCGCTTGCAGTTCTCAGCGCCTCCGCAGCCAGGAGAAGGCCCAACTCTGTGCTATGAAGTGGCCTAAAGCCAGACTGGGTGTCGTGGAGAACACAGCTTTCTTCCAAGAACATGGACAGTTGGCGATTTAGATTTTTCGCCACAATTTTTGCAATGAAGGGGAGCAATGAGATCGGTCTCAAATTTTCTGGGAGAGCGGGGTCTAAAGAAGGTTTCTTCAGCAATGATACCAGCATGGCGTGTTTCCTGTTGCTGGGAACCTGCCCCGATCTGAAGGACATATTCAGTAGTGCGGTACGGTGAGAACCAGAGAAATGACTTTCTTTCCCTGCTTCAAAAATTTAGGGGGAACTGGGTCCAGAGGTGACCCACAATGTCCATCAACTCCAGGATCTCACTTTCCACAGGAGGGTGAAAGATAAACCTATTCTTGGTCCAAGGAACCTCCACAACAGGAGCAGTAACAAAATTCTTGCTACTTTCCGGAAAGGTGGCATATATTTTTTCTATCTTGCCCAGAAAAAATCTGCGGCCGTATTGCAGTGATCCGTAGAAGTAGGAAGTGCTGCTGCCACACGTTCCAAAGAGGACAGTTGTTTGACTACCTGAAAGATGTTCTTTGTGGAATTCTTTGCTAGCTCAATTTGCTCCGTATAAAATTCCCTACACACTCTCCTAATCTGTAAGTGATAAAACTTCAAAGCCATCTGTTAATTCTGCCTATTTTCCTCCAGGTAGCTCTTCCTCCATTGCTGTTCAAGGCGTTTGCATCCCGTTTTCAGCTGTGCCAATTCTTCTGCAAACCATTTCGCAGATGCATTCGTACGAGTGCTTTTGCATGGACTCAGGGGTATCAGGGAGTCCACTGCCTCCTTGATCCAAACATAGACTAAATTCTCTGCTATCTCAGTTTTGGCCCTAAAACAGGGGTACTTTAGGCCAGTTTCTCCTCAAAGATGCCCTGGGTTAACACGCCCCATTTCCGAACCATTATGGGCTCAGACTGCTTTCCCTACTTGTAAAGGACCTGTCTCGGATTCATGATCCTGAGAGGGAGAATATAATGGTCAGACCAAACTACAGGGACCGGAAGCAGAGTTTTAACCTCCGTACTATTAGTAAAGATATTGTCCTACGTATGACCCCTACTATGCTTAGGAGTATGGGCCACTTGGTTAAGACCCATAGTCGGGGTCAGCTCCGCAGATTCTTTACTTCCTTTATCTTCTAAATGAAGATTCAAATCACCCAAAAGGATAAAATTGGGGTAGCGGATAGCATAGGGGCAAAATATCCAAGAGTTCTTCAATAAAAGCTCTTGGCGGACCAGGAGGTCTGTAGATAAGAAGCCCTAGAATAGATTTAACACTAGTTATGTTAACATTTTAAAAAGCTGCTTTGCAGCTAGACATCGTCAATTTAGACATTTTTAACTGAAGAACTTTCCTATTTATCACGGCAAGGTCCCCCCCTCCGCTACCCAATATTTTCTCTACTGTTTTATTTAATGTAGTGTAAAATGTATTTTAGAAAGATGTAAAAAAAAAATTATAATTTAATGTGTTATATATGTTTTTTATACTGGAGTGGGAATAGTAATTTTTTTCCCCTCTGCTATCCTAAACTTTCCATACCGTTGCACTCACTGGAGTGGAAATATAAATTTTTACCCCTCTGCTTTCCAACACTTTCCCCACTGTTGCACTCTCTGGAGTGGGAATAGTAATTATTACCCCTATGCTATCCAACACTTTCCCTACTGTTGCTCTCTCTAGAGTGGGAATAGTAATTATTACCCCTATGCTATCCAACACTTTCCCTACTGTTGCACTCTCTGGCATAGTAATAATAATTGTATCCGCTCCGCTACCCAATATTTTCTCTACTGTTTTATTTAATGTAGTGTAAAATGTATTTTAGAAAGATGTAGACTTTTTTTATAATTTAATGTGTTATATATGTTTTTTATTTTTAATGTATGTTATTGGTGCATATGCATATATACATATTTATAATTTTTAATATGTTTTACCAATTCATAAGTTATCAAAATAATTGTTTATAAATATTAATAAGTAAGTAAATATATTATATTTTAGACATATATGTTTAATTTATTTTTACATTATATGTATTACTTATAATTTTAAACATGTTCTAATAATTTTAACTTTTTTTAATTATATGTATTATTTACTTTATTTCACATAATTTGTTTAACATTAAAAAAACAATATTTTTAACAACAACCATTATGTACACAGGACTTCGATTTTCTAGATATCGATTTTTTTTGTGTTGATATTTTTGTACCGTGATATTCTGACTGTCGATATTCTGTCAGTGATACATTCCAAAATAATTTACTATCATGTGGTCAGTCATGTGCTACTGAAGTACTTACCAACCAGAAGGCCATTCCCATTGGTCGCATTCTGGAAGCGCTCATTGATGGTGGAATGACAGAGGATGAAGTAATCATGAAGACAGCCTGGGTACTTTGCGTGGACATTAATGAAGAGACCAAGATGGTCCTCGATTGCCTGCTTGTTCATGGAATGCATGTGCCTCCTATTCCGGTACAGGTGTGATGCAGCTACTGGGGGCTGCGGTCCATTGTCCTCTACACATGGGGAATTCCTTCGATTGCCAAAAAGCTTTGCTTATTTTCCTGTTGTTACTGGGCTGTGTTGGAGAAGTAGAGGTACTGGGGTATGAAGCTTATGATGTCATCCAGGACAGAGAGGAGGAATCTAGAGAAGGATGCCTGGTATACTACTGACACTCTGGCTGTGGTGGGTTGGAAAATTCTTGACACCAATAGGTTCATGACAGCCAGTAGCTTCTCCTGCGGAGAGCTGTTGATGCACCGCTGCAAAACTGACATCCTTCTCCCTGAGGTCCATGAGGTTTATCCTCTGGCGGTATGCCCTCTCACTTCTCCTCCGCAGCCTCCATGGTGATGGTGGTGGTGAAGGTAATGGAGGGGTGGTCTTCTTGGTGATCCGAGCTGCCATACGAGTAGGCCCATGGCGTTGCTGAGCTTGCCAGAGGTATTTGTGTATGCTCTGCTTTTATACCAGTGGACATGTGTCATTTCTACGTCTGGTTTGCTGTACTGTTTCAGGAGAAGTGCTTAGAGCAGAGTTCATTGTACTGTTTCAGGAGAAGTGCTTAGAGCAGAGTTCATTGTACTGTTTCAGGAGAAGTGCTTAGAGCAGAGTTCATTGTACTGTTTCAGGAGAAGTGCTTAGAGCAGAGTTCATTGTACTGTTTCAGGAGAAGTGCTTAGAGCAGAGTTCATTGTACTGTTTCAGGAGACGTGCTTAGAGCAGAGTTCATTGTACTGTTTCAAGAGAAGTGCTTAGAGCAGAGTTCATCGTACTGTTTCAAGAATAGTGCTTAGAGCAGAGTTCAATGTAATGTTTCAGGAGAAGTGCTTAGAGCAGAGTTCATTGTACGGTTTCAGGAGAAGTGCTTAGAGCAGAGTTCATTGTACTGTTTCAGGAGAAGTGCTTAGAGCAGAGTTCATTGTACTGTTTCAGGAGAAGTGCTTAGAGCAGAGTTCAATGTACTGTTTCAGGAGAAGTGCTTAGAGCAGAGTTCATTGTACTGTTTCAGGAGAAGTGCTTAGAGCAGAGTTCATTGTACTGTTTCAAGAGAAGTGCTTAGAGCAGAGTTCATTGTACTGTTTCAGGAGAAGTGCTTAGAGCAGAGTTCATTGTACTGTTTCAGGAGAAGTGCTTAGAGCAGAGTTCATTGTATTGTTTCAGGAGAAGTGCTTAGAGCAGAGTTCATTGTACTGTTTCAGGAGAAGTGCTTAGAGCAGAGTTCATTGTACTGTTTCAGGAGAAGTGCTTAGAGCAGAGTTCATTGTACTGTTTCAGGAGAAGTGCTTAGAGCAGAGTTCAATGTACTGTTTCAGGAGAAGTGCTTAGAGCACAGTTCAATGTACTGTTTCAGGAGAAGTGCTTAGAGCAGAATTCATTGTACTGTTTCAGGAGAAGTGCTTAGAGCAGAGTTCATTGTACTGTTTCAGGAGAAGTGCTTAGAGCAGAGTTCATTGTACTGTTTCAGGAGAAGTGCTTAGAGCAGAGTTCATTGTACTGTTTCAGGAGAAGTGCTTAGAGCAGAGTTCATTGTACTGTTTCAGGAGAAGTGCTTAGAGCAGAGTTCATTGTACTGTTTCAGGAGACGTGCTTAGAGCAGAGTTCATTGTACTGTTTCAAGAGAAGTGCTTAGAGCAGAGTTCATCGTACTGTTTCAAGAGAAGTGCTTAGAGCAGAGTTCAATGTACTGTTTCAGGAGAAGTGCTTAGAGCAGAGTTCATTGTACTGTTTCAGGAGAAGTGCTTAGAGCAGAGTTCATTGTACTGTTTCAGGAGAAGTGCTTAGAGCAGAGTTCATTGTACTGTTTCAGGAGAAGTGCTTAGAGCAGAGTTCAATGTACTGTTTCAGGAGAAGTGCTTAGAGCAGAGTTCATTGTACTGTTTCAGGAGAAGTGCTTAGAGCAGAGTTCATTGTACTGTTTCAGGAGAAGTGCTTAGAGCAGAGTTCATTGTACTGTTTCAGGAGAAGTGCTTAGAGCAGAGTTCATTGTACTGTTTCAGGAGAAGTGCTTAGAGCAGAGTTCATTGTACTGTTTCAGGAGACGTGCTTAGAGCAGAGTTCATTGTACTGTTTCAAGAGAAGTGCTTAGAGCAGAGTTCATCGTACTGTTTCAAGAGAAGTGCTTAGAGCAGAGTTCAATGTACTGTTTCAGGAGAAGTGCTTAGAGCAGAGTTCATTGTACTGTTTCAGGAGACGTGCTTAGAGCAGAGTTCATTGTACTGTTTCAGGAGACGTGCTTAGAGCAGAGTTCATTGTACTGTTTCAGGAGAAGTGCTTAGAGGAGAGTTCATTGTACTGTTTCAGGAGAAGTGCTTAGAGCAGAGTTCATTGTACTGTTTCAGGAGAAGTGCTTAGAGCAGAGTTCATTGTACTGTTTCAGGAGAAGTGCTTAGAGCAGAGTTCATTGTACTGTTTCAGGAGAAGTGCTTAGAGCAGAGTTCATTGTACTGTTTCAGGAGAAGTGCTTAGAGCAGAGTTCATTGTACTGTTTCAGGAGAAGTGCTTAGAGCAGAGTTCATTGTACTGTTTCAGGGGAAGTGCTTAGAGCAGAGTTCATCGTACTGTTTCAGGAGAAGTGCTTAGAGCAGAGTTCAATGTACTGTTTCAGGAGAAGTGCTTAGAGCAGAGTTCATTGTACTGTTTCAGGAGGAGTGCTTAGAGCAGAGTTCATTGTACTGTTTCAGGAGAAGTGCTTAGAGGAGAGTTCATTGTACTGTTTCAGGAGAAGTGCTTAGAGCAGAGTTCATTGTACTGTTTCAGGAGAAGTGCTTAGAGCAGAGTTCATTGTACTTAGTGTAGAGTCCATTGTACTCTTTAAGGGTAAGAGCATAGTGTAGAGTAGATTGTACTGTGTCAGAAGAAATGCCTAGTGCAGAGTTCATACTACTGTTTCAGGATGACGGCATAGTGTAGAGTTCATTTACCGTTTCAGCATAAGTGCATAGAGCAGAGCAATGTTCCCTCTATTTTTTTCCTTTTTGTGTGGCAATGTAGGGTCCGGTCCCTGTGCTCTGCAGCCATGGCTATGTGCGCTAGGAACCAGACCTGCGTGTGTGCAGCGCCAAATATCACTTCAAACTTTTGCTTAAAACCCTAGCAGCCCAGCTCTGTTAAGAAGAGAAATTTTATTCCTCTGTCTGATGTAACATTTCAATCAATCAATCAATCAGTGACACTTGTAAAGCGCGCTACCTACCCGTAGGGTCTCAAGGCGCTGGGGGGGGGGGGGGGGTGCCGCTACCGCTCAAACAGCCAGGTCTTCAGCTTCTTCCTGAAGGAGAGGTGGTCTTGGGTCAGGCGCAGGTCGGTCGGCAGGGAGTTCCAGGTCTTGGCGGCCAGGTAGGAGAAGGACCTTCCTCCTGTAGTCGCTCTTCGGATGCGGGGGACGGCGGCGAGGGCGTGGTTGGCTGATCGGAGGTGGCGTTTGGGAGCGTAGAAGTTGACTCGGTTGTTGAGGTAGCTCGGGCCTTGGTCGTGTAGGGCTTTGTGTGCGTGGGTGAGGAGGCGGAAGGTGATTCTTTTGTTGACGGGGAGCCAGTGAAGGTCTCTCAGATGTCCGGAGATGTGGCTGGTTCGTGGGATGTCGAGGATGAGTCTGGCTGAGGCGTTCTGGATCCGCTGGAGTCTCTTCTGGAGCTTGGCGGTGGTACCGGCGTAGAGGGCGTTGCCGTAGTCCAGTCGGCTGGTGACGAGGGCCTGGGTGACGGTCTTCCTGGTCTCGGTGGGGATCCACCAGAAGATCTTCCGTAGCATGCGTAGGATGTTGAAGCACGCCGAGGAGACGTTGTTGACTTGCCTGGTCATGGAGAGGGAGGAGTCCAGGATGAAGCCCAGGTTGCGTGCATGGTCTGTTGGTTTGGGTGCGGTGCCCAGGGCGGGAGGCCACCAGGAGTCGTCCCAGGCGGAGGGTGAGGAGCCCAGAATGAGGACCTCCGTCTTGTCTGAGTTCAGTTTCAGGCGGCTGGTCGTCATCCACTCGGCTACCTCTTTCATCCCTTCGTGCAGGTTGGCTCTGGCGGCGGCGGGGTCGTTGGTCAGGGAGAGGATCAGCTGGGTGTCGTCGGCGTAGGAGATTATGCTGAGGTTGTGTTTGCGTACGATGGCCGCGAGGGGGCTCATGTAGACGTTGAAGAGGGTGGGGCTCAGAGATGATCCTTGAGGGACGCCGCAGATGACTTCGGAGGCCTCTGACTTGTACGGTGGTAGGCGGACTCTCTGTGTTCTTCCGCCGACATTTCCTATACATTGCTTTACACACCATGATTCAGTGTCTCTGTGTAATGTGTATGCAATGTAAAGTGCTCAACACCTTACATGGGTATGAGTGGCACTAATAACAAAATAGATATGAAAGCGAGAGGGGTTATGGAGACTTGAGGGGCACTGTTAAAGGTTGGTAATGAGAGTATCTGTGGTGGAGGTGGTCATTGGGGCGCAAACAAACATTGTCACATCAGGCGCCACCAGCACTAAACCTGCCCTGTTCAAATGGCACAAATAATTACATTGAAATTATTAAAACGTCCCACATTGCAATTTGAAACTTTGGCACCTATGTTGCTGCACTTCTTTTCCTAATAGGGCTGGGCTGCGGGGTGATTGTGTGCATTTGTTGATGTTTTTGTTTTAATTGCAGTTCACGATGGGTGCTCCGATTAACATGAAAACTTTAACAAAGGCAGAAAATATCTTAAGGATTTTTAGGGCCCTGGGCCAAACTTATTTCTGGGGCCCCTGATCAGAACAGAGGTGTGGGAGAGGTGTGGCGCCGCGGCCAGGGCGACTGACGCTGGAATCTGGGGACCACGGTTCGATCCCCGGCTCCGGCGGCAGGTTAGCCCAGCACCATGTGACTCTGGGCAATAGCTCGCTTAATCTTCCCGACGGCCCCCAGCGCCTAGAGACCCTTACGGGTGATTGTGCGCTTTACAAATGTGGACTTTACTTTATGTCCTTTTTGGCCAGGTCACTGGCACTGCAGAGGCACACTGGTCCAAATTCTAAATGAGCTTCCATCTAATATTCAGGGATAGTAATATGTGTTTTCAAAATTGTAATATAGCAGCCAGAAGGAAAATGAGAGGATACGAGTGAGAAATATAATTTAGTGGCAGAGAAAAGGGGAGAGAGGAATAAAGGAGAAAAAAAGTCATAGTGCAAAGATCAGTAAACAAGAAGGGGGTGGTGGAGAAGTTGGTACAAGAGGAATGGAAAGAGAAAGGCAGCCAGAGGGTCTGGATAATAGGGAGGAAGAATGGAGAATGGAAAACAGGTAAGAGACAGTCAGTGAGAGGGATATGAAGACAAGAATGGGATGAGGGAGATGGGGAAAGTGGGTAAACGTGGAGCGGGACAGATATGAGGAAGAGGAAAAAGAAGAGAAGGAAATGGCGAGAGCAGCTGAGGAGTGGAAGAAAAAAGGACAAAAGATATGTCAGAGAAGACAGCGAGTGTGATATGGCAAAGCTTCAGAAGTAGTGTCTCTGTATATCTACGTTGAGGTTCTAAAGGAGAATGTTTTGCCATCTTCTCATTTCTAAATGCTCACTCTATGTAACCGTGTTCACTTGAACAAACTAAGAAGGGTGGAAGGCTGGTTAGGCCTTGTCTAGATTTTAAATCTTGCCAAGATGAAGGTCTGAGCAGATGGCAGCTGCATGTGTGTAAATGACTGATCCATCTGTTGGACGTATTCTCTTCACTCACACCTGCTCTTTTCCTACAACACTCTCCAAATTACTTCCTGCAGGCACGAGCTCGGGCAATAGGTGCTATGAATGGACTAGTCTTGCACTGGCACGGAGTCTATCCAGAGTGAACCCCATGCATGTAAGACCCAAGCTTCCTGCAGCTTTTGGTTTCCACCGAAAACGTTCCCTTTTTCTTGACATTTTCTCCTGGTAGCCCCCAAATCTCACATGTAGTGCCAGGCCCCATGTGCTAATTGGCAGATTTAGGGAGACAGCCATTACCACGCGGTTTTTACACCGCGGTACCATTACAACGCATCAATCACAACGCAAGTCGTTCCAACGATTTGCGCTGGATGCGCTATGTGCTAAGGAATTGCATGATTTACAATTCCAACAGCTTCCCTACTGTAACGTGGGCTGGAGTTGGAATAGTAAATCATACTATTCCAAAATCCAGCGCCTCCAGTGCAAGTCGTTGTAACGACTTGCGCTGTGATTGACACGTTGTAATGGTACCGCGGTGTAGAAACCACGTTGTAATATCATACATCGCAGATTTAGACTCTTTGTTAATCAGCAGCTAAAGTGCCCTCCCTCACATTCTGATTGTGTGATGCTCCTAGCTGACAGTGGGTGACGTATGATTAACACTACATTCAGGGCTTTAAGTGGGCCGAGCACTGTCAGGTCTCGAAACGGGTCTCGATTGGACTCTGTTTTGTGCCCTGGCACAGGCGGTCCTCTTTCTTTCCAGACTGCAGTGACAGCAGGCATATTGATGTGTGCGTGCTCACACTGCTCTCTTTTCACTAGTGGAGAAGTTATGGCATGACGTCAGGCCAGGTGAGCGTTGTAGGGGAAGGGAAATCCTTCAAAGAAGCTCATTTCCTCTCTGGATTTCCCTTCTCTTTTTGAAACTCAGGGGCAGCAACAATGCTGTGGTGTCACCAGGGCTTTAAGTGGAAGCTTTTTCAATATTATACACAAGCCATAGTTGCTGCTTTTTTCTCTTATGCAACTAACAACTACTGACAAAGCCAACTGTCTGACTTGTTGTAGGTATGATGTTACTTGTTGTATCATAAATATGTATGCAATGACAGAAACAGGAAAATTAAGTCGAGTGGCACTCTATGCCCAGCACAGAAAAGTTTCAAGTCACACAATAACCCCCAAGCTGAGCTCTATTAAGAAGAGAAATTCAGCACGTCTACAAACAGCACGTGTGCTTTACATGCTGTGTTTGAAGAGTTGCTGCATATCTTTTCTTAATAGAGCTGGGCAGCGTGGTGATTGTGTGACTTAGCTAAAGTTTTCAGGTTAATCGCAGCACCCGTCACGAGCTGCAATTAACAAGAAAACTTTAACAAAGTCACAGAATCACCCCGCGGCTCAACTCTGTTAAGAAGAGAAATTCAGCAAGTCTACAAACGGGGGGGTGCTTTTACATGCAGTGTTTGTAGACTTGCCTGATTTCTCTTATTACTAAAGCGCTACTGTGGGCAGATTGTGTGCTTTTGTTTTAAAGTATTCATGTTAATTGCAGGTCGTGACGGGCGCTGCAATTAACATGAATGCTTAACAAAATCACACAATATGCCCTGCCACACACTCTAGATATAAAAAGAATAAAGCAAGTGCCCGCCATAATCCCACAGGCTGTGGCAAGACTTACCTGCTGCTCCCTTGTTTTCTTTTTCCAGTTAGTCAATTCCGCCCAGGAAATACCTGTTTTTCATGCAGCTCGCTTTATTAAAGGCAGTGGTGCAAATGCGCTTGCAGGATCATGTGCTGTGCGTGCGTGCTCCACCCATGGCACTGGCGCTCATGGCAACAGAGGTGCACTTACGCGCATGCGCGCAGCTTATTGGGAACAATGGTGCAGGTTAAGTTCATAGCATACAGTTCATACTACTGTTTCAGGATAAATTCGGATAAATTCATAGTGTAGAGTTCATCATGCTGTTTCAGGATAAGTGCTTAGTGTAGAATTGATCACACTATTTCAGGAAGCATGCTTAGTGTAGAGTTTATTAGAGTGGTTCAGGACACATGCTTAACACAAAGTTGATCATAATCTTTAAGGGCACATGCTTAGCCTAGAATTCATTATGCTGTTTCAGGGCATAAGCTCAATGCAGAGATCACCGTACAGTTTCAAGATACGTTTTTAGTGTAGAGTTCATAGTACTGATCCAGAATATGTGCTTATTGTAGAGTTCATGGTACTGTTTTATCATAAGAGCATAGTGTAGAGTTCATTGTACTGTTTTTGGAGAAGTGCATAGTGTAGAATTGATCACACTATTTCAGGAAGCATGCTTAGTGTAGAGTTTATTAGAGTGGTTCAGGATGCATGCTTAACACAGAGTTGATCATAATCTTTAAGGGCACATTCTTAGCCTAGAATTCATTATGCTGTTTCAGGGCATAGGCGCAATGCAGAGATCACCGTACTGTTTCAAGATACGTTCTTAGTATAGAGTTCATTGTACTGGTCCAAAATATGTGCTTAGTGTAGAGTTCATCGTACCGTTTCAAGACATGCTTAGTGTAGAGATAATTTAAGTAAACGTTATAGTTTTAGACATATGTTTAGTGGAGAGCTGATCCTACTTAGTGTGAAGTTTATCTGACTGTTTCTCAAAATGTTCTTAGTGTAGAGTTCATCTGACTGTTTCTAGGCGCATTCTTAGTGCAGAGTTCTCAGCGTTACTCCTAGCTCTTCTTTTAGATGAGAATCACATTTTCTAGGACATGTACCTGACTGTGTTCCATAAAAACTTGGATGAAAATGAGGGACACATGCACGCACTGTTCTTGTGAAATCTGCAGTGGCGACTAGTAGGGAACAGGGGTGGGGGCTTGTTTGGAGCAGAAAGGGTTGAAAATATATGTTCGAGGCATCTGAGCTGCAGATAGTACACTTTGCATTAGATCGCCATCTGGTGTTGGGGTCGGATGGTTGCACCTTTTTTTTGTCTTGGAAGAAGTCTTTGTAGTCACGTGATAGGTGACTCCTTCCTTGGACGATAGTGCACATGGGCATGGACTCCATCCTTAGATTGTTTTTTCCGCCATTGGGTTTGGATGCAACTTTTGGTGCACCAATTCGAAAACTTAGTTTTTATCATATTTTCGACGCACAAAACATCTATAACTCTTCAATTCCGATCCAAACTTTGACGCGACCTTCATATATTCGATTCCGGTAGTCAACCCGGGCCGCGGGGCCTATCAACTCCGCTGGGCCTTCGGATCATTGAAAGAACGCGGTTCAAGAAATGCCTCCAGTGTGGAGCAAAATTCCCACAAAACGACCTTCATAAGGTCTGCAACCTGTGTCTCTCGCCGGAACACGACGAATCCCGCTGCCAAGCCTGTGCCTCTTTTCGATCAAAGAAGACTATCCGTGATCGCCAGGCTCGATGACACATCAAGGCGCAGAGATCAGCTCCGGAACCAGTGGACATCTTCAATGAAGACCCAGATGTCCCAGAAAAAGATTCCGAAGAACTCAAAATCGTGTCAGAGGAAGAGGACTCAGATGACCCCATCACTCCTGGTCAACAAGTGAGTACTACTTTCCCTGCCACAACCCCACCATCACTACAAAAGGTACTGATCAAGACTTCGCCTGCTGGCCCCAGTCGTGACCGACATGCTGCAGAAGCTCCGCCTTTGAGCCCAGCTCCAAAGAAAAAATATAAGCCTTCCGGTATCTCGGTACCGAGCAAACCACATGTGATAGTCCCACAGGCACCTTCGATACCGAAGCCAAAAGGACACTCGGCTCCAAAATCGGTATTGATTCCGTCCGCACCAAAAGACAAACTGGCCCAAACACATCCAGGTCTACTGGTAGAATGGCTTAGAACAGTTCAAAGCCTAAACATCACGATCCGGCTCCGAAACCCAGACCTTCAGAACTGAAAACAATGCCAAAGGATTCTATCCTGCCTCCTAAGGCAAAAGACCACACAACTCAACCACGCTCAGAACTGAAAAAACGGTGCCGAAAGCGGTTATCAAGGAAGAGGAACTGTTTCATCCAGATCCTGTCGATCCTAAACAGAAGAAAATCCTATTTGATCCCAAAACAGGACATGTAATAGCTGTGCCATCCAACAGCAAGGACTCACATACTCTTGTAAAGAAGAAGGACTGTGCCACTTCACCCATGTCCCCTTCTTCTCCTGTACCTCCTTATAATACACTTCCTCACCCAAAACCAGCTACACCACAGCGTGTAACTTCTCCACCACATACACCACCACAAAATAATAATGATGATGATGATGATGATTTGGGGCGGGAGACTCTGTGGATCCGTTCACAGATCCATAGCCTATACCACAGGATGACTGGGACTTCAATGACCCAATAGACACAAAAAACCTCCCAAGCCCACAGGCATACCCAACAACACCATCTCCCCCTGATGACAATATTGGTTTTGGCCACCTCATTATTAGGGCTGTGGTTTTTCATGGTGTGACTATGCACTCAGACACACAAGAAGAGGATTTCATTTTAGACACGTTTGAACAGTCCCAAAGATCAGTACAAATTTTACCAATGATCAAAGGGGCCATCCTATAATATTTAAAGATCCGGTAAGAGCCAGAATTTTAAATCCTAGACTTGATAAAAAATATAGACCTGCCCCAGAAGACCCATTCTATATCTAGACTTACTAGTAGTGTCCAAAGCTAGAGCGTGCTAATTCACAGACATCAGAAAATGGACCACCCCCAGATAAAGAATCCAAACTGCTAGAAGCATCAGGCAAAAGAGAAGCTGCGCAGGTGGCCAAATCACTGGCACATAGCTAATACTCAAGCATTACTGACTGGATATGATAGGGCTCTCTACAACCAATTAGAGACCCTATTACAGCATTTGCCAGACCAATATAAAGCCCAAGCAAATGACCTCAATCAAGAGGGGAAATTGATAACAAATGCCTCGATTAAGTGTGCACTTCACGCAGCAGACCCTGCTTCAAGATCCATTAACACCAGTGTACTGCTCAGACGACAGGCACGGCTACTCATTTCAGGCGTCAATCAAGAGGTCCAGACAACAATTCTAAATCAGCCGTTCAATCAAGAGCACCTTTTTAGACCAGCTATGGACACAACTCTTGAAAAAAATGAAAAAGGACACAGACACTGCAAAGTCCATGGGAGCCTTGAAGTCTCCACAAACACGTGGTTCCTTTCGTCGCTCCTTTTATAGAGGAGCGTCAAAAACCATCAGTACAGCCACTTCATCCTCATTTAAGACTGCCACTCAAACAACCCCCAACAGAGGATATTTTAGAGGAGGTTATAGAGGAAATAATAACAAAGGCAGAGGACGAAATAACAATAACACTCGTACCTCCCCTGCCTCTAAACAGTGACTTCCCTCCACTCCCCCCAGGCCATTCCACTCCGGTCGGGGGAAGATTATCACAGTTCCTAACTGTCTGGAATTCCATCACAACAGTCAAGTGGGTAAGACAGATTATCCAATATGGTTACTGCCAAGAACTTACAGCGACCCCCAACATACCACCCAAGCAGCATCCCATGTCCACAGAACATCTTACACTGTTAAAACAAGAAGTTCTCTCACTGCTTCAAAAGCAAGCTATAGAGCCATCAGGGTACAGGAGTCTACTCCCTGTATTTCTAATCCCCAAAAAGGATGGGACTCTAAGACCAATTCTCGATCTCAGACCCCTCAATCTGTACATACACTTGTATCACTTTCACATGATCACTCTCCAAAAACTGCTTCCACTGCTCCAACAGGGAGACTTCCTTGCCACACTATATCTCAAGGACGCATACTTCCACATTCCCATGCATCCTTCTCACAGAAAGTGGCGACAAAAGTGGGTGGCGCAATCAGTGCTGCAGGCCCACTAGTAGCATTTAATTCACAGGTGATAGGCACATGTAGTGCACTTCACTCAGGACTTATGAATGCATTAAATATGGCAATTGTTGATAAGCCAATGTTAGCATGTAGGAGGACAGAGCATCTGCACTTTAGCTCTGGCCAGTAGTGATAAAGTGCCCAGAACACTAATGCCACAAAATGAAGGGGCATATTTACAACACAATGATGGAAAACTGCGTTGGGCAAAAACTGATAACACAGCGCTCTGCCATTCTGAAAATACAGAATTCATGGTGTATACAATGACACGGGTTACCCCTGCGTTTCCCCTAGCGCTGGTGCTGGGTTCAGCTGCCTAGAGCCCATGCAGGCACCATTCCACCAAAGTGCAAGGTTACATGTGTTGAGGGTATGATTGTTTATGTGAAGGCAGGTGTAAACAATCACTAATGGTGATTTGTAACTCATATGTTTGCTGCATTGTGAAGTTGCAAATAGTCTTCATAGTGTTCATGTGAAGGAAGGCACACCTTCCTGCACATAAAAAGTAAATTACACTTTGTTGTTTTTATGTGTGCTGCAAAATGCAGCACACATGGAAACAGCAAAGTTGAGGAGAAAATAGTAATTTCTCCACATTTCGCTCGGTTAAGACCAGGTTTTCCAATGGTCTTATTTTTGGTTCTGCCTCATATTTACGCCACCCTTATAAATCAGGGTCAGCATCAAAATCAATGGGTGTAGTGGTGGAACGGCCACCTCAACACCCATGGCCCGCCCCTTTCACCCTGGGTTTAGGGTGAAGGGGATCTTATTTACAGAATGTCATTAAGCCGCCTTGAGTTGCCTAACACGGCCTTGTATATAAGGCAAAGGGTTTATAGCCACAGGAATGTCCCAAAACGTAACGTTCCTGTTGCAATAAGCCCTTGTTAACATGCCCAGAAGTCTGCAAAACAGGAGGTCAGAAGGCAAAAATGTTAGGGGAACCCACACCAAGGATGTCAAATCTAACACCTTGCCTTTTTTTCCTTGATCAGTTTCATGCCTATCTGGGATTTCAGTCAAAAGAAAAGCAAGATCTGGGATTTCAACCTGCCTTTTTATCCATGCTGGACTTCTGTGACACACTTTATTTAGGTTGGCCTGAATCAGCAGTCCTGAAACTTCAAAGAATTCAAATTTGGCAATTCATCAAGTTTGGACACTGTACAAACATTTCATCATGACTCTCAAACTTGAATTAGCCAACACTGGTTTCCTGTCAATGAATAGTTTTCAAAGAATATTCCATCATACTGATAAATCTCCTTGTGATCTTGTTTTTCTCTCTTCAGCACTGCAAGTCCTCTACACTGCCCAACTTTCTTCCTTATGCAAGACTTGAGCTCATAGTGGGTGGTGTTGACTGTGCTCTCTTGTTCGCTGACTCTGGAACAGCATGCCCCATCACCTAAAACAAACTGGAACACATAGCGGGCGTAGAACCACACCATGATCCAAAGGAATCCCAAACCCAGGCCCTTTGTGTATGTACAAGAATAGCACCAGGACACCCTGTTCCAGGACCTCTGTGCACTTTAGAGAGAAACCTCAACATTAATTTAAACAGTGACGTCTTAAAGATTTTAGGGGCCCTGGCCAAGACATACATTGGGGCTTGTTGTGTGGAACAACTTTGTGTTTATCACCAATTTTCAGAAAGTTTAAAACACTTGATACCAAAGAATAAAGAAGGAGGCAAAATTAGCCAAGAGCTCAAGCTGTCTGCTGTTGGCTATCTAAATAGCAAGAAATTACAGTCTTGACACATTTATTTTTCACTTGGAACTTAATTTTCAAGTCAATCTTGCCAGACTCACACCAACTGTCTGATTGTAAAAGACCTGTTGTGGACTTACCAAAAACTAACTGTTGTTTACTTGTTGCTTGGATATAGATTTACTTGTAAAAACAAAAAGACAAGAGGTGTTTGGTAAAACAAGAGCAAATTAATTAAACACAGCTAGTGGGAGGGCAGCAACAGAGTCGCGTCTGAATATTGCCTCGATGCACGGAGGTTTTGACCAGTTTTATATATTGTCCTTGAAGTACAATAAACCAATTGCACATTCATGTAGAGTATGTAAATATGCACCTAGTCATGGACCATCAATAACCATCTGATTAGGGGGACGCAGGGGTGGTTCTCGACCTCGTAGAGAGCCTGTCCGGCAAGTGTGTTTGTGTCCTGATGTCCAGCATGGGGAGCACCTGATTACTGTGTGCACTGTGCATGCTATAGTCTGACTGGATGAGTGTTTCTAACTACATGTGGTATCTGACTTTGTGGTATTTTGGGAACACATGCTCCTTTGGTAAAACGTGTTTTATTGGAGCCAATCTTCTCTGACCTTTTGTGGTGTAGATGCCTGTCTGAGGGATCGGTCTGGGTTTTCACTGTTTGCGCGTTCGTCTTCGGGCTGAGTGTAAACCAACATGTGGACTATCAATCAGTAGGCTTGGGTTTGGGTCTCTGGTTGGCACAGGTAATTACTTGTGACAAGCAGGGACCCACTCCTCTTGTCAGGACAAGGGGATTACCCTTCAAAATAACCCCTGCTCACCCTCTAGGCAGTGTGGCACGAGCAGACAAGGTTAATCTCAGAGCGCTAATAATTAAGCATTTGTGAACACATACAGTAACTCAGTAACAACACCACAAAAGGATACCACACTAGGTTTTATATCAAAAATAAGTATTTTATATAAGGCTTAACACAAGATCCAATAACATTTAAAATAGGCCACAATACTCTCGGGAATGCAGTGATTACTAAAACAAATGCGTGTCTTTATGGTCCATGTGCTTCGCGCTGACTGTGCGGTTCTTTTGGGAGAGATCGTATCAACAAAAGAGTTAGCTAAACGTTGCGCACCCAGTCTGCGTGCAAATCTCACAGTACCTTTCAATGTGTACTTCTCGACGTGGACGATGCGTGGCAGGGGAAGGCGTACCAGGAGCATGCGTTGGTTCTTCTCCGGTGCCAGCCCGGCTGGTGTGGGCACCTTGGTTCGGGGCGTTCGAGCGAGGGCCACAGGGCAAAGTGGACGGTCCGGGTCGCGGAGCTTCACAGTGCTGGGTGTGATGCGCTTTTTGCCTTTGAGCGGGGATGCATGTGAACACCTCCACATGCATGGTTGCTCACATGTGGAATTTATCATGCTCTGGAGGCGTTTGCCATTTTGAAGTGCCCAAACACGCGCCTGACTGCTGTAGCGGTGCACGGGGACCACAAAAACACAATCGCCATTCTAGGAGACACCCATGGCCATCTGCATAAGCTTTGTGCACTGTCCTCTCATTTGGCTAATCCCGGGTGCTCTTTTCAGAGCTGAGGGACAATTGTGCAAACATACCTATAGATTCACTCAAAAGATACTTGTTGTAGTTCTTTCCCAGTCTCATCATATCAGAACTGAAGGACTTTTTATAATATATACAATGATGCCATAGCTGCTTTTTAATTATCTTATACAACTAACAACCAACAACAAAGCCGATACACCTGGCTTGTTGTAGGTCCAATTTTACATTTTGTGTTATATACGTTGAGGCATTGACAGAAACAGCAAAATACCCGTCTGGCGATACACCGTACTAAGCCCAATATTAAGCTTCTGTTTTGAAGCCACTCCCTTAATTACATCGACCAGACCCATTTGAGAGACCTCCCCCCAGATTTTTTATCCCACTTATACCTTTGCTTATGAGAATAGTGCCAACTGTGTAGCGCCTAGGTCTGGAATAAGATTTCCAAAAGTAGCGCGTTTAGTGCATTTTTCATTCACATACTCTATGAGCCCTATGTCTCCACTCCATCTGGGTTAGCAGCTGTTCAATGCAGTGGCTTCAGATCGTTGGAGGCAGATTGGTGCAGGGGTTTCACAGTACTGTTTTGAATGTGCACATCACATAGGAGTGTTGTTTGGCCTGACCTGAACCCTTAGTGTCCTGTACTTATCTGTGCGCTCTCGTGTGGGTCCATTTGTCTTACAACAACACCTTTATTTAGTGAAATCTGGACATCCGGCTTCAGATCCTGTAAATTGCAGTCACGTGTTGTGCCATTCGCCTGATCTCGTGACCTTATTCTTCAAAGGATTCTATTTCTTTAAAATGGAGTCCTTGGCCCCCTCCTGTGCCGCTGCAATCGATCTCTTCCAATTACTTGCCAACATTATACAGGAAAATTCATGGAAGATTTATTTGGGGTCTCCTAGATTTACAGTGGGGGCTGCTAACGTTGGGTGTGGAATAACCGAGAAACGGGCTGCCACATTTCAAAAAAGTTCAGGTCTCTCTTAGAGCAAACTGGCTTTTTAAAGGGACTGAAATATAATGCTTCTTAAGTTGTTTATCAAAAACATTCTCATGCACACATTTTCTCTAAAATGCACCCACCCAATTTATTCTTACACACATATTTCTCTTGCACATGCTTTCAGACAAGCCTCCTTTCTCTCACACACAGTTTCACCCTTTATTATTATTATTATTATTATAGCATTTGTAGAGCGCTCTATAACCCTACGGGCATCCTGGCGCTTAGGTACATAGCTAAGAGCTCTGTGGGGACAGGAACGTGGACAAGATGCTGAACAGAGTAGGTTTATTTATTGTGGTGGGTTTTAGGAGGATTTTTTGGAAAAAGCCAGGTTTTCACCCTTTTCCGAAAGGTCAGAAGATCATTAATTTTTCTGATATCGGTGGGAAGATTATTCCATAAGTGGGCTGCAGCTATACTGAAGGCTCGTCCTCCACAGGTGGCTTTCTTGATCCTAGGAATGCTGATGAAGTTCAAGGATGAGGATCGGAGAGACCGGGTGGGCTCGTACCACTTGAATTTATTCTGGAGTGGTCGAGGACCTAGCCCATGAACTGCCCTGAAAACAATACATAGGGATTTAAAGCAAATCCTTTGGTGTATAGGCAGCCAATGTAGGTCAGCCAGGGCAAGAGTGGTAGAAGATCTTTGCTCACGGGAAAGTGCCAGTTTGGCTGCTGCCGCCTGGATACTCTGGAGTCTGGAGATGAGGTAGGCAGGGGATTCCAGCAGGAGGGCATTGCAGTAATCCAGGCGGCTGAGGATAGTGCTCCTGACTATGTCGGCTCTGGTCTGTGGGGGCAGGAGAGGTAGCAGCCTTCGGAGTCATCTTAATAAGGCAAAACAGCAGCTAACCTGCTTGTTGACGTTAGTCTCTAGGCTTAGTTTGTTATTAATAGTGACTCCAAGATTTTTTACTGAGCTCACTGGGGTGGGTGAGTCCCCTAACGACTGGGGCCAGAAATATGATGGTAAACTTTTGGGGATTTTTCCTACTGTGCAATGCAGTATTTCAGTTTTCTCACTGTTGAATTTTAGTGAGTTCTGATTGAGCCAGAGAGACATTTCCAGCATGCAAGTGTGGAAAGTTTCCATTGAGCTTGCTCGAACTCCGTCAAGCAAGATTATCAGCTGAGTATCATCTGCATAGTTTGTCACGCAGATGCCGTGGCTTTTGATGATCCGCATCAGGGGTTGCATATAAATATTAAAAAGTATGGGGCTGATAGCAGACCCCTGTGGGACCCCGTGAGGGACTTTGATGAACTCTGATTGATATGGAGGGATTGCTACTGCCTGCCACCTGTCCGTCAAGTAAGAGCGGAACCAGTCGAGCACGACACCTCCAACTCCGATGTTCCTTAATCTTTCTATCAGAATGCCGTGGTTCACCGTATCGAACGCGGCGGACAGGTCAAGCAGAATCAGAGTTGCTGACTCGCCCCTGTCCGCCCTCATTCTTAGGTCATCCATGACTGTCAGCAAAGCTGACTCCGTTCCATGAACTGGTCTGAAGCCAAACTGCTCCTCTTCCAGGATGTTGTGGGAGATTGACATATTATTTATGACCGTGATTAATTCCTGCTGTTGTGAGGCATTAAAATACCCCGGAGACCTATAACATACAAGGGCCGTGAGGCAGTGTTCAGAATCATGTTTTATGGAAATCCCGAGGATTTCAACGTAGGAGACGGTATCAACGTCCAGGGTAGTGATGTTTAGTTGTTCCCTAAAAATGATCCCCAGGCCTCCTCCTCGACCTGAATGTCTGGTTTCTGAATGATCTTGAACCCGTCTGGGCATGCTAGGCCTAGCTCTGATTCTATTCCTTCAGCCATCCATGTCTCGGTTAGAAACAGGATGTCGAGGTTATTAGCCTCAATCAGAAGCTGTATTTCGGTGGCGTGTTTTGGAAGGGATCGGACATTTAACCTCTTCAGCGCGACCGCGTTTCTCCCTCCGGTGCTGGGCGGTAATAGAAACAGGCGTGGTCATGACGGAACGGTTCCGTCATGAGCACAGCTCAACCGTAGCTCATGACGGAACCGTTCCGTCATGAGCATGGAAGGGGTTAAAAGTCCGTTGATTAGTTTCTCTTTGATGCTGGACTTAGTTCCTGCTTGGGCTGATGGGGAATGGGTCGTGATGTTGTCAGGGCTTGGATGAGGCAACAGCATTGATTTGGGGGGGAGGGGATTGATGTATGGAAGCCGAACTTGGCAGTGAGAGCAAGCTCTATCGTCCTGATATACTGCGTGAGGGGCTAAGCGTGGGCACTCGATTTTGTCTGCCTGTGCATTCAGTAGAATGAGTGTTCCCCTGCTGTATCTGAGCGCATCATGGGCTGGTGTACAACGAATAGGGGGGGGTGCCTGGGCCCGGCCTCGGCGCGGACGAGCGCAGACGAGCTTGCCTTAAGCGCGCCTTCGGCGCGCAATCGTCGCGCCCGCTGCGCTCGTCCGCTGCGCTTCCGGTGGGGGCACATGCTTTGTAGCAGAAGAGGGAGGGGTACAAGGGGGGCGTGGCTTCGGTAGTGGGCGTGTCCTGGTGACCGGCCAATCCCGTCGTTACAGCTGGGAATCCTTGCCTACGTCAGCAAGCAGTCTGCTGAGTAGGGAGGGTGGTGCAAATACGGCGATTTTAAAATTAAGGTATTTCAGTGCAGTTTTAAAAAGCTATCTGTGCCCTGCTCCCGGCTGTGCCTCAAGAGCTGTAAGCTAAACAAATGCTGCGCTCGTGATCAGCGCGCGTTTTGTGTCAAAGGGGGCGTGGCTTCGGTAGTGGGCGTGTCCTGGCGACCGGCCAATCCCGTCGTTACAGCTGGGAATCCTTGCCTACATCAGCAAGCAGTCTGCTGAGTAGGGAGGGTGGTGCAAATACGGCGATTTTAAAAATTAAGGTATTTCAGTGCAGTTTTAAAAAGCTATCTGTGCCCTGCTCCCGGCTGTGCCTCAAGAGCTGTAAGCTAAACAAACGCTGCGCTCGTGATCAGCGCGCGTTTTGTGTCAAAGGGGGCGTGGCTTCGGTAGTGGGCGTGTCCTGGCGACCGGCCAATCCCGTCGTTACAGCTGGGAATCCTTGCCTACGTCAGCAAGCAGTCTGCTGAGTAGGGAGGGTGGTGCAAATACGGCACAGACACATTCTCGCTATAGCTCTCTCATGCACACTCTCAGCTTGCCCTATCTGATACATTCCATCACATTTTGAACAGGTTAAAGAAAACAAAACCTTTTCTATTCTTCAGTCTCCCCTTACATATGTTGCTTTAGGCAACCCCAAACCTTGGAAAAAATTCCATGTTAAAGAACAGTAGATGTTGCAGTACACAGTATAATGTGCAGCATTAGTAAATACTGATAAGGTCCCGTAGGTGAGACCAATTGCATTAAAAATACTTGTTCTCATATGTCATGACAGTCCTATTCCTTAAGTTTGGGTGTGTTTCTGTAGTATCTGCTTTCCTTGCTCTGGCTATTTGCATAACATCTCAGCCCTCACCACTAAAATAACCGCCATGCCCTCCAAGCCAACGTTATAAGCCTGCAAATGATTGAGGACCGCAATGCGACTATGAAGCGGTATGTCAACGTCAGCCATAACGACACAGTTAATTAAGGTACAATGCAAAACAATGTGGCACAACTGGGTAGTAACTCAAAAGGAAACCGTTTTAAAAGATTCAAGCTTGAAAAGACCTATTTAACTATAGGTAGGTTTATCTGTCACCACTGTCAACTGGAAACAATAGTGAAGGGGTTAAGGACTGATATAAGCACTACTCAAGCGTCATTAAAGAAGACCGACCGCCAACGTTAGGCGCCATGTTGCAGGGATTCTGCTCAGTCACAGAACTGTGCACAGATACTTAGGACCTCAGTGAATTAGGGTGTACAAAAAACTCACCTTAGTACCAAACAGCCCCTACCAGACTAGCATCAGTGTCTCATTAGCTGCTCGTCCTATAGCAAAGTCACCAATGATTAGACAACCCAGAACATGCGACTTAGGATACCTCAGATAAGGTCGGAAACATGAGCACTCTTTCGTTATACGCTCATACCAGTCCAGAACAGGAGTGAAGAGAGACACAATCAAGTTTAAATGTCTATTTTAACGCCATGATCTTAGGTGCAGCATCTTAGCTAATACAAGGAGACATATGATAAGATTGTCAGCATAGTTACTATTCCATAAAGTGCAAGGGGAGAAAGCATGTTATAATGCTAAATGGAAACAGGTTAAATATATACCTATATTTTACCCTCCCTTGCTAGTAGGTTTTTTTTGTAACTAAAGAAGGTCTCTTAGGCTTGCATAGGCGACCCCATACCTCAGAGATTAGCAGGAGTGAATCACATCGAGTTCTGCACAAGCTCTCAGCATACGAATATTCTCCAAGTGTGTTCAATCATGCCTACACAGTGTATTATTAAAGGCACCTGCATCTGAGCTGTCCACGACTGCATATATGTTATGTTTAGAACGTGCGCTGATCAGTTCTAACAACAACAACAGTGTTGATAACCTTGAAGGCCTCGGCACTCATTGTTCAGACTAAGCTTACGAAGCAAGTCTAGCAATGTAGAAAAGCAAGATATTGTCATGTGAAGCAAAACACTCAGCCTAACGCGATACAATATCTAACGTGTGTGCAGTGTGCAAAAGAAAGCAAAAGGTAAAATGGCATTTAAACTTCTAATAAGCTCATGTTAACTTAACACTGTAGGAATGCAAGGCTCAGCCCCACTACAGCTGTGCAACGCCACCTACTCTGCTCTGTATCTCAGTGATCAATGTTGTAAACAAATGCAGCCCGTCTTCAACACACCACAAATCCCACCAAGCACAAGAGAAAATGGTCATTTAAGATAAAAACTGTGGATCAGGTAAAACAAACTAACTTCAGTCCCATCGGTGAGTCAGCTTTTCTTTCTTTACAAGGTGCACAGAATCTGACCTTCAAAATTCCAGGAAGGACTATTGTGGAGTCCAGTGACTTAATAAAATGCGCAGGAAAGGTTTGATTAAAGACACGAAAGATGTTTCTGTACTTACGGTGAAGGCTAACAGTAATTACTGTGGAAATTGAACCAAGACAAAACCTGACACTGGCAAGTTGATGAGTCAGTGAAAGACAAGTATTGACATTCACATGGTATATAATTACTCGTTCTGTTTCCCTTTTTACTTTGTCTTCATTATTTCTTTTATTCTACAAATTGTAAGCTGAAGCTGGTGACAGAAAAGCTTCGGTAAGAAAACCTGTGAAATATGTGCAACATACAAAACGATTACTAATTAAGGACAGTCTTCTGAGAGATAAATTATTATGCTAATTCTGTTTTCATAGTATGCTCATGTGCTCATAAAAGGTTGTTTTGTTAACACTGGTTGTAGAAGTCGTGTTAATGTTAATGTTAATGTTATCAATTATCTATAGAGCGCACGGTCACCAAAGGTTTCATGGCGCTAATCATGCTTCAAGTTGCTGCCAGGAACCAGTTAATAGGCTAATCTGAAAAGCCAATTTTGGAGTGCCTTTCTGAAGCCCAGTAGGTTGTCACAGCTTCTTACTGTTACTGGGAGGGAATTCTAGAGGGTGGGTGCCAGATAGGAGAATCTGCAGCCTCCAACACGTTTAAGTTTTATAGTCTGGACAGATAGAAGATGAAGGTGAGATGAACAAAGATTGCACCGGGGGACATGCTTATTGATCATGGTCATAATAAATCGTGGGCTGTTGCCATGCAATGGTTTAAAGGTTAGGCACCCAGTCTTAAATGCAGCCTGTTGCTCCACAGGAAGCCAGTGGAGCTTGATCAGCAAAGCTCTGGCCAAGTGCCATTTTGGCTGTTTGTAAATTAATCTTGCCGCCTGGTTCTGCACTATTTGCGGACGTTTTAGCAGGTACTGAGGCAGATCGATGTAGAGGGAATTTGAGAAATCCAGGCGTGAAAGGACCAGCGCTATCACCACTTGAATTAGGGCTGAGTGGGTCAGCAGATGGGCGATCTTCCTGATTTTGCGGAGCTGGTTGAGTCTGTCATATGAAGAATAACTTCTCTCTGTTGTGCCAGCTTAGTAAAATTAGGTAAGCTATGTAAAAGGTTAAAGAAACATTTAACATATGCTAAATAGCTCGTGACTTTAGTAATACGTATATGTTTCTTTAATCACCCAGTGCTTTGAATGAAGACCGTGTGACTGAACATAGACTTGCACTCATCTAGAACCCCGAGAATTTTGAGTTTCCAGGTCTTTCCAGCCGTTCCAAGAAGTGTCTCCCTTCAGATCAGCAAAGACTTCCGGTATCTTTGTTGTCTTTGTCACTCTTCTCCGTCCCAATCCCCTTTTCCCCAGAGGGCTTCCGGATTGGCAGTGAATAATTTCTCCTCACTGCCTTTCTGTTACTTCCCAGGAGAACTAGGGAAATATCGTCACCAAAACAGAACAACCTGGAGTACATGTGAGGGGCTTTTCATAACAAGAAGTCAGTCACAGTCTCCCCAGGCTTCATGCTCTCTGCCATCAATCCTCCTGCGTCTGGGCGGTCAGAAAACACCTCTCTCAGGGCTGTCAATCTTCGGTGTCTAAACGAGTTCAATGTAGCCCCATCACGCTCGGTGTTGATCAGTGTGACTGCGGGGATGCAGGTTTGGGAAAACACAGTGGTTGTCTGCCCTAATGAGGCTGCTGAGCAAACATTTGACGTCACCTATAAATAAGTTAATTCCTGCCGTATTATTCTCAAAGTATGAGATCTACTTTCCTGCCCCATCTCTCAATGGAGGCAGTTTGTTCTTGAGCCCTTTCAAGTCCATCTCCACCCATGGTACATAGATATTCCCTGTCTCACCCTTTCATAGCAGCAGACAATTTGGCGTGGTGCGGCTCTGTCGGTTTCTCCCCAACGTATTGCTCCCATCTTCTCAGACATTCCTGCATGTAGTGGAAGTTCCACTGCAGATCTCCCCCTCCATGCTGGATGCAGTCTGCCACGATGGCCATGTCTTTGGGTTCAAAGCATCCCTCCTCCAGCCAGGGTTTATCATACTGTCCCTCCCTTTTGGTTGCACGAAGGACTCATCATCTTTTCTGCACAGTATCGTTCAAGGAGTCAGTTTGTCTGACTTGAGCGTTTGGGGTGTGGCGGATGTCCTCGTCATCGCTCTCCTCCTTCATGCGTACAGGTGCAACCATTCTCCTTCTATTTTGTCTTAATTATGTTTCAGTAACGTTACTCTGATTTCTTATTTCTTGGTCGGCCCCTCTCCTAAGCCAATAACCTGGTGTCGGTCAGATTTCAGTTATGGGCCTCTCTTCTCACTCTTCCCGATGCTCATCCTCATAAGTAGCCCAGGGCTTAACTCTGGCTCTCTCTGGAGGAGGGTGCATTGTTCTTCTTTACCTTGGGCTTCCCAGTTGAGAGCTCTCTCTCTCTCAATTCTCAACTTGCGCCTCTCCTCTAACTCCCACCTCGGTTGCCCTCTTCACTCAGGGCTGTGTGCGGTTCTCCTTGGTAGCATTTTTACCACCATCTCACTCCCTGATGCTTCCTCAGCAGTCTGAGCTTACCCCGGGGGAGCATATGTTCTGGATCCCCCCTCAATATCAGATCTCAGGGGGCTGGAGCCCCTATCCTCCGCTCACGGGTGGTGTCATCATCCAGAACTGCTATGAACTTCTCTCTGACTCTAGAGCATTCTGTGGGGACATTTGAAGCGTGTGCTCCTTGTTTTGCTGGGGCTTGAAGGCCTGCGACCAATGGATGGGGAGGTCGAACTTCAGTGGAGCCTGACTTCAGACTGGGAAGGGTTTGGCTTCACCTTGGCTGGTCGGTCTGATAATATACCTATCATGAGTCTGGTTGCTTGCTGCCTGGTTGAGGGCCCACTGGCACCTTCGACCATTGGATTGATGTAACCCAGCGCAGGAGTGGCTGGAATGGGAGGCATCAGAGAGAGCACATCTCTGCCGGTGTATGGTGGGGGAGGAGCTGGCACCTTGCTTGCGGGTTCAAGGATAACTTTGCAGGATAGGTCCACCTCAAAGATGGCCAGTACTTCTTGTAGGGCATCTCGTTTAACTCTCTTTTGATCTACATATCACAGCAGTATTTCTCTAGCTTTTCCTAGCCTGTGTGGGGAATCTAGTTTGCATATGGTTTCGCGGTGACTCCATGACGAGTTAGGAAACTTTTTAAGGAGTTTTTAAACTTCTAACTTTTTCGACTTCATATAATTCCAAATTCTACTCTGATCGTGGGGAAATTGTGTACATTGGCATGTGCCGGCAACAGCTACTGGTTCTGAGCTCTATTAAGGAAAACAATGCATCACATAAAACACTTAACAGTAGACAAAGACAATGCAATGCATTATTAATGACTTGTAAGAAAGTGCAATGGTTAGTTCAGAGAAAGGCGAGTTGCTTTTTGTCAGTGAAATAGAAAATATGGATTAGTGACTTGTGGGACAAATATGGTTACTATTTCATTGATGCACAAACTTACTAAAAGGACATAACATAAAATACAATAGCAACATTGAACAGCGCCACTATATCAGCAATGCATGAATTGAAAACCCTAATAAAAATAGAAGAGACAAAAATTGACTGGAAACAATTATTACTATGTCCAAAAATTCTTAGCCAGCTCCTAGCACCTAATGCCCGAAGAAGAGTGGATATGCTGCACGGTACACGTAGCTAAGTGAGCCCTATAGTCTGTCAGTATTGGCTCAGGGACAAAATAACAATGATTTGTGCAGGGAAGAAGGAACAACCTGACAATCATCCACCCTCCCTGGCCAAACACATATTACAGCTTATTCAAAGAGGTCTACATTTTTTCCTAAAGTCTGAAATACACTCTATATCACACCCAGGGGTCATGCATACTATCTGTGTGATTCCCAGCGGTGAGAGCAAAAAATGAACACCTCTTAACTTCTTTCAGACACGGTCAGTATTAAGAAACCGATATCCCTGAATAAAACTCTTTCGTACTAAAAAATAAGATCTGGTGGTGACCCTATATCACACCAAGGGCCTATGTAAACAATCTATGTAATACCCAGCGGTCCAAGCAAACAAGATAAAAAAGCGACCCTATGTCATGCACAGGGACTATGCATAACATCTGTGTAATAACCAGCAGTCCAAGCCAACTAAACTATAAACTCCCTTCGGGCAACAACCATTATAACGCAGCAGTTTCCACGCAGGGCCTTTACCACGCAGGCATTGCCACGCATTGCCATTACCACGCATTTTTTTAACAATGTATGTAGTGAGGCCATATGCTGGTAAAGGCACCTGCGTGGTAAAGGCAATCAGCATTGTTAGAGGACCGAAGAGGTACTTCCGCTTCGTCTTGTCGACGTGTGTGCAGTGCCTCGTCCGGAAAAGGTAGGGGGATTGTTGATTTTAGTTGAAAAGATTTTGGTAGGGGAAGTTCCACTGCGGATCTCCCCCGGGGTGGGTAATTTTTAAAAGGGCTGGAGGCTAGAAGGGAGTCGAGCAGGGTTAGAGATTATTAGGATTAGGGTCGGTATTTTTTAAACAGGGCGAGGGGCACACTGTGGACAAGAATTATGGCTTAGGGCAGAGACAAGTATTTTATAAAAAGGGCAGGGGATATGCTGGGGTCTAGATTTAGGGATTAGGACAGAGACTGGTACTTTGTTTAACAGGGCAGGGGCGAGCTTGGGTCTAGATTCATGGCTTAAAGTATGGTCATGTATTTTTAAAAAAGAGCAGATTTTACCATACATCCTTTCGGAAAACAGGGCAAAGTGGTCATCAGCCTCAGCCAGCAGAACAGGATGTTGAGCTTCATTTCAAGAAAGAACCTCCTTTTTAGAATTATTGGCTTCCAGATCTCCAGCCAGGAAAAGGAAAGATGCCTCTCCACCATCTTTTCAAATTACTAGTTTTGATGATGATGATAGAGACATGGAGTGGACCCCAGCAGAGTCCAGGAGTCAACAGGAGATGCAAGGGAAAAGAAAAATTCCTGAAAACATGAAACTTATAGAAGGGGATGATGAGGAAGATGACAATGAGGCAGTCATTGTGGAAGGTGACACAAAGGAGTCCAACATTGCTATTCAATATGATCCGAGGGATGTGGCATTGAGCCCCCATATTTGCAAAGCCCCAGCTGAGAGCTGACCTGACCCCTACCTCAGGAGAAATATTCTCTGCAGAGCGGCAATCAACAGCACACCCACCTACCTCCAGTTCTTCTCCAGGCATTGAGAGTGGCACTGTAAAAAAAAGTATCCCCCCAGTTTGGGACTTTTTTATGGTTAGAAGGAGGGTGAGCATATTGCAGTGTAGTATGCACCACTTGCCATACAAATCTTGGTTGAAGTAAGACTGGTACAAAGTATAGTACTAGAGACCAAACAACCGATATAAAAAACACCACACAATCAAGCATGAGGACCACCTTAAAAACCAAACATGGTTGTTGTGGTGCGGAGAGCCGGGGAACATTAGCTACAGGTCCAATCTTTGTGGGAGGTTATATTGAGGAAGAAGAATTTTACATCCTCATGCAAAATAGCTCCCTCCCTAGCAGTGCACTAACAGAATCAGCGACTTCACAATGGCACAAGAAGACTCAGAGTGAGATGGAGATACCACGGCATACAGTGACTGTCGCACCAAGATGCACATTGAGTCTACCACAACGTACTTTTCGAAAGTTGCCTGTATCAGTGGCCCCAGAAATAAGAAAATACAGGCTACTATTACAGGCATGTTTAGGCAGGAGGGGACCCCCAACCGCAATCACCCAATTACACATTTATACAATGGAAAGTTGGCAAAAATGTTAGGACTGGACCTCCTACCTTTTTCTTTTATGGAAGGAATGCGATTCTTAGAATTTGTGGCAGCCATCTTGACGAAATGGAAGGTTCCAAGTCAACCTATTTTTTCGGAGTGACTGTTTTAGTGCTGCATCACGATGTGCTGCAGTTGGTTGGACAAGCTTTGCACCACAGTGTTGTTAACGCTATTCACCTGAAGACAGACATGTGGACCAGTTGTCAGGTGAATGACTACAAGTGCATCACAGCACACATGATCTCTTTTGTGGGGTCAAACCAAAATATATCTGCAGGGTGTGGCCCTGAGGAAGGTTTTAAGACCGTTCTGTAGCACCAGTGGCCACACTCACCATCGAGAAATCACAAACAGCTGTAAACATCTTGAACAAATTTAGCAAAAGGTGTAAGAATGGCTGTGAGGTCTCAGAATTAGGTTTGTTGCCACAGACAAGGACAGTAACATAGTCAAGGCCTTGTCAGATCATGGCTATTTCAGGGTACTGTGTTTGTCCATTGCTTCAACTTGGTGGTGCAAGATTTTCTAAAAAAGTAGACGTAGTTAGTGACATAATGACCACCTGCAGAAAAATCTGCACTCATTTTAGATATTGTTTTAAAGCCTGGTAGCAGTTGTGGATTATTCAGCATACTAATAGAGCACCAGCTAAAGCCCAGATGCATGAGGTGCCAACGGGGTGGAATGCCACCTTTTACATGCTGCAACGTCTGTTTGAGCAGTACAAATAGAAAAATGACTATGTCATTCAAAGAGGAGGGGATACATTTGGAAAAGCTATGACCATGAATGCTGACAGATGGGGCCTAGTGACATGCTTGACACAGTTGCTACTCCCTTTTGAGGTTTTCACTCAGGATTATAGAAAGGAGAACAGTACAATGGGCCAAGCTATCCCATTGTTGCATCTGTTACATAACCAGGTATAGAAGGTATCACCCCCATAGTTGTAAACGAAAATACAGAAGCACACATCTTAGATGAGACCTTATTCTTTCACTTGGATTGAAATGGAAGGCTTTGGAAATACATAATCTTACCCAAACCATATATCTGAGCCACACTACTTGATACAGGGTACAAAATAATCAAAATAATTCTGACCACTTTCATTATCTTTTCTGAAGGGAATGCTTCAAAATACAAGAGGTAGAATGTTAGGGAAGCTGGAGACCTGAAGAGAAGAACAGCTGGAACTTAGAGTCCCACTCCATCAACTTTCAGAGATGGTAGTCTTGTCTCACAGTAGAGAACAACATCATCAACTAGAACACCGGCAACAACAACCTCAGATGGACAAGACCCAACCTCTGTATTGTATTGGTTTCAATTGGCAAGTCTAGTGCAGACACGATGACACAAGAGGCTCTGCATGTGGCAGCACTAATGACCATCCACAGGATGTTCCAGGAGTATCTGCATGATCCAAAAGAGGTCTAATTTTACAAAACCCATAGATGTATTAGTATGGGAAGATGCACCAATGTCTAGAGCTCATCAGTCAGGCAATAAAGTATCTGGTGTGTGCTGTCACCAGTGTGTCTGCTGAGCATGTGTTCAGTGCAGCTGGTGCAGTGGTAACAGTTGTTCGCCTCAAAATGTGGAGAGATTGGTTATGATCAAAATGAACCAACATTTCATGCCACACAATTACACTATTCCTGAAGCAGCACAGGAGGAGGATGATTGGTCATAATCAAATGTGCTGGCTGACCAACGTCTGGTTGAACCACCTGAGTTTGAGAATGAACTCTACAAATCCCAGTCCCCCATATAACTTTTTTTTATTATTTCTTGTTGAACTTCTATCTTTGCAACAAAAAATAGTAGCTAGTGGAACATTATTATTTTTGTGTCAGATTTATGCTGCATTACCATTTTATGTCATATATATTCATGAATTACAGTTGGTTGGACCAGTGTGCATTAAAGAAGCCTCCACAATTCCTTTATGACATTGGAGACAATGCGTGCCCTGCTCGCATGCCTATCCTTTTTTCATCACTTGGCATTTGCAGGGCTGCCCCAGCAGACTATTGATTTACAGGAGTGCAAGTAACAATGTGTTGCCTGCATTAAAGTTGATTTGTATGCCTACCACTTCACCTACCCGTGCTTGTATTGGAAGAGGTAACAACAACTATTGCAAAGGTGAGTGAGTGATAAGTGATGATTCAGTTGGTGGCAGAGACTAAGGAAAGGTGCTGATCGGGGAACTTGCTTGAGATGATTTGCAATGTTTGGGGCCTGAATGATGGGCGATAAGTTTTTTCCCGGGAGATGAATGGTATTTACAAACATACTAGGAGGGCTGTCCCAGAGGATCATTTGATTTACAAGCCTGCCAAATTCCAATCTGTTGCTTGCATTGAAGGGGAGATAGAGTACCTACCATCTTGCTTGGATTGTTACAGGTAACCATTGTCCCAAGTGATTATTGAGTGATTGTGAGTGATGATTGGTGATTCATGTGGAGGCAGACAGTAGGAGAGGGTGTTAAACAGTGATTTGGGAACTTGATTGAGATGATTTGCAATGTTTGGGGCTTGAATGGTGGGCTATCAGTTTTTCCTGGATTTGATTGACCCTTTTAAAATTAGCCGGATTTACTTGCAGCGTCGTCTAATTTTTCTGGTTCCTTAGAGACCAGGACAGTCACTTGTTAGACCTGGCCCCCTTGGCGTGGGTCTCCTTACATCTAGGGCCCTGACCGTTGGCCCCGTGCGAGGCCAACACCAGTATAAACCTATCCCCTGTCCGCCCGATCCCTCCTGACCCAGGAAGAATAGTAGCAGCCACCGTGTAGCACCCCCATTTCCCCCAGTGGCAGGAAGCCGAGTACAAATGCATAGCCATAGATGAACTCGGTCCGCCATCACTCTTCCCCCCCAGAGACCCGACCCAATAGCCCCCATACAGTACTCCGATTCCTGAGAACCCTAAACCCCCCAACGTGACATGCCCGGCTGTGGGAAGCAAGCCTCTCCCCCGTAGAATGGGGCGGAGGAGTTTCAATCACACCTCCTGCCAAGGATGGCCCCGCTCCCCGCCGAGCGTCTGTAAGCCCTCCAGCCAGACTTCAAAAGGGAAGAGTGCCAGATGGCCCGAGGCACCGACAATCAGCCCCGGGCCCCAGGAAGCCGTCTGGGAGGGTTATAACTTCAAAGGAAAAAAAGGAATATAACCGAAGCCGCTTTTGGAGCAAGGGTTAGTTGAATCCTGGAAGAAGAGAGCTCTGCTCATCCTGTGGGAAGAATGAAATCTACATTCCGTCCCTGTCTCCTGGAGCCCTGCAGACCTGATTGCGGCTCATCCTGTGGAAAGAGCAAAACCTACGTTCTGTCCCTGACTCCTGGAGCCCTGCAGACCTGGTCGCGGCTCATCCTGTGGAAAGAGCAAAACCTACGTTCCATCCCTGACTCCTGGAGCCCTGCTGATTGGATCGCGGCTCTCATAACCCTAAGGGACGCTTCACTCTCCCCGTTCCGAGTCCTGCTAACGTGGTCGCGGCTCTCGTACCCGTGAGGACGCTTCGTTTCCCCTGACTCAAGCCCTGCTGACCTAGTCACGGCTCTGGCCTTACAGCGCACCTGGAGCAGTACGCCCCGTACTTGGGAGCGCTAGAGGACCAGCCACGCTCAAGGGTACGCACCACACTGGGAGCAGTATGCACCGTACTGGGGAGCACTAGAAGACCATCCGCGCTCAAGGGTACGCACCACACCGGGAGCAGTACGCACCGTACTGGGGAGCACTAGAGGACCAGCGGTGCTCAAGGTTACGCACCGCACCAGGAGCAGTACGCACCGTACTGGGGAGCGCTAGAGGACCAGCTGTGCTCAAGGGTACGCACCGCACCGGGAGCAGTAAGCCCCATACTTGGGAGCGCTAGAGGACCAGCCGCGTTCACGAGTACGCGCCCGCACCTGGAGCAGTATGCACCGTACTCGTGGAGTGCTGGAGAACCAGTCACGCTCAGAAGTACGAGCCGCACCGTGCGTCCACCGTCCCTGTGGTGCTCACCGAATTAACAGTGCTCGGAAGTGCGAGCCATGCCTGAAACCCGTTGTGAGTGGACAATAAGTGGACAACCTGCGCTCGAAGGTACAAGTTCTATGCGAACCCGCCGCTCCGGAACACCTATGCATCACGCAACTCAAGGATTGTGAGTGGTACCCCTGATACTCCCGCATCGCAGCACCTCCGTATCCCGCGGCTCGAGGATTGAGAGCCGTACGCCGGATACGCTGCATCCAACCCCCGTGCCAGGAGTGCTAATTCCCTCGGCTCCCCAGAGCCCGCCCGGACTAAAGACTATCCCCTCCTGGGAGACTGTGAGTACCTCGGACATTCCCCCGAAGTCCACCGCACGCACCCTTCTTTAGTCCCGTCCAATCTCAGGGTAACCCTGGTCCCTAGCCTGATTGTGTATCGCATTAATGACCTGATGAGATTTGCTTTATAAAGAACATGTTCTGCAACTGATCAACTAGTGTGGTGTCAATTTGTAGTGTGGCAGAGTCTCTTTGTGCACGACCATAAATGCTTAATCCTCCCCCGGGAGGGTCTGACTCAAGTCCTCTGTAACGTTCCTGGAGGAGGTTGGTCCCGGGATGGCCAGAAATAACTACCTCTGTCCCCCAGAGACCTTCCCCCTCTAACGCACTTTAGTTAACAAACAAAAATGTATGCAAAATACTGCAATTCTGTTTCCTTACTTGTTGTTCAACCGCAGTGCACCACATCTATCTTGCTGACTGGGATGGAGTTACTTGGAGTCATGAGGAGCATGGAAGAACTCATCAGCAGCTAGAAGCAAGAATTTATTGACTTCAAAAGCAAACCATGAGCCTGAGGCCTAGTACTCAGCGATCTGGAATAGAGAGACGTGCGTGTGTGTATGTATGTCTGTGTGTAATGTACTGGTGGCAATTGGCAAAAGTGAAACTCTCAGTACCTTCTTGTTTTTTTTGCCCTGCCTCTGAGTCTTATTGGTACACTCCACATGAAGCTTACCTTTCTTCAGTTCTTTTCCTTGACTCTAATATACAGTTTATGTTTTTCAATCCACAGGCTTTCTAGTCTCCTGTATGAATAAAAGGCAAATGCTGAGCTCAACACTCCTGTTTACCTACTGGACAAGTAGAGATAGGCACCCAAGAATGATGTACATTCCCGTGGAGAATGCAGATGCGCCACCTAATTTTGCAATACAATATCATTTTTCTTTTAACAATAATATTTTGAAAACTGGGTGCATGGGTTCACTCTCAACCTGGAAAACAGAATTTTGATATATAATAACTTGGGTCTCAGGGGCAGAAGGAATGTTTGCAATGCATTTAACGGTACTATGTCACACTTATTCCTTAGTTTCCTTCCACAGCATATTGATGACAAATGGAATGCTGCTCATTATCCAGATGAATGAAGTCCTTGTACAGTGTTTGTCTTTGTCAAACCTTTCCCCAACACCCCTTTCCCATCCATTTATCAAACCCCTAACCCTCTTCCCCAGCGCTGTATGTGTTGAGGTGTGGCTTAATTTATACCATCAATGGATAACCCACTTGGTGGGGCGGATCTGCTGAAAGCAACACCAACTCACTGCAGGATCTTCTAAGCAATAGTCCACACTGGCCCCATGTATCCACCCACGTATAAAAGTGAATAAGTGATCCATATTTTAGAAATAGAACAAAGAACACCCGCATCATCATTCATTTGTCTTGTTGTGTTGTGAAACCATTAACACCTATCTAAGCTTGTCCACTCAAGACTGTGAGTTCATTTTTTATGACTTGAGTCATTTTATCGCTATCAGAAATCCTTGTTGCATCATCATGTAATAGTCTGGTCTGGTCTCAATTCTTTGTAAAGCTTTGATATAACCCACTAACTTGTTTTTTTTTTATTTCCATGTATTTACCCGCTATGGAAAATGAAGCAGGGGCTATTTTACCATAAAGTACTCCAGGACCATTCTGCCCACACCTGAGGCATGAGGCCCAGATAAGGCCCAACATAGGAACTGTTAAGTTGACCATACTGTCTCAGTAGGCCTAAAATGCCCCTTTGCTAAAATACAAGCTATTTCTTCTGCGACACACAAAAAGCTTCAGCTCTGTCCCTCTCCTTGCACAAGATGAGCTTGTCACTTCTCTCGCCTATTGAGAGATAGCTAACTACATGAACATGGAACTCTTGTAAACTCAAAAAAGTTTCCCTGAAGTGATGCAAATCCTCTTCAATAGATGTTCAAATTCTTTATGACTCATGGTCAAACATCGAGTGACCTACTGGAAAACGTTTTGAAGCGTGGTGTCACTTCTGTGTTCTTAAATATTTCCGAGAAGTGACCAAAGTGCGTTCATGCATCATGCGGTGAAAAGCACCTGATCATTTTGTGATTTTATGGTCAATGGTTCATCATTGAAAGAGTATAAATGATCTGCCCACAGTCCATTCGTTGAACTCCCTAGTTGAAGTGAAATGTGTGGTTTCCTTCAGCCATCAATCTAGCATCTTTGGCTGAAGCTATAATGCTTAGAGTATTTTAAAACAGTCTCTTTCTCTCTTCCCTGCATTTCCATTGATCTAAAATATATTTACATTGCATTGCATGAGTTTGTTCTTCATTCCAGAAATGTGTCTTTAAATGCCAAGTCTTTGCTAATACTTCCACATGCTTTCAAGTTCTCACTCTGCATATGTGTGACATTTTCATGTGTTTAGCAAGTTCATGTGTGACATTTGATTGCCATGTGTGACAACTGTCACACAAACTTGCAAAGCCTTAGATGCTTAAGGGTTGCTGTGTAACTCGGGTCCTACAGGCCAGATCTTGACAGGGGATCTATTAAAGTCCAGCATTGTGGTAGGTGGGTGCACCAAGCCTTGGCACACCGCAAGTTCCTAGGAGATGTCTGGGTGCCAGACTGCCCACAGTAGCTGGGTTCAGGAGACTGCTTGTGCAAGAGACTAAAGTAAAATGAAAGTGCTGTAGAACAATGGGATTCACGCACAGTATCAATGCAACCATCAAGTCTCTGCTGTATCCCCTTTCTGGGACTACAGCCAACAAACATAAACTGACAACGCCTGACCTACTCGACCCCAATCGTTATACAAGAGGGGCAGCAGTTTTTCTGAGCGCACTATCAATGTGCATGAGCCAGGTTTACGCTGACAGCAAGTCTTTTTAAAGATGCAGTGCAAGCAAAACCAGAGGTGGTGGAACTTCAGATTGCATGACAAATGATTTCAGTGCCGTAATGTGGTAGCAATGACGCATTTACATTGGTTTGACCCCTGATGAGTGACACTTGACAGGGTTCATGTAGTAGATGATCGAGCTCTTTTTCCCCCTGTAAGAATGAGCGAAGGGTGTGATGATTTAGTGGTGGGTGTGGTGTGTGTTAATTTGGAGGTATAGTTTCTTTTTTAGGTGTTATTTTAATCATCCATAGAGCAAGGCCTTTCGCCTAAATGTCCGGAGGCAGGGCAGGCATATCGAGGCGATGAAAGAGTGGGGCGTGTCACTGACCTCTGCATTCAGCCAGAATCTGCTGTTGGTCATCGTGAATGGCAGGACCTGGTCACAGTGTAGCCTCCTTCCAGGTCAGGCAGCCAGGTCGGAGCACGATGAGTGTTTTACTTTTGTTTATTTTACTCCTGCTTCAGTCCAGTTTTATTAAGACGTGACGGAGGTTGCATTGTGCTCTCGTGCACACAAATGAGGGACGACAGCAATATATTACCTGAGTCAAAAGAGCAGCATGTCAGCTCAGTTTTAAATGAGAAGTCATTAATCTTGGAAAAGCTTCCCAGTCCGTCCCTCTGTCCCTCCCACCAGGAGTAGAAAAACGTGTTGGAATCTGCTGTGTGCTGCTATGTGGGCTTGGGGTTTGTAGACGATTGGAGCTGAACGCACCTGGAGGAGCAGAATACAGCAGAAATTTGCTTGCCAGACGGAATAGCAAGTAAGTGAGATTGATTTGAATTCTGATCTTTATGCATTGTTACTCAGGCCGACCCTGCTCTCCCTCATGCCAGTCTGTACCTAAAGTGTCAGCCTGAGCCAGCGCTGCCACTGCAGTACGGACCCTCAGAGACTAAGAAACTTAATGCATTTACCAAGGCTTGTTTGCATTGTTGCCCAGGCTGACCCCACTCTACCTTATTCCAGACTGTACCTGGAGTGCCAGCCTGAGCCAGTACTAGCACTGCAGTACGGACCTTCAGACACTAAGAAACCTAGTGCATTTACCAATGCTTATTTGCATTGGTACCCAGGCCGACCCAGCTCTCCTTTATTCCAGACTGTACCGTAAATGCCAGCCTGAGCCAGCACTAGCACTGCAGTACGGATCTTCAGATACTAAGAAACCTAATGCATTTACCAATGCTTGTTTGCATTGTTGCCCAGGGCGACCCCGCTCTCCCTCATGCCAATCTGTACCGGAAGTGCCAGCCTGAGCCAGCACTAGCAATGCAGCACGGACTCTCAGAGTCTAAGAAACCTAATGCATTTACCAATGCTTGTTTGCATTGTTGCCCAGGCCGACTCCGCTCTCCCTTATTCCAGACTGTACCGGAAGTGCCAGCCTGAGCCAGCACTAGCACTGCAGAACGGACCCTAAGAGACTAAGAAATCTAATGCATTTACCAATGCTTGTTTACATTGTTGACAAGGACGAACCTGTTCTCCTTCATGCCAGACTGTACCTGAAGTGGCAGCCTGAGCCAGCACTAGCACTGCAGTTCGGACTCTCTGAGACTAAGAAACCTAATGCATTTACTAAGGCTTGTTTGCATTGTTCCCACGGCCGACCTCTGATGTTCACCGGGAGCTCGTTCCAGGTCTTGGCCAATGCTTGTTTGCATTGTTCCCACCACCGACCTATGTTTTAAGCAGTTTCCTAAAGATCAGCAGCGTGGAAGCCGCTCTGATGTTCACCGGGAGCTCGTTCCAGGTCTTGGCCAATGCTTGTTCGCATTGTTCCCACGGCCGACCCATGTTTTAAGCAGTTTCCTAAAGGTCAGCCGGGTGGGAGCCACTCTGATGTTCACCGGGAGCTCGTTCCAGGTCTTGGCCAATGCTTGTTTGCATTGTTCCCACGGCCGACCCATGTTTTATGCAGTTTCCTAAAGATCAGCCGGGTGGGAGCCACTCTGATGTTCACCGGGAGCTCGTTCCAGGTCTTGGCCAATGCTTGTTTGGATTGTTCTCACCGCCGACCTATGTTTTAAGCAGTTTCCTAAAGATCAGCAGGGTGGGAGCCGCTCTGATGTTCACCGGGAGCTCGTTCCAGGTCTTGGCCAATGCTTGTTTGCATTGTTCCCACTGCCGACCCATGTTTTAAGCAGTTTCCTAAAGATCAGCAGGGTGGGAGCCGCTCTGATGTTCACCGGGAGCTCGTTCCAGGTCTTGGCCAATGCTTGTTTGCATTGTTCCCACGGCCGACCCATGTTTTAAGCAGTTTCCTAAAGATCAGCAGCGTGGGAGCCGCTCTGAGGTTTATAGGCAGGCTGTTCCAGAGTTGAGAGGCTTCTGAGGCAAAGCAACTACCCCCAATATGAGTCTTTTGAATCTGGGGCGGGTGACCATCATGGAGCTTTTAGATCGTAAATCCCTGCTGGGCACACACCGTGCTCGGGATTGTTTGAGATGGGCGGGGCCTGAGTCAAGAAGAGCTTTGTAGGTGAGCCAAAGTGCCTTGAATTTTGGAAGATCAAGAAGAAGTCTAGCAGGTGCCTTCTGGACACTCTGCAGTTTTTTCAAGGATTGCTTTGGGACATTTGTGTATAGTCCATTACTGTAGTCCAATTTGTAAGGATCAACAGTGTAATGACTATTTTCCTTGAATTAAAGGGAATAAAAGAGCAAATTTTAATACTGATTCTAAGGGTTTTGAAACTTGTAGAAATAACTGAGTTAATGTGTTTGCTAAGATTTAAGTAATCATCTATTAGGACTCCTAGATTTTTTATTGTGTTATTGGCTCCTAGATCAGAGGGGCTACAGAGGCCCATGCCTCACAAAATACAGTGAACAGGTACAAAGAGGCATCCAGGTGGGAAACACTTGTGGCGACTATTTTTATGCGTGGGTGGGTTAATGAGCCGGAGGGCATATCCCAGACAGACAAATTAGGTATTTCTACTTCGCAAATTTCTGTTATGCTTTGATAATTGTCTTGAAACTTGTGCTGTAAAATGCCCCATTTGAATTCCAGTTTTTTAAAAACTAGTTATCAATGTTTGCTATAAAATCTATAATTTGAATCCCATATTTTCTCAGAATTCCTCGAGGGGGAAAACTCGCACTTGCCCTTTTCACTCCGGACCTGCTTGCTACGCTCGCTGACACCTAATGCTTGTGTATATAATGTACGCCCCATCACTTTTAAAATTCAACAGCCGTCACTGACATAAAAACACAGGCAGTGGGCTGAAGAGAGGTGTGAGAGGAGAAGAGACATTAAAATAAGGACAATCACAGGGGAGTGGAGAGAGATGTGAGGGGGTAACAGACGTTAACATAAGGACAGTTGTTTTACAAGGTTGAATGAAGTTGGGGCATATTATCAAGCACAGTTATAATTATCGCCGCTTTAGCGGCAGAAAACTGCAGCTAAAGCTGCGATAATGGCCTAGATAATATGCCCTTGAGAATTCCAATAGAAGCCCATGTTGACACGAGAACATGGGCTTCTATTGAAATTCTCAAGGGCATATTATCAAGCACATTATCGCCGCTTTAGCTGCAGTTTTCGGCCGCTAAAGCGGCAATAATTTTAATGCCGTTTCTTGATAATATTGCCCCTTGTTTTTTTAACCGGTCAGGAACACTAAAAGTAAACAGCAGAGTGAATGCATGTTAGAAATGGGGATTTCCGGTTGGCTAAGGCTTGCGCCAAAGCCAAGCAGAAACCACCACTCTAGTCAGGGCAAGGGAGCTACACGCCAAAGATAACCCCTGCTCACCCTCTAGGTAAAATGACACGAGCAGTAAGGCTAATCCCGGAGGCAATGTAAGTTAAGTATTTGCGCACGCACCCACCAGCAACAACTTCCCAGGCCCCCCACAAAAGGAACTCCACACAAGGTTATATATAAAAATAGCCTTTGTATTACACCAAACACAGTAGATAATAAACACACAATTTACACTGTGCCACTGGCACGGGCGGAATTTACAGGGGATTATTTACATGGGACAGGGCCTCATGGGCCACTGTCAGCATCAGCACTTTGTAGAAATAGCACTTTGTAGGAATAGCACTCAGAACATGGAATACTTATAGCACCAAATAGCAAATGTAGCACACGACCAGTAACCACTGGTAAAAGGTAAGTACCTGCTACGCAATCCTAACCACCTTAGGCATATATCACGCAGGGACCCATGAACTCACTAGTATAACTATACTAGGTAAAGACAGGGTATGCAAAACATACTACACACAGTACATTTCCTAACACCCAAAAGCATCAGCACATAAATTAGCATAGCACATAAATCACAATAGAGTCCAGGTTGCACCACTGTGCCAAAATCTAAACATTGCAGCTGCCCACTACTTGCTGGACAGCTGAGGACAAGAGCAAGGGGCCTAAACGCTGCAGCTGGCACTAAGTGCTGCACAGCTGTGGAAGGCCAAAGTAGACGTGAAGGAGTGCGACTCACTCCTGAGTCCATAGACATGTCCCTAGGAAGGAAAACCTAATCGGTGCAGCTTCCCACTACTTGCTGGGCAGCTGTGAACTCAAAACTGCGACAGTGGCCCTCACTGGCCCTTAGGACAGACCTGCGCAAAAAAAGGTTGGAGCCCTCTAGGCTCTGGAACAAACATGTGCATTGGAGCACTCTGGCTCCTTAAAGAAACAAATGTCCCCACCGGTGGATCCCTCTGGCTCTAGAAATAACATGTCACGCACACGATGGAGCCCTCTAGGCTCTGGACACACGTGTGCCCTCTGGACTAAAACTGCGCCACTCATGGGAGCCTTCGAGGCTCCAAACAAATAGGGTGCATTTTCGGTTGGAGCCATCTAGGCTCTAAAATAACTGGGCCTCTCGGGGAGCCCTTCTAGGCTCTCAAAAAGAAGTGGACCTCAGGGGCAAGAACACGGGCCCCTCTAATCGCTGGAGCGGCCCGCTCTGACACAGTGCCTCGCACCGGCACCTATACTCCATCGGCTCCCACAGGGAGCGGTAACAGCAATGCCCCCACGTCACCCAGTCCAGCCCTGACTCACCAGGCTGCTGGGGGAGGCTCTCTCTTCCTCAGGCGGTGGTAGCGCTTTGCGGGGCTCTCTCTCTCCTCATGGGAGCCCCGCCTTTAAAGTGCGCCTGCTTCACCCGGTCTTCACCCAGTCCCCGATCACGGGACCGGGACTTTTAAAATAGAGCCCCCAAGGCTCTGGGACGTCTCGCGGCCACTCCGGGAGACGGGGTGGGCTCCCGGCCTCCCCACGCAGCACCAGCTCCTTTTTGGGCGGCGGGCAACAAATCCGGTCTCCCTCTCGACCCGGGAGACTGGTAAGGCAGCAATGGCTACCCCAGGCAGGGGGAAGCGGAAGGGACGCACTCCAGGCCCCGCCCACAGTCAGGCGGGTGCGGGCCTGGCTTCCGGTTTTTCCACTGCATCACTTGTCGGGGGCAATAATGAGGGGTAGGCACCCTCGTAGTATAAACTAAAAATAAAAAGGGGTGGCACCCTTAATTAAATTCACATAAGCGGGGTGGCACCCGCAATGCCGGAATGACAGGGAATCCCCCGAGGGGGATGTTCCCTCCTCCAGAGCAGACAGCATCGTGCTGCTCAGCCCCCGGCTCTACCTCGCTGGGGGTCAATCCAGGAAACAAAGAAAAGCGCACACAGGGTGCTAGGGCAGCCTTAAGTCTAGAAGGCTAGCAAATAGGCAAGCACAACAAGGATAAAGGCAGGACAGCGCTCCCATGCTGCCGGGCAGGCTGAACAATCCTTAGCAACATCAAAAAGCAATCAACAAGGGTCCCAAAGAAGTCCTCTAGCATCCAGGGCATCCAGGGGCTGGGCAGGGCCCAGGGAGGCAAGCCTTCCCCTGGGCCCCAGCCTCAGCACGCCCCTGGTAGATTCAATTCAGGAAACAAGAACATTTTACATGAGGTCAAAGCCTCTTATTATACACCAAACCCTTTCTGTCACTAGGGTGCAGGGTGGGGGAAAACCAGATGCAACTGGATCTGGAGCACTTTGTTTTGCTCAGCCCCTCTACCTATTCACAGGACAGGCCAGGACATCAAATGCACCACAGGGGGCGGAGCCGGCATTGTGTAGGGGAAGCCCAGCCCTATTCAGGTCCCAGGTGCAGCCCCTCCGTGCCATCAACATGCAGATCTCCCCATTCACCACCGGGGCAGACCCATCCTGACTTCTGGAGCCAGGCACACCAGCCAGCTTTAGCCAATCACAAGCCAGACAGTCAATTCACATTTACTGCACAGGCAGGCCAACTTCTAGAAGTGGCACTTCCACACTAGGCACATTAAAGCCACACACATCATCGCGCAGCATTTAATCACAAGAGTCCGCACATACCAAACTCGACCTCGCACTCCCCACACATCAGGAACTACCATGGACACACATATCCCCCATACATTCCTATGTGAGGGCAGGCCAATCTCACACACGCACTCAGAGAACGCACGCACTTTACACTGCGCCACAGTGCTAAAGTGCGCAAAGACCAGAAATCACTTTTATGATGTAACATTAACAAGGCAAAAAGTTCAGGGGTGAACCTGCCAGAAGGGCCAAGTCCAACAATGCATTTTATTGTTATTTATTTTTTAGAAACAGTAATGCATATATTAACTGTTATGTCTGTACATTCCTTTGGTTTTCCTCAATTTTCTGTTCCCAAATTCATTTCTACTTTTTCAAGATTTGGACTTGGGTTGTTGTGTGTTTTGAAGAACATGTCAGAATGATCACTAAGATGTGTATATTGGGTAGGACGTGGTATTGATTTGCAGAGTGTTCTACTACTGATAAAGTGTGCCCCCAACGCATTCTTACAGGCCCAGAGGATGGGAGGGTCGAGGAGTTTGGGCGGTGCCAGGTCCAGGGTTCTGCTGCTCTGTGCCACCCTCTTCTTCACTGTAGGATGGGGTAAGTAAAAGACAGCGCCCTGACCACACTGCTCTCTTTCTAGGCGGTTTGTGACACTGACCACACTCCAGAGTGATTGACGCATGTTTCGTTTTGGTGAATACAAAATAGAGGCCTGAGGTTTTGCATCTTTTTAGTTGTGGTGTAGGTTAATGTTGTATTTATAGTTTTTTAAAAACAGAAAGTGGTAGCAAGGCACAAGGAAACTGGATCGATGACTCTCCGGACATGGACTATCCTGATACTTATTTGTTCAAAACCAATAAACTCGAACTCGCCGGAAACAATAAAGTAGTGCACTTTAAATCCAAAGATGACCTACTTTTAAGTAAAGAAAGTACAACACATGCTGAGCTACTCGGATGATACGAATGATCAAGGAACGGTGCAAGTACAGTTAAATGCTTGTGGGTCTTTTCTCCAGTATTTCTTGGAAAGTGCTTAAATAACAGATTACCCTGAAGAAGCCCTTGCTAGGGTGAAACACGTTGGATATGTCCACGTTGCAATGACATTTGTGAAATAAAGATTTTTCTACGTACACAATAATTCAGAGCATGACCCATTATTGAACACTGTAACATGTTTTAATATGCCTAGTGCCTCTCATCATTCTGTCTAAAACTGTATTTATAGTTCTTTGGTTTGCTAATTGGTAACACTTCTATTACCAACACTGTTTCACATTATCATTTTTATTATACTTTTTATTGTTATGCGCGCGGCTACCCAGCTACGGTCTTCTCAGCGCTGGGATGCATTTGCATTTTTATTTCCAAAAACTGTTCCCCTGTTTCTTTGCTGTTCGAAGACATGCTTTGTCTTCTTCATGTGCTATTTATTTAGGTCTCGCATTAGTGAAGACCGTTTGTTTTTCCCCAAAAGTGCCATTAAAAAATATAAAGAAATACGTACATATAGAGTGGCCCTCAGTCATTTTTCTTCATTCATCTGTCTATATTAGTGCCAATTGCATCTTCCTTATGACCACAACAGCATTGAACATGGGTCACTGGTTGAGCCCACTTCATCCATCGTCTACTGACAGTGTGAGTGACAGCATTATGGCCATAACTGTACATTATTTGCAAGGTTTAACACCAATGCCCCTTGTTATTTTGGTCTGGCTAGGCCTTATCCCTTGGACAAAACATACTGAGAAAGCTTTTGTTTGGACAGCGTACTTGGGTTTTTAGTCGGGTGCACAAATAGGTAACACCCACTTGGAGAGGGACCTTTCCAGGGAGACGAGCACCCATGATGTAGATCTATCATCTACAGGCTGAGGTATGGGGTATGCTGACAAAGCCCAGAGAACTTCCATTGTACAATAACACTTCTTCTTAGCAAGGGGAGGGATGTTAGGCACTGTAGTCCTTTCTCTTCATGATTTATTGACTGACTTCTATGCTAACAATACTTGTACTATGCATTTTCCTGCTTGTTGTGACACATATACTGCATGTTGGGGCTCGGTAGTTAAAATAAATAGTTGTCACCATCAGATCTTATTGTGGATGAGTACAAAAGAGTGAGCGAAAGGGTATGTCTTATTTATTTATTTATTTATTTATACCATTTATAGAGCGCACTAATACCAACCGGTGTCCTGGCGCTGAAGTGGTAGCTCCCTGAGTTTCCAGCCGCTAATCTAGGTCGCGAATAGCCAAGTTTTAAATTTTTTCCGGAATGCCAAAAGGTTGGCACTTTGCTTTAGGGTCATAGGAAGGGCATTCCAGGCCATCGCCGCCCCTCTAACGAAGCTTCGGCCCCCCCAGCGCACCTTCCTGATACGGGCAGTCTTGATCGGCCCCAAGTTAGCCGACCTTAGTTGTCTTTCCGGCATGTATCATTGGAAGAGCTGCTGGAGGAACATTGGACCTATTCCATGGAGCGCTTTATAAACAATGCATAAGGACTTGAACCTGATCCGTTTCCGCACCGGGAGCCAATGCAACTTCTCCAGCTCCCTGGAAACGGATGCAAATTTAGGCAGACCGACAATAAGATGGGCCGCCGCATTTTGTAATACCTGTAGCTTATTAAGCAGCCCCTGTTGGGCCTCTAGGAGCAGGCTGTTGCAGTAATCAAGGCGGGAGAGCACAAGAGCTGTCACCACCGTCTTTCTGCTCCCTACTGGCAGGAAGGGGAGGATCTTCCTGATAATTTTCAAGGTCCAATGAATGGATGAGGAGAGTGCCTTTACTTGGGGTTTATAGGAGAGTTGATCGTCTATAATCACTCCTAAATTCTTCACCTTCGTGGCAGGGGAGGGAGGGGGTCCCATGTCTTCCGGCCACCACTCAGGGCTCCAAAGGTTGGTGTTAGACCCAAAAAGTAGCACCTCCGTTTTAGAGGAGTTCAACTTTAAGGAACTTTTTTCCATCCAGATGCTGACTGCCTTCATGCAATCCTGAAACCTGGCGGCAACGCCTTGATTTTTCCCCAGAAGCAATGATACCACGATCTGCGTATCATCGGCGTACGATGTTAACTCGAACCCGTAGGATCGGATCACCGGGGCAAGAGAGGAAACATAAAGGTTAAATAGTGTGGGACTTAGGGAGGATCCCTGAGGGACCCCGCCTGGGAGTTTGAAAGGTTTAGACTCGAAGTCTCCCATTGCCACCACCTGGACTCTTTTCCTCAGGAAAGCTTTCAGGATACTCAGTGCTCTCCCCTGAATCCCACAGTCCTCTAAACGGTCCACCAACACATTATGGTGGACCATATCGAAGGCTGCAGATAAGTCGAGAAGGACCAGCACCGCTTGGCCTCCTGCATCCAGAGCCTTCCTGACCTCCTCGTGGATTTAACCAGGGTGGTCTCAGTACTGTGGCCTTCCCTGAACCCATGTTGGGCTAAGTCCAGGCCCTGTGACGAACGCAGAAAGGCACACAGCTGGAAATTCATGGCCTTCTCAATTAGTTTAGCAGGAAGTGGCAGCCTAGCAATGGGCCTATAGCTGTTAGGATCAGTGATATCCAATGAGGGCTTCTTAAGCAAGGGAAAAATAGAGGCCCGTTTCCAACATGTGGGAAAATCGCCCACATCAAACATCTGGTTGAACAGCGTGGCTAAGGTATCTGCAATTGGGAGGGCTGCCAACTTCGCTACTGACGCTGGGCAGGGGTCATGGGGGGAACCTGATTTTGTTGTGTGCAGCAATCTAAGAATGTCTGCAGTGCGCACTGGCTCAAACGCCAAAAATTTCTCTTCCTGCGGGATACCCGCTGGAGTCCTATGTGAGCCATCCAGTAAACTTAAGGCTACCTGGGGCTCAAGAGTGGTGAAGATAACTTGTACCTTGTTAAGAAAGAACTCGGCTAAAGACTCACAGAGTTCCAGGCTTGGAGGAACGATCACTGACTTGGGAGAGGCCAAGCCAGCAACGGTATCAAAGAGATCCCTAGATGAATTTTTGGCCCTCTCGATCCGATCGGTGAAATAAGCACTCTTATCCTTCCTTATGAGATCTTTATACACCCTTTGGGAGGCTTTCAATCTGGCCTTGTCTATGTCATTGTAGTTGGACCGCCAAATGCGTTCCAGCTTCTTACAAACTACTTTAGCATCTCTGAGCTCATCCGTAAATCATGGGGCTGATGGGGCCGATCTCATAGGGCGGCACACTTTTGGCGGGGCCAGGATACAGCAGGCCTGATCGATCCAGTCTGTGTACCTGGCAGCCGCTCTGTTCACATCAGTTGGCAGCACTGTCCTAGAAAACACCAGAAGCTCCTCGAGAGCAGTGCCATCAAGATTTTTCCAGGGCCTACAAATCATTGCGGTATTCCTACCATGCATTATCTTACGCACCAGAGGGCTGAATATGTTAAACAGCACCGCAGCATGGTCTGACCAGGCCATGGGTTCAGTCTTTACAAATTTTAGGTCAGGGTTATTCGTAAAGATCCCATCTAGCGTGTGTCCAGCCAAAGTGCGTCGCCCCTTCGACCGGCTGAGTGAGTCTCACCCCGTGCATTGCTTCAGATAATGCGAGCGTGTCCGGGTCAGCGCTGCCCTCTAGATGGAAATTAAAGTCTCCCAGGGCTATAAAGGAGTTAACACACAAAGCTTCCTCTAGGATATTACTCATCTGTCATTTGACCAAGATCTGTCACTCAAACAACACACAAACTATATTTCAGGAATATGCTTCAATACCATCAGCCTCTTACGCAAAGTTTTCCCTCTGCTGCCTGATTCTTCAAGAAAAACCCTTGTTCAAGCATTGATTCTAAGTCGGATCGACTATTGTAATGGCCTGTTGCTTTCTGCCAACGATGGGGTACTGGCGAAGTTACAGCTCATTCATAACACGGCGGCTCGCCTTGTTCTCAATGCTCCCCCGAGGACTGCCTCCAAACCCCTCCTGGAGCAGCTGCACTGGCTCTCAATAAGACAGAGAACCAAATTTAAAATATGCTGTCTTATCCACAAATGTTTGAATGGACAAGGGCCAGCCTATTTAGAGCAAAAGTTTGTCCCTTATGTCCCAACTCGAACTCTTAGGTCCGGTAACAATCTCCTCCTAGTGGTCCCCCGTGCCAAAAAAAACAGACATGGCCTTAAAGCTCTTTCTATTGCTGGACCCACTCTATGGAACAAACTCCCTCTATCTCTAAGACAATGTAAAGAACACCTTAAATTTAGGAAACTCCTGAAAACTGTACTATTCACAAGTAAGATCTAGTCTCCCTCATCCATCCACCACCTCTGTTATTACCGGCCTCAAAAGCGCAGAGATACTCCAGTTTGGAGTCGATTCAAGCGCTATACAAACCAGCAAATAAATAAATAAATAAATAAATCTCTTCAAGGAACCGGGCCTTTGCGCCCGGGGGTCTGTGGAGAAGACAGCCCTTGAGGGACTGATGGTTAGACAGCACAAGCTTAAACCCCAGGGCTTCGCATGCCTTAAAAACCATTGGCTGAAAGGACCCTTGGATGGAGGCATGATAGATAATGGCTAGACCTCCTCCCCTTTTCCCTGGCCTATCCAAAACAAAGTTCAGATAATTAGGTGGGGTTGCTTTTACTAGATCTGGCCCAGAAGCTGCATAAGTCCAGGTCTCTGTAATGAAAGAGATTTTTATATTTCTATCCTGTATCATCTGTGCACACTCCACACTATGCTTTACCAGAGATCTTGCGCTGATCAGAATACAGCTCGTGTTATGCTCCCCCCGTACCTCTTTAGAGGGGGAGATCCTGGAGGGTGACCATACCCGACCCCAGATGAACACAGGGAGATCGAGCAGACATGTTGAGCATTGACGCGGACTTGACTGGCCGTCAATGTCTGGCCTAAGAGTAGTGCAGTCCACTTTGTCACAACCCGGATTTAACTTCAGCAACTGATCTTGACTGAAGACCCGTCTTGACGGAGCTCCCGGGGGCTGTAGACCAGGGGTCATGGCGCTGGGCGTGGGTCCGGCGCGGATGGGCGCAGACGGGCTTGCCTTTTGGGCGCCCACTGCGCCCGCCCGCTGCGTGGACGAACCCCTGCCACCATTTGAAGGAGTGGGAGGAGGGCAGGAGGCAGCGAGAGCTAGACCGCCGACCTGGCCTACCCCCAAGATGGTGGTTCCCTGTGCCCCCTACCGCGGCAGCGCCTATTCGGCTGCGCGGGTGGTCAGGAAGTGTTGACGAGCAAGTCTGTGTCACCAGCGAGTCAGGAAATGAGGAATGAAAACGGTGACAAAATAAAATAAATTTAGCAGAGATGCGCAAATTATTAAAATCAGTCTGCAAGGCTCATAAAAACAATTCTAGCAATTCTAGGTCCTAGATCCTAATCCCCCGGCTTTCCGCCTCAGGGGAGTACAAACAATGCGCGGCGCTTACCAGCGCATTTTTATATCTCTGGGCGGGCGGGAGGCAGCGAGAGCTAGATCGCCAACCTGGCCTACCCCCAAGATGGCGGTTCCCTGTGCCCCCTACCGCCCCCTACCGTGTCAGTGCCTATTCGGCTGCGCGGGGGGTCAGGAAAAGTTGACGAGCAAGTATGTGTCACCAGCGAGTCAGGAAATGAGGAATGAAAACGGTGACAAAATAAAATTAATTTAGCAGAGACACGCCAATTATTAAAATCAGTCTGCAAGGCTCATAAAAACAATTCTAGCAATTCTAGGTCCTAGATCCTAATTCCCCGGCTTTCCGCCTCAGGGGAGTACCAACAATGCGCGGCGCTTACCAGCGCATTTTATGTCTCTGGTCGTGCGGGAGGCAGCGAGAGCTAGAACGCCGACCTGGCCTACCCCCAAGATGGCGGTTCCCTGTGCCCCCTACCGCGTCAGCGCCTATTCGGCTGCGCGGGGGGTCAGGAAGTGTTGACGAGCAAGTATGTGTCAACAGCGAGTCAGGAAATGAGGAATGAAAACGGTGACAAAGTAAAATAAATTTAGCAGAGACGCGCAAATTATTAAAATCAGTATGCAAGGCTCATAAAAACAATTCTAGCAATTCTAGGTCCTAGATCATAATTCCCCGGCTTTCCGCCTCAGGGGAGTACCAACAATGCGCGGCGCTTATCAGCGCGTTTTTATGTCTCTGGGCGGGCGGGAGGCAGCGAGAGCTGCACCGCCGACCTGGCATACCTCCAAGATGGCGGTTCTCTGTGCCCCCTACTGCGTCAGCGCCTATTTGGCTGCGTGGAGGGTCAGGAAGTGTTGACGAGCAAGTATGTGTCACCAGCGAGTCAGGAAATGAGGAATGAAAACGGTGACAAAATAAAATAAATTTAGCAGAGACACGCAAATCATTAAAGTCAGTCTGCAAGGCTCATAAAAACAATTCTAGCAATTCTAGGTCCTAGATCCTAATCCCCCGGCTTTCTGCCTCAGGGGAGTACCAACTTGTTACCACGATTCCTGAGAGATCTGGGAGAGTTGTGTTCTGGGGTGCCTAATCATTTGATTTCCCTATGAGTGAGTAGGAGATCAAGTGAGGCACTATAGCTAGTCGGTCCTGGGTTTGTGAGTACTAAGATGGTAGAAAGACTCAGTCCCTATACATCAAGCTCCCATTTCCTGTTCATAGTTCTGTATTTGTGCAGAATCCCTGCAACATTGTGGGGCTGTGCGCCACCCGGGCTGTACAAACAGGAAGAGCACCTCATTGGTGAACATGGTCTGAATGTCTGAGATGTACCCAGTGGTATCTGCCAATAACAAAAGGTGGTAGCCGGTAGGGGGGATGCGGGGGAATACATGTTAAAAATATTAAATAAAAACACTTACCTGATGCCGCTAGCCGCCACCCGCATTGCGTTGGTCCTGCTGGCCTCTTCCTGGTCCCTGCAGCCCCTGGGTCAGACTCCCATCCAATCCCCATGCTGCATTGCAGCACAGGGATTGGCCAGAGCATGCAGGAAAGATGCTCCCCTCAGTTCATTGAGTCTGTGGGTTTTCTCAAGTCTGGCTGCTGAATGCAACCGGGATGGGGAAACCTAAGTGCTCATGTGTGTTTTGGTCAGCCTGAGACGTCCGGCCAAACTCATAAGTGTTATTAGGGGTGTGCACAAGCACTCCTCCTCCCACCCCCCATGCATTGTCCATCAATGCTCAAGCTGGCTCAGAGCTGGCAAATAAAAAATAAAACAAAGTTATAGCATTGTTTTATTTTTGGGTCGCTGGCTCTGCTCCAGGCAGTGGGGCGATTCTCCTCTGCCATTGTGGAGGGGCCGCCACTAGATTTACCTACAGTGTGGGGAACGCTAATCACAGACCATTAACATAGCCCCAAAAAGCAAAACCCTCACTTAAAGCAGTTTTAAATATACATGTAAATTTCCGTTGAAAATAGAGTTCTGCTGCCTGCTCTACCATCATCGGACTCAATAAACAGGGACAGGTTCCCTTTCAAGACAGTCCTATATCCGAGCCTTCTCTCTGTAAATCCCTGCCAAGACACCTTGCCGCTCTGTCCATCTGCACTTTTCAGACTCCTTCCAAAACTTGTTTGTGTTTGGAGAGTTTTCTGTGTCGTTTGGCCCTTGTGCTGTGTGGGCCTCACAATGCACTATTCGGCTCAAAAGAAGCTTCTCACTGTGGGTCTTGAGAAATAATGGGGTTGGTTTGTGTATGTGTCCAATGGGAGGATGTTGGCAGTTAGTGTTGTCTGAAGGTTTATGAATTCAGCCAGCAGGAGGATATGGGCAGTTAATGTTGTCTGGGGGTTTGTGTATTTGGGCAATGGAAGAATGTAGGTAGGGAATGTTGCCTGTGGGTATGTCTATTTGGGAAGTGGGAGGATGTCGACAGTTCGTGTAGTCGGTGGGGTTGTGTATTAAGGCAGTAGGAGGATGTCGACAGTGTTGTCTTTGGGTTTGTGTATTAGGGCAGAGGGAGGATGTCAACAGTTAGTATTGTCTGTGAGGTTGTGTATTTGGGCAGTGGGAGGATGTCAGCAGTAAGTGTCATCTGAGGGCGTATGTATCCGTACAGTGGGAGTATGTAGGCAGTTGGATTTGTTTGGGGGTTTTTACATTTGGACAGTTGGAGGATGTCAGCAGTTACTGTCATCTGGGGTTTGTACATTCAAGCAGGGGGAGGATGTAGGAAGTTAGTGTCATCTGGGGATTTGTGTCTTCAGGCAGGGGGAAGCTATGGGCAATAAGCATCACCTGGCGGTTTGTGTTTTTGGGCAGTGGGAGGATGTAAACAGTTACAGTCTTTGTTTTTGGTTTTTATTTGGGCAGTGGGAGGATGTAGGCAGTCAGTGTTGTCTGGGGTTCGTGCATTTGGGCAGATGCAGGATGTCGGCAGTTAATGTCATCCAGGAGTTTCTGTGTTCGGGCAGTGGGAAGATGTAGGCAGTTAGTGTCATCTGGTGGTTTATGTATTTGGGAAGTGGGAGTATGTTGGCAGTTAGTGTCGTCTTGGGGTTTGTGTATTCGGGCAGTGTGAGGATGTAAACAGTTATTGTCGTCTTGGGGTTTCTGTATTTTGGCAGAGGGTAGATGTAGGTAGTCAGTGTTGTCTAGAGGTTTGTGTGTTTGGGCAGTCACTTGATGAATGAATGAATAAATTAATATTGGACTTGTAGAGCGCAAACTTAGCCCAAGGGCATCAAGGCGCTGTATGCGGAGAATGGGTGCAGACTGAAAAACATGCTTATAACGAGGGCTGTGCGAAAAGCCAGGTTGTTAAGGCTTTACAGAAAAGAGAAAGAGACACCTGGCCCAAGAGTTCTTCCGGGAGGGAGTTCCACAGCTTAGAAGCAACATTGAAAAAAGTTCTACCGCCCCATTTGACCTTCTTAAATCTCGGTACAGTTAGCAGATTCTTCTCTGCAGACCAGAGCTGCTTACTTGAAACATAGCGATGGACAATGTCCTTAACCGCCTCAGGGCCTGAGCCTTATTAGGCATCGTGAGTCATGCACAGAGTCTTAAAAAGGATCCTACAGTCCATCGGCAACCAGTGCAACAACTTGATGAAGGCTATGACTGCAGGAAATTTTGGTAGATTCATCACCAGCTTAGCTGCATCATCTGCAGACGTCGCACTAGACCCTTGTAAATGCCCAAACAAAGGGCATTACAATAGACCAATCTGGACGTTACCAGAGCAATGATGGCCTGCTGACGTGCTTCGAAGGAGAGAAAATGGGAGATGTTTCTAAGGGTCCTAATGATCCCAAAACAGGAGGAAAATGTCCTCTTAACCTGAAGGTTTAGTGACAATGAATTGTCCACGATAACTCCAAGGTTTTTCCGATGGGCAACCGGGCAGGGACAGGCACCAAGCTCATTCGGCCACCAGTCTCTGGACCAGATCTCCTGTTTGCTCCCAAAAACCAAGACTTCCGTCTTCTCACCATTTAAGTTCAGAAACTTTTCCACCATCCGGGAGGAAACTGCCTGCAAGCAGTTTCTAAAATTAAGGACCGACTTGCTTACACTATGCGTAATAGACATCATTATTTGAATGTCGCCCGCATAGCACAGCACCTCCAACCCAAAGGATCTCACAACCTTAGCAAGAGGAGCGAAATAGATATTGAAAAGGGTTGGGCTCAAGGAGGAGCCCAGAGGAACACCGCACAACAAGGGTGTGGGTGCTGAGTAGAACTGCCCAAACCTCACCGTCTGTGCCCGCTCACTAAGAAAGGAGGCGAGAAGCCCCAAGGCCGAACCCCGATACCTATCTCTCTGAGGCGATCAATCAGCCTGTGAGGCGGCAGGGTATCAAAGGCTGCGGTGAAGACAAGTAGAACAAGGAGAGTGGTAAGCACTGCGTCCACTTGAGTCCAAATGTTATTAAAAACAGCTGTCAGTGCAGTTTCCGTACTGTGGTGGCTTCTAAATCCATGTTGAGAACCATCAAGTAGGTGGTGATCCTTTAGGTAGGTGCTAAGATGAAAGTTCAATGTAGGCAGTTAATATTGATAATATTTGAGCAGTGGTAGGATGTAGGCAGGGTCTGGAAAAAGATGGGTACGTCCTCAGGTGCTAGATGATGTGCATCCATGCACATCATCGGAAAGAAGGAGGATGCCGTAATCGGGGTCGGACAGGTCACCAGGCTTTTACCGAGGAGCCATCGAAATTTGGAGGTCACACATTGAAGACGTGTTCGTTCATCTAGCATCTGAAGACGTACCCATCTTTTTCCGGGCCCTGTAATCTGCGACCATTTATTGAACACACCGCCACAGCGGAGCATTTGATTTTCTTTCACTACCTACCGAACAATTTTCAGATACCCTAAAAGAGGTGGAATTATCACCGGTTGTGGGGGATTCATTGTTTCTTATCCATTAGGACCTAGCCCTGAAGAGTCAGGGTGTATTGTACTCCGACAAAACACGTGTCGGCTGGCGTTTTCTAAAGCGAACATTAAAACAACGAGAGCAACTGGCGTCAACTGCTTTTTCTTTCAGTCTCACAAATTGCCATATTATATGTTTGATTTTCATGTGTGTGCACAGGTCTTTTGTCTTTAATGTAGATGTTTGTCTTGTACAACATCATCCAAGGGGTTGTTAGGGTCACCTCTTTCCTGGTAGCACCACAACATTAGGTCTGTGTCAGTTAATTTGCCAGTTAACCAGCTGAGCGCAATCACTCCCTCACACTAAGAACCCTTCACTTTGGTTTAAAACATAGTAAATATACTATCCTCTTCTACCTAGTAGTGCATAGGAGTATTTTAATATGTGTAGAGCACTGTAGCAGAGTAGAGGACGCTTCCTACGGTATTTTTGTACTGCTTGTACTATTCATTGAGAACCATGATGGAAATGAAAGGAGTTAAACTATTTTTTTAAATAAAATCTGCACTGCTGCCCACCTCCAGAAAATAAAAAAATATTAAACACTGCTTCCTTTAGCAACATTCATAATACTTATTTTTGCCGTTTATTTTATCAATGTGCCAAAGTCCATTAAATTGTTTTATTTCTGTCACATATTTTGACCACAAAATGTACATATAATTAGAATCTGCTTTAAATTTGCTTGCATTACTTGTCTCCCTAGTGGACTCTGGAGTGACCCCCGGGACCTTGGGAAAGACCACCCTCAAGATCCGTCACGCCGATGGAATTCTACGCTTGAATGACAAGACCGTCTGGCTCCCTCGTAATGATTCCTGTTATCAATATATCACTAACCTGGTCTCCTGGGGAGATGCTGAGGTATGGGGCAATGTTTCGGTGCATGTCTAATCTCTGCAGTGCAAGCCTTCTTCAGGGTATCTGCCTTAATGGGTTCCCACTCTAATAAACAGCTCAGTAGTTTACTTTATACTTAACGGATTGCACACATGGCAACATTTAAGAAGTAGGAGAGTCTGAAAAATAAATCAGGAGAAGGGATTTATGCAATTAGTTTGTAATGACGTAGAGGCAGTTTCAGGCAGTGAAAGTTGTGGAAGTGTTGATAAATGCTTTTCGTGTAGGCGATCGAGCATTGTGGAATCTTAATCGTTTTCCCCATTTAAAGGGGAAATAGAGGAAGAAGGAAGACAATTGGAGGATGAAGTGGGAAGTAGAGGAATTGATGCTAGTATTTTGTGATGTACCAAACATGGCATGTAGATTTGGAACAAATGAAGGAGTAACACCATCCACAAGTATACCAACTAATCTTCTTATCTCAGATCAAAAGGTTAGATGGGGTGGAAGAGCCTTTTCTACTCTGGCTCCCAAACTGTGGAACAATCTCCCCCCCCGAACCCTCCAAGCAACCCTCTTTGGCCATTTTCCGGAAGCTTCTGAAGACTTGGCTCTTCTCTCAGGCTTATCATTAAAGTCTTTCTGTATTTGTATAAATGTTTATGTGTTGACTGCGCCTTGATGCCCGCTGGCCTAAGTTTGCGCACTACAAATTAACTTTCATTCATTCAGATAGATCTGATGTCAATAGTTGATGTAGAATTTAAAGCTGCACCAAACACGGATGAAGTTCAAAGGACACCTATTTATTTGAAGATGGATCACACACCTCAGCATGCTTCTTCCAGCTGCAGCTCTCTCCCTAGCCCACACTTCTTTCAAACCAAAACATTCTCTTGGAGCTTTGGCAGGAAATGTTCCACAGCACATGCAATAAATAGGAAACAGTGGGGTTCTTAGGTGTGCACATCACTGTGAATGCACAAATGAAAGCAAATTGTAATCACCTGGGTGTGCACTTCACCATCAATGCCCTAGATAAATTGGAAGCATGTTACTCACTTCCTTCTCTTAGACACCTGGAAGCAACCCAAAATGAGCACCATGTTGTTGATGCTTGGCGTGATGACACCAGGACGGGAGCACATCTCCCAAAACCTTTTCCTCTCTATCTGGCAACCAAAACAGGTTACAAAGATGATTTCCAGCAATTGTCCCACTGCAGTTGATTTTGTTAAAAATTAAAGACTGTGATAACCCATCATCATCGCCAAAATTAAGGGGGTAAAGGCAATGGTGCAACATCAAGAATGAGCCCACAGTGTAGACGGTCCAAATGTTTATTCCTCAGCTCAATCCCCTCTATTTATGCCCTCAGGATGTTCTCTTGCTCGCATGCACATAATTCACATGACAATAATCAACCCCCAGCCGTTCAAGTAGCAACATATTGGGGCATATGTAGAAGAAGTTAACGGTGCCATAGCATACATTTTTTGATACTACAGTGGCTTTTTTATAGCTGGATTTACAAGTTGCTGCTAACCGCAGTTAGCGGCAGTTTTCGTCATAAATGTGAATTTTTGGGATCGCCACTTCTGTTAGCGGGACTTAGCGAAATATGGGATGTAGGCCTTCTAAGGCAAAACAAAAACTGCTGCTAACCCCACTTCTGGATAGTTACAAGGAATTCCTTGTGTGGTGCAAAACCAACAAAACTGCTTATAACTCCAGTTAGAAGCAGTTTTTTAAGACCACAAAATAGCTGGTCTTAAAAATGGGGCATTTCAGAAGGTTTTGGTGCTGGACAGCTCTGCAAGGCATATTGCTGCGCTGCCCTGTGACAAAACTACAGGGCAGGAATGCGGCCAATCAATAAGATAGTGTGCATTCCTGGGCCTTATTCATGAAAAGTGTTGCATAGCTGCGGCAAAACAGCGCTGCAACACTTTTCACTATGCCCTTCTTGCGACACCATGGATGCGCTATACTCACTGTATGGCGCTCCATGTCACAATTAATGACAGATACGTCTAGAATCCTGACGTATCTGTCAGCGCTAAAGTCACACATTGTTGCAGTTGTGTCACAAGCATGACGCAACTCCAGCAAGGCATGGGGCCACCCTATCTCTATGGCATGGTGTCACATTTACACCTGCCATGAGGTAGGCGTAAGGTACTGATGCTGTGGCGTCCTACCATTGTTGCTGTCGGATTTCACTGTCCCACTGCTATGAGACTTCGTTGCATGGAAACGCCCACCCTGCATATATCATACCTGATGCAGGTATAATGCAGATATAATGTGGCACAGGGGTCCACAAGGTCACGCAGATTACTAGATGCGTCACTTTGCAAATACGACGCGATGTGGTGCAAGAATTACACTGCAAGTATGTCAAGTAAATGATGCGCCAGCAGGATGGGGCTGTCAGAAGGGGCTCATGAATAAGTCCCCTGTCTTTTTTCCATATGTTGGTGCACAATGGTTGCCATTCACCAGCTCAGGCACCCTTGCTCCATGGTGCTAAGTTGACCTTGTTGTGGAGTTGATTGCTGTTGTGGCTCCATCTCGTCTCAAGATGTCTGCAGGTGGGCTAGACTAGTTGAGGGCGGGAGTGAACCAGTTGGCCTTCTTAGAGTTTTGTTTGCCTGGTCTTTTCGTGAGGGGTGCCAGGGTGTCGGCGCACTTGGAGATCCATCGGTGGACGTTGCACATTAGCGGAGTGGTGGAGCTGAGGGATTTGACAGAAAGTTCTTCAGTGGCCTTGATCCAGCTGCGACAGGGGAAATGATGGCACTGGTGTACGGTGGGCGTGGTGAAGGAATAATGTAAACTATGATGGTCGGTACAGGAGAGTCCTGTGGTGTGGCTGCAGTTGAAGTTCCCGCTGGTGGAGAAGACATGCTCGAGTGACTGTCAGGCTATGTGGGTAAGTGCAGTGACTAGCTACTTGAGTTCGATGTTAGTGAGGTTCTCCAGGAAGGGGGTGGTGTTGTGGTCACTGGGGTTATTCAGGTGAACTTGAGGTCTCTAAGTAGGATGTAATCAGTGGATGGGAGGGCCTGGGGTGCAATGAGGTCTACAATTGCATCAGTTAATGGGGGTTCATGGCCCAGGGGGCCTGTAGATGAGGGTGCCGCAGACGGTGGTGTTGGGATTAGTCCAGAGCTGGAAGTGGAGGTGTTCCATTATCATCTTCGGGTCATTAGAGTGCGTGGTCAGTCGGAGTGTGCTTTTTTATACAATGGCAATGACTCCTCCTGGAGGTGCTGGTGTTCTGATGTGGCAGAAGGTGTATTTGCAGTTTTGACAGGCGCAGGGTGCAAGAGAATTCTACAGTGTTGCTAGATGGCAGGTGGTGTGATGTCCAGGATTGATGGTAAGAAGGGTGCTGGTGTTATAGCGGTGGAGTGTCTTAGAGGAAAGGTCCTAAGATTTTGGTGTGGTTCAGGGGTGAACAGACGCAGGCGAGCTTGCCTTTGGCACACCAGTGGAACACCCGCTACGCATGGCTGCATACGGCCACCATGAAATACTGCTGCAGAGGGACAGGACAGCTGGGAGGCAGGAAACGCTTTAAACGGCCTGAGAGGGCTGACCAAACCGTCATTGTGCAATTACCAATCCGTCCCTGCTCCGTGAGTAGAGCAGCCTCACCCAACCACCAGTCTACAAAGGAAACATAGCATGAGTACATCAAAAAGTTATCATCGTGTTATGTTTCCTCTTCTTGCACTGCTTGAAAGCTACAGCGGATGAGCCACCACTCGGGGTGCGTCACCCACAGGTGCTAGGCCTCGGCCTGACTTGACGCCCTGGCCTCCTTCGCTACACGTCCCACTTGCGCCTCACCTGGACATTGACAAAGTAGCACAGTCCACTGCATTCTCTCCAAATCTGTGACTCAGCTAGCAGGAGCCTCTGCCAGGTAGGATTTCACAAGCCTGGGTACAGCTGTTGCCACCAAGTCTGCTGGGGAAACCTCTAGGGGTGGGCGTAATTTGCGTAATCGGTTTACGCAAATATCTGCGAAATGGTAAAAAATCTCTGCGAACACGCACAAACTCCGCAAACACGTGGAATTGCTTGTTCGTGTTGCTTTTTTACTGTTCGCAATCACTGTTTGCGTGCTCGGGGGGAAATATCTCGCAAACACGCATTTGAGAACGCGGAAAGCAGAATTTTGGTCAATTTTGCTTTCTCCGCAGAACGCAAAATTATCCAAATTCCACAAATTCTGCGAGCGGAACGGAATTTACCACCCAGGCCTAGAGGCCTCCCGATACAGGTGATGCAATAGGGCTCCATCAGGCATGAAGGTGCAGGGCTCCTGCCACACAAGTTCACCGCTGCTCAAGGGCCTCACCCAGCACAACTTCCTCCGGCCTGTGATACAGAGAGGTGCAGTCCACTATTGGTAATCTCCTCCGTGCACCCTGCTGTAGTGGTGTCATGTGGTAGGTGATGCAGAACTCCTTATATTGGTGCGCAGGCGTGATTTATTGTTCACAGCTCCAAGGAGCACCAGGGGGTCTTCTCACACAGGTGAGCAATGTGTCTCCAGCTGTGTTTAGATTTGGCTCACTGATGACATAACTGTTAGATATGTTATTTGAATTGGTGGGTGTTGTATATGTAACACACTAGGGGGTATATGTTTAAGAACTGCAAATAACTAACGCTAAAGCTAGTTAGAGGCACTTTTCTTAACGCGGCCTATCACGTATAAATATCGCCCTGTTAGCGCTGTATTTACAATACGTCTCTACAAGGCGATAGTTTTCTAACAATAGCGTGAAGGCGATACAAATTCTGATGTTAACAGGCAAAAACTAACAAAAGACCCATTAGTGGCAAAAAAACTCATGTTAGTCAGCCCAACATGATTTTTTTCCTTCTAGAGGCAAAAATAGCCTATAAGTCCACCTCCAATGAAACATTGGAAACAAAACCAATGAAATGCAGAATGAAGCAGCCAGGGCCAAGTGCAGCACAGATCAACAACCCCCCAAGCCATCCAACAGCCAGGGTGACCAGCCAGAGTCCCAGGGGGAGAGGACATTCAGGGCTACAATCAGAAAAAGAGGCGCATCGCTGGGCAAAACTAGTAATGTATCACTTATCATTGCACACTCATTGCAACACAATGGCAACCAAAATCAGGAAAGTGTGGACAGTCCCCGGGGTCCAGATGCCTCACTGGGCCTGCATCTGGGACCCAGAGTGGGATGTGGAGGTGCTGTGGAGTTGCTGGGTTGTGGCGCTAGACATTGAGACATCAGCAATCACCCTTACCTGGTGGTGAATTCTGCCAAATGAGAATCTGGCAACTCCTTGTGCGAGAACAAGATCTTGGTGTGTGTTATACAGACTGAAAAACTTCCAGATGAATATCAAGAGTTTGCCGATGTGTTCAATGAAACGGAGGTGAAGAAATGTCTGTCACATCGTTCTTATGATTGTAAAATCGACCTAGAACCGGGGGTAAATCTACCTTGTAGTAGAATCTACTCCCTCACCGAAGTGGACAATCAGTATCTGAAGGATTATCTTAAAAAATGTCTGAAAAATGGATTCATTCGACCCTCGCAGTCTACTGTCTCATTGCCATTCTTCCTCGTTCCCAAAAGTGACGGAGAGTTAAGATCTTGTAATGACTAAACAGTATAACTGCAAAAAATCTCAATACCTTACCCTTGATCTCAGTCTTACTCAAGCAACCAAAAGGTGCAAAGATTTTTACGAAATTGGATTTGAAGGGTGCCTATCATATCATAAGTGTATGTGAAGAAAACGAATAGAAGACGGCCATCAGAACCAAATATGGATTATTCGAACACCAAGAAATGCCATATGTAACCCTGGGTGGAGTTTGCGTTGCCACAGTTCATGGAATTCCGCGAAGTTGCAATAAAACTCAGCGAGCAACGCAGAGATTCTCAAGCACGCAGAGTTGCTTACTCCGCCCATTTGGGATGTTTTTTTTCCTGTTCAGGGATGTGCATTGCTCATTCGGGAAGCTTATTGCGTGCTCAGGGGAAAATATTGTGCGCACTTCACCATGCGGTCACCAATGTGCGCGGCCAGCTTGTTTTTCACTTTTTGCTATGGTTCTTGGCCTATTTTCTATCATCCCTATATCTTTTCAATCCTTTGTTTTGATAATATTTATTTGATCTTTTTATTTATTATCTATCCCTCTCTAGACCTGATTATATATTTTTGCTTTTTCCTACTTCTTGTGTGTTTTTAGTGGGTTTTGGCTCCTTTTCTATTACTTGCTTTTTTCATTTCTTTTACTTACTTTTTTGCTTCCTACCTTTTCTTTTCTGGCCTCCGCCTACCCAGAACCATGGCGAAAACCCTAAAAACAACTAAGGGCCAGGGTAAGAAGCCAAGGAGTGAGAGCTGTGACCGCCTTCCTTGCGGAAGGTGGCGCCCACAAGGGGTACAGCCGCAGGCCTTTTGTCAGTGAGGCGGAGGTGGCCGCACTGTTTTTTTTTTACCAGCGCCACCTCCCCTTAACCCTGGTACCAGGCAGCAGGCCTGGGTACAGGCTCCGGCAGCGTCAATGGTGGTGGGAGAGGGTGGGCCGGGCGTGTTTGGCTACTCTGGGGACCGGCCTACCTGTAACCAATTGACGCACCAGTGGTTCGACATCCTGGACCAGGAGCATGACCTTTTGGACCTGCTAGATGTTGAGGTTCAGGGGCTTGTGAGTTGCTAATTATATTACTATTGTGTCCTTATGTTCTTTGTTATTGTGGATATTATTTTTTCGCAAATAGCTAACATACTGTTGCTGCTTATATGCAGGAAACCTATGTTTAAAAATCGTATTATTATATCATTGTTACTTCCCAACATGTGCTCACGCTCAGCGCTAATAACTAATCGTACTTGTTTGCAGCTTTGCAATCTCTTGGCTGTTTATATAAGAGAGTTTAGAGAATTTAAGTTAGGTAATGTATATAGGAAAGACTCCAGTCCTTTCCTTTGTCCTGTCAGGCTGTACTGTCTCCTGACACAAAGATAGTCGTAGTCGTTAGTTAGTATTATTTGGTAATTTAGTTGTCTGCGTGACACATTCTCTCACATGATTCAGTCCAAATAGTACCTTTTGTAGTTATTTCTTCCAGTGAGTGAATAGAATAGCAACCAACTAATCTGGTGTATGCGTACATCTATGCATTAAGAAGAATACAAATGCAGACTTAGTAATTGGTCCATCAAAGGGGGTTTGATTTGGTGACTGAGAGATGATTAGGAATGAGATTGGAACTTACTAGAAGCACACATAATTTTTTTGCCGTTCATTCCAAAGTCAGGAATAGGCGAGCTAGGCATGTTTAGGATTCAGGAATCCGAATTGAACCGTGGAATAATAATGATCGGATGGTACTCGACTGCGATACATACTAGTCGACTACTACTAGTCGAATAAGCCGATCTGATTTAAGATAGGTCATTGTTATTGCCATTGCCGTTTCCCCTCTAAAAATATTTGTAGAGCAATTATATTTACTTATTTAACGCAAGTCACTTGTTGTCTTTTCAATTATGTCTTACCTGATCAGCCTCCAGGGCAAAAAGAAGACTGGGTCTGCTGGCAGTGCAGCAGGTACGGGAGCTTGAAGGGCCTCCCAGGAGCAGCAGAAAGCAGCCTTAGGTGCAGATGGCTCTGCTGCTGGCCCTAGTAAGTCCTCCTGGTGTTGTTATATATTAATATTATTTCCCTAACTTTTACAGCTCTATTATTTCCATTTCCAAATTTACATTTTTCAAAAATCCTTTTCTATCTATCTGTTTCTAAATTCTTGTTTTTGCTCCATTTCCTACTACCAGTCCTAACATGGTTTTTAGTGTCTGTTATATTTTTACATCAAATCAAACTGCATCTGACTAATCTCTGCTCTGACTATGTAGTAGTCTGTGGCTTGCTTTCTTCTGGGTTTCACTCAGCTTTCCCTCTCCCCTTATATGTGGATTGCCTAGTCATGGTACAGGAAGACTCAGCGAACCTATTGGTTGCAGGTGACTACTAGTACTAGTAAGGACCCCTTACTACTATTAGTATTTGTTGCATTAATCTGCTGTACAGATTGCTTGCCAAAGTAAGGTATTCTCTGCAGGTTTGTGAAATGAGAATGCTTCAGTTTCTTTTACAGTCTTGTCATGCTCAATCAGTAATGGTGTTTAGCTAAACTTATATAGAAAAAATAGATGCAATATAGACCTTAATGGTACTATAGTATTTTGATGACCAGCCGGACAAAGAGTTTTAATTTCAAAAATAGAAGTACATTTGTTACAATAAAAACAAGAACAATACAACGGGAAGCAGTCCTGCACCCGATATTTAGAAAACAGAAGAAGAACGAGGAAACATTACGCATACAAAACAAAAGAACACAGGCACTAGTTTGAGCATTGGGAGATTGAACTAGTCGTACAATGAAGCAAGCTAACCCACATAGTGACCACATTAATCATATACAGATAGAGATTAATGGCACTAATCAGTATGTCGACGACCTTTCTATCCCAAGCTCATAATTATTAGGGATCATCATGAGGACTACAACAATAGATTTGCCTGGTATTTAACAAAAAAATGCCTGTTGAGATAAGAAAAAGGGAAGGAAGAAAACAAGGGAACCTGTCAGGTACAGTTTTGGAAAACATTTACCAACATGTTGACAACATGAGCCCCATTTAGTTGAGATTATCATGTGAGTTCAGGTGGTGTTTTGGCGAACATTACCATCCGGTTGCACAGAACGTGGGAGAAAAGAGACTGTTTCGGACCGGCACCGTCCAGAGAAGAGGAATCACCAGGAGGCCATTATTGCCCCTCGAAGATACGCTTTGAAATTGCCAACAGTGAGGCTGACCGCGATTTATCACCGCGCAGTTCCTTGTTATTTCAGCAATATATAAAAGTTCCAAAGGTCTATTTGGCCTATTAGAGATTTGTGCCCTTCTTTTAAAATGACAGCCAGAGTGCTGCACAATTGAATGTCCGATCAGCCCCGTTAACAGCGGAATCTCCGTATTAATATTTTTTGCGTTTTCATAGTGATTGACACGCTCGCCGAATTACCACAAATATCACTAAGACAAATCAGAACCTGACAGTGCAGTGCCGTAAGCTTAATCTTTCAGATTAATTATATGATGGTACTTTCCTGACGAAGACACTTGGTGTCAAAACACGTTGAAGAAACCATCACTACTTCAACCATACCTAATTTTTTAATTTTATGTTCATATAAATATGCATTTTTTGTGTAATTTGTATTAAGAAAATTATTAAATACTCTGTGGATTTTTTATAAAAATCATTTTTTAGTAAAGTGTAATTTTTTATTTGCTGGTTTTCATTGCACTTTGGAATTTTGGTTTGCCTGGGGTTGTTACTTGTCATTATAGTGCCGCCGTATATCATCATTCATAAGCATGTCATCCTCATCATGTGCCTTATTGCAGTAGTCAGGGTGAAAGTGAAATTGTGTGTGCATTTGCCGTTGATTTAGCAGAGTATGGCAATAACGGAAAAATATATAATCGTGTAGTGCAGCTGCCCCACATGCAGACAGTAGTAAAGTAACATGAGTCTGCAACACAAGTAAGTCTGTCTGGGGCACAAGCAGACTGAGCTGGCATGTCTACAAGATTATTTGTGCTAAACAAGAGAGAGACTCTACTCCAGAGTGTCTGAAAGTCTAATCGTCACATCTAAATCTTAAGGGTAGAGGAACTGAGGAGGATACCATAACTGCTTGTGCTACTGTGCCATTATCATTTTTATGGGTGTAATTTTGTGTTACTGTTTTGCTAAGAGCATTGGTTACAATTATCTTTTTTTTCTTTCTTTATATAGCTACTCCTTCCCAACCCACCAGGCTGGAGTTAGCAGCCAGGGCCCGGCAAAGGGAGCTGGAGGCCATCCAGGATGAATATTGCTGGCTGGTTGACCTGGTGGAGGAGACAGTGCTGTGCTTCTTCCTGAAATGCCCAGGGCCCAGCCATCCCCGTGCCTCTGAAGGTACGGCGCTGTGTTCTGGCAGCCACCCGCTGCCCATCAACTTCATCATCGTCGACTGCTACCCACCCCTGTTGTTCCTACAGGAACTTTCGGTGCTTCATGCTCCTCCAGATGGTGCACCTAGAGGCCAAGCTTGAGGAGGTCCTGGAGCAAACTCGCGGGCACCCACGCCACTAGACCTCAGTCGTTGACCCTTGCCCACTTTTTTAATCTTTTGTTTGGTGGGTGGAATGGTGGGAATTGGGGAAACTTGGATTTTACTTTTTTTTCTTCAACCTGACGTAGATGTACATTTAATTAATTTACTGGACGTTGATTGGGGTAAGGGAGAGGGGTGGATCAGATGTTGTGGGTTTTTCTTCTAGTTTATATTTGTTAGAGTAATCATTTCTCTATAATTTTGCAATACATGTGATGCAACTCTTTTCTGGGGTTTACTCTTTTACGTCAAATTATTTGTGTCCTCCTTTTGCTGCAGGGCTGCAGCCAGTTTTTGAACTCGGCCAATAGTGTAACACACCAACAGATAGATGCGGTACCCTCACTTGTCCTACTACTGTCAGTCTCTAGTCCTTGTCTTTGCATTCTGCAACTATTCCCCTTTGATTTATGTACTTGGAAGGATGTGGGTGTATGATTTAATTAATTTCTGGAGCATATACATTATTGACTCCCCCACACTTCTTCTCTAATCTGTGATTGATGTTTAGGTGAGGAGATGGCTGCATGGTGATGGTTTCATTTCCTAAGGTGCCATGGTGGGTGGTGGTAGCAGAAGTAGACAGTTGCATTTGCAAAAAGAGAAAATGAGATAGTCAGTCACCTGCGGGAGACTAGGGAACGAGTAGTAGAAGTACAATAAGTAGTCAGTACACAAGAAGAAGACTGTCAAACAAGAAACCAGATGATGAATGATAAGCAATGCTGAAGTAAAAAAAAACATAATGGTGACAGGGATAGCCTAGTACAAGTTACAACAAACTGACTTTGACTCAACCTATGAAGTGGATATGGTTAACCTTTAGTGCTGGAAGGATGATAATCGATGCAGGCAATTAATAATGGGTTAATAGTGATGTTCCTCTGGAAAAAAAGAGCAAATACTACTGAGCATGGGTTGGCACTGGGCAATCTTATCTGTTGCCAGTGTTGCCAGTATATATATAGAACAACATCAAGATGGAGCTCCTTTTAGCTCCAAACCCATGGCACAGCATTCTCTCAGTTGCATTTGCAGCCATGATTTAATCCTTATTCTCTTGTCTCAAATTTTACTCTTTTTAGTTGATCCTTTTCCATATTGAAAGTTCATCTCAATTTTAGTCCACATGCAAAAAGTGGCAATTTCACAGGTTTCTCATATTCATGAGGGGCCATCCGAGCCTCTCCCAAGAACACGTACTGAAGCCAAATCCATTAAAAAGCTGTTTATTCAAACCCAATGCATTTCAGACCACCAGGGTCCTTCGTCAGGGGTAACTGAAATTACATAATTGAACGGGTATTAATTCTCATTACAACAATATTTAGAACACAATCTCATGCGTTTCACTGTTGCTGTTATTATTTGCTCAATTTAAAACTACCAGTTAACTGTGGGCAGACTCAGACTTGATAAAGCCAAACCAAAGTTAGCATTAATCGTGAGGATTATAATGCACTTAAGAGTATATGGTATGGCTATATCATAGAACAGCTAGAAGGAGATGGTTCCGAAAGCTGCAGAGGGGCTCAGCTCATGCAAGAGCACCCGCTCACATAAACCAAACACTCTGCCTCCAGGATTGTCAAGGCCTACCTTAGGAGTATATGTGTCTATATGTAAAGGTAGATATAGGTATACTATATCTAAGTAAGGGGAGATTACACCACCTTACCCAGGCTGTGTAAACAGACCTGTGGTGTCAGTTTGGCAGGCAAACCAGGGGTGGCACAATACATGCTGCAGCCCCTGGTAGGCCTAGGGTGCACCTATGCCCTGGGTACCTATGGTACACTATGCAGGGTCTTACAAGAGTGACCCAGTAACCAATATGGTATGCACCTAAAGAGCATGGTATCAATTTAGAGGGAGAACAGCTGGGCTGTGGGTCTGATTAGCAGGCCCACAGCCACATTAAGTCATAAACCAGTGAAGCAAAAAGCAAAAATTTGGCGTGACCATAGGAAGCAGACCCTACTCTCCTACATGCCTTACCACAATACCAACCAAGACTTTCACCCACAAGCATCATACAATCATGCTACATTCCTCCACCAATTGTAACTACTCCAACGTAATCCATCGGATAGCCTGCCCATGCGGGTCCCTTTATGTTGGCCAGACACAAATGAAAAATAAGGCCAGAATACTGCAACTTCAAAGTAAGATCCGCTGCTCCATTGTAGGTGAGCCCCTAGTTGAACATTTTACACAGATGGGGCACAGTCCTCATCAAATGCTATGGTTGGTGATTGAAAAAGCTGAACTGTGACCAAGAGGGAGAAATATTGCCTCAATCCTAACTATTAGAGAATCAAAATGTATGGTGCGTCTGGACACCATTGCCAACGGCTTGAATAAATTAGAACCTAGCAATGCCCAACTGGCCTGTCTTAATACGTTACCAGGTCCTTGTTACCCAGGACGTGCACAATTCTGACTTCTCCATCATAGGTTGGGATGCACTGTAATGATATACTGGTTGTATAAAATGAACTGTGCCTCTTGATGAGTGTTTAATCAAACATTCATAAGTATAACTTAACCGTTTAACTTGCACATGTTCTGTACCATCTGTGTTTTCTTGACACCTAATATTTTAACACTAATTTACCATTCAACAGTGTGATGTTTTTTTTTTCCAAGGACTTCCTTAAAATGTGTATATTATGATAGGGCTCGCATTACTTTAAGACTGGTTTTGTAAGTTTGATGTGTTCCACACCAGTATTCTTACCAAGTGGGTACGGCTCTGCTAATATTTGCCTTTTATATACACGAATAACCAAGTCTTTGTAATCATTGGTATTTTACAGCTGTCCGTGTTTTTGGGCTCGCATGTGTGTGATTTTGTATGTGTTAATCTCTTTAACATTCACAGCACCTAGACGTGTCCTAGCCAGTTTTGAGACAATTTACTAGGTTCCAATTGAGCAGTAGCAGGAAGAATCGTAGCCCGTACACTCCTTCAATAATAGCAATCAGCATTCCAGAGTCTTTCTTCTACCGTAAAGTCAGACTCCAGGACCGTCAGGCATTTAGCTGCTGCTGCACGCGGGACGTCACGCGGCGGCTGGCGTTTCCCCGCATAACTTAAATAGGGCTCACGTACAAGCAGCTCGCTCTCCACTTTCAAAGAGGAACGCTTGACTTACGAGGGTAACTGCTGTACCAGCTCTTGCATCTACCCAAATAGTTTAGTTTGTTTCAACTTGGGGTTTATACCCTGGGAGGTTAATTTAAATAATGCTCAGTCTTGGTATTCGTGGTAGGACACTTCTCCTTCTTGACAGCACTGTCCTCTGGCATTTTCTAAATATACTCCCCACATCATTCCTGTTTACAACATAAAGCGAGCGCATTGTCATTAATTTTGGCTCGTCTCTCTAAGAGCGGCATGCTGTTTTCGTAAAAGCGGGTGCGGTTATAGTGACACTGCGTTGAAGATTTGTACGAATTTATTTACCTCTCTGAGTTAGTTTGCCTTAGTTTTATTATGGCTTTAATTTAGCAACCAGGGAATCTTTCAAGGCCTTATTTTGACAGACACCTTACTTCTACAGGTGTCCATCACTCTCACCTATGGCTATCAGAGCCATTGTAGACCTATTGTCCTTGACAAAACATTGTACCTACAAGGCCTTTTCTCCTATCAGATACGGTAAATATAGTGACATATTACCCACTTCTGCTCCCGTCAGTAAGGATAGAACTAACCTACATGGTTTCAGGGGTCGAAACATCGACACATCATTGATGCCAGTATCACCAACAGTGCACTTTGCACTGTGATCCTCTTTTGTACATGGCTATGTAAATGATTGAAAACTATCTGCTATGAACTTTACTATGAATGTGTGGCATTGAGTAACATGCCCAACAATATGATTGTGATGCTTTTTGAATATTGTCCGTCACTTGCATCACTACCTCACTCAAGTCATCTTCCTCCCTTCCCCCCACCCAGTTGGGCACACCAACTATTTTTATTCTAATGTTTTCTGGAAACTGTTTCCTTAACTAATATAAATCAGGTGCTTAGTGTGATCAAACAACACTTTAGCACTAATCAATTTTTTTCTGTGTTATTGACTTTTGATATCACTTTTAAATGTAATTCTACTGGGACCACCACGTTCTATACTGCAATGCACAAGATGCAGGCTTTGGACTTAGGAAACAGGATCACAGTCCTTTTAACCTCCTTCGTCCTTCATGCCCATCATGCGCTCTGATGATTTCGACATTGTTCAGGATGTACTAGTAGATGAACTAAAAAAATCTACAGTCCAAAGTCCAACAAAAAAAATAATAGGATATAAACAAAAAAGTATTAAGATCTCATCCAAAAATGAAAGGACCAAAATTATGTCATCATAAACAAAGCAGATAAAGGGGAAACATTTTCTTGTGGCCATGAGTATACTATCTAGCAGAAGTCCATAGACATGTGGACAACAGAACATGCTACACCAAAGCCAATCACTTGAAGTTAAAAGAGGTACAAGAACAGCTAAAATAACATCTTAGTAAATGGAAGAGGGAAGTCCTTCTGACTAATGATGAATACCAATTCTTAAAGAAAGATTTTCCAATCACTCCAATAATCTATTTTATTCCCAACATCTATAAAAAAAAACTCTCCCCAGTCCCTGGAAGACCTATTATATCAGCTAGAGGAATATTAAAGAAGGTGTCTCAATACTTGGATTACTATCTACAGAATTTTTTTAAAGCACAGCCGTTGTATATTAAGCACACAAATTTCTTTTTAGACAACATTAAAACAATCTCTTGGTCTAACCAGTATTATCTAGTACCACTCGACACTTGTGATCCATACACTAGCATTAACCATGCTTATGGGATCTAAGCAAAACCAAAGGGGATGATGAACGGAGTGTTGAACATTGCAAGCATTCACCCCCAGTCAACTGAGCTGGGTTTAATCCATCATCATTCTTTAGCTCACTCCGCCAGCCCAGGTCAGACATGGCCATATGCAAATCAGTCTGACCCTGTGCCTCATTAGAACAGTCCAGCCCGAACTGCCAAGGCATGTCTTCCCTGGACTGGAAACAAGCATCCTGGAACCGGTTTCTGGCTACTCAGCCATCATCAGCTAGGCTAGCTTGAATCCAGTGGCAAAGTCAGCAGAAGACCCACATCTGGTCATACCCTGCCAACTTAGGGCGAACAAAGCAAAACCAAAGGGGATGATGGACCGAGTGTTGCACATTGCAAGCAACATGGATTAGCAGTTTGAGGCTGGACTGTTTCCATGAGCACAAGGTCGAACTGATTTGCATTTGGCCATGTCTGACCTGGGGTGGCGGAGTGAGCTAAAGAATGATGATTGTTTAAACCCAGATCAGTTGACTGGGGGTGGCTGTTTGATTTGATCCAGCGCTCCATCCATCATCCCCTTAGTTTACCCTAAATTGGCAGGGTATGCCCAGACGTGGGTCTCTTGCTCACTTTGCCACTGGATTCAAGCTAGCCTGGCTGATGATGGCTGATTAGCCAGAAACCGGTCCCAGGATGCTTGTTTCCGGTCCAGGAAAGACATGGCTTGGCTGTTCGGGCTGGACTGTTCCCATGAGGCACAAGGTCAGACTGATTTGCATATTGCCATGTCTGAACTGGGGTGGTGGAGTGAGCTAAAGAATGATGATGGATTAAACCCAGATCAGTTGACTGGGGGTGAGTGTTTGACTTGCTCCAATGCTCCATCCATCATCCCCTTAGGTATCGCTTTGATCGCCCTTGGTTGGCAGGGTGTGCCCAAACGTGGGTCCCTTGCTCACTTTGCCACTGGATTTAAGCTAGCCTGGCTGATGATGGCTGATTAGCCAGAAACTGGCCCCAAGATGCGTGTTTCCGGTCCAGGGAAGATATGGCTTGGCAGTTCGGGCTGGACTTTACTCATGAGGCACAGGTGCAGACTGATTTACATAAGGCCATGTCTGAACTGGGGTGGTGGATTAAGCTAAAGAATGATGATGGATTAAACCCAGATCACTTGACTGGGGGTGAGTGTTTGATTTTCTCCAACGCTCCTTTCATCATCCCCTTTGATAACGCTTTGTTCGCCCTAAGTTGGCAGGGTATGCCCAGATGTGGGTCCCTTGCTAACTTTGCCACTGGATTCCTTGCTAGCCTGGCTGATGACATCTGATTAGCCAGAAACCTGTCCCAGGATGCTTGTTTCCGGTCTAGGGAAGACATGGCTTGGAAGATCGGGATAAACTCTTCCCATGAGGCACAGGGTCAGACTGATTTGCATTTGTCCATGTCTTAACTGGGGTGGTGGAGTGAGCTAAATAATGATGGTAGATTAAACCCAGATCAGTTGACTGGGGGTGAGTGTTTGATTTGCTCCAACACTCCGTCCATCATCCCCTTTGGTACGGCTTTGTTTGACCTTAGTTGGTAGGGTATGCCCAGACGTGGGTTCCTTGCTCACTTTGCCCTGGATTCAAGCTAGCCTGACTGATGACAGCTGATTAGCCAGAAACCGGTCCCAGGATGCTTTTTTCCGGTCAGGGGAAGACATGGCTTGGCAGTTCGGGCTGGACTGTTCCCATGAGGCACAGGGTCAGATTGATTTGCATATAGCCATGTCTGAACTGGGGTGGTGGAGTGAGCTAAATAATGATGAGGGATTAACCCCTTCGGTGCTCATGACGGAACGGTTCCGTCATGAGCTGCGGTTGAGCTGTGCTCATGACGGAACCGTTCCATCATGACCACGCCCGTTTTCATTAGGTCTCAGCACCGGGGGGGAAAACCGGCCGCATGCAAGGGGTTAAACCCAGATCAGGTATCTGGGGGTGAGAGTTTGATTTGCTCCAATGCTCCGTCCATCATCCCATATTGTATTGCTTTGTTTGCCCTAAGTTGGCAGGGTATGCCCAGTCGGGGGTCCCTTGCTCACTTTGCCACTGGGTTCTAGCTAGCCTGGCTGATGACGGCTGAATAGCCAGAAACTGGTCCCAGGATGCTTGTTTCAAGCCATGTCTTGGCAGTTCGGGCTGGACATGAGGCACAGGGTCAGACTGATTTACATATGGCAATGTCTGAACTGGAATGGTGGAGCTAAAGAATGATGATGGATTAAACCCAGAACATTTGACTGGGGGTGAGTGTTTGATTTGCTCCAACGCTCTGTCCATAATCCCCTTTGGTATCGATGGGATCAAAGCAGCAGGTTTTGTTTTAGAAGATGCTCCTATTGAAATGTACAGACACAGTAAAATGATCCTGGAGATGATAGACTTCTGTTTATACAATAACTTCTTCATGTTCAATAAGGAAGTACACTAAAAGACCAGAGGTGTTGCCATGGGAGCATGCTTCTCCCCCAGCTATGAGTGTTTACACCTAGGTTGGTGGGAGGAGCGGGCACTCAGGGCCACACACAAAGAGGTGTGGGATAACCATATAATTTGCTGGATGAGATTTATGGACAATGTCTTTATGGTATGGAATGGTTCAGGAACACAAGCTCAGCCTTTCATTGACAGCATTAACCACAATGATTTGAACAACTTACAGTGTAGAGCAGATATCAGCAATACAGTAATCAATTTTCTGGATGTCGAAGTCCAAGTCCTTATTAACAAACTGGGAACCACTCTATACAGGAAAAGCACAGATGGCAACACCCCCATTCATGCCTCCAGCTTTCACCCTCACCATCTGAGTAGAAGCATCCAGTGGAGTTTCTCATATTCCGCAGAATCTGTAGCACAGACTAAGCCTTTGAGGACTGTGTTAAAGATGCTACTATCAGATTTACAGAGAGAGGGTATAGTGAGAAAATCATACACACAGCACTAGAAAAAAATTCAATAGAGTCTCACAAAGTGAAGTATCACACATGTATGATTCTGGACAGAACGGGCAGAGACATGTTAGTCAAAATGCCATGCCAATCAATCAGGGAACCAGACTAATAACTACATATAGTAGTCAACACAAACACATCAGAACCATCAATATTTCCAATTGGCCTATTAATAAAACTGATGCACTACTAGGTGACCTCATTCCAGGAGAGCTTTCCTTTACATTTAGAAGAGCCAGGTCAATGCACAACTCACTGGTGAGAAGCAGTCCGGAACTATCCCGGGGTGGACAATAAATCAAAGATAACTTGGCTGAGTCAATAAAACTGCTCTTGGGCAGTGCTTGCAGAGCTTGCAAGTTCTGCATTAAAACAACCAAATATGCTTCTGTCATCGGGTCCCTACGAACCTTCTCAAAGGCAGATACAACTGCCACACAGAATTCACAGTTTACGTTCTAACATGTACCTGTGGCCTGCAATATGTAGGCAGTACAAAACTATAGGTGCATGTGCGAATTCTGCAACATCTGAGGGCTATAGTCAATTTTGACATGACTTACCTAGTGGCAAGGCTTCTTAAGACGGTCCATAGCCGGGGCCTAAACCAATACTTTGTCATTGGTTCAATTCCTCCTCTCAAAAGAGATGGGAATAGAGAAAAACTCTTGATGAGACTAGAGTCCAAGTTCATTTTGGAGTTAGATACTCGTACACCAAATGGACTCAATAATGGGAAAGAACTGCACAACCTTTTATAAATCCTAGTTGAACCTTTTAAGAATCTCCTATGAATTTAGTAGCTATCTATTTTGTTTGCCCCAATAAATATGCCTCCAATTATCTAGTGATGGTATATACACTAGTATGGGTGACCACATAGGGAATTAGTCACCAATACAAGATCAAGGTGAAACAGAACTATTATATTTATTTTACTGCTAGCTTCCTTAACCCAGGACCAACTAGGGGTTTTTAACCACAGCACTGCAGCACTTTTAGGAGCACATAGGCACTTTACTCATAGTAAACTTGCAATAGGCAACTTTAATTATGGGCTAGTAATTTCTTGGCATTTCATCTTGATAGGAGGCATTGGCTATAACATTGTATATGATACAATTCGCAGGCTTTAATATTACATGACACAAAATATCAAATGATATTCAGGTTTCTGATTTAGCTTACACACACGTAGCACTTTAATAATTTTATCACAAATACTATTTATAGTTTTAGGATCCATACAAAGGTTTGGTACCGATATACCATCAGTCTACGATATGTTAGGATATAATTAAGTAAAAGCATTTAAGTGAGTACTAAACACATATGAAACATGTCAATATTAGAGGACTTTTCAGAAATTTCAATATTAACATTATTAATAGCCAAGCTTGATTAATTACAATGTTTTAAGGAAGGATTTATACAAAATAATGATTTTTTTTGTATAACATTGTCTTAAAATATTTTACATTTATATCTATATTGTTATTTATACATGTATTTGACAATTTATTTATGTATAATAAGGCATATATTTATGAAGCAGTCGCCATTAGGTAGTTATAGTTAGGACCTATTTTCCATAGGAAATCCGCAACATTCTATTTGGAATAACTTTAGCACCAGTTGACGAATCGTTGCGAAACTTATGTCCCACTCCAGTCCACTCCTATACTTAAAGTCTTGGGGTGATTCGTCAAGCGGGGGCCGAGAAAAAAGGGGGGTCCCAAAACATGTTTTCCCCATGCAATTTTCGATAGGAACCTTTAATTGCAGCTACAGCCAAACTACTGAACGGAATTACACCAAATTTGGCAAAGAGGTAGCCCTTGGTTCAAAGTCATGCCTTTTGGTTAAATGGTGTAAATCCGTTAAGTAGTTGCTGAGAAAATCAAAAATAAAATTACATATATATCTATGGCCGCGGTGGATCCACACATCCTGAGCGCACCTGAGCTGCATGCTAATTGGCTGTCAAAAGTCTGTCAACATTCCAAACTAGGAAGTGTTGGTAGCCATTTTGTGCCCCGGTAGAAGCGAGGCTGAAGAAATCAGTGGAACAAGTGTGGAAAACGTATAAAGGGGGCAGCGTAGAAATACCCTGACCCTCTAGACCTGCGTAAGGGGACCCAGAAGGACCCCCAGGGCCCCCCAAAAAGTTTTTTAAAATGTCAAAATATGCACAGGGTGCGCGGATCCTGCCGTAATAAAAAGGAAACGAACCGCGCTTCTTCAATAATTAGCCCCTGGGGGGCCAAATCCTAGGGGCAAAACTATTAAATTTTATGGGGGGCCCAGAGGGGCCCACCAACCCCGGGGCCCACCACCCCCGGGGCTAGAAAATAAATGGTTGTGGGGGCTCAACCACCACCCCCTAGCAAAATACATGGGTGGGGGGCTCAAAGCCCCCCAACCCTATGGACCACTACGCCGGGGGCTTTCAAAAAATAGTTGGGGGGGCTCATAAGCCCCCCCAAGCCCTAAGGACCACCACCCCCCGGGGCTTTGTATGTTGTGGGAGGGAGGCCGTGTGGCCCCCCTCCAGGAGCCGATGAGGGACCTGGGGACCGCCACCCCCCAGGGCCGCTCCTGCAGTGTCTCGGGGTGCCCACCCCAGGGACACTGCTGTTTGCTATGGCAGGGTGGGAGCTGAGGCTCCCGCTCTGCCATAGCAAACTTGGTTTGGATTTTGAAAGAGAGAGCAGGGAAACCTGCTCTCTCTTTCAAAATGCAAACCATAATGCTTTTTGACATGGGGAGCTGCATGTTAGTAGCTCCCAGTGTGGAAAAGCATTGCCGCCTCCAGAAGGACGTGGGGAGCCGGCTGGGACCGTGGGGGCATTGGGTCTCCCCCCACATTCCCCAATGGTGCATATAGGCATCCGGCAGTTTGAAAACTAGAATTTTTCTAAAATGGTGGATAAAATGCAGTTTTTAAAAAAGAAAATAAATGATTGTCTTTGAGAAAATTCTAGACTGAAAAGTAGGGTGTATGTTTCTGTTTTTTAAATGCATGTTTCTTATTGGTTAACAAGCATTTTTTGAAAGGAACTTTACATAGGATAAGGTGATATTTTGAAAAGTCAAGCACACTTGCTGTTTTGATTAGCAACATTGTGTGCTGAACTTGTGACCTGTGTGCTCAGTTGAGTGTTCCATGACCTGTTACTATGGTAACAGGCAGTAAGCAGATTGAGGGTAGGGTTCACACTTATGTCAATTGGAAAGGCTTAAAATGTGTAAACAATAGAAATGTGTGTTCGCTTTTAAATTAATGTGGGAAGCAATGGGATTTGATATTTACATGTATATGTGTGCAAAATGAGAGGGATACTGTAGTGAAATGGTTCACCGTAGAATGAATATATTATCAGAATAAAGGATGTCCACAAGAATATAATTATTTATATGTTTAATTATAAAGAAAGGAGCTTGTGCGGCAGTGACTGCGCAGAGTCACGGAATAACCACTAGCACCAGGTGACGTCAGCTTTATACATACTTTGCATATCTGTTAGCGCGTGCCTAACAACCAATCGGAGGGAATTCCTGATCACAACAACTAGACCATAACATCTCCTTTTCTTAAGGGAAGAACAAAAGTTGAACATCAGAAAGCTGTAGGTGGAAGACTAAACGGTACAGGGGAAGTTACCCAGAATTAAGGGGGGAGGATAGGTGTGGGAACACATACTAAATAAATGATCTTGCTAGTACGGTATATAAGAGTAATGCAGAGGCTACGTGGAGAAGGAAAACAAGGGTAGTAAACAATACTAAAGAGATGTCTAACCTAAAAGAAAGTTAGGTTTACTGTACGAAATGAATAATGCACAACATATGGCAATTACTGTATAAGTATAATCAACAGAAAATAAGAACTGACACACTTCCTATTTGACAAAAAAAAAAATATATATATATATATATATATATATATATAATTCATTACCATAAAGCTACATGTTCTGAATCAATAATGACATAAAATGACAGTATGAATAAAAGGTAATGTAACGTAGAAAAGTTCCATGACTGTACATAGTCCGTAATATGAATGGCAGACAGATGGTTCAACTGGAACGGAGCTCCACATTTTTGGGATGGTAATAAAGTCCTTGCAAAAAAATACATAAGCAGGTAATGCTGAGGGAAAACCGAAGACTGGAGTCACATACTAGTGTAAATTATTAATGGTAGCTTGAATGCTGATATATGAGTAATTACATGCTCGAAATACACACTTCAAAAGCTGCCATAAAATATATGTAAGAAAACTAAACATATTTTGCATAAAAATACTGTATGTGAGTAGGAACGATATTTAACACTTTATAGAATGACATACTATTTTATGTAGAGCCAATCCAGTGAGCGAAATATGTAACGATAGATGGATCCCGCCCTTCTGTACCAAATTCTTTAGGTCGAACATTTGAACCGTGAACATACTTACTCAACAAAATGACTAATCCAGCTTCTAATAATAAAAAAAATAAATATTGTCAGAAATATGAGAGCTTAAGAATTAAGGTTCCCTTCAATGTATACTCCAATGAACTGCAAGTAAAATCAGGGTAAACTAAACCTAACTACCTATACAACATAACAATATTAATGAAAAGGAAGGAAAATATGAAATGACTTACTACTTATATGCAGGGGAAAGAATTTAGATCACATTGAATTCAATAACTCACATTGAATATATATATAACATGTATGCAACATCTGAACTGTATACTTACTACGTGATGGCTTCTAGTTGAAAATCCTATAGGAAAGAGATAAAGGACAAAAGAAACATACCCTACTATCCACTCTAAAAGTCATCTTTAAATCCCTTTAATGACATATAAAGGTGTGAACTATGTAGATGAATATATTGGATAACAATATTAAAGCACGTATCCTCCTCTAACTCATCCACCATATTAATCCTTGCATCATCATTACGCCACTTATAAAAATTTCCACAGACCTTAGGATAATGCCCTATTTTTTTGCATTTGGTGCATCTATTTCCTATGGCTGGACAATATGTGGAATCGGCCTTATGGTTCGGGGAACCACACCTGAAACATATTACAGGGGAAGGATTAGAATCATAGTTAGGGTTATCATTTTTTCTAATATTACTATTTGTCCTTCTTCTGTCAGTTACCAACGCTATGTTTGAATTAACTGATTGATTTGATTTTGCCAATTCCCTTCTACTTTCGAGTGAACGTTCGATACCCTTGGCGATATCGACAACCTCTGCCAATGTAGGTTTCTTGCAGGCCAATAAACGTTCCTGGAACTTGTGCTCAAAACAATGGAACACAAATTGATCTCGGATGTAGATATCCGTCATGTCACCAAAATCGCATTTCATTGCTAACACCCTTAGATTTCCTATGTACTCTTCAACATTCTCGGACTCTAATTGTTTTCTTAAAGCAAAACGATGTCTGCCCACCATAATGTTTTCATCTTCATCAAATTGTCTCTCCAACCTCTTAACTGCCTCCTGAAATTCATCCAGCGGAATAAATTGACCGGGATCTGGTTCATATTCAGGAAGACTTACAAACATTTCCTGACCAGCCACCCCCAACAACCCAAACAGAATAGCTTTTTTTCTTTCTGCGTCAAATTTCTTGCCATTGATGGCCACTATATAATTCTCAAATGCCATATACCAGCTCTTCCACTTCATACTTGGTTTACCAGGAATTTCCAGGAAATGGGCAGGAGCATTGAATATATTTTCATTAGACATGACTTCAACTTTGACCTCCTCCTCTTTTTTAATAGATAAATTAATGGTGATGCAGACACAACTAACAACACTGAAATGAACTGACAAATGCCAGAATCAATAATGTGAGATAACGTTGAAAATGCTAAATATCGCACCTGAATCATAAAATAATCATAAAACACTCTCTATAAAATACTTATAACATACTTGTGATATGAAAATTTAATTAAATAAAATCAATGTCGGAAAGTATTTCTAAACGATAAGTTCATGTGAATTTCCTTAATGTTCCTGTGCACTGAACCAGCGCTAGTGAGCTCGGTGAATACACCACTAATCAGTACTTGAGAGAACCTCTGACGAGAATTGAACAAAACTTGTTGCACAAAATGGCGGCACGTACTTACGTCAATGACGTATCGACGCGCTATGACCAGCTGTACAAACTGAAGCGGATAACTGAATGCGGATGAGGTATGCGTCACCTCCAGCTGACAGTTGAAAGTAAACTGTCAATTACACTTAACGAACGAATTCCCTCAAACGCCTCTCAAACTCTTCTTGATGTTCTTTCTGAAAAATACATCGGAATCTTTGTAATGCCGGAATTTTTAAACACAACAACTTCACGAACATCCACACTTGCCTTTTAGTTATCTTTCAGACGCCGCCCGACAATGAACCACATGTCAATATCACGACACCGCTTTTCCTTCAGAAATCCTGTGATAACGACTCGAAATGTAGAAAGGAAGAATTACAGATCAGCCTTGAATTAGCTTAAGAAAGAAATGCCTTAACTTGCCTTGAAATAAAATGTAGAAATCCTGAAGAAATTCGAAACGAACTGTAGAACCTCTGAAGAAATTTCCACACAAGCTCCTAGTGAAAACGAATCCCGTACCTCGTCGCCATTGTAGTGAAATGGTTCACCGTAGAATGAATATATTATCAGAATAAAGGATGTCCACAAGAATATAATTATTTATATGTTTAATTATAAAGAAAGGAATAACCACTAGCACCAGGTGACGTCAGCTTTATACATACTTTGCATATCTGTTAGCGCGTGCCTAACAACCAATGGGAGGGAATTCCTGATCACAACAACTAGACCATAACAGATACTTTGCCATTTTTTGGTTTTGATAAGAGCAGTGCATTACAGAAATTCTGAATAAGAAACTCTGGAGTGTGACTGACATACTTCTTAATCTACAAATCAATTTGAAAGGTGAGTTTTTAATATGTGAGGGGTTGTATGTGGTGTCTTTGTTTTTCCTGGTAACGCCCAGGGAGTAGTCTTGCTTGTCTAGAATCAAACTGTGAGTCTGTGTGCATTTGGGAACTATTGTGACAGAAGCATTTGGATACTTCATGTTTTTGAAGACATATAACTGCTTAAAAACATATCCTATTCTCAAGTTTTGGTAGAGTTAGAAACCAGACATTGCTTATGTATTTGCAAAATGAGTCAGGCTTCCACACTAAAGTGCAGTTCTAAAATATGTGGAATGTGTGCAGTCATCTTACCTCTTCCAGATTAGAAAATATTTTAATAAAGTTCAAGGGATAGTTCTGCTTGTCTAGAATAACACAGTGAGTCTGTGTGCATTTGGGAACCATTGCTTTCTTCCCTAATAGTATTCCCCATCACTTCTTTTGAATGAAGTAGATTTACACTGTAATGTTCATAGATTTCTTTAGTTCTGGACATGTCCACTTTTTTAATTTGTCCACTTGACATTTCAGTATCTTCTGCCAAAAGTATTTCTTCTTCTCTCATATGCACATTTTATAGTACTCATTATTTTTATCAGATGCAAAGTTGCCTTTTGCACTTTCCTAACATCCACTAATTCCTGCCAGATTTTCTTACTCTTAGTAGACACGCCATTAACTAGAATGACTAGTGGTTCATTTTTTACACACTCTACACCAATAGTTTGAACATTTTTCTTTAAATCTAGAGGTAAATATACAACTCTTCCTTTTCATCCTCTCAGTAAATCTGAAGGAGGCAATATACCTGTTTTAGGCTCCATGCGAACAATAGCCTGAAACAAGTGCACACATTGAATGAGAATAGACTCATAGGTATTTAAATCTATCAGCCCTATAGGAATAGTTACCAACTCTAGATTATAATGGACAGCTCTAGCGGGCATTTTATTCTCATCTAATTTATTATAACAATATTTACAAATACACTGATCAGAACCCAAATCAAAACAATTCTCTACCAACAAATAAGTTGCAAATTCCTTCCACTTATCATTATTTTCTCTTTCACTTTTTAAATACAGATCAACAGTCCTAGTCTGATTTTTATAGTGAGTTCGCTGACAACAAATACAAAAATAATTTGGCCTTTCACCTGAAATCATCTTAAAGTTTGTAATTTGTTCCTCAAAATGTTTGTAGTAGTATGTTGCACATTCTATTCAACATTTTCTCCTATTAATGTCTCAGTTTCTCACTCTCTTGTTCAGGACCAAAGTAACAAAACTCAAATTTCATCACAAACCTTCTTCACATCTGATACTGACCCACGCAAAAGAGCACTGTCCAACTCATTTAATTTTAGTGCTGGACTTTTTGCATAATACAATCTTCGGACTAACTTCCGCATTTGAGAATGATGGTCAATAGTGACCATTAGGGTCACTATTGGATTGCTGTTGCAATCCAATAGTGACCCTTTCAGCACCAAGTACTAATACATTTACTAAAGTAAAACAAAACCAATAATAAATGCAACCACTGTCTCTCCATATACTACTGTAATCATTCAGTCAGTATCCATGTACTCATGGAGCAAGCCAGGCCTTAGAACATGGACTGCTTCATACTACTATGCACTGTGCATGTAGTCTTCTTACCACCTACACACTTATGTTTCAGGCCTACAACTCCTCAGTCAGTATCCATACACGACTGCAAACACACTGTTACTCCCCTTGTATTTCTATACAGCTATGTATACACCTTGAATTACAATTTCCATTAGTAATGAGAAAAGAAAGTGGTTAAATGATTTTTATGTAGAATGTGTTTGTATGGTAAAAGAAAATTATAATTTATATATTTATTAAAATACATTTATTTATGTTTATTTTTTACAGATATTGTCCATCATCATTAACATAAAGTTATCATGCCTGAAAAATCAAGAAAGAGTAAAAAAGACAGCTAAAGGACAATTATTTGATAAACAACTCAACAAGAAGTATTGGATGACCAACATCATGTGGGTAAAAAGAAAAGTAAGATAACTAAGGAATTCATTAAAAAACAACCTACAAACATTGTGCAGAATGTACAAACTACTAAGAATAATTCAACCGGAAAAAATAAAATTAGTAACAGGAAAGGAAAAAAAGTTAATTTACAGTCAAAAGATTAGATGTATAGTAAAAGAAGGCAAATTCAGTATAAAGAAATCCGTTAAAAAAAAATTATAATAGAGTGGTACTTAACTTGCTGAAAGAGGTAAAAAAAAAATAGACAAAGAGCACTATTTTATAAAAAGAAGAATCATATTGAATCCATTGTTGAAAAGGCTTTTGAAGTAAAAAGGAAATAATTCATTTTAGTTTTAAACAGAATTTGATCACTAGATAAACCAATCCATTAATGAAGGCCAAAAGTAAGAGGAAAAAAGTAATTAACAGAACTAATGTGTGTGATTTTTTTTGTGGTGAATCGAAACACAGTCCAAGTTCAGAGCCTTTCTTTAATGAAGAGAGTTATTTTTAAACCAATGATTTATTGCATGCAGTTGATACCAGTGGTCGAGCTTATGAGGTTAGAAATGGGTGTCCAATTGAAAAAGAGAAAATGGTTACCAGAAATGCAGAAGAAGTGTTTGGGAATCCAAGATTTCGACAATGTATCCCGTATATATTTAATCTTATGTTTGAGAGTGACTTGTCTGGACTTTCATATGTAGTCAATCACATATTAAAAACAGGAGTACATCTGCAAAATGTTTCTGCAAAGGAATTTATGGATAAAGTGCATCAGAGAGATGATCATTTAGAATCTCAGCTGATTAATCTGATGGCATGTCAGCGTGGCACTAATGAATATTGGTACCGTCGTCATGGAGAACTTAAATGTATGCTAAAGAACTTAGGAACTCCTACATGGTTCCATACCCTAAGCTGTGCTGAATACGCTTGGAATGATTTGCTTGAATTTCTTCGAGAGGCAAATTCCAATATAAAAAATATTTGATAAAAGACACCTGGAGAATTGTGCTCTTTGGATCCTGTGAATGTATGCAAGTATTTAATCATAGATTTGAAGCTATGATGTCTTTTATCTGCAATAAAAAAATCCTCCTCTTGGAGAACTTGTGGATTTCTTTTGGATAACGGAGTAACACGCAAGTGGTGCTCCTCATATACATATGCTGTTATGGATCAAGAATGCCCCCAAATTCGGAACAGATTCGGATGATACTGTTTTGTCTTTTATTGAAGAATATGCCACATGTGCTATATCCAAAAGCACAGAAGAAAACAACTTAAGACAACAAGTCTTACCATTCCAAAGCCATCGATGTGGAAAATACTGTCATCGAAAGTACAAGTCTAAAGATAAGTTCTATACCAAATGTCCTTTTGCATTTCCACGTCCTGTAATATCCAAAGGAACAGTTTTAAGTCAGCTATCCGACATACCATCAGAAGAAAGTCTCCCAAAAATTCCTACAATTTGAGAAGAAGCGAAGAATCCAAATATATAAATGATTACAATCTGGTTATTCTGTCTATATGGAATGCTAACATGGATATTCAGTACATTGCGGACAATTCCATTGCTGTTGCTCAATATGTAACATCCTACATTATAAAGTCAGAAAAGACAGAATTGAAAGAAATGTGGGAAGAGATTTCTCACGAGAAGAGTCTAAGTAAGAAATTATACAGTTTCAGTTCGGAGATGTTATCCCATCTAGAAATTGGAGTGTATGAATGCTCAGATCGGTTATCATCTGCCAGTCTATACTCCAATTCTAGAAGAATTATTTGGGTGAGTCTAGGTCTTGCTGCAACGTGAAATTGAGTACTTAAATCTGTACAAGAAATTGGATATTTTGCAGAAAAAGATCCGTAAAGTACAGATATTGTAAAAACAAATATGTTGGACACATATTATCCAAATAGAAGTCATCATCTTGAGAACGTATGTCTCTATGAAGTGCTGCAAAACTACACTTTTAAACAGAATACTACAGAAAACATCAACAATGGAAAATATGCAGTGTTTGGTTCCGTGGGATGTAAAGGAAAGGAAATTTAATTAATCACAGGAAACTGAGTTGCAACACTGCTGATAAAAAGGAATTTTACTATTTAGCACGTTTGCAACTGTTCAAACCGTGGTGTTCATAATTGGAATTACTTGGAGATTTCCAGAGCTATCAAGATTCGTTGAGTACTTGTAAAGATACCATACAATGTACTGTTTTATGCAAACAATGTGAAAATGTTGAACGATGAAATTGATCAAGAAGCTACTATTGCAGCTGAGATTGCTAGAGACAGTTCTCAAGACAGTCAAAGTTCTGCTCCACTGAGTCAAGATCCACTAGGACAACCAATTGTTGAAAATGAAGCAGCAATTGCCATGAATGAGGTGGAAACAGCAATGCATCAAGCTCAATAAGGGATCACTGACAGAATATCGACTGAAAGAATATCGACTACCCAAAATATCGTTGAGAAAATATCGACAGTCAAAATATCGAGTTCCAATCTACAAACAGGTAAGTACAAAAATATCGAGTACAAAATATCGTTTACAAAAATATCGTTGTAAAAAATATCGACTTTACTAAAAACAATGTTTAATTACATTAATATAAAAAATTAATTACTAAAATATAATTAACAATACTTAAAATAACTTTTAATAATTAAATAATTAATGAAAGTAAAAAAATAAAAAAAATTTCATCATATTTCTTAAAACATATATATATAGTAACAAAATTTAATTAAATAATAGGCAATATTGTATATGTACCCCAAAAACCCAAAACTGACCCTGAACCCTAAAAATACTCCTTTACCCAAAAACTGAAAACTGACCCTGAACCCTAAAAATACCCCTTTACCCAAAAACTGAAAACTGACCCTGAACCCTAAAAATACCCCTTTGCCCAAAAACTGAAAACTGACCCTGAACCCTAAAAATACCCCTTTGCCCAAAAACTGAAAACTGACCCTGAACCCTAAAAATACCCCTTTGCCCAAAAACTGAAAACTGACCCTGAACCCTAAAAATACCCCTTTGCCCAAAAACTGAAAACTGACCCTGAACCCTAAAAATACCCCTTTGCCCAAAAACTGAAAACTGACCCTGAACCCTAAAAATACCCCTTTACCCAAAAACTGAAAACTGACCCTGAACCCTAAAAATACCCCTTTACCCAAAAACTGAAAACTGACCCTGAACCCTAAAAATACCCCTTTGCCCAAAAACTGAAAACTGACCCTGAACCCTAAAAATACCCCTTTAATTTAACATAATTAGCAATTAATCAATTAAATTAAAGTAATTACCAATTACATTTTAATTAATTAAAAAATATTTTTTAATTTACAATTATTTAAATATTACTACCAATTATTAAATTTACATATTTAATTAATTATAATTAAATTACTTCCCACCCTATTCCCCTATAAACCCACAACCCGCTACAGAAAATACATTATTTTAATTTACATAATTAGCAATTAATCAATTAAATTAAATTAATTACCAATTTAATTGTAAATAATTAACATATATTATTTAATTACCAATTAATTAATTATTACTACCAATTAATAAATTTACATATTTAATTTATTATAATTAAATTACTTCCCACCCTATTCCCCTATAAACCCACAACCCGCTACAGAATAAAATTACACAATAATTTAAAAAAATTATTAATTAAAAATAATAATTAAAAAAAATGACACTTTTCACATATAATATAACATAAAACACTATAAATAATTAAATATTATTTAAAAAACTATATTTTTTACTATCTAGATTATATACTTGGATATTTTCACTGTCTATATTATTTACAGTCGATATTACTTCACTTACCTTAAAAACGATATTTTGACTGTCGATATTCTGTCTAGTCGATATTTTCTCCAAACGATATTTACAACTCGATATTCTTTCCAGTCGATATTTTGGAGTCGATATTATGTCTGTGCACCACCAATAAGATATATTGGACTTAGCAAACTTAGAGGAACAACTAAATGTTGAACAAAAATAAATATATCAGCAAGTGAGACAACTGATTGACCATGGATTTCTTCATGAAAAAAAATAATGCACATGCACATCATTTCAACCTATCTGAATGTATGTGAGTGGACAAGCTGGAACAGGGAAAAGATTCTTAATTAAAGTAATCACCAGTTATCTACAGAAAGCAACTGACTCACATTTGTCTTGTGTTGTAACTGCTCCAAATGGGTTGGCAGCACACAACATTAAAGGAATTATAATACATCGTTTACTAATGCTACCTGTGGAGCATGCAAACAAATTGGAATATCACAAGTTACCTGGAGAAGCTTGTTTTGAATTTTCAAGAGTGCTAATTAAAATGAAACTTCTGATTATTGATGAGGTAAGCATGCTCTCAAACTTAATGCTTGCATTTGTGCATTTAAGAATGCAGAAAATTCTTAAAACAGAGTATGATGTCTTATTTGGAGGAAAATTTGTCATAGTTTTTGGAGATCTACTGCAACTTACTCCCGTAAAAGGACAACCAGTATTTAAAACAATTGTGCATGAAGACACCAGAAAGTCTTTGGGTAGCGTTGGAAATGTTAACATTTGGTCATATTTTGAATACAAAGAGCTAATTACAAATATGCAACAGGCAAATAATGTTGATTATAGAACTATTCTTCAAGATATAAGAATTGGAGTATTGACAGAACATGGCAAACAAGTTTTGCAGAGTCGATTATTTTCCAAATTGTTTCCAAATGCAAATATAGTTCCTGAGAAAATATATATGAAAATTGCAGAAAACAAATCTATAATCTGCTTAATGCCAACACTGCACAAGTGTTCTATATTCAATGAAAAACTATTGAAGCTGGAAAATGAAGAAATAATAAAAATGGAAGACATTGATAAAAAAGAGCATGAAGGAATCACTATTACTTTGACAGAAAAATTGAAAACAAAATTGTTTTCTTAAGAAAAATCAATATCTAAAACTCTGGCTGAGAAAAGAATCTATATGCATGTATAAACTAACGGCCAATTTGAAGGCAAAATTTGGATGTAGACAAAGGCTTAGTTAATGAAGCAATAAATGAGCAAAGTTGTGGATTTTATTTTATTAATTTTCAGAATACAGAACGAATTGAATTTTTAAAAATTAAATTTGATCAGATTAAAGACGTAAAACAAATTGGTCATTGTTCAGTTAGTTTTTTGCTTGTTAAAGATTTTAATGTCCGTAGAAAACAGTTTCCACTTTCTCTGGCATATGCAGTGACTATTCATAAATCTCAAGGTTTAAGTGTAGACAGTGCTTTGGTGAACATTGGAAGTACAGTGTTTAAAGAGGGTATGGTATATGTTGCTTTGTCCTGATTCAGAACTTTATCTGGGTTGTTTTTGATTGATTTTGATGACACAAAGGTTACTGCAGATGCAAACTGTGTAAAAGAGTATAATAGGTTAAGAGGAGCGTATGCTCCCAATTTTGGTCTCTATCCTGTATTTCAAAAGCTTGTGATGGGTCAAAAAAGAAGATATCAGAATATCTGTAGTAAAGGTACAAAGAAGGAAAAAAAACAAGATAATGAGATTGCAAGCAAAAAGAAAAAGGACACTGTTGTAGAGATTGTTGGTTGTCAGTTTGAAAATAGTTCAGGTGTCAACTGCTATGCTAATGTAGTAGTCAATGTTGTTTTTTTCTTGAAAGTTTGCAAAAGCAAATTATGGAGAATCCGGAAAAAAGATTTTGTTCCTGGTTGCATTGTATTTATGAAAAACTGAGAACGAATGAAAGTAAAATGCAAAGCGTTTGTGATATTCATAATATTTTGGATGTATGTTCTGGTTCCACACAATTTACACAGAATATCCAACAAGATGCTCAGGAATTTATAATGTATATGCTTACCGTATTGGAAAATGAAGGCATAGAAATTGAAAATCTTTTTGCCCTTTGGTATAAATGGGAACATCATTGTGAAAATGATATTTTACCTGTAGCAGTAACGTAGACACTGAAAGATTTATATATTAGACATTACCTGAATGTAAATCATTGTCTTTCTACAAACTAGTTAAAGCAGCACATCAAAACATGGAGTGTAGCCAATGCAAATCATAAATGTTATCAACATTATTTATAGAAAGACATGGACAATATATAATTTTATTGATGCAACATTGTACAGCTGATGGAAGAAAATTGGACACTTTAATAAAACATTTTGTAGCAAGTCAACTATCAATATCAGGAAGGACTTTTGAAGAAGTAGCAATAATTTTCCATGATGGTCCTTCCACAACATCTGGACATTACACTGCCAATTTAAAATGTGACAAAAGATGGACATATTGTAATGATGCTCAGTTGGTTTTTAAACAACGTTTACCTAGCGAATTACCAAATTCCTACCTAAAATTTTTAAAGCCAAAGTTTTAGAAACATAATTTGGCCTCTCAGGAATTTATTAATATGTATTAATACGATTACTATTAGACAATTTCAATATAAAGGATTTCAGTAATACCATTTGGCCTAGAGGAAAGGTATATCTTTGAATTATGGACTTTTTCTTGCACATTCTCTCAGCGTATATTTTTAAACATTAACATTTACAGTGTATATAAATTCAAGTAAGAATTTTTTTTTAGGAGTAAGCATTTTATATATGTGTTATTTGTATCATATGGTATGTTATTGAGGAAGTAGTTTTGGGTATTTTTAAACAATCTTATTTATTTTTTATTTTTTTGCCCGCTGTTATGTGATGAGTACGATTAAAATCACTGTTTCCAGTGAAATTCAATGTATTCCGAGAACAGCAAAAAAGGCGAAGAAAATAATTTGTACAATTTTAAAATTATGCTGTGTTGTAAAAAATATAATATTATATATTATAACTGCATTTTTTTCTTCTCTTTCACAGTTCCTAATTCTAAAATATGAAATTTTCAGAAATTTAGATTATAAAAAACTGAATAAAAATGTGTAGCATTGTTTATTTCTAATACGGTGAAGGTAAGTTTAACTAAGTATTAAAATGCACAATGGCCTGTGTTTGCACACAAGTGAAGAAAGGGGAGATGGACGGAGTAGATATTTGTGGAAAAATGCTCTGTGTGCGTTTTAAGTTACAGGATAAAGTTAACATCAATAGTGAGTGTCCCTGAGGCCAACTAACCCACCATTTATGTGCAGAAAGTACAAGACAGTTGCAATGCAAAGAGGTGTAAAATGGGCCATGGTTTCAGAGCATCTCTCTGCAACGCAGCTATATGGTGTTCACTAGAGAGATATGGATGGTACTAGGGTCCAGGCAGTTTCAGGATTAAAAAAGACTAAATTGTTTAACTTACAACACGTCACAGAGTGTATTTGCACATGTCACATCAGGCCCCATGCCTTCCCTTTACAACTCTGTAAACATGTCCTATCACTTTGCCAAAACCTAAGTACTAAATGTATCTTGTTCTCTCTTTGCAGTACTGAAATTACTCTACTTATTACTCATATAGTTAGTTAATTGCTTTATATACTATGGAAGTACATTTGCAAGAAGCTAAAAAGTATTAATACAGTCTTCAAAACACCCAGTTTATACCTATGTAGTTTTGGAATCTCCCTGTCATAGGATAACGTGTGACCTGGAAAAAAAAGATTTGGTTGGTTCATAATATTTCCCCGCAACCTTTTCAATTATTCTTCTTTGAGCATCTTTAGAGACATAACTCTGTACTTGCATCTTGTCACTCTCATGCAATTTTTCAAACAATGAATTAGCAATATGTTTTTATTGTAACAGTCTTCCAATACCTAAGCACTTATGGGGAAAATTTAGAAACATCCTGTGCCAATAATATGTCACTTTTTGTAACATAGTGATGGCGCAAGACACTTTTCCATATTTACAAGGAGAGGAAAAGGCTTCCTGTGTAGCTTTTCTTCTCCATGTAAATAAAACCTCTTCATACACACCACTTTGCATTGAAAGGGCGTTCCATAGGTGTTGCCATGGGTGTTTCCACACAACACTCATAGAACAAGACACATCTCCAGATTTATCAGAAATCATAAATCTGGACATGTCTGTGAACGCTGCACCATCCTCCAATTGGTGTAGCAAGTCACAACAAGGAGAAATATTTTAATTTCCCCAAATTTTTTCTCTTTCAATGTATGCTACAATGCACAGCATATATTGAAGGAGACAAATGCCTTTACTGATTGTTTTTGTGCAGGAAGGTGTGTATTCTGCACAAAAACAAATTCCACAGGACACAGATATCCTTGCACCATGGTGCGAGGGTGCCTGTATCACCACATGGCTGCAGTTTAAGCAGCAGTGCAAAGGGAAGAATAGACTTGCAACATATTTGTGTACCTATGTTGCATTCCTGTGCTTTGGAAGTACCACAGCACACTGCAGCTAAAGAGCTTACAGTGTCATGCTGCAGCACTTCCTTATAGTTCTGCACTTATACATTCACCATACACCACAAATGCATTCTTTAAGTCAATTATGTACTACACATACATTATTCTAAACTTTCACACACTATCATACAAATATAGCTTTTTTGTTAACCAGAGTAGTTTGTTCTGAAAATAACAGTTTTTTTAGTTTTTTTTAGTTTTATATTTTTTTGTGATTTTCTGAACAATTCTTAGATTTTTTGTTTTTTTTTTAAAAGGAAAAAAGACAACTGGAGGAACAAAACAATGAACTTCAGGGAAAAAAACCTAGCACCAATGGTTGTCTATTGCTCTGCAAACCAAATCAATGGACTGCTCACCGTAGCAGAGCAATCGGTTACACTTGACGCAGTGTATCTTTGCGTTTGCAATTTGCAGACGTATGTCCTGATGTTGGCTAGAAGGAGACGTCCCAGAAGTGCTTGGTGCTGCCGGAAGTGGTGGTGCATTCTCCCGGAGTCTTCTGCACTCCTCATGTGCTAGGTTTACAGAGTGTAGACATTTTAAATGCTTCAGCATACTTGCGGTCCCGCAAGAATACTTTTTGTCGGGATCTCCACGAGACAGGACAGCTTTACAAATTTTGCAAGTGACTTTCGTAGTGTTCACTTTCTTCTGTCCTTCTGAACATGTAAAAAATTTCAAGATGATGGAAGTATACTTCTGAGGGCATGGAGGTTCATGGACAAATCCTTCTTCGTTGAGTATTCTGAGTCAGAAGATTCCTGCTGTGCTGAAGCCATTTTTTTTAATCAAAGGAAAACCAGGTGTCCAATGAAGAAAAATCAGGTTCTTCTTTGTAGAGTTGTTCCTCCAAAGAAGGTCTAAGAAGAATGATTGAACTGGGTGGGGTCCTTCAATAGTTAGAATAGGACGTGTTCTGAACCAATCAAATCCCTTTTTTTCCTGGTCACATGGGATCAGCGTAAGGTGCGCACATGCAGCACGGACCCAACGCGACTTTGCAAAATTGTATTTAAACGTAATATAGGTTTATTAAAACAAAACATGTATTATTTTTATGAATTGATTAGATAATGTCTTGCCCTAATATTTATATTAAATACATATATATATATATATCTATCTTTTAGACATTAAAAAATTTCACGGAAGTCGCACACCCACCGTGTCAAACACGTACATGACGTCACACGAAAGCACGCGAGTCACGTATGCGCTTGGATTCGCGTACCAGTCGCATGGCAATCGCATAGGAAAATACGCACCCATCGCACACCCTAAGCGGATGCTACACAACAATCCAAAAATGGCAGCTAGGTTCCACGCAGTGATCGAGAAAGGTACACTTTCGGAGCGCGACTCCCAAAAAAAAAATAAAAAAAAAATAAACAATAAATAAAATAATATAAATACATCTACAAAATATATAATAAAAAAATTAGAATTTCAATATTTTTAAAAACATTTTTTACAATTTATTTAAAAAAATATATCAAGTAATTTAAAAAATAAAATATCTAAAAATAAATAGTTTAAAAAAATGTAGTAAATTAGTATGAAAAAAATAACAATCCATTTAAAAATGATCATTTAAAAAACCTTTGAAATTCACAAAAAAAACATAGGTTTCAGATATGTTATAGTTAGGAATTAGCATTTAAAAAACCTCTGAAATTCACAAAAAAAAATAGGTTTCAGACATGTTATAGTTAGGAATTAGAATTTAAAAAACGTTACAAATTCACTGAAAAAAACATAGGTTTTAGGGGTGTTATAGTTAGCTGGACATTTCACTCATACAAAACCATTGAAATTCCTCTGTTATAGTCAGTTGTACTAACTATAACTCACGCGCCCGCAAACCACAGCAGATGATGTCACTTATTACATCATTCATGACATGGTCAGTGACATCACTGATGACATCACTGATGACATCATCCACGTGAAAATCTGATACACCTCATCATACACTAGTATAACCTTTTAACACTCACTGTAAAATACAGAGTACCATATTTGAATCCATTGACACACCAATACAAGTTTCTAAAAACCCACTCAGTGATTCCTACATCTACACACACATCTAATCACTTACCTATAGATTCACTCATACATGCTGACAAAGATCAATAGAACACTATCAAATATACTTATACACCTATATCGACATTACACACCGGCCCACATCCTATTCACTTATGCATCCATCCTTCTCACTTATGCAAACAATTGTCACACTTACATTTACTCAGCTACACACGTATACAAACACTACTCTATTTATTCATATACATAGAAATTCATACTCAGTGGCTCATTAGAATGGCGGGCGGATCGCCCCCGCCATGCTGGCGGTAGCCACAGCCGGCCTGGTGGAGGCGATCCGCCCACCATCCTTGCTGCAGAGACCCCCCCGCCATATTACGATGGCTGGAGGTTCCGGGGGCGGAAAAGGGTTGTATATGGGGGTGGTGTCTATCAGACACTGCCAGCCATATCAGGATGGGCTTTAAACAATGCCTTCCCTTGACGGCAATGTAATTTAAAAAATAAAATATCTAAAAATAAATAGTTTAAAATTTTTTAGTAAATTAGTATAAAAAAAATTAACAATCAATTTAAAAATGATCATTTAAAAAACCTTTGAAATTCACTGAAAAAAAACCTCTACCACAAATCACCTTTAACAACCATGAAAACACTACAACATATTCAGTACTCTGCTACCAGACTACTCATACATTTAAAGCTGCAAGACCACATCTCCCCTGCCTTGAAAGCCCTGCATTGCTTACCGGTTGCCAAAGATCCGCGTTCAAGCTCCTTTATATCACCCACATAGCGATAAATGGAAAGGAACAGCTCTTCATAGGTAATAAAATCACCAAACACATTCAACAAAGGAACCTCCACTCTAGAGTGGCACCCCACCTCAAAACCCAAACATACACGAAAAAAAAACATGGTTGGCACATCTTTCTCTGTTCAAGCAGCCAAACTTTGGAACTCTTTATCCCCCAACATAAGATCCACGGACAACCATCTTATCTTCTGATAAATACTCACAAAATGGCTCCTCCGCACAAAACCACCATACGCAAACAGAAAAATACAGCATATACCTCTGTATATAAACATTTATTTGCACTATAGATATATATCTATTTATGTTTATTGCTTTGTATAAACATGTATAATAATTATGTTTTTAATAAATATAGATATTTGTTCATTCTGCTTAACAAATGTGCATATTACTGATAGTCACAATATTCTATGCCTTGAACATGTAAATAACTGACTGAATAAATAAGTAAATCTTTTATTGTAAACTATTTATCTACAATTACTTCACTATTGAATTACAAACAAAACAAAAAAAACAAATACATTAATTTAAAGTAAAACAACACTTAAAAGCCAGAGTTTATTAAATGCATCTTTAATCTACTTATACTACCTTCCTTACTTATGTATCTACTCTTTCCAATGCACTACCCTAACCTCAATCAATACATCCTTTACCTCCGCTCTCTCATTCATCCCAAACCCCTTACCACTAATATGATCTCGAAAATAACCCTTTCTAGACTCTTCCCTCCTCTACCCCTCCTTGAATCATGCCATACCTCTTTTACTATTGCAATTCTTCAAAACAAGCCTTTCTAAAGCCATCCATTTGACTCTTTCTCCTCCACCTCCCTTTTACTCATCCTATGCTATGAGCTCCAAAACAAACAAACAAACAAAGAAAATACATCTTTCTAAATTCTTCCCTCTTCTATTCCTCCGCTGTCCTTTTCAATCCAAATAACTTACTAACATGTCCAGCACACAAATTAGTTTCAAATTTCACTATACTAATTCACCACCAATCCTCTATGGGTTCTGGAGTAGCATTGACGCCTTTACTATGTATTTGCAATACAATACAATTTTTTCTGCAATTCAATCCTCTCCTCTAAAAGACTGAAGTTAATTCCCACAATTGTGATGAAGTCTCCTGTGCAGCATTCCGTAGGGAGGGGCAGGCGGCATACTGGAGGTAATAGACCTTCTTGCAGTTCTTTCTGTGGGTGCCATTATTTTAAAAGAAATGGCACAACTGCATGACACAGAAACATTCATTGTCCCTAGCCTTCATTAGCTCCTAATGGCGAGGACTGTAGGGTGACATCACCTGAGTTAACGCCTGAAAGACAGCACTTCTATTTATTCACTGGGATGATCGAATGGCGGCTATCTGAGGGCACTGAGTTCATTCCAGGTGTTGGTGGAGTAAAGTGCAGCTGCTTTGCTCTTTCAATGGAGGAATGTCGGTTTTCGCCACAATGTTTTCTGTTGCATGCCTCCCTCACTGTGTACCCATCACCACAGAACTCCACCATCCTCTAATCTTAAAGGGACCAAGTAGTGCAGAGAAAAAAACTGTTCTCTTTGCCCAGTCCTGCATCCCTAACAACAGCCAGCAAGATGGGCTTCCAAGAATAATTGATGACTTTGGCTGAATTTAAGATCCATTGTGACATCCTTCACGGATGGCCCCTTTGAGACTGACAACGTGTTATGCATCCAGGGATCACCGTATCAGTTCAGATGGTGCAGTATGTTGCATTCCTGGCCTTTCCTATCTCTGTGAAGATCTCAGTGCCTGTTCATTGTCTATGACTATAGCCCCTCTTACACACGTCTGACGCTACGGCGATCTTTATTGTTTGGAATGCCAACATTTATAACCCAAAAGTTAGTTGTGGGAGCTTTTCACAGCACGCACTTTATCTTTCTAATTCTTTGTGTTATACAAGAATATATATGTTTTTCACAATCTACAACATTCACTCTAGGGCTTAAGAGGAGCAGTGCAATATTGTGTTTTTCTAGTAGAAGAGCCAAGACGAGGAACTTGGAGGGTTTCTCAAACTTCATGTGGAGGAATACACACAATAGGACTGCTTCTTGGGAATTTGTTAGTCCATAGCCCACTGTGGTCAACAGCACCTCCAGAACTCTCTTCTAGTATGAAAGCAGTATGGGATAAGACTAAAGAATGTGAAGCAAGTTAGCATTAAATTAAAGACAATGAGGACATGCAGCTGCGACTCCCGGGCATGTTTTGTTCATTCGGGCACGTGTAAGTTAGGCTTAATTCAGAATATTAAATTGAATGTACTTAACATCGGAGCAGTGGGATACTTTATGGGGATTTTAAAATGTTTTAGCCCAGTCCCCATCGTGCAGCGGCTGTGCAGGATAACCAGTGGTGGCATTTGGTAGAATGGTCAGTAGGAAACAATGTGTAGTGTGGTAAGCTCGTCTGATCGGGTAAACCCCATCTCATGCAGGGGGGTGGCCAGTCAGCCAGTGAGCCACCAAAGGAGCTGTGCAGCTACATATCAGCATTCTAAGGCCAGAAGGGCGAATCCACCAGCAGTCACGGGTAGGTTTAGAGTGGTAAGAGCTACCTGGTGGCTCTCTGGTCTCCAAATCAGATGTTGGACGTGTTGAAGTTTCTGAAAAAGGAACGAGGGATGAGCAGGAGAAGGTTTTCAAAATAAAACAATAATTGGGGTAGCACCACCATCTTCACCAGTGCCACGTGGCTCATTGCCTAATGTGTAAGAGAAGTTCAAAAAGCAAACTGGGCTAGGTATTGGAATGTAACTGATTTCCCGTTCAATCTGCGGTCTAAGTGCACAGTAAGGGGAAAACATTACCATATGTTAAAAAAACACTTCCTACAATGTGCAATCTTTGTCCTGTTCTTATAATTTACATCCCAAATATTTTGAAGATTCTGCATGTACAGTGGCACGTAAGGATGAGCCAGATCACTGGTTTGGCCTTAGCTCGACTGCAGAACTATGTTAATGTAATGTGTATACTTGTAAAGCGCACTGTTGCCAGTCGGCGTCCTGGCGCTGTATACCGCTGGGGAACCCGTCCTGGCTTTCTCTGTGGGATGGTCCCTGCTGGGAATCCCCAAGGTGGAGCTAGGCATCCCCAGCGTTGATGGGGCCGTTGTGGAGATTAGGCAAGCTAATGCCCAGAGTTGCTGAGTGGGACCCATGGTTAGAGTAGGCACCGAGGCGAGAATTATCGAGTCCGCTGACCCTGGCCCACGACCCTGCCACGTCGGGAATCGAACCCTGGTCCCGGGCCGACTTATGCTCTCGGGTCTGCCGCCTCTAACCAGTGAGCCACACCACTCCACTCCATGTTAAGACATGGACACAGTGAGCGATTGCCCAGCATAACCTTCCAAGGGGTCTGGCCCCTGATCACCCTTCATGAGCACAATCAGCAGCTCGTTGCCCTACCAGAGTTCGCCAGGTGGGTACTGCTTGCTCAATCCTTGACAGTGACTTTTCTTTTTCTCTTCTCTCTGCTGAGACAAATCCCCAGGTACACAATACTTTCTGATACTCCCAGTGGATCCTCTTGTCTGAATTTATGAATTGTCACACCTTATTCTTCTCTTCTTTATGCCTCTAGTTCTTAGCCAGAATCCTTTGAATCAGTTACTGTGGATATTCCATCTAATCCTGATTTCATCTTGCTCTTTAGTTCTCTTTGTCTGGTATTCTGGGCTTCCAGTTCTGAGCTAAATGTGGAATTCTGGATGCACACTCTAGTGCTGTGAGACAACAGATAAGCTGTAGGTATCTCACATACAGACATAAGGTGTGAGACTGTGGACCACACCATCTGCACTGCCTCATTAATGTTCTTTAGGTTTAAGGTTGACAATAGGTTGAGGTGAGGCGGATTGTTTTTGTTTTTGTTCAACTTGTCTAAACTAGCAGATAGACACTTACCTTAATGTTTCCCAGACTGTTAGATTTTAAAATGTTTAGAAACATAATCAAAGTTTGCAATTTTGCTGTTGCTTTTCACCAAGAAAGTTTGAGTAATTTTAGATAGGGGTGATGTACTTAACATCGTCCTCGAAGTCATACATTTCCTATTGAACAAGGACATATTGTGTCACCTGTATGTAGCTTAAATAGAGGCAGTCACATCAAGACCATACTGAATGCATAGTATTATGTACAAAATAGTAAATAATTGCACTGCTAAATAGTGCGGTAGGTCCTCTCCTTCGAAGTGTCTGTAAAACTGACCTTTTGTCCTGAATTTTGACCCTTTGTCCTGAATTGTTTACAGTTTTCTCCAGAATGTGCCTCCATGTCAGTTGGTCACCCTAGTGCAGATACACAGGCTCCTCTTCTTACTTGGCGCACAGTGTTTGTGCCATGAAGCCATGAGTGTGGAACCAGCGCTAGCCCCATTAGGAGTGTTCAGGGAGGAGTCCTGGGACATTGTACAATAAAGCACACTGGCGTCCTGGTGACCAGTCCTGGAATGTGCCCTTCACATGCCCTCTGATGCTCAGTCAACACTCATCCTGTCCTCTTTTAATTTCAGACGCACTGCCAACGCCTCGCCCAGGGATCACACCTGGCATCTGCACACAGTAAAGAGGACAACGAGTACATGCAGAACTTCGCCTACTGGCACACTCACCATCATCATGCCTTCTGGATTGGGGCGTCGGACCTTTACATGGTAAGGTAGTGTGCAACAATAAATGGTTTTAAATGGATGCCTGGGTCAAAAACTACAAATGGGGCAGGGATTAGGGAGTTCAGGTACAAACATGATCCGGAAAAGGAAAGATTCCCAACCACTTCTCACCTTCCTTCAAAACAAATTCAAATGTGACATGATCGCTTAGAGTCAGGGCAGGGGGACTACCTATCAGTAGTGTGCAGGAGAGTAGGGTCTGCTATCCTATGGTCACCCCAAATTTTTGCTTTTTGCTTCACTGCTTTATGACTTAATGTGGCTGTGGGCCTGCTAATCAGACCCACAGCCTGCTTTTCTCTCTCTAAATTAATGCCAATGCACATTAGGTGCATTACGAAATTGGAACTGGTTCACCTTATTGGCCCCTGTAACAGTGTACCCCAGGTACCCAGGGCATAGGTGCTTCCAAGGCCTACCAGGGGCTGCAGCATGTATTATGCCACCCCTGGCCTGGCCTCCATATCAACACAACTGGCTGATCACTCAGCTGGGGTAAGTCGGTGTAATCACCCCTTACTTAGGTATAGTATGTCTATATCTAACCTAAAATGGACACATATGTTCCTATCAGCCACTCCTATGGAAGGCCTAATCAATCCTGGAGGCAGAGTGCTTGGAAATATGTGAGATGGTGCTCTAGCATGAGCTGAGCCTGTATGCAGCTTTCGGAACCCCGTCCTTTAGCTGTTCCATGATACTGCCATACCATATACTCTTAAGTGCATTATGAACCTCGCGGTTAAATACTATCTTTGGTTTGGCTTTATCAAAACATGTCAAGTAAGGTGTCATACGAATTGGAATACTACCCCCTCGCCAGTTCTGGTGACGGGGGTAGCATTCCACCCTTCTAGAGGGACACGACATGTACCTAACCTGAACCCCGGTTAAAGTTAAACATGAGCCTTAGCATCACAAAATGGATGCTGCCACCACAGACACAAGTCTGACCTCCTGCTGCTGGGAGTCCTTCCAGCGAGGGAGGCTTGGACAAAGGGTTTCCTGCCTTGGGAGGTGCTAGCACCACCCCAGACAGGATTTTGTGTATTGGGTAGGACAGGGCTGAATAGAATGAGACATGCCTGGGGCAAACAAGGTGTCCCTGTGCATATGCCAGTTCAAACCGGTGCTGGGGCTCTCCAGCCCCAGTCTTGGCGCGAAGCTGGACAAAGGAAAGGGGGTGTAACCACCCCCCTTCCTGGTCCCACCCAGAGGAGGGACCTAGCAGGTAATCCGGCCCCTAGATTTGGAATAAGAGTAGGAGCTGTGTCCCAAGACTTCAGATCATCCTGAACTCGACTTGAAACTAAGAAGAAAACTGGACTTCGACATTCTGCTGCACAGAATACTGAAGAGAATCTCCCCTGTGGCCAAGGAGTGACCACCCTGTGAATACAGGCACCAACCAGCAACTCAACGTCTGATTTGCCGCCGCCTCCCGCCGGAGCCCGAGCCCAGAGCCCAACAAGACCTGGATTCCCCGACATCTCACAGCCCGATCCACAGTCCCTGAAAAGAAGAGACCCGTGGAGGCACCGAGAGACGTGGGACCGGCCATCTTGGAAGACCCCCGAGAAGCTGACTGCGCAGCAGCCAAGGCATCCTTGATGCTGTGCTTTGGGGTTTGAGAATCCCCACCACCAAGCAGCATTTTCACCGAATATCAGCCCCCCAGCATCTCCACGATCTGCGTGGGGCCCTTTTGCACTTTGCCACTTGACGCGTCGTCCCGGTCGCTAGCCCGTTGGCTGGTGGCCATCTTGGAAAAGAAATCTACAAACTAAACTGCTGGTCTGGTTGCTCCAGACTGGCCCTCGCTCCTGTAAAAAGGAGCAGCTCCTCTGACCTTGCTGGTCCGAGAAATAAGCTTACTTTACTTCCTGCGTGGCTTGCATTAGCCAAGGCCTCTTTGCTCCAATCAAGTTGCCGATACTGCCATCAGCTAGAGCCTTTGTTGTGCAGCTCGTGATCGACTCCTGGACGTCCTTGTTCTCTTCGTGTTCACGTGGCTGCGGAGACAAGCTACACCTCTTTGCCTGTTTGCACCCGACATCGTCTGGTTCCATCCTGGTTCCACGGTAGTCACTGGCTAGTGACTTTGAACATTGTCCCCTCTGCTTTCAGGTCTTCACCTCTTCAGATATACCCTTGGATCCACCGGAACTCTCCTCGACGACCCGCCTGCAGCATCTTCATCTCCAGGCACCATCGACCTGCGTGACGAAACCCGACACTAATTGGCACCTATGCACCCGCTTCCTGTGGGTGAGGTAACTCAGCAACGCCGGTGTTCCTACACTGATGCACACCTCTAGTGCCTAGATCTAAAGTTTTGTCCTTCTAGGTCAGTCGGAAGGTTCCTAAAACAGTAACTTTATAACTTTTACGCACCATTGACATTGCATTGGTGCATGCGTGTGCTTTAAGCGCTGCACCCGAGTCCCGCGGGCCTTTCCCGACTTCTTCACTGTTAGTCCCGAACAGCTCCAGCGATTCCCCAGGCCCTAGGCCTATTTCCTTTTAGATTGGTGGTTCTTATACCACTATTTTAGTATATGGTTTAAGTGGCCCCTAGGACTCATCCATATTGTGCAACTTTTGTGTATTTAAACTGTGTTTTGTTTTAACGCATTTGCTTCTGTGCTCATAAAGAGTATAGGGGATATTTTGTAGTAAATATATATATTTTCCATATATATCTTTGTGGTGTCCTTTCATTTGGTATTCAAGGGGATTGTGTATGGTAAAACAGCTTGCTTCACATGCCTTTACAGAGTTTAGCCAAAGACTGCTTTGTCCATGCTACTACTAGGATAGCTGGTCTATAAGGTTGACTTACAAACCAATCATCATAAGGGTTGCTTGGCATGGTACAAGGTGATCACTAGAACTAGTGAGCATCATATACCAGGCCAAATTCTCACATAGTGCATTGGGAGCAGTGGCACCCAGGTCTAGAGGCCTTAAGGGGCAATGAGACCTCAAATATCATTCTGTTTTACTGCTCCACAATGACAAGAAGTACCAATTGTCTTGCCAGTACGTAGCACATAACAGTCCAACTGCCCCGCCTTTGAGCCTGTGGGTGCCAAAATCTCTGGCATGCAATTTCCATCCAAATTTTGCAAGTGATTTTACAGTACTGGCATCCTGCACCCCATCAGTGGAAATGGGGTGACCTGATCCCCAACAAGAGGGGGGAGGGGTAGACTGTACCCCTTTGCTGCAAGTGGGCCAGGTTGAACCCCAACAAGAGACAGGGTAGGGGCAGCTGCATCGAATCAATGCAAGTGAGGTGAGCTGAAGCCCCACCAGAGACGGGGCTGCACCCCATCAGTGCAAGCGAGGTGGGCTGAGGCCACAAAAGAGGTGGGGGCTGCTCCCCACCAATGGAAGTGAGATAAGCTGAGTCCCAACAAGAGGCTGGAGGCTGCACCCCATCAGTACAAGTGGCATGACCTGTGGCCCAACAAGATGTGGGAGAGAGGCTGAACCCAATCAATGCAAGTGGGGTGAACTGAGACTCAGCAACAGTCAGGAGAGGGGGGCTGCTGCGGCCAGGGTGATTGACCTGGACGCTGGGGATCACAGCTCGATCCCCGGTTCCAGCTGCATGGGTCTGCCCCGCACCACGCGACTCTGGGCAATAGCTCACTTAATCTTCCCAACGGCCCCCAACTCCGGAAAACATTAAAAAAAGCTAGTAGATACTCTGGCATAGGGTACCTTCACTTTAATTTTTCCATTCCTAGCACTGGTTTATGGTCTATATTTAAAAGGTGAAATGCCATCTTTACTTGATGTTCCCTATATTGTCCCCCGCATTGACATAATAGCTTGGGTTATATTCATCTACTTTAAAACCCACAAATGAGGTGAGCAGTGGGGCCAGAAGTTGTAGCTCCTTGACAGCAATGGTTTTCTTTCTTCCAGAAAAGGCACTATGTGTGGACGGATGCAAGTCCCTTGAACTTCACGAACTGGCACCCGGAAGAGCCCTTCAGCTCAGGAGGAAAGGAACACTGTGTATGCTCCAACTATAAAAGTAGGTATTTGCCTCCCACATTCAAAGGCCCTTTCCTGTAAGTCTTTCATGTGTTTTCACAAAGCAGTTCAGTACCTCACACTAAATTTTTTTTTTTTTTTTTTTTTTTTGATACATGAAGCGGTTGGTATGAGTCATTCCGATCAATACAAATAAGTACAACATAGATCATCGCTTATAAGCATATTACACAAATAATAACATCGCTTTTTAAATCAAGCTAAATTTACAGAACATATCATGAACAGTCCGCAAAGAGAGGATTGATAATTATAAATAGAAAAACGAGGAGAAGAGGAAAAAACTATATCTAGATATTAACTTAACACATTGGTCTATTTCGAAAAAAAAGAAAAAAGAGAAGAAAAAAAAATCCAGACATTTGCTTAATTCTGCGGGCAGGCACTAATAAAAAGATATAACCCTATTTTATAGCTCCACATACTGTGTGACTCTGCACCAAGTTTCTTTTTACGTACGCCCTTCAACGCATACAGACTGTGCTCCATATTATGAGTAACAAAGAATCTGGACCGCCATTCCACGAATGAGGGTGGTTCCTGTTGTAGCCAGTACGAAGCAATACACAGTCTATAAACAGCAGTCGCTACAAATATTAATTTAGCATGTTGCTTTGCAGTTCCAGTATCCTTTGATCCCATTTCTACCCCCATAAGAATCTGAGTTGCAGATAATTGAATTTGATAACCTACAATTCCCGATAGAAATCGTTCTATCTGCAACAGAAGGGGAGCCAGTGATGGACACATAAAGAAAATATGTACATCATTTGCAGAAATGTGACCACATCGAAAGCATTTCCCTGTAGCATCCCCAGACCATTTACAAACCTTATCAGGTGTATAATATAGATTAAAGAGGGGTTTGAAATGTTGAGCAAGGAGCTTTGCAGATAGAAATAAGCCTGTTGCCATATCCAAAGAGATTTCAATTTGAATATCTTGTCTTTCTAATTTAGTCCCCCATTTAAGATTCTGCTGTTCGATATCGTTGGCTTCTATGTTTGACATCAGATTATATAAGATACCTATCTTTGCTCTTCTTGTATTAGCCTCAATCAGGGGATTTAGGTGAAAGGAAATGCCACTTTTCTCTAAAAACTCCCTAATCTGAAGATATTTAGAAAAATGCTCTCTGGGGAGTTGATATTGCATGCGTAACTTTTCAAAAGATTTAAGAGCACCATCGGAATACAGATCTCCCACCACTCTTATTCCTCTCCCCCTCCAATTATACACCACTCTATCCCATAGATCGACTGGTAGAAATATTGGCGATACCAACGGTGTATAATAAGAAATTTTCTCGAAACCAAACATATCTCTAGCTGCTCGCCAAACCTTGTACGCCGCTTCTAAAATCTTAAACCGTGTTTGCTTGTAATGGCCCCTCGCGGCGGGATGCCTGGCTTTCACCTTGTGAATACCCTGCCGGGGTATCTCTCACAGGGGAATACCAGGACGGGTTCCCTAAGCAAGCGCCTTGAGACCCCTGGGTGAAACGTGCGCTATATAAATCGAAATACATTTACATTTACATTTACATTTACATTCAAGATAGAGAAATAAGAGATTTTTTGCTTTTATACCCAATAACATTTGATATATCAAGGGACATTCTGCCAAATGCTCTGGTGCTGTTCCTGTCAACAAGATACCCATCCCTTGTAACCTACATGCATAATAATATAGTGCAAAGTCTGGTACCGAAAATCCTCCTAGCTTTTTCGGCAATGTCATGAAGTGCCTAGCCCGTCGTGCTTTTTTCCCTGACCACATAAAACTCATACAGATTGCTTGTAATTGTGTCAATCTAGCTTTAGGGATCTCCAAGGGTATACAACGAAAAAAATATAATGTTTGAGGCAATATCAGCATCTCTAATAGATTACATTGCCCTACTAGGGAAAGGTGTAGGCATTCAGCCCGATCTAGTTGTTTCTTAGCACTAACCAGCAGTTGATCCCAGTTTACTTTAACGAAAGTGGTAGTGCATGGTCGTAATTTAACCCCTAAGTATGTAACTTCTTGACACAGCATTGCATCAGTAAATTTCGGAATGTTTATACTTAGCAGCTGAGTCTTGGCAGAATTCATTTTATAGCCAGATGGCCTACCAAAAATTGTGGCCAGTTGTTCGATTGCTGGCATCGCTACGGCTGGATTCGGCGTGACCACAGCCACGTCATCCGCGTATGCTAATACTTTAAATTGATAGGACAGTATAAGTAAAGGGGGTATATGCACACTAAGTTCTAACATCTTTAAAAAAGGTTCAATATATAAAGAGAATAGCAGCGGAGAGCAGGGGCAGCCTTGCCTTGTACCTCTGTTGATTTCTACCTCCGCCGACTCAAGTCCCATAATGTTAATACGTGCAACTGGTCGATAATACAGTGTCTGCAATGATTTTATGAACTGTGGCTCAAAACCTCGTCTCCTCATCACCTCCCATAAAAACCGCCATGTGGCACGGTCAAAAGCCTTCTCGGCATCGAGCAAGATTAAACAAAATGGTTCCCGAGTGACTTTAACATAATCCAAAAAGGAAATCACACGATTAACGTGGTTTGTTGTACTGCGTTGAGGGATAAACCCATGTTGTACTGATGATACTAATCCTGATATAACTACAGAAAGTCTATTGGCTAAAATCTTTGAATATATTTTCCCATCTGCATTTAAAAGCGAGATAGGTCTATATGATCCAGGAATATTAGCCGGCTTACCCTTTTTATGAAACACTACTATAGACGCCTCCCTCCATGTTTTTGGGGGTGCACCTTTCTGTGCCTCTAACATTGTTGACAATAGATCCGTCTTCAAAACAGGGAAAAAAGTTTTGTATATTTCCAGCGGCAGCTTATCCGGCCCTGCCGCCTTCCCTAATGCTAACCCATTTACTGCCTTTTCGAGTTCTTCTAATGAGATGGGAGTCTCCATTAATTGTATCTCCTCCAACGAGAGGTCTCGGGTACAATATTGAGTGATCAAAGTAGTAGCCGTTACCTCATCATATACTTCATCTTTATACAAAATATCATAAAATTGTCTAAATACCTCCAAAATTCCCTGATGATCCTTAACAGAGTCACCCTTCATATCTAATAATTTATCTATACGCTGAGCAGTCTCCCTTGATCTCATTTTTTCGGCGAGGCATCTGCCGCTTGCCTCACCGTACTCATAATGGATTTGTCTCTTAACAAAAAACTTTTTTGCTGCCTCTCTAGCCCAGATCAAATTTAGCCTTGCTTTTAGCCATGCCACTGCTGTAACCTGAGCCGATGGGTCTCTCCCAGCCTGTATACCTTGCATAAGGTTTTCCTCAGCTGTAATCAAATCCTGATATAGTTTTTTGGTATTGGCTGTCTGCTTTTTTTGATTGTATATACCATAATTGAGACCCTCTCCATGAAAGGCGGCTTTAAAACAGTCCCACACTCCTCCAACACTACTACTCCCTCGATTAGTATTGAAAAAGAAAATTATCCATTGTTTCATTTGCACGATGAATTGCTGTTCCACTAATAATTTGCGGTCAAAAGAGAAGGCTCTTGGTCGAGTCGTTGATATTATACCAGCAATAGAGAGAACTACTGGCCCATGATCAGAAGTAATTCTGGGATATACTTGTATCGTTGCCTGATTTAAAAGTGATTGAGTGGTGAAAAAATAATCTAATCGGACTAGCGTCCGATGGGGGAAAGAAAAAAAAGTATACCCAGGTGCAGCCCCCCTTAAGAAGGCCCACGCGTCCACTAACCCATGATCGCCCGTTAGTGCCTGTAATGCTTTAAACACGCGTGGCTTCCTACCAGCATACTTTGACTGTTCATTACTTAGAATATTCGGTGCAAGATTTATATTAAAGTCGCCACATAGAATCAGAGGTGTGGGCCACGCTGCTAGTTCAAGATTCAGATTTTCCAGAATCCTTGCTTCATCCAAATTTGCACCATATACTACACAGACCGTAAATTTAATATGGCCCACAAGACATTCTGCGATTGCCCATCAGACTAACCCATCTGATAGGATCCTGCCCGTGTTGGTTATGTGTCTTTTAGCAAGGATAGCTACACCTCTTGCAGCACCAGAATATTTGGTACAAGTAATTACATTAAACCCTAGTTCTTCTAACAGTTGCCTCTTTGACCAGACTATATGAGTCTCCTGCAGACATATTATATCACATTGGAGAGCTCGTAATTCCTGTGCAAACCGGCGTCATTTCTCCAATGAATTCAGCCCCTTGACATTCAATGTACCTACCCTAATCCCCCTGCCTGCCATCTAATCTGATCTATTCTTTTCTCTCCTTTTTCTTCCCTATTTTTCCCGCTTATCCTCCATTGAAAAAAAAACAAAATTGCTGACTGCTCTATCACAAGGACTCCTTCCCAACCCTACTTCATGTATAATTTTCTTTTTTCTACCCATTTCCCACCATCTACCCCCCATTCCCCAACTCCCCCTACCCATTACCTTCCCACAACCACTCCACCACCCACGACGAGGCTTAAGGACAATGTCCTCTGCGATGTGGACGTACCTAGCCCCGTGCTCCTATGTTTGATCCCCCAGCCCCCTGCCCTCTGACTACCTCCCCTCTCCCCCAAAATTAGAGACTCTATTCCACTTTACATACTTTTATATAACTTTGTACAGCTGTATATGTCTCCCCAATAACATTTTCTCCCTGAAATGAAATGAAGAGATGAAAACATGTTCAAGAAGAAAAAAAGCCATCGAAAAACATTATTGAGATAATAGAAAGATAAATCTAAGGGAGAAGGGGAGCCCCTAAAATATATCTTTATCAACACCTTACTTTCCCTTTGCAACTATAACACAAGAATCCAGCAATACATCTCAAAAATTGCTACCTCTCGCCCAGTTTTGAAACAAATTCAAGATTAGCTATTAGTTAGTATTATTCGGATTGGGACTTTTTGGCTGTGTATCTGAGCAAGAAGTAAAATATCGGGTTTGGCCCTTGTAGATCGTTTTTACTTTTGCCGGATTAAGCAGAAAACATTGTGCACCCTTTTCTTGGAATGGAGCTATTAACTTCCGCAACTCCCATCGCTCATGTACCGTCGACGGGCAAAAGTCCGGGCGGACAAAGAATTCACATCCGGCACCTTTCCTTTTTCGTTCAGGACGAGCCAAGTCATATAATGCCTCCCTCAATAGATAGTTATTAAGACAAATTAAAATTGCCCTGGGATATGCATTTTGTTTATTTTGCCATTGCCTAATCACGAATGGAAACCTATGTGCCCTGATTACTTCAATGTCCCAGTTCCAGGTATTGAGCTCAGGGAAAGCGTCTCTAAATAGCTGAGTGATAAACTTCCGTGGATCTGAGCCCTCTTTTCCTTCCGCAATGCCCAAGACGAGCAGGTTGTTGCGTCTTGCCCTATTCTCTAAATCTGTCAACTTCCAGTCCACATCAGACCTGGATTTTTGCAAGTTCTCAATATCCGCCTGTTGTTTAACCAGAGTATCTTCAGCTGAAGAAATGCGTTCTTCGACTTCTACCACCCGCGTAGAAACCTCCGCACATGTTTTGACCAAGTGCCTTACTGTGTTCTGGAGCTTTCTCACTGCTCCTTGTGTGCGCAAGCCCTCTGCTCTGGTTTCATTCCGATGCGCCATATTAGTCTTGTAAACCATTCCTAAGGTGATTGATTCCTCATCAAGATCCTCTGCGTCCAAATTAAGCTGGGTCACTGTTGAACCTTGTTCAAACCCTACAATCGCTGCAGACTCTGCAGACTCTACAGCTCTCCTTACAGTTCCGTTAGGAAATGTGCACTCAAATTCTTCCAGAATCTCCTGGTCTTCTTCGACAGGGGTATCCCCCCAGTCACCCGGATTGCTGAGACTGTCCGCATCATTTTTCTTATCAGACGCCATAGTCAGATCTGTCATGGAATAGAACTTGCCGTCAGAGCCAGCATATTCAGACTCACTACCCAGGTCAGTTACTGGACAGATAGTAGGGTTTATTGCGTCTGTATTACCTAGTGCTCCCACAGTAACTCCAACACTATCCAGTAGTTGCTGACTTAGAGAGGTCGCCTGTATTGAGCATTCATCAGAGAGGCTCCCGCTCTCTACCATCAGGGGTTCGTGCTGATCAACCATTATCATATTTTGGGTGTTGCGGGTAATTTGCGAATTCTGTAACTCCACATTTACACTGGACTTAACTTTAGTTCCCTTTTTATTAAATATTGCCGGCACTACTCGCTGTTTCATTATAACATCTTGAAACGGGAGATTTTGGCCGCCCTTCTGAGCCAAGTGCTCATTCTGCCCTTTTGTGCTCGATATGTCAGGCAGTTGTGCTGTTTTTTGATTATTCCTGTCCCCCACTATGGTGTTGTCCGGTGGCATGTTCCCAGAGCTCTCAGATGTGCCTCCTTCGCCACCCCCAGCGACCACCTGTTCCGCTGCCACAGTTGTTACTCCCCCATCAACAGGAGTACTCACAGGTGTGGGGGCAGTCATTCCTCCGCGGTTCCTTGCAGCTCCTCTGCCCCTTGCCATTGTCTTACACCCCAACACCAATTGCGGGGGACACAAGCCGCATACAACAATCCCAGCACGGCCAGGCAGTCCACAGATCTCCGTAGCACCAACGCTGCCACTCAGCGCACCGCAGCTGATCTCTCCCTACACAAAGCAGCCGCATACATCACACTCATTTTGGGAATATATTTCTCCTTTTATTTAAAATATTCATGGACATTTGTTGTATTTGACCCATATTGTGTAAGCATTTTCTGAAAAATTGGCTGCAGACTCTCTATCTTTCACTATGTGCCTTAGTTTCTAGAAGTAGGGGTGAGTTGCTCCTGATTTACTTCTGAACTGATCATTACATGTTTGGAATGAGTGCAACTCAGTGGCTGAATGTTTTTGCTTCTTCTCTTGCAGGCCCAGGACTCTGGGGGGAAGTGAAGTGTGAAAGCAATCTCCCCTTCATCTGTAAAGTCCCCATTATTCCAAAGAACCATCTCTTATGTTGGAAGGGAGGGATATAAAGATGTGGAGCAACCAATGGCGTCCGTTCTGAAGAGATGGAAGCACTGACGCCAGGGATAGGGAGAAACCCTCAGGGCCGTGCTCTTGAATGGCACTTATGCATAAAAATAAATAAGTCACTTTATTCACCCATGATGTGTGTTCTAAACTCTCACAGCTTAATATACAATCTTTACCTTCCCTGGCCACAAAATTGGGATTTGTTCAGTTCTTCCATCATACATGGTGCTGCTGAAGATCTGCAGGTGTCACGCTAGGTGTAAGAGTGACAATGTGGCAGGTGAGGTGTGAGTGTCCCTTTGAAGCCCAGTGAATACCTACTAACTCTAGAATGGTCGCCGCCCGCTGACTGGGCACAAAGACACAACCCTTACTTGGGTGGAGTGAGGTCTTCACATCCAGGGCCTCTGGTGCCCCTGCTGCAGGATTGATGTTCACCCCTGTGAGGTGGACAGAGGACCCCATTGTGCTGGACCCAACATGTGCCAAGGGTGCAGTGCCTGGAGACAGGATCTCCACATCTGACCAAACCACAATCTTGGCTTTCCTTCCATCTTCCAAGGCCTCCTAGGTTCATATAAATTGTGAGCCCTCGTGAAACCAAAATCACAGACTTGGGAATTCATCCCAGGAAGGTCCAGGTTCATCGGTGAGTTCTGACTCATAGAGGGGGACGAGGAGCACTTAAAGGTCCAGCATACAGGCGCCATAGGATACTATGTAATACAAAACGTGTGAAGTTCCTAGGCGTGGAGGGGACGAGAGGATCTAGATTGTGGAAACGGAAGCATCAGATCAGAGGATCTCATTTGCTCAGAAGCAAGAGCTCTCACACACCCGTGTGGGTGTCATGCTTCATCAGCTCCTCCTTGGGCCGGTGCTGCGATGACCTACGGGCCCCTCGAGGAGGTATTTTGAGTGTAAGATGTCAATGTGAGGTGTAGGGTAGAGTTGCTCTAGGTGTAGATTGGTGTAATGTGATTCTGTGGTTTAAAAAAGCTAATCAATACCTAAATAAATTTAATAGGATGGCTATCTTGTTATGATTTAATGGCAATGGGGATTGAATATGGAAGTAATGGTCCTATCCAGCTCATAAAATAGTGTGTGTTTATGTCAACATGTTTCTTTCCTCATGTGTCGCTATCAATCCAGGCAATTCTTCAGGCCAGAAAAATAAAACCTAATCTACTTATGGTAGGGAAAATGTATGTACATTAGCAAAAGGTACCCCAATCATACAAATGAATCTTCACAGTAAAGTATACTTGGGGACATCTAAACCCAACCTAAGTTCGGTAAGCTACTGATCCCATTGGGGATGGCAGAGATCACGTTAGCTGTGGAACAAAAGGCTGATTCAGAGGTGACTTACCCCATCTCTGCCACCCTAGAGGTGAGTTCTCCATTAGTGCTGTCAGTGTAGAGCAGCCGTTGAGTGTCTCAATGCTGCAGCAATCCATGAAGTGCTAGCGGGGAGTGGGATAAAAAGTAGGAGCATACTGTCTACTCCTACTCAAAATGAGCCAGTAGCAGAATTATTGTGTAAATATATGAGTCGAGGATGAAGAGGATTTGGAGTTTAGTTTCCTGATCCCAAAGAGTGGGTGGTAATTGTGGCATCAGCAAAAGAAGAGCCACAATTAGAGAAAGCAAAGTTGTGCAAGAAACTTGTAACTTGTAAGATGACCTGGATTTCAGAAATGAGGTATTAACCTGGCTGATCCAAGCACCGGGATATCAAGACTTGGGTCATGTGGAATTCATAAGATTGCTCAAACATAGTTTCATCTTTTCTTCAAAGAAGAGTTCTCAGAGAGTAATGTTGATTCTTACTTCATAAATACTGGAGTCGCACGATGGCCCATCCTTTCACATCCACCTGCTGCTCCTGGTGAAACTGTGCTCTGAAAGAATCTATTGTTGGGTATAAGATTGACATGACAGTGAGGCCCTGGTTGGGCACCTGAACTTTGAACCCACAGTCACTCCACCCGGCAGGAAGGGAAGCCTCACTTGCTTTCTGCAGTTGGAATATCCTGATGTACGGTTCCGTTGATGAGTTTGAACTCAATGACTTACTCCTGCAATAATAAAGATGTTAAACATCTTGGTGCATTCTATAGCGCAAACCTATCCAAAAGGTCGCAGAGTGCCGTACATGGTCAAAGGCAAACTACAAGTTGGGGATTAATAAAAGAAGAAGCTGAGTTGCACAGTAAATGCGCTGTGATGTAGTGTTCTTTAAAGAGGTGAGTCATTAACTCATTCCTAAATTGGAGCAGCAGTGACAACATCCTGATGGATATGGGGATGTTGTTCCAGATCCTGGTGGCATAGATGAAAAATGGCTGTTGTCTTGCTTTTTTCCCATTGCTACACTTCTTAGTCTTCATTCTGATGGTTCCCTGGGTGTGGTCACAGGGTGCTGTATAAAAGAAAGTACCAGGGGAGGTGCTCGCAGTGTCTGAGGCAGAGCACCGGAGAGAGTGTCGGGGGAGTGTTAGGGACGTATAGGGTGGAGCCTTAAGCATGGTATCCAGGGAGTGTTATGTAAGGATCAGACAGAGTGGAGGAGATGTTGCATGGGGCCCTAGGGGAAGTGTTGTGAGGGGCAACAGGGGAGTGTTTGAAGAGTATTAGAGGGTATTAGAGAGAGTATCAGGGGAGTGTCCAAGGTGTGTATCGGGGAGAGTTTCAAAGCAGCATCAGAGGCAAGACAATAGGGAAAGTATCAGAGGGAGTATTAGGCAAATATCAAAGGAATTTTCATGGAGAAAATCCGGAAAACCGTTGGGGCAAAGCACCTGGGAAGGATGTCAGGGATAGAAACTTGGAGATGTTAGGTAGAGGGGGGTGTAAGAGGGAGTGTCAGGAAGCAGTCTTACAGGAGGGGTATCAAAAAGAGATTACAGTTTAGTGCCGGGAGCAAAGCACCTGGAAAGGCATCAAGAGAAGAGCACTGAGTCTATGGGAACTGACATCAGGGGGCATGTCCGGAGGGAGTGTCTGGCAGAGTATTAAGGGGAGTATCAGGAGGAGTGTCATAGTACATGTATGGGAGTGTACCAGGGCGAGTGATAGCATGTACAAGGAGGAGTATCAGGAGAATGTTAAATTTCAACTCTTACATTTGTATTTTCACTACTGCAAGGCCTTCCTCTCCCATAGGATATTATTGGAGTTACCTTTACATTTAATAAGCTGTAATCTCCAAATGGGAGTAGGTAATCCATTCATGTTTAGTGTCTTCAGAATTGTAATGAAAAGTTCCAACTTATGGTGCAGTGGGATCTAAATTACAATTGTGACAATGCCACTGCTAGAATGTTTCCATTTTACTGCCTTATCCATTTGGTGGCAGGGTGTAGCTGATGGTTAAACTATGTGTATTTCTCATAGACAGCCACACACAATGGGGAGCTTCCTTTAGTCACCTCTCATCCAGAGCCACCCCTAAGGTGCCTTAATCTGAAGTGACCCCTTCCTTTCAGACTTTGAGATTCTTTGCATTGGGTGCCAGAAACGGTATTGGCACACTGCACCTGGCTGCCCCTGTGCTGCTGGAGGTGTAAGTTTGGTGCTGCTTTGTGGCCTTACTGTGCTTACCTTAATTCCACTGAGACTGGGATATCAAACCGTGCTACTTACCTGTAAGTAGTGCCACTTTGATTGCCCCTTTTCGCCATTGGATCACAGTGGCACCAGATACCAAGTTTGACCTCTGCACCCAGGCTTCCCAGTGCCGCCGGTGGTGCACTTGTATAATTGACCTGAACCTTACCTCATACTGATTCGTTATCCAGAAGCTCAAAATCGTAAATTGTTTACTTACCTACATATTGCTGATTGTCTTTTCTCCAATAGAATACACTGTCTACTTTATATGTTGAAAAGCATTGAAATTGCAAAACGCATTTACAGGCAGCAAAGAATCCTTGGTTCTATAAATAAATAAACTAAAAGTAGATTTACAAACCAGTGGTCTCAAATTTAGTCAGTGAGTGTGCACAACAAATGCGTAGCACTGCCCTCTAATATGCGTAACTGCTCTCCCACACTACCACACAAGAGAACATTAGTATTAGAGGGGGCGGAGCTAAGGGGAGGACAGGTGAACTCACACAGGACAAGAGAGGGGGCGGAGCTAAGGGGAGGACAGGTGAACTCACAGGACAAGAGAGGGGGCGGAGCTAAAGGGAGGACAGGTGAATTCACACTGGACAAGAGAGGGGGCGGAGCTAAGGGGAGGACAGGTGAACTCACACTGGACAAGAGAGGGGGCGGAGCTAAGGTGAGGACAGGTGAACTCACACAGGACAAGAGAGGGGGCGGAGCTAAGGGGAGGACAGGTGAACTCACAGGACAAGAGAGGGGGCGGAGCTAAGGGGAGGACAGGTGAACTCACACAGGACAAGAGAGGGGGCGGAGCTAAGGGGAGGACAGGTGAACTCACACAGGACAAGAGAGGGGGCGGAGCTAAGGGGAGGACAGGTGAACTCACACAGGACAAGAGAGGGGGCGGAGCTAAGGGGAGGACAGGTGAACTCACACTGGACAAGAGAGGGGGTGGAGCTAAGGGGAGGACAGGTGAACTCACACTGGACAAGAGAGGGGGCGGAGCTAAGGTGAGGACAGGTGAACTCACACAGGACAAGAGAGGGGGCGGAGCTAAGGTGAGGACAGGTGAACTCACACAGGACAAAAGAGGGGCGGGGCCAAGGGGAGGACAGGTGAACTCACACAGGACAAGAGAGGGGGCGGAGCCAAGGGGAGGACAGGTGAACTCACACAGAACGAGAGGGGGCGGAGCCAAGGGGAGGACAGGTGAACTCAAACAGGACGAGAGGGGGCGGAGCTAAGGGGAGGACAGGTGAACTCACACAGGACAAGAGAGGGGGCGGAGCTAAGGGGAGGACAGGTGAACTCACACAGGACGAAAGAGGGGGCGGAGCTAAGGTGAGGACAGGTGAACTCACACAGAACGAGAGGGGGCGGAGCTAAAGGGAGGACAGGTGAACTCACACAGGACAAGAGAGGGGGCGGAGCTAAGGGGAGGACAGGTGAACTCACACAGGACAAGAGAGGGGGCGGAGCCAAGGGGAGGACAGGTGAACTCACACAGAACGAGAGGGGGCGGAGCTAAGGGGAGGACAGGTGAACTCACACAGGACAAGAGAGGGGGCGGAGCTAAGGTGAGGACAGGTGAACTCACACAGGACAAAAGAGGGGCGGGGCCAAGGGGAGGACAGGTGAACTCACACAGGACAAGAGAGGGGGCGGAGCCAAGGTGAGGACAGGTGAACTCACACAGAACGAGAGGGGGCGGAGCTAAAGGGAGGACAGGTGAATTCACACTGGACAAGAGAGGGGGCGGAGCTAAGGGGAGGACAGGTGAACTCACACTGGACAAGAGAGGGGGCGGAGCTAAGGGGAGGACAGGTGAACTCAAACAGGACGAGAGGGGGCGGAGCTAAGGGGAGGACAGGTGAACTCACACAGGACAAGAGAGGGGGCGGAGCTAAGGGGAGGACAGGTGAACTCACACAGGACGAAAGAGGGGGCGGAGCTAAGGTGAGGACAGGTGAACTCACACAGAACGAGAGGGGGCGGAGCTAAAGGGAGGACAGGTGAATTCACACTGGACAAGAGAGGGGGCGGAGCTAAGGTGAGGACAGGTGAACTCACACAGAACGAGAGGGGGCGGAGCTAAAGGGAGGACAGGTGAACTCACACAGGACAAGAGAGGGGGCGGAGCTAAGGGGAGGACAGGTGAACTCACACAGGACAAGAGAGGGGGCGGAGCTAAGGTGAGGACAGGTGAACTCAAACTGGGCAAGAGAGGGGGCGGAGCTAAGGGGAGGACAGGTGAACTCACAGGACAAGAGAGGGGGCGGAGCTAAGGGGAGGACAGGTGAACTCACACAGGACAAGAAGGGGGCGGAGCTAAGGGGAGGACAGGTGAACTCACACAGGACAAGAGAGGGGGCGGAGCTAAGGTGAGGACAGGTGAACTCACACAGGACAAAAGAGGGGCGGGGCCAAGGGGAGGACAGGTGAACTCACACAGGACAAGAGAGGGGGCGGAGCCAAGGTGAGGACAGGTGAACTCACACAGAACGAGAGGGGGCGGAGCTAAAGGGAGGACAGGTGAATTCACACTGGACAAGAGAGGGGGCGGAGCTAAGGGGAGGACAGGTGAACTCACACTGGACAAGAGAGGGGGCGGAGCTAAGGGGAGGACAGGTGAACTCAAACAGGACGAGAGGGGGCGGAGCTAAGGGGAGGACAGGTGAACTCACACAGGACAAGAGAGGGGGCGGAGCTAAGGGGAGGACAGGTGAACTCACACAGGACAAGAGAGGGGGCGGAGCTAAGGTGAGGACAGGTGAACTCACACAGGACAAGAGAGGGGGCGGAGCTAAGGGGAGGACAGGTGAACTCGAACAGGACAAGAAGGGGGCGGAGCTAAGGGGAGGACAGGTGAACTCACACAGGACAAGAGAGGGGGCGGAGCTAAGGGGAGGACAGGTGAACTCGAACAGGACAAGAAGGGGGCGGAGCTAAGGGGAGGACAGGTGAACTCACACAGGACAAGAGAGGGGGCGGAGCTAAGGGGAGGACAGGTGAACTCACACAGGACAAGAGAGGGGGCGGAGCTAAGGGGAGGACAGGTGAACTCACACAGGACAAGAGAGGGGGCGGAGCTAAGGTGAGGACAGGTGAACTCACACAGGACAAGAGAGGGGGCGGAGCTAAGGTGAGGACAGGTGAACTCACACAGGACAAGAGAGGGGGCGGAGCTAAGGTGAGGACAGGTGAACTCACACAGGGCAGGGTGTGGGTGCCCTGACAGCAGGTGGGCGGGTATGTATGCATAAAAAAAAAGCACAAACAATCAGTCAAATAGGAAAGCGAAACACAAGCAGGAGGAGGAGAGGAGCGCAGAGCCGGAAGAGAGGGAGAGGGAGGGGGAGAACAAGAGAGAGAGAGGGGGGGAGAGGAAGAGAGAGAGAGAGAGGGGGGGGGGAGCCCTTAGATAAGGACCAGAAGAGGAGGGAGGGCCTATAGAGAGGGAGGGGGAGAGAGGAGACGCTTGTGAGGGGTCAGAGAGGGAGGGAGAGTGGGGAGGGAGAGTGGGGGAGGGGTGGGGAGAAGGGTGTGGAGGTGAGAGTACAGTGAGGAGGGCGAAGAATAAGGAAAGTGTGGGGGGGGTAAAAAGGGCAGTGAAAGTTCTGGTAGGGGGATGAGTTCGGGGGTCCCCACAGAGCTCTCAGGGTCAGGGGTCACTGAGCCTGGAGTGAGGGGGTGCCCTCTTGTAACAGGCTCCGTGAGGCAGGGGTAGTAGGGACGCTCTTGTAGGGGCAGGCTCTGGACAATGTCTCCCCTCTCGGGGCTCCCCCTGCTCCTCCTCGCTCAGGGGGGGCTGGGTCTACCAAACATTCTGCTGCTTTTTGCTGATGATTTGGGGTACGGCGACCTGGGGTGCTTTGGCCACCCAACCTCAGGGACGCCCAACTTGGACAAGTTGGCCAACGGGGGACTCCGGTTCACAGACTTCTACTCCAGCTGTCCCGCCTGCAGCCCCTCCAGGTGAGTGCACGTGTCCCACCCCTCCAGGTGACCGCACGTGTCCCGCCTGCAGCCCCTCCAGGTGAGTGCACGTGTCCCACCCCTCCAGGTGAGTGCACGTGTCCGCCCCTCCAGGTGAGTGCACATATCTGGCTCACAGCCTCCCTCCAGGTGAGCACACGTGTCCAGCTTGCAGCCCCTCCAGGGGAGTACACATGTCCAGCCTGAATCCAGCCCCTCCAGGTGAGTGCATGTGTCCAGCCTGAATCCAGCCCCTCCAGGTGAGTGCATGTGTCCAGCCTGAATCCAGCCCCTCCAGGGGAGTGCATGTGTCCAGCCTGAATCCAGCCCCTCCAGGTGAGTGCATGTGTCCAGCCTGAATCCAGCCCCTCCAGGGGAGTGCATGTGTCCAGCCTGAATCCAGCCCCTCCAGGGGAGTGCATGTGTCCAGCCTGAATCCAGCCCCTCCAGGGGAGTGCATGTGTCCAGCCTGAATCCAGCCCCTCCAGGTGAGTGCATGTGTCCAGCCTGAATCCAGCCCCTCCAGGTGAGTGCATGTGTCCAGCCTGAATCCAGCCCCTCCAGGTGAGTGCATGTGTCCAGCCTGAATCCAGCCCCTCCAGGGGAGTGCATGTGTCCAGCCTGAATCCAGCCCCTCCAGGTGAGTGCATGTGTCCAGCCTGAATCCAGCCCCTCCAGGGGAGTGCATGTGTCCAGCCTGAATCCAGCCCCTCCAGGTGAGTGCATGTGTCCAGCCTGAATCCAGCCCCTCCAGGTGAGTGCATGTGTCCAGCCTGAATCCAGCCCCTCCAGGGGAGTGCATGTGTCCAGCCTGAATCCAGCCCCTCCAGGTGAGTGCATGTGTCCAGCCTGAATCCAGCCCCTCCAGGGGAGTGCATGTGTCCAGCCTGAATCCAGCCCCTCCAGGTGAGTGCATGTGTCCAGCCTGAATCCAGCCCCTCCAGGTGAGTGCATGTGTCCAGCCTGAATCCAGCCCCTCCAGGTGAGTGCATGTGTCCAGCCTGAATCCAGCCCCTCCAGGGGAGTGCATGTGTCCAGCCTGAATCCAGCCCCTCCAGGTGAGTGCATGTGTCCAGCCTGAATCCAGCCCCTCCAGGTGAGTGCATGTGTCCAGCCTGAATCCAGCCCCTCCAGGTGAGTGCATGTGTCCAGCCTGAATCCAGCCCCTCCAGGGGAGTGCATGTGTCCAGCCTGAATCCAGCCCCTCCAGGTGAGTGCATGTGTCCAGCCTGAATCCAGCCCCTCCAGGGGAGTGCATGTGTCCAGCCTGAATCCAGCCCCTCCAGGTGAGTGCATGTGTCCAGCCTGAATCCAGCCCCTCCAGGTGAGTGCATGTGTCCAGCCTGAATCCAGCCCCTCCAGGTGAGTGCATGTGTCCAGCCTGAATCCAGCCCCTCCAGGGGAGTGCATGTGTCCAGCCTGAATCCAGCCCCTCCAGGTGAGTGCATGTGTCCAGCCTGAATCCAGCCCCTCCAGGTGAGTGCATGTGTCCAGCCTGAATCCAGCCCCTCCAGGGGAGTGCATGTGTCCAGCCTGAATCCAGCCCCTCCAGGTGAGTGCATGTGTCCAGCCTGAATCCAGCCCCTCCAGGGGAGTGCATGTGTCCAGCCTGAATCCAGCCCCTCCAGGTGAGTGCATGTGTCCATCCTGAATCCAGCCCCTCCAGGGGAGTGCATGTGTCCAGCCTGAATCCAGCCCCTCCAGGTGAGTGCATGTGTCCAGCCTGAATCCAGCCCCTCCAGGGGAGTGCATGTGTCCACAATCTTCTCGAGTTTCGTCATGTAGGCTACATGACGAAACTCGAGAAGATTGTGCGGCGAGGCGTTTCTAAATACAAAAAGGGCATATTACAACCCAAGATCTTGCGACGACCTAAAATAGGAAGTATTCAGTGGATTAAATACGTACAAAACACGACGCGCTCTTCTGTTACAACAAAGAACTATTACTTATCTAGAATTCTACAGGGTGAGGCGATTCTCACATGAGAGACTTGGACGTTTGTACACTAAGGGGGTCATTAGAATGACGGGCGGACTTAGTCCGCCCGCCATCCTATCGGAATTCAGGACCGCCCGCCATAAGGGCGGGGGTCCCGTGGGGGGTATTAGGATGCGCCCGCCACAGTGGCAGGCGCATCCTGCATTTATAACATTGTGGCGGGCGGTGCTCTCTGCACCACCGCCACAATGCTATAAATGCATGTATACATTTGCATACACAAAGCGGCAGGCACTGCGCGGTGCCCACCGCCTTGTATATGCAAATGCAGGGGGGTACCACAGGTACCCCCCGTGTGCACCCCCACCCCTCCTTCACTCTGGGGGCCCCCAGAATGAAGACCGCATGCCTTTCCTTGGCGGCATCGCTGCCACGGAAAGGCATCTGTCCTGGCCCATCGTAATATGGCTGGCGGTGTCTAATAGACACCGCCACCATATTAAACCTTTTCCACCCCGACGGCAAGGCAACCGGGGCGGAAAAGCAGCGAACGGTCTTTCCATCTCCCGCGCTTCCCCCCCCGCCATACTAATATGGCGGGGGGGATTCAGGAGAGGATCGCGGGCGGATTGCCCCTGCCAGGCTAGCGCCCGCCATCCTAATGGACCCCTAAGTCTGTACAATACAATGACTGAAGCCTTGAAAAATGTTCTAGAAAATGAAACACGCGTCGCCTGCCGGTTCAACGTTTAAAAGGAGGATTGTCATACCAAGCTGTCTATTCCTTACCCACATTGTTATTGTGTTTTCAATTTTAAACTTGTGATTCAAAATTTGGTGATATATTTATAGTAAATTGATACAGCAAGAACTGAATTGATTCCCTGCTGGTACTTTGAACTGATTTGTGCTAAACAACTATATGAATTTATATTATATTTGTACTAGAGTGCCGGGGTTCATATTTCTATTTCACGGATCCTTGAAGGGTGGTGGCCACGGGCTAAGGCCCACTTTGCACATTCCTTAAAACATCTCTGGCTAAAATTATACAAAGATAAACGAATCAAAACGAGGAAAAGATAACAAACAGAGAGGGAAAGACTCTGAAGAACTGCAGAGATTGATAAATTACAGGTTACAAGGTGTCTGTGAAATGAGAGAATATAGACAGGTGCAAAGGAAATGCAGCCAGTTTCAAACACTGTCCTGTACATTTAATCAACTGAAACTTCAGCTCCTACTTGGCCGCAGAGGTGATTGGGAACAATTAAACAAGGAGTTCATCTCTCAGTAGTTTCTTGAAACCTGGATTTGAGGAAATGGTCTGGATGTGAGGGGCAAAGGAGTTTAAAATGTTAGGGTCCCAGCCTGAGAGGGAATTAATTAGCATTCCCATTTTGTCAAATTTGGGGACTTCAAGGTGAAAGTCAGTGTTCTGAAGTGGACGAGCGCAATCACAGAGCTTCAGTTCGTTGGCAAAGTAATGAGATGGATCGGCACGTAAAATTGTATGAAGAATGCAGGACAGTTTGTACATGAACCTGCCTTTTTTAGGAAGCCGCTTGGATCTGCCTTTGTTAGGAAGCCGCATGGATCTGCCTTTGTTAAGATGTGTCATGGATCTGCCTTTGTTAGGAAGTCGCATGGATCTGCCTTTGTTAGGAAGCTGCATGGATCTGCCATGGTTAGGAAGCCGCATGGATCTGCCATGGTTAGGAAGCCATATGGATCTGCCTTTGTTAGGAAGCCGCATGGATCTGCTTTTGTTAGGAAGCCATATGGAGCTGCCTTTGTTAGGAAGTCGCTTGGATCTGCCATGGTTAGGAAGCCATATGGATCTGCCTTTGTTAGGAAGCCGCATGGATCTGCTTTTGTTAGGAAGCCATATGGAGCTGCCTTTGTTAGGAAGTCGCTTGGATCTGCCATGGTTAGGAAGCCATATGGATCTGCCTTTGTTAGGAAGCCGCATGGATCTGCTTTTGTTAGGAAGTCGCATGGATCTGCCTTTGTTAGGAAGTCGCTTGGATCTGCCATGGTTAGGAAGTCGCATGGATCTGCCTTTGTTAGGAAGTCGCTTGGATCTGCCATGGTTAGGAAGCCGCATGGATCTGCTTTTGTTAGGAAGCCGCATGGATCTGCCTTTGTTAGGAAGCGGAATGGATCTGCCTTCTCTGGTTTGCTTGGGCAAAGGGAGGTATATTTATACCTGATAGGTGCCTTGGGATGGTAGTATTGACATAAAGTCGGTCAGAGGAAGATGTCAGGAATGAACCCTTAGGGAATAGTGGTTTATGCATATTTTATTAAGTTCTTGGAGAAATCAATAATCCTGTGCTAGGAAAAATCCCAAGAGCTTAAGGGTCTGTTTCTAAGAACTCGTTGTGACGTAGGTTAGTCACTGTTGGACATGGAGATGACGTATTTAGGATGGACCGTCTTCTGCACCCAGAGCACACGTCAGATAAGGGACAGCCTCTGTTGCTCGGTCTTGTGAAGGGAGGGCTAATGTGGGTGAAAGGGCCTGCCAGCCTGTCTTTGAGGCACAAAGGTTTTTTGCCTCTGGAACGGCGCACCCATGTTAGGGCCTCAATCCAGCACATAACACTCTTTCAACAATTGGATCAATTGCACGTTGACACTTTTGAAAGGTTTTGACCAGGAAGGAGGTGCTGAGGTAAGCAATGGTTTTAGGTCACAAGTAGATCATTAGTAGGGGGAAGAGTTAACCTATTTTCAAGCAATCGGGTAATAACCCCTGGGGTAGAGAATAATGCATGAGATTGGCCCTGTCGGGCCTGAGAACGTTTTGCATCTCTTTAGCCATGTGTGTGGGAAGGGATCTAAGGAAGTGAATAGAAGGCTTGAGTTTGGAGATAAGATGACTGTGCTCTGGCTGTGAGAGGTCCCTGAAAATTAACCAGTTGTTGGGTGATTTACTGATGATTTGTCCTCAAGACGTTGGGTGTCATGACCCTCAAAGCGTCAATATGTTTGATCTTGGTGTCGAAAAAGTGGGCGAAGTCTTCACTCTTCATGTCAGGATCCAGTATTATCAGGAAAACTCTGGGTTGAGTCAACACCCTGACAACCTCAAAAAGCTTTTGAATCTACTTTTGGCAATACCAGCTTGGGACCTAAAGACACTGATTTGGCCTCAAAGACATGCTTTGGTGAATCTTGACCTGTGGGGGAGTTCAAGATTTGTCCTAGACTGATTTTGCCACCAAGAGCACTCAATACGTCAGAGATGTTGATTTCTCCATAAAGGCCACCCATATACCACAAGTTTCTGCTCCGAGTCCGGGCTCGCTTCTGTTTGAGGAGCGCTACGTCATCCATGACTGCAGTAAGTAGCTTGTTTAAAAGATTGTTTTCAGGATTTATGTCCTGCTATGTATTAGGACGGGTAAGTGTTAAGGAAGACTCAAGTGTCACAGCTTTTACGTCTTCTAGGTTGTCAATGGGTTATTGATTTGGAGAAGGACAGTCAAATGGAATTTGAAAGTGATAAGACGAGTCCACAGGAATAAAGTCTGATCAATTATCAGGTCAGGAGTAGCCACTTTAATATGTGTTGGTTTCAGAGAATATTGAATAAACTCATCCGTGAGGAAGGAGGTGACAGTGATAAAGTAAATTCAATATTCACTTAATGTTTTTTTGTCGTCGGGTTCATGGTAGATCATGTTGAGTTTGTTAGGTTTGGCGTTTGAGGCTTTAACGTCTATTTTGAGGCACTGGAGAACAGGGCACACTTCTGTTCCTGCTCATTTGAAGGGAATAGTTCTTTGAGGACCACAGTTACTCTGTTGTCCATTTTGCCTTCCTCGTTAGAGAGTATGATACTATAATTCGGAGGAACCAGGAAATCTTACATCGATTGAGAGGTATAATTGAGCCAGGTTTCTGTTGAGATCACAAAGTCAAGGCTCAAGTCGTTAATTGCGTCCGCAATCTTGTGTTGTACAGCTGATCTGCAGTTGTGGAGCACGGAGCGAAGGTTGGTAGAGACGAGGATATGAAGGAGGTGGATTGTGGAGGAACTTCAATGTGATTTTTGGGACTCTCCCCTCTCATAGGGTGTCTGGTCCTAGGGAGACCCATCTGGACAGGGACATTGTGTCTCATGTGTAGAGGTGCATCTGTTGGCATCAGCTGACAAATAGGTAACGCAGGTGTGTAGGGGCTCTCTGTTGGTAAGTGTGAGAAGTTAACCTGGCACCTTGCACCAGTCTAAAGGACCCTTATTGATGGTGGTTGTAAAGTCAACCTTATAGAAAGCTATCCTAGTGGTAGGATGGACCAGCAGTCTTAGGCTAAAACCTCAGAGAGCATGTGAAGCCAGCTGTTTTACCAATTATAATCCCTTGAATACCAAATGAAAGGACACCACACAAGGTATATATCAAATATATATGTATTTATTACTAACACAACCCCTCTGCACTCTTTATGAGGTCAGAGTTCGAGATACGTTACAAGTCACTCAAGAAGCATACTATAAGTTGCACAAATACAGTTCTGCCCTAGGGGCCTCACGAACCATATACTAAGTAAGTGGTATAAGAACCACTTCAGGAATAGTGAATAGGCCTAGGGCCTAGGGAATCGCTGGGGCTACACTACAGAACAAAGGTTAGGAAGTAGGAGACCCACAGGAGAAGCGTGCAGTGTGGGAACACAGTCGCGAGTTACCATAGAGTTATAATGGGAATGTAAAAGTTGCAAAGTAGTTGATTAAGGACACTTCCGGGTGGACTGCGGTAAAACACTTTTAAACTAGGACACTTCAAGAGTCAACACCCATGGGAGCACCGGAGTACTCGAGTTACCTCAGCCAGGGAAGCCGGGTGCATAGGTGTCTTTTGGTGTCGGGTTTCCTCTATGTTTTCTATGGAGATCTGCAAAGAAGTGCTGCAGGCGACCAGGAGAAAAGTGTCCGGGTGGATCCAAGGGTGGATCGAAGATGGGAAGAACCTGAAAGCAGAGGGGACAGAGTCTGGGTCACTAGCCAGTGAACAGGAAGGAACCAGGCGATGTGGAGATTCAATCAGGTGAAGAGGGGAAGCCTGTCTCTGCAGCCTCGAGGACCAGGAGGCGTCAACGATGACCAGTAGCTGGTTACGAGCTGTCCCACAAAGGATCTAGTTGTCTCGCCGTCGGTATCCGGATTGGACCCAACAAGCCTTGGCAAACGCAATCCACGCAGGAAGGGAAGATGGGCTTCAGTTCCGACCAGCAAGGTCTGGGGAGCTTCTCCTCTGGAGGGAAGCTGGAGCAAGCCTGGAGCAAGCAGGAATGCAGTGTAGTTTCAAAAGAAAGTCTTCGGAGGGCTAACGAGCCAATGGGCTAGCAACCAGGAAGAGGCGTCAAGCTGAAATGCAAGACTGAGCTTCAGTGCAAATGGCGCTCCGGTCTGGGGATTCTCAAACCCCAATGCACAACTACGAGGGTGCCTCGGTAGTTGCACTGTTAATAAAGTGCAGGTAGTCCAGGGTGTCCGGCCCCACGTCTCTCGTGTCCGCCATGGTCTCAGCTTTGCTGTGGATGTGGATCGGAGTCGGAGAAGTCTGGAAGCCCAGTTCCTGAGTCCCTGAGTCTTCGGGTTATGGCAGGAGCATCGACAAAGCAAACTGGCAAGTTACTGGTGGTGCCTGTTTGCACAGGGTGGTCACTCCTTGACCACAAGAGAGATGTCTTCAGTCTTCTGTTCGGTATAGAACGTCGAAGGTCCAAGAGTTCCGTTTCAGAGTTTCAGTCCAGGATAATCTAATGTCTCTAGACACAGCTCCTATCTTTATACTGATTTTAGGGGCTGGATTACCTGCTAGGTCCCTCCCATGGGTGGACCCTGAGAAGAGGTGGTTACACCCCTTTCTCTTTGTCCAGTTTTGCGCCAGAGCACAGCTGGAGTGCCCCAGCAACTGGTTTGAACCGGGCTATGCATGGAGCACCTTGTGTGCCCCAGGCAGTGTCTGGAAAAGCATCTTTCCATTCAACCCACCCTGCCCCAATACACTACAGGCTGTATGGGGAGGTGCTAGCACCTCCCTCGACAGGAAACATATTGTCCAGGCCTCCCTGGCCGGAGTTTTGTCCAGCTGCAGGAGGTCAGACTCGTGTCCGTGGCAGCAGCATCCATTTTGTGATGCTGAGGCTCTGTTTAACTTTAACCGGGTAAAGCAGTAACTACATGTCTTCTCCCTCTAGAAGGGTGGAATGCTACCCCTGGCGGGTGGGGCGCCGGGGGGTGGGGGGGAGTAGTCCAAAGTGTTTGACACCTTACACAACATGTTTTGATAAAGCCAAAGCAAAGTTAGCATTAACCGCGAGGATTATATTGCACTTAAGAGTATATGGTATGGCTATATCATAGACAGCTATAAGGAGATGGTTCTGAAAGCTGCAGAGGGGCTCAGCTCATGCTAGGGCACCATCTCACACAAAACCAAGCACTCTGCCTCCAGGAGTGTGAAGGCCTGCCATCGGAGTGACTTATAGGTTAATATGTGTCTATATAAAAGGTAGATATAGATATACTATAAGTAAGGGGTGATTACACAACCTTACCCACGCTGAGTGATCAGCCTGTGGTGTCAGTTTGGAGGGCCAGCCAGAGGTGGCACAACACATGCTGCAGCCCCTGGTACGCCTTGGATGCACTTATGCCCTGGGTACCTATGGCACACTATACAGGGGCTCACAGAGGTGACCCAATACCCAATCAGTTATGTACCTAAGGTACATGGAGTCCATTTTAAAGTGAGAGCAGATAGCCTGGGGCCCTGAATGGCAGGATCCCAGGCCAACTAAGTAAAAAACCAGCTAAACACTAGGCAAAAAGTTGGGGTAACCATATAGTCAGATATCCACCTTCCTACAGTAAGTACCTGTGTTCAGCCTGAGGCCTCTGAGGCTAAGTGCCTGTGTCCAGCCTGAGACCTCTACAGGTACGTGCTTCTGTTGAGCCTTATATCTCTGTATGTAAGTGCCTGTGTGCAGCCTCAGACCTCTGTAGAAAAGTGCCCGTGTTGAGCCTTAGACCTCTGTAGGTAAGTGTCTGTGTCGAGCTTAGACCTCTGTAAGTGTCTGTTTCCAGCCTTTGACCTCTGTAAGTGTCTGTATCGAGCCTTAGACCTCTGTAGGTAAGTGTCTGGGTCCAGCCTCAGACCTCTGTAGAAAAGTGCCCGTGTTGAGCCTTAGACCTCTGTAGGTAAGTGTCTGTGTCGAGCTTAGACCTCTGTAAGTGTCTGTTTCCAGCCTTTGACCTCTGTAAGTGTCTGTATCGAGCCTTAGACCTCTGTAGGTAAGTGTCTGGGTCCAGCCTCAGACCTCTGTAGGAAAGTGCCTGTGTTGAGCTTAGACCTCTGTAAGTGTCTGTTTCCAGCCTTTGACCTCTGTAAGTGTCTGTTTCCAGCCTTTGACCTCTGTGTCTGTATCGAGCCATAGACCTCTGTAGGTAAGTGCCTGTGTGCAGCCTCAGACCTCTGTAGAAAACTGCCCGTGTTGAGCCTTAGACCTCTGTAGGTAAGTGTCTGTATCGAGCCTTAGACCTCTGTAGGTAAGTGTCTGGGTCCAGCCTCAGACCTCTGTAGGTAAGTGTCTGTGTCGAGCTTAGACCTCTGTAAGTGTCTGTTTCCAGCCTTTGACCTCTGTAAGTGTCCGTGTTGAGCCTTAGACCTCTGTAGGTAAGTGTCTGGGTCCAGCCTTAGACCTCTGTAGGTAAGTGCCTGTGTTGAGCTTAGACCTCTGTAAGTGTCTGTTTCCAGCCTTTGACCTCTGTGTCTGTATCGAGCCATAGACCTCTGTAGGTAAGTGTCTGTATCGAGCCTTAGACCTCTGTAGGTAAGTGTCTGTATCGAGCCTTAGACCTCTGTAGGTAAGTGTCTGTATCGAGCCTTAGACCTCTGTAGGTAAGTGTCTGGGTCCAGCCTCAGACCTCTGTAGGAAAGTGCCTGTGTCGAGCTTAGACCTCTGTAAGTGTCTGTTTCCAGCCTTTGACCTCTGTAGGTGTCTGTATCGAGCCTTAGATTTCTGTAGGTAAATGCCTGTGTGGGGAATATTGTGCCAAATGGTGACATTTAAAACATACGGGCTAGTAGGTTTGACCACACACTAGTTGAGTTCACGCCCCCTTTTTTTAGAGAGATTGGATTTATGAACCAAAATGTGTGGAAGGAGTGTATTCTGATGCCGGGGTCATACGGGTGTGACCAGAGCCCCGCGGGAGTAAGTGGGCGTCACCTGATGCCCCGGATATTGGGGAATCCCTATGGAGGTCTTTTTTTTTTTATTTCAAAAGAATTTTTTTATTCAGAAGTTTTTCCAATACAGTACAGTAGTAATGCAGGGGGGGGGGTTGTTTACAGCGGGGGGGGGCGGTGGGGGTACATGGTATTTCCTGGATTCATGTTTGCCCACGTATACATAATTGAGCGGTTGGTTTTCCCCTGGAGAATGTGAGAGAAGAAGAAAAAGAAGGAGGGAGGAGAGGGGGGGGGGGCACACTTAGTCTAGGCTCCGTGCTTGTGGTGTGCAGTGGTGTGTTGTGCGTTTGCGAGTTTACGGGGGTTTGTGTGATCCCAGGTGGGCATCTAGGGCCGCCCACATCTCATTCTTGGCGTTGTGGTTTGGTGAGAAGTTACCCGTAATGTTATCCGCCCCTCTGAGGAAAGTGACCCAGTTTATCCAGCTTTTGAATGTTGCTTTGGATGTGTCTTTCCAATTCGTCAATACGGTTTTAACTGCTGCTGTGAGTAGGATGTCTACTAGGTCTCTCTCTTCCTTGCTCTCTAGATTTGGTGCCATGAATGCGGTGGCTAGCCCTACGAAGCCTGGTTGTATGTTTCTCCCTATGACCGTGTTGATCAAGTTGCTCACTCTTGTCCAGTACGTTGTGACTTTGGGACACTCGAAGATGAGGTGTTCTAAGCTGCCCTTTTCCCTTTGGCAGTTCCAGCATGTGTCACTGTCCCTTATGCCTGCTTTTTCAAGTTTGGCAGGAGTCCAGAAGGCTCTGTGTAGGAGCCAGTATTTTGTCTGTGCGAGTTGTGGTGCCACTTTGTTGGTTGTGGCTGATTTCCATAGCCTGCCCTTTTCTTCCTCACTTAGATGTCTTGTGTATAGTGTCTCCCAGGAGTTTGTTGTCTTTGCATTCACTGTGGAGGTTTTGGGGCTTAGGAGGTTGTAGATCTGCGCTGTCTGGTGTCCAACCTTGTTGAGGTTGCTCATGTACTGTATGATGGTGGGCTTCTCCTTGTTTAGGTTCGCCTTGGCGATGGCCGTCCTTATTTTGAGGAACGTGTATAGTTCTATGTCTGGTAGGTTGTGCGTCGCTTTGAGGTTCTGGAATGTTATTGGGGAGTGATTTTTTTCCAGTTGCGCTGGGGTTGTGATTCCCTTCTTGGTCCAGGCCTCGTTGTACATCACCTTCCCTTGGTATTGGACTCTTGTATTAAACCCGATTGATTCCCAGTTGGTTCCTCTGATCCGTTGTCCCATTTGCTTGTCTACTCGTAGCAGGGCTGTTTTGGTGTGCTTGATGATGGGGTCATGTCTTTCGGGGTGTTTGTTCGCTGTGAGCATTGCTATTGGGTTTAGTCCTCTCAGGATGTTCCTTTCGATTATTAGCCACTCCGGTATGTAGTCCTGCGTGTTGGTAATCCAGACCTCTCCTTGTTTGGCTAGGCAGGCAGACTGGAAGTTCTTAAAGTTCATAATGTTCAGTCCCCCGAGTCCTTTGTTGAGCCTCAGTTTTTGTAGGCTTATTCTAGGCTTCTTGCCCTTCCATATGAACCTGTTTATTAGTTTGTCGAGCTTTTTGTGGAAGTCTTCTGTCACCTATGGAGGTCTAAGGCTGGACACAGGCACCTATCCAGTCACCCCTAGCTCCCACCCCACCAGTGACAGGGAGTGGGGGCCCGTGGTTAGGGCTACGGGCAGAGGGGAGGGTCGTCGGGGTGTTTAAGGCAAAGAATGTGTAGGCAGCCAATGTCCTGTCTTCTAACAATACACAATTGAATGCAGCTGAGGTGCAATGAGGTGACCCCACCCCCAAGCTCGCCCCCCTCACACCAACTGTCCTTTCCCTGGAAAACCTTTCCACCAATAGAACTGTGGAAACCTGTTGAATTGCTACACTGTTTGGCATCTTTAGTTGAGTTATTGACCTTGGAAGGATGGATGGCTGAGCGGGCCACTATGACGCGCAGCTCTTCACCTGCGCAGCCGCAGAAGTATCTATTCTCGACCTACCCAGCCGTGCCAATCGGTGCCACCCTGCGCCCCCAGGCCCCCGGCCCCACGCGCGGTGAGGCCTCCGGGTTTGTGCTGGGTCGGCTTTCTGCAGCCACCCTTCCCTTGTTATGTTATGTTATTTATATTTTTATAGCGCGCTGATACCCCAGCAAAGGGGCGTCCAGGCGCTCAGACAGGTACTGTAACATAACATGCGGAATAAAAGAAAACTATTCAGAAGCGGAGAACAGGAACGTTTTAATAGTACGCCTAAAAATGGACAAGTCATTCAAGGCTCGGGCATGCACTGGAAGCGAGTTCCATAGTCCCGCAGCCAACACCCGAAAAGAGCGACCACCCATTCGGCTAAGTTTGAACCGAGGGCAAATCGCCAGATGCAAGGCCTCAGATCTAAGAGATCTCAGAGGAATGTAAGGAGTCAGTAAATTAATCAGAGCCGGTGGGGAGGAAAGTTTCCAAATTTTAAAAGCCAGACAGAGTGCTTTAAACTTAATCCTCTGTCTAACCGGCAACCAATGGAGAGAAGAGATAGTGCCGAAGACAGAGCAGTATTTGGGAAGACCAACAATGGCCCGCGCCGCAGCATTTTGCACCCTCTGGAGTCTGGCTACCTCGGCCTGGTTAACCCCTAGCATCAGCGCACTTCCGTAGTCCAGCCGAGATAGTATAGAGGCTTGGACTACGAGCTGCCGGGTAGGGGGGTCAAAATATTTAAGGACCGGCCTTATGCCTCGCAGTAAACCGTAGCATGTGGCTGCAACCTTCTTCGTATGCCCAATGAAGGTGAGCGCCGGATCCAGCCAGATCCCTAAATTTTTCACCTCTGTAGCCGGTATGGGAGTAACACCCAGTTCTGGTGGCCACCACTGATCTCCCCATAGCTCAGCATGTTTTCCTAGGACCATCACTTCAGTCTTAGTAGCATTCAATTGTAGACAATTGGTACGAAGCCAGTTGGCTACTGCTACGAGTCCAGCTCGGAATCTGGGAGCCTCTACATCAGGGTCTCCACTCAGTGTCACCGCTAGCTGTGTGTCGTCAGCATATGAGGTCATTGTCAGACCCCACTGTTTGACGACCACCGCTAGCGGTTTCACATATAAGTTGAACAGAGTGGGACTCAACGAGGAGCCCTGTGGGACTCCCAGATCCAAGGGATGGATAGTGGACTGGCAAGGTGGTATAGCCACTTTGAAGGTTCGATCTGATAGAAAAGATCGAAACCACTGAAGAGCGCTTCCCGTGACTCCGGCTTCCTCAAGGCGTTGAGTCAATATGCAGTGGGAAACAGTATCGAAGGCAGCGCTCAGATCTAATAAAAGGAGCGCTGCCGTACGCCCGGAGTCAAGCACCAGGCGTAAATGCTCGATAATGTGGAGCAGGGCGGTCTCGGTACTGTGTCCAGGACGGAAGATGGTCAGATAGAATGGAATTAACATGAGCGTCGGTGACTTTAGCAGTCCAGGGCAAAAGAGATATGGGGCGATAGTTCTCAGGCAGGAGCGGATCTAAATTGGCCTTTTTCAGAACTGGGGTGACCACCGCCTGCTTCCAAGAGGAAGGGACTATTCCGGTTGACAGAGACAAGTTAATAAGGGACAATATCGGGCCACGGCACAGTGGAGAGAGCAAACTAATGAGGGCTGGCTTCAGCGGATCCAGGGGAGAACCTGATTTGATCTTAAGGCTTAGTTTGTTAAAAGCCTCCAGAGACAAGTCAGGAAGGAAGGCCAAAGTCTCGTGACCCACGGAAATAGGGTCAGCTAACATTGGGTCCGGCCGACACACGTCAAACCCCCTGTATATGTTCTGCACTTTCTCCAAGAAAAATACTGCCAGATTCTCGCAGTGGGAGTCAGTGCAGATCTCTGCCGAGGTAGCTCTCTTATTCGTAAGGTCTTTTAAAACCTTAAATATAAGTTTGGAGGGATTAGTGCTGGCTTGGAATTCCCGAGCATAATAATCGGCCCGAGTTCTGCATATTGCTCTATGATAAGCTCCTAGTTGGGCAAAATATGCAGTTTTCAGAGCCGGATCATAAGATCTCCTCCAGTTCCTCTCTGCCTTCCGGCAAGATTTTTTTTGCTCGGCAAGGGGCTCATTGTACCATGGGCTAGGAGTTTTAAAATGGCCTTTCGACCAGCGCAATGGTATGAGGAAATCAAGAGCAGCAGTAATCCAGGAGGAAAACATTTGGTAGCCATGCTCCACACTCAGAAGAGGGCTCAAGGGATTCTGCTCTAATAGCCTGTAGAAATCCTCCAATTTAAGCTTGTGCCAGTGCCGTTTAAGAACCAGCCTATCCACCGGTTTGAATGGCTTATCGTGGATAAAACAAGACACTTCCACCAGCAAATGATCAGTCCATCCTACCGATATCGGGTCAGATGGGTTGGTGTGTGTGCACAGGGTGCAGTGGCACCGGGCAGGCCGGCTGCTGAGAAGGCTTGTGCATTCACACACTGCTAATATCAGACGTGTGTTTGCAGTCCATGATGGTTTGTGTGTGAAGAGGGCGAGGGTGGCAGAGAAAGGGGCTTGGAAAGACGCAGCTGTAAGAACAAATCTTTAGGGCGTGTTTATCAAAAGAAGAAAGTGTTTGCTAAAGGGCGTGGTGTTCTTGGAAACTTATGCAGGGAGGCGCTTTCTTTTACTCAAGAACGGTGGGATTTTTGCTTTATCCACGTGGAGTTCACGAAGTTTGTCAAGTTAAAAATAACACCCACCGAGATACATATTTGCGGGAGACGCCCCCCCCCCCCACCACACACACACTCAAAAAAGACTTTGAGCAGGACTTTCACAAACCTTCTCTCACTACAAACTGACTGCCTTTTCAAAGAGTCCTGGAGGGAAGTTTGCTGACGATCACCAACCCAGATGGAAACATCTCTAACAAGCATTGGCTGTGCCAATAGGTCTCACATGTGCGAGAGTTGGAGCTATTGGTGTTGTGTAGTGGGATTGTGTGCTATGAACTGTAAATATGCGCAGTGGTTGTAGTTTAATTATGTGTTGTGTTTCTTTTTGTGGTATGATGTGGTGTTTTGTGGTGTATATAGTATGTATGTAGTGCGCTGTGTAATTGTGGTGTTTATTTTATTTATGTGGTTTGTTCCCAAATGATTGTATTTTAGAATGTAAGTGCATGCATTTCTAATAATGTGGTATGGAATTGTGTGGCATTTAGTGAAATTCTGCTATTTGGAATTGTGTGATGACGAGGAGTGTATTTAAGTGTAATGTTGCTGTGTGGCAGTTGATGGTGTTTTAGAGTGTAGTGTGAAGAGTATAGTGTCATATATGGTATTTGTAGCAGTATAGTGTTAAGATTATAATGTGGTGGTGCTCAGTGGTGCTGAGCAATACTGAAGTGGTGGTGCTGAGTAATGCTGACTTGGTGCTGAGTAATGCTGATGTGGTGGTGGTGCTGAGTAATGCCGATGTGGTGGTGGTGCTGAGTGATGCCGACGTGGTGGTGGTGCTGAGTAATGCTGACGTGATAGTGGTGTTGAGCAATGCTGACATGGTGGTGGTGCTGAGTAATGCTGACGTGGTGGTGGTGCTGAGCAATGCTGAGGTGGTGGTGTTGAGTATTGCTGACGTGGTGCTGAGTAATGCTGACGTGGTGCTGAGCAATGCTGAGGTGGTGGTGCTGAGTAATGCTGAGGTGGTGCTGAGTAATGCTGACGTGGTGGTGCTGAGCTGGTTCTTCGTGGTGTTGACTTGATGTGCTTTAGAAGTGTGTGGTTGATGCTGAGGTGGTGCTTGTGGTGTGCACCTCTAACGATCTGTAGGCGTCCTTGAGTGCAGGAAGTGCGTGGTGTGCACCTCTAATGATCTGTAGGCGTCCGTGAGTTCCAGAAGCTTGTGGTGTGCGCCTCTAAGGATCTGTAGGCGTCCGTGAGTGCAGGAAGCTTGTGGTGTGCGCCTCCAACGATCTGTAGGCGTCCATGAGTGCAGGAAGCTTGTGGTGTGCGCCTCTAACGATCTGTAGGCGTCCGTGAGTGCAGGAAGCTTGTGGTGTGCTCCTCTAACGATCTGTAGGCGTCCGTGAGTGCAGGAAGCTTGTGGTGTGCACCTCTAACGATCTGTAGGCGTCCGTGAGTGCAGGAAGCTTGTGGTGTGCGCCTCTAACGATCTGTAGGCGTCCGTGAGTGCAGGAAGCTTGTGGTGTGTGCCTTTAACGATCTGTAGGCATCCGTGAGTGCAGGAAGCTTGTGGTGTGCGCCTCTAACGATCTGTAGAAGTCCGTGAGTGCAGGAAGCTTGTAGTGTGCGCCTCTAACGATCTGTAGGCTTCCGTGAGTGCAGGAAGCTTGTGGTGTGCGCCTCTAACGATCTGTAGGCGTCGGTGAGTGGAGGAAGCTTGTGGTGTGCGCCTCTAACGATCTGTAGGCTTCCGTGAGTGCAGGAAGCTTGTGGTGTGCGCCTCTAACGATCTGTAGGCGTCCGTGAGTGCAGGAAGGTTGTGGTGTTCGCCTCTAACGATCTGTAGGCATCGGTGAGTGCAGGAAGCTTGTGGTGTGCGCCTCTAAGGATCTGTAGGCGTCAGTGAGTGCAGGAAGCTTGTGGTGTGCACCTCTAACGATCTGTAGGCGTCCGTGAGTGCAGGAAGCTTGTGGTGTGCGCCTCTAACGATCTGTAGGCATCGGTGAGTGCAGGAAGCTTGTGGTGTGCGCCTCTAACGATCTGTAGGCGTCCATGAGTGCAGGAAGCTTGTGGTGTGCGCCTCTAACGATCTGTAGGCGTCGGTGAGTGCAGGAAGCTTGTGGTGTGCGCCTCTAACGATCTCTAGGCTTCAGTGAGTGCAGGAAGCTTGTGGTGTGCGCCTCTAACGATCTGTAGGCGTCGGTGAGTGCAGGAAGCTTGTGGTGTGCGCCTCTAACGATCTGTAGGCATCGGTGAGTGCAGGAAGCTTGTGGTGTGCGCCTCTAAGGATCTGTAGGCATCGGTGAGTGCAGGAAGCTTGTGGTGTGCGCCTCTAACGATCTGTAGGCGTCCGTGAGTGCAGGAAGCTTGTGGTGTGCGCCTCTAACGATCTGTAGGCAATCGTGAGTGCAGGAAGCTTGTGGTGTGTGCCTCTAACGATCTGTAGGTGTCCGTGAGTGCAGGAAGCTTGTGGTGTGCGCCTCTAACGATCTGTAGGCAATCGTGAGTGCAGGAAGCTTGTGGTGTGTGCCTCTAACGATCTGTAGGCGTCGTTGAGTGCAGGAAGCTTGTGGTGTGCGCCTCTAGCGATCTGTAGGTGTCCGTGAGTGCAAGAAGCTTGTGGTGTGCGCCTCTAACGATCTGTAGGCGTCGGTGAGTGCAGGAAGCTTGCAGTACAAAGCCGGCTGGAACCCAAAGATAGCACTTAAATCCTGCGTCATGTCACAGTGGGTCTGTCTCATTTGGTCCGCCCTCCCAAAACATACAAAGAACTGTGAACACTCCACAGTAAACTGTGTGTAACATCCCTAAGGGGCTGGCTGCCTTACGAAGCTTCACTGCAACCTTCGACTCCTCCCCGAAGGGCCCATTAGCAAGTTGAAAAATTTGGTTTGACAACAAAACCGTCCTCAACCGTGAAACTGTTGGTGCAAAAAGCGGTGTTAGAGACTTTAATTAAAACATCCTTAAAGTTAAAAAAAAGCCCGATCACACCTAACTGGCAAGCCCTATTATTTTTTAAAAATGAAGTAATTTAGGTTGCATTTACAAATGTTTACTTTGCATTAAATGAAACAGGTTAGATGGGCTGGGGAGAGGTCACCTTGCAGCCATGATGTAACCCCGTAACAACGTTTTTTAGGTCTTCCCTGGGCAGTGCATGCTCAGCGAGACATGCTGTGTTCAGGTAGGGCCTTGAAGCTCCGTCCATAGTTTTCATTGGCTTGTGTCGTTTATTTATTTATTTAGTATTTTGTAGAGCGCGCAGCTACCTCCGACGGAGGTGTCCCGGCGCTGAAGACATTATCTCAGGAGGGTCGGGGGAGAGTGAAGAGTGAGGAGGGTTTAGATCTGGGAAAAGAACCAGGTCTTTAGTTTTCTTCGGAACAGGGGTTCTGATGTCAGGAATCTTAACTCTTGTGGGCAGCTGATTCCAGAGTTTGGAGGTGACAACTGCAAGGGCCCTTCCTCCCGTGCGAGCAAGACGAAAACGGGGGCATATCATGAGGCGGAGATGGTTGGATCTGAGATTACGTGGTGCCTGGAAAACTTCATTCTGCGCCGTAGATATGTAGGGCCTCGGTCATTAAGGGCTCTGAAAGCCAGAGTTAAGGCTTTGAATTGGATCCGCAGTCTTACTGGGAGCCAGTGGAGTTTGATTAAGTGGGGTGAAATGGAGTGACGATAAGGGATGTTATTAAAACAGCCCGGCTGCTGCGTTCTGGACTCTCTGTAGTTGGTTAATGAGGTAGGAAGGAGCACCTACATACAGGCTATTAGCATAGTCTAGGTGGGAAGTAATCAGGGCATGGACTACTGTTTTTCGAGAGTCTAGTGGTAAGTAGGGGATGATTTCTTTTAACATTCGTAGCTTCCCGAAGCAGGCAGAGGTAACTTTTCTGATTTGGGTTTTACAGGAGAGAGAGGTGTCGAATTGAAAGCCTAGGTTTCGGGCGACTGGGACTGGTGCTGGGGGCGGGTTGAGTTCGGTCGGCCACCAGATATTAGGAGGTAAGGGTGATTTCTGATTAAAAAATAAGACCTCAGTCTTGTCAGTATTGAGCTTTAGGTTGTTCTCAGACATCCATGAGGCGATCCTCAGCATGCAATGGCGAAAGTTGTCGAAAGATTTTTCAGTGTGGTTTTTGAAGGGGAACACCAGTTGGGTGTCGTCGGCGTAGCAGGTAACTTTGACGCCACAGGATTCGACAACCTTTGCCAGCGGCTTGAGGTACACATTGAAGAGGAGCGGGCTAAGGGAGGAGCCCTGTGGAACTCCCCAAATCAACGGTTTTTTGGCAGAGAGAAAGGATCCCAGCATCACTTGTTGGGTTCTGTTAGTGAGAAATGATTTTACCCATAAGAGGGGAGGCCCGCCGATACATATCTCTTGCAGGCGAGTCAGTAGTATGTCATGCGAGATGGTATCGAATGCAGCGGATAGGTCGAGGAGGACCAACATGGCCTCCTCTCCCCTATCCGTGCATTCACGGATTTACTCGGATACTTCATGGCTTGTGTCGTTGGCATTGTAAACTCTGGCTGTTCATTGGTCAATAGGCTTAATAGTCCCTCCTTCGTTCCACCTTGTGTCATTTTGTAACTTCGCATTGCAACACCCCCGTTACCTGTGTTGTCACTCGGTAGGCTTTAATTATAGCCTCCGAGCACAATTTTCTCAAACAGCTTTGTCCTGCCTGCTGTTGCAGACAGGACGCGCTCTCTCCTAACGTTTTTTTATTTTTACACCACGGGCACCCAACACATTTGCAATGCAATAGATCTCGCATTTGCAAGAGTTTAAGCTATTGGCATTGTAAATGGCAAAGCCTTGTATGTATCTGTTTATAAAAACAACACATAAATAAAAGGCTTTCCATTTACAATGCCAAGAGCTGAAACTCTAGTAAATGCAAGGGCTATTGCATTGCAAATGCTTGTTTAAGCAAGGTTCCAACTTAATTTCACTGTTCTCGGGATATTGCATTCCCAGAATTTCTTCCTGAGCCCTCCTCTGTAGAGGAGGAGATGCCTCACACTCAGGAATTGCTTAGAGCTTCTTCTGCGTAATTTGATCAGAGCGGCTTCGTTACGCAAAGTGGATGCGTTATTGATTACTCTTAGCATGCAGATTTAGGGTTCTCCACCCTATCCAGTTATTTTATTTATGCATTTATTTAAAAGGTTTTATATAGCGCTGGCTGGCCCCTAGGGAATCAGAGCGCTTTACAAGGTAACATCAAGATGAGCATTATATTACAATCCAGCTGGATTGGGTGCACTGCTATCATGTGTCGTGACTTCGCCCAGTCTCCAGTTCCTTCAGTTCTTGGGGGTGGATCCACTAGAGGGTTGTCAGCCTATGGGGCTTCTTTCAGAGGGGCTCCTTTGAGAGACTTCTGCTGTGCAGACCCTTGGAAAACACCGCATACTTTGTGTCCACTTATCGAGTTCAGTTGGGTGAACTTCTTCTGGAGACCATGTGTTCTCTGCTGTTTGAGACACATCATTTACTGTAAGTCATTGGAGAAGTTATCCTATGTTAAATATGTTCATTTGGATTCATCATGTGTTGGTGTGATTATCTGCTATAGGGCTTTACAGTAAATCATAATTGCCTAGGCATTATCTTGCAGGAGAGGACTGGTTTAGGGAAGATGGACAAGGGTTGTAACCCCTGCGGGTCTCCAAGAGACTTTTTTCACTTAGAGCATTCTATTCTCATGGGGCGGAATCTTCTAATAGCCTTATAGCCCGCAGCGGAAGGTCGTGGCCATTAACCACATGCGCGTGGCGGGTTTTCCCGCTGTGCGCTGAGAATCGCAGAATCCCGCGGTTCATGACGAGCTCAGCTCGTCATCAGCGTACGAGAGGTGTTCGTCATCAGGGTGGAAGGGGTTAAAGGCCCACTCTCCTGTTATACCGCCTTCAGCGCGTTCCTATAGCACAGGAGTTTATGCAATATAGTGGTAGAAGTTTGTAGGAGTTCACGCGGTCTTGAGCGGATGGTTGTAGTAAACAAGAGTACTCTATGACATGTATACAGGGACCGGGCGAGTGCTAGAACTGTTGGCAGATAAGATTGAACGCGATCTTCGTAACTTGTTGACCGGCTGGTCAGAGCTGCTGTTGTGGGCAGAGCAAGCATTTTATTATTTTTGTGAGTCCCAGTTTTGAGTTCTCATCTTGTCCGGGAGTCCAGGATGGTCTGATAGGAAAAAGCTAGTTATTAGCCAATCTTGTAAATTTCAGATGGTGGCTCCATAATTCGACAGCCTGCTCTAAGAAAGACATACTGCTGACTGTAAGGTGGAATGATTAATGATGGGGCTAAACTGGAAAGTTAACTCCTTAATTGGACATATTGGTTAATTTTCATACGGGGAACTTGCAACCTTTTTTACACAGATAATTTTTAACATTCTCCCACGTTTTTGGGCCTGACTCATAAGGCTAACTTATACTTTTTGAGTAATTTAAACTTTTGAGTGTGTTTTCACATTTTTTCTTGTTCAGAAAATCAGAGTACCAATGACTAAACTCCAGCATGACACATGCCAACCAGTGGTACTGTAACATCCTCCCATACAAAATATTAGCAATAGGGAATTAAAAGAAAATACATAGAAAATATTATTAAGTTAAATTATTTAACATAGTTAAAAAAAATTAGATACATTTAATTTATTATATTTATAAATATATAATATATATTTGTATATATATTATATATATAAAAATAGCACTAAGTGATTGCTTAATTTTAACATTGTTGAATATCTAGTTTGAATTTAAAAATATTGTAAAACTATTTTCTGATTAAGTTATAATTGCATTACTTTTAATTAATTGTGTATATCAATTGGAATAATTATTCATGCATAAAATGTTTTCTGTTTAGATGGAAATGATTTTTTTAAATATAACTTCAGAAAAGTATTTTACATAAATTTAATACATATCTATTAAATACAGATGTTTTTCAAATTTATATTGATAGTGCTTAGCATTTTTATTTTGTTGTACAATTTGTACAACTATATACAATTAATGTACTTTCAAATTTGTTATAAAACTATTTTTTAATATTTATTTTGGAGTTAAATAATTGTTTTACATTTTCTCTATACTTTACCATAGGGAGACTCTTAAGTAATTTACACATGTAATTTACTCTTACACTTTTGAGTAGCTTCACACTTGTATTTTGTGAATAGTCAAAAGTTATAAACTTACTCAAAAGTATAAAAGGATTTAACACATGTAAATGACTCAAAGCTGTAAGTTACCTTTGTGAATTGCCCTTGCAGTTTGTCAATGAACCCTAGGCCCTTCAATCTGGTGGAGACTTGTACATTACACTGTTGGAGTAAATTTAAACATTTTGGGACGATTCACAAAAGTAATCTGAGACAAAATCCTAACTTTACGACTTTTGGTATTCACAAAAGGGATTTAGTAGTAGTAAAGTTAGGATTCCTTTCTTTACTGCTACTAAACTGAGACAAAATCCTAACTTTACGACTTTCAGAATTCACAAAAGGGATTTAGTAGTAGTAAAGTTAGGATTCCTTTCTTTACTGCTACTAAACTGAGACAAAATCCTAACTTTACGACTTTCAGAATTCACAAAAGGGATTTAGTAGTAGTAAAGTTAGGATTCCTAACTTTACTACAACTACTAAATGCCTTTTCTGAATACCAAAAGTCGTAATGTTAGGATTTTGTCTGATTACTTGTGTGAATTGGGCCAAGCAAATAATGTACCCACAATTCAGGGGTAATGATGTCTCTCTTCTCCTTGCAGGGCAGCGCTGCTCACTGGCCGCTATCAGACCCGCTCCGGGGTCTATCCGAGTGTGTTTGACCCAGGATCCATCGGTGGCCTCCCGCTCAAGGAGATCACCATCGCGGAACTTCTGAAGACACGTGGGTACGCCACAGCCATGGTAGGGAAGTGGCACCTTGGCCTCGGTGCCAACGGGACCTTCTTGCCCATCCACCAAGGCTTCGACCAGTTCCTGGGAGTCCCGTACTCCCATGACCAGGTAGGCAGGAAATTCATATCAGAAGGTTCTGGGGAATGGGGGGGAGAGAGGGATGGAGGAAGAAACAGAAAAACAAGAAACACCTGCATCACACTTTACACACCAGGGCCAGATTTATCAAGATTTGAAGCACCAATATTCAGCAAGGGAACATGTTGCACTGCGTCAAATGGAGCGGGCAGGAATGCGCCATTTTTACTGACCTATGACACATTCCCGTTTCCTCTCTGCACTGTGGCACTGGTAGCTGCCACGCACTAATGCCCACAGTGCTCAGTGCTGACCCCATTGGCTAGTTTACTTCATGTTATACAGACAGTAGTTAGGTGATAACAGTGCTCTGTGCAGACCCCATTGGCTGGTTTATTTCATGTAATACAGACATGGTTGGGTGATAACAGTGCTTTGCACTGACCCCATTGGCTGGTTTGCTTCATGCTCTACAGAGAGAGGTTGGGTGATAATAGTGCTCTGTGCAGACTTCATTGATGGGTTTACGTCATCTTCTAAAGTTTGTGGTTGGGTAGTATCAGTGGTTGGCTAGATTGCTTCATGTTCTACAGACAGGGGTTGGGTGGTATCAGTGCTCTCTTCAGACCCCATTGGCTGATTAACGACAATTCTATAGACAGGGGTTGGTGGTAGCCGTTCTCTGTGAAGATCCCAATGGCTGGTTTACATGATGTTCTACAGACAGGGGTTGGGTGATAACAGTGCTCTGTGCAGTCCAAATTTGTGGGTGTACATCATGTTCTAAAGATAGGGGTTGGATGATAACATTGCTCTATGAATACCCCATTAGCTAGCTTATTTCATGTTCTAAAGTCAAAGGTTGGGTGGTAACAGTGCTTTGTGCTGACCCCAATTTCTGGTTTACTTCATGTTCTACAGACAGGTGTTGGGTGATGACAGTGCTCTGTGGAGACCCCATTGGCTTGTTCATTTCATGTTCTATAGACAGGGGTTGGGTGTGAACAATGCTCTCTCCAGACCCCATTGGCTGGTTCACTTCATGTTCTATAGACAGGGGTTGGGTGTGAACAATGCTCTCTCCATGCCCCATTGGCTGGATTATTTCATGTAATACAGACAAGGGGTGGGTGATAACAGTGCTCCATGCAGACTCTATTGGCTGCTTTATTTCATGTTCTTCAGATTGGAGTTGGGTAAAAACAGTTCTCTGTGTGGACCCCATTGGCTGGTTTAGTTCAAGTCTTACATACAAGGGTTGGATGATAACAATGCTCTATGCAGACCCCATTGGATGATTTACTTCATGGTCTACAGACAGGTGTCGAGTGTGAACAATGCTCTGTGCAGACCCCCTTGGCTGGTTTATTTCATATAATACAGACAAGAACTATTTGATAACAGTGTTCTGCGCAGATCCCATTTATTCTTCAGACATAGATTGGGTGGTAACAGTGCTCTGCGCAGACCCAATTTGCTGCTGGGTGATAACAGTGCTCTATGAAGACCGTATCCCCTTGCATGCTTCGGATGCCCCACCCCAGGCTGTCCGACGTCATGGTGGGCGTGTGAGGAGGACGGCCAGGGGCCGTCCTAATCCCACCCACAATTCAAATCACCCGCACAGCGTGAAATTGTGCACCGCATGCAAGGGGCTATTGGCTAGTTTATTTCATGTTCTAAAGACAAGTGGAGTGGAGAAGTGTGGCTCAATTGTTAGAGCGGCAGACCCTGATGCAGAGGTCTGGCCTGGACCAGGGTTCAATTCCCACCTCGGCGGGTCTTGGGCTCAATTTGCCCCGGACCTGATAATTCTCGCCTCGGTGCCTATTCTAATCATGGAGTCCCACTCTGCAACTCTGGGCAATAGCTCGCTTAATCTCCACAACGGCCCCCACAGTGCTGGGATGCCTGGCTTTACCTTGGGGGTGCCCAGGAGTGGACACTTCACAGGGAAAGGCCAGGAAGGGTTCCACAGCAGTATGTGTACAGCGCCTTGAGACCCCTTTGGGGGTGATATGTGCGCTATATAAGCACTACATTTACATTTTACATTTACAAGGGGCTCTGAGCAGATCCCATTGGCTGTTTTTTGCATGTTCTACAAACAGGGGTTGGGAGATAACAGTTTTCTGTGAAGACCACATTGACTGGTTTGCTTCATGTTCTATACACAAGGGTTGGGTGAAAACAATGCTTTGTGTAGACCCCATTGGCCACAGACAAGGGTTGGATAATAACAGTGTTCTGTGTGGAACCCATTGGCTGTTTTACTTCATATTCTACAGACAGGGGTTGGGTGAAAGCAGTGCTCTGTGCGTACCCCATTGAATGGTTTACTTCATGTCCCTGAGACAAGAGTTGGGTGATAACATAGCTCTGTGCAGACTCTGTTAGCTGATTTACTCAATGTTCTACAGAGAAGAGTTATTGGATAGCAGTGCTCTGTGCAGACCCCCCTTTGTTCCGCAGACAATGGTTGGGTGGTAAAAGTTCTCTTTTCAGACCCAATTTTCTGGTTAACGTCATGTTCTAAAGATAGGGGTTGGGCAATAACAGTGTTCTATGAAGACCCCAAGGGCTGGATCATTTCATACTATACCTTCAGGGGTTGGATGGTAACAGGCTCTGGTAAGACCCCATTGGCTTGTTTACTTCTTGTTCTACAGACAGGTGTTGGGTGATAACAGTGCTCTGCACAGACCCGATTTGCTGGTTTACATCATGTTCTAAAGATAGGGGTTGGGTGCTAACAGTGTTCTATGAAGACCCCATTGGCGAGTTTATTTCATGTTCTACAGACAACGGGTAGGTGGTAACAGGGTTTTGTGCAGACACCATTGGCTGGTTTAGTTCAAGTCTTACAGACAAGGGTTGGATAATAACAATATTCTGTGCAGACCCCATTGCCTGATTTACTTCCGGTTCTACAGGGGGGGGGGTGAAAACAGTGCTCTGTGCAGACCCCATTGGCTGAAATATTTCATCTAATACAGACAAGAATTATTTGATAACAGTGCTCTGTGCAGACCCCATTTATTCTTTAGACAGGGATTGGATGGTAACCGTTCTCTAGGCAGACCCATTTTATTCTTTACACAGGGATTGGGTGGTAACAGGGCTTTGTGCAGACCCCATTGGCTGGTTCACTTCATGTTCTACAGACAGGTGTTGGGTGGTGACAGTGCTCTGTGCTGATCCCATTGGCTGGTTTACTTCATGTTCTACAGACAGGGGTTGGGTGGTGACAGTGCTCTGTGCAGATCCCATTGGCTGGTTCATTTCATGGTCTACAGACAGGGGTTGGGTGGTGACAGTGCTCTGTGCAGATCCCATTGGCTGGTTCATTTCATGTTCTACAGAGAGGGGTTGGACAGTGCCTAATCCTTAAAGAATGGATGCCAGTGCCTAAAGCACTGCTCAGCTCTCAGCTATTAAATGTCATGCGCCGAAAACCAATGCTGCATAGACTCAAATCCACCTCATGCCACTTGAATCTAAAAGATACTCTTGCCAGTTCTTACTTACTTCCTTCGTGATGGTTTTTCCATCACTCTCTTCCTCTGTCCTTCTCCTTTGTGTGTTTTTCCTTCTTTTGCTCTTAGGAAATGTCTGATGTTTCCCAAGAATTTGTGACCGTGCTCCCCCACTGGCAGCCTCCGGCTCAAAATAAGCAGTGGCAGTGGGTAATAACAGAGCTATGTGGAGACCCCATCAGCTGGTGTCTGATCCTTGAAGTTTAATCACTGATCACACACCTGCTCCTTCCCTTTGCAACTGAGCATGGTGCTGATCCAGTGAACCTCATAGTATGAGTGACCATCGCGGCATGTTGAGTGCAGGGCTGGTCCATGACCTGAGCAGCAGATGCTGACAGGAAGATAACAGTCTCAACATTTCTCTCATTGGAGCAGATGATCTTTCGGCCTGCCCACCTTCAGTTTTGGTTGGCTGTGGTGAAAGGCAGGATTTTAGTTCCCACTTACGCTCACCCCTCCTTCATTGGATCTACATGTTCTTTGAGCATATTCTTATTCAAACAAGCAAATATATTGATCTTTAAACGCGCCCACATAACCACGTTAATGGGGTTTGAACACGTACTAATATCCTTGTGAAGACCTACACCATAATTGTCATTAGTGGTCGAATACAGTCAAAGGCACATGGTTAAAAGTTTATTTTTATAAGTAATATACAGAAATATCATAATCAGTTTTTATATGAAGTGCCGCACATATCCTAGGGGTACGAAAATATGGATAATGCTCATAATGTGTCAGAAAACACCATATATCATGGGTACGGAAAGATCATTTAAACTGCAGGTCACCCATCTCTCAGTGCCAAAAATTATAGCCAATAACAAGACATAGAGAAATCAACAGATGGTATCAAATCATGTGATCAACTGGAACGCAGAGTTAATATAGTTACTTTTATGTTGTCAAACTAGCTGTTAGATAACATCTTCCATGGAATGGCACGTAATGTTAATGCCTGAACAGGGTTGGTGAGTGATGATCCCAAGAGGTGATCGTGATCACTGCATATGTATGGTGTGTGATGGTGTTTCCAGCCTTGATGAAATTACCCACAGAGGTAGAGTGTGAAGATAATGATACTTAAGTCCCCACAGAGATAGCGTGTGATTATAGTGATGTTCAAGTCCTCTCAGAAATGGTGGTTCATGTGGTTATTTGATGTTCAAGTCCCTACAGATATAAGGACAAAGCAAAGGCATAGTAAATCTGGGTCCAAAGCTTATGTAAGTTCATAGTTATCTCAAGTCCCCACAGAGAAAGTGTGTGATTATAGGGATGTTCAAGTCCTCGCAGAGATAGTGTGTGATTATAGTGATGTTCAAGTCCTCGCAGAGATAGTGTCAGTTCATACTTATCTCAAGTCCCCACAAAGATAGTGTCAAGTTAGTGATGTTCAAGTCCCCACAGAGACAGTGTGTGATAATATTGTTGTTCAAGTCCCCACAAAGACCGTGTGTGCTTACAGTAATTCTCAAGCATCCACTGAGATAATATATGATTATTGTGAATTTTAAGTCCCCATAGAGATAATGTGTAACAATAATTGTGTTCACATTTCGACTGAAATAATGTGCAAAGACAATGTTCATCTCACACTCAAATAGTGTGCTAAGACCGTCTTGTTCAAGTACAGCCTGAATTAGTATTAATACACAATGTTCAAGTCTCCAAACAGTTGAAATCTGAGGCTAAGGATGTTCAAGTCCACAGATAAATTATGTGTGATTGTAGGAATTTTCAAGTCCCCATAAAGATAGTGTGTGGTTACAGTTATGCTCAAGTCCCCACAGAAATAGTGTACAGTACAGTGACGTTCAAGTCCCCACATAGTATGTGATTACACTGATTGTCACGCACCCACAGAGGATAATGTGTTTAACTTGATTTTTCAATTTCCATCAAGAAAGTGCGTGAAGAGATTGAGTTCAAGTCCCACCTCAAATAATGTAAGAACACAATGTTCAAGTGTCCAAACAGAAAGAATGTGAGTCTAACGTTGTTCAAGACCACACATAAATTATGTGGGATTACAGGAATGTTCAATTCCCCATAGAGATAGTGTTTGATTATAGTGGGGACCTTGGTTCAAGTCCCCTCAATGCACTCAAGTAAGTCCCCAGAGCATGACTGTGTGTTCACCCAAGTCCCCTCAAGGATAGTAACACAAACCCACACATGCAGTCTGTGCATGCATTTGTCCTTGCTGCAGGCAATGGATTTGGCAGTTTCTGGGAAGTCAACGATAAACAAACTGCCTACTAGACAATAAAAGAGGCCCCAAACAGCCCACACATTGACTTCAATCTCAGTCTGTACACGTGTGTAATGTGCGTTCTGGCATCTTCTTGACTCTCATCTCTCTGTGTTCTGTCCAAGGGCCCCTGCCAGAACCTCACGTGCTTCCCGCCAGATATCAAATGCTTTGGGACCTGTGACCAGGATGTAGTCCTTCTGCCCGTCTTCCAGAACGACAAGGTTATCCAACAGCCGGTGGACTTCACCACACTGGTGCCACGCTACAACGCCTTCTCCAAGCAGTTCATCGTGGACGCCGTCCAGCAGCGGAAGCCTTTCTTCCTCTACTACGCGTCTCATGTGGGTCTTGTGAAGCATCAATATGGCTGATCTGATCATTGGAACTATTGACTGGTGTAAGGTACACCTGGTAATCTTATGGTTTATCTCTTTCCCCACCCAGCATACCCACTACCCGCAGTTTGCCAGCAAGGAGTACAGCGGGCAGTCTCTGCGAGGCCCCTTTGGTGATGCCCTGATGGAGCTTGATGGCTCTGTGGGTGGATTAGTGGCGACCATCCAGCAACTTGGAGTGGAAAACAACACTCTTGTGTTCTTCACATCTGACAATGGGTGAGTCTGGTGTCTGTGGAAAAGCAGTTCACCTTTTGTTCTTCCATTTTAGTGCTGCTCCTGCTTGAACCAAAAAAAACAATTATTGTAATGAGTATAGAGAAGCATTATAACATAGAGGAAGACTAGTCCACCCTAGAGATAAATCAGAAATAACTCTAAATACTGAAAAGGTAAAAAGAAAGGAGCAATTTTAGGCTATTTTTTAAATGTGTTTATTAAGAATATGTATTAGTAAAATGATCAATTTAGATGCTAAGGGTATGATGACATTTTGGTTCCATTTAATTGTGTTATATTTGGTTGTCCCATGTTTGTGCACCTTTTTAGGCCTCCATCAAACAATCAGCTAAACTAGACATTGAAATATTAACAACAGATAACATTTGAATTTTTATAAAACAATTTGTGTGAAATACAGTGGAAAAGAGATATAATTTTTTTTTGGGACAAAGGTAGGAGTGCTATTAAAACAGTTGAATACTGGGTACGTTCCTGTGTCTGGTCATTTCTAACCCTGAACTGTACATTACAGATGTTTACAACATGCAGCTACTAAGACACAATATCAACATCTTTCAGCCTAAATGGGCCTGTCTTCTGTGCAAGGTCTTCATCAGGACATAAATGTGCATTCCAATAATGTAGATTACAAATATCAGAGACAGAAATCTAAAGGCAAACTAAAAGAACTACATTTTAAAACTCCAGTGAATTTCATAGAATTACAATAAAGCACATGGTTAGGTCATATGCAATGATCCAATATTGTGGATGGTGTAAGGAGGGGGCAGTGAAAGGAAAAAGAAACGTAGCAGAATGCAGAGACTGCTCTGGTCGCAGCTTCGGAAGAGCTTCGATATCGAATGGATGAGGGAGGGGAGGCTGCCCTGACCCTGTTGCATCTGTCGGCGGCTTTCGATACAGTCAGTCACGGCATTTTAACTGACCGACTGTCTGAGCTTGGAATAAAAGGCACAGCTGGGATCCTTCTCCTTGGATGAATTCAAGCTGCCCTATGGGTGCCACAGGGTTCCTCATTGAGCCCTACTCTCTTTAATCTCTATGTGACCCCACTGGCCAGGATTATGAAACCTTGTGGTGTCTCAGAAGTATCCTACGCTGATGATACCCAGATTATTGTTTCAATAGCTAGCAACCCAACCAAAACTGCAGAGCGTCAGCTGTATGTCTCAGGTCAATGGGTGGATGAGGCTCAACATTTTAAAACTTAACTGTGTGAAAACTGAGGTTCTTCTTTTTGGAAACAATACCTCATACGGACGTCTACCTGGTGGCCAACTGACCTAGGCACGTTCCTTTCTTCACTACCAAAGGTGAGGAATCTAGGAGTCTTTTTTGACGCTAGATTAACCGTCAATGAGCAAACTAATGCCCCAGTATCGTCAGTGTTCTTTATCTTCAAAATGATCAGGAAAATCTGCCTGTTTCTCCCTCCAGACCTCCAGAAGACAGTAGTCACAGACCTAGCCTTATCCAAATTGGATCACGGGAATGCCCTATTCCTTAATATCCAAAAATAAAATTACTGGCAGAGAGTGCAGATGCTGCAAAATGCCGCAGCACGGCTCATTGTGGGTATTCTCAAATGCCAATCAGTAGCTCAACATCTGGTGAAGCTACATCTGCTCCCAACTTGTAAAAGGATTGAAGTGAAAGCTTTATGTATAGCCTTTAAGGCTCTATATATTATTTGCCCGGGCTACCTGAAAAAATGCTTTATCTGGTACTCTCCATCCAGATACCTACGATGAGCTATTGCAAAGCTTCTGGGGGTCCCTATGACCAAAAGATCCCGGTGGGGCGGCAAAAGCTTCATTTCAGGAACTGTCAAACTCTGGAACTCTCTTCACTTCACATTAAGAGACAGACCCAATCTTATGTCTTTTAGGAAAGCATGAAAACTTGACTCTTTAGAAACTAGTTTTCCGGTATGGATGTAGCATATTGATCTCCTGCGTGAAAGCAGCGCCAAGACACCTCTGGGCATTCAAGCGCTATATAAAACATAAATCAAATCATCATGCTCACCATAGAGCATATCTGTGGGCGTCTCAGTCTCATAGTTCAATAACAAGACTAATACCAGGAGAAAGGTCCCATGGTGCTTTGGGATATAATGCAACATGAGTCATCTGAAACCCCAAGCACATCTCTCACGCTGCCCAACTGTGAGTAGGGAGCCGGACATCTTAAGAAGATTCAGAGACATCATAGACAGTCTCCATACTCCCCCTGAATGTGTTCAGATCTTCCTTATCAGGACAGCCTGTGAATCATCCTTCATTTTCTTCAACGTATAACCAAGAAAGCCATTAGATGAGCCTTTGACAACACAACAGCCTTGCCATAGGCTGCTCAGACTGTTCCTCGATTCCTAGCTAGGAACACGCGGATCCACCCAGTCCCAGGCCAACGATTCATGTCTCTCTTGAACATGACTTCCTCCCTGTTGCATGTAAAGTTGGATGCAATTGTAAAAAACAAAACATTGACCGTAAGTCCTGAAGAACCTCGGGCCCAACAAAGGTCTTCCTCCTCTGATCAATGATCGATGATAGATTGATCATCTCTGGACTTTAAAAAAATCACTTTCAATAACCACCAACTGGGACATTTCCAGTCTAAATACTGACCTGGGTCACCATGGAAACATCTGTCCTCAAAGCAGTTGTTGACAATGATCTAATCTCAAAAGAACATCTTCTGGCAGGGTCCTGAGAATCAGAACTTCAACATCTTCAATTCACTTTTTTTATGTTTGCCTATTTTATTAGCATTTGTGTATATCTATTGACACCGGTGCACAGACATAATATCGACTCCAAAATATCGTTTGGACAGAATATCGAGGAAAAAATATCGTTTGGACAAAATATCGACTGGACAGAATATCGACAGCCAAAATATCGTTTTTAAGGTAAGTGCAGTAATATCGACTGTAAATAATATAGAAAGTGAAAATATGTAAGTATATACTATAGATAGTAAAATAAATTGTTTTTATTTTTAGGGTTCAGGGTCAGTTTTGGGTTTTTGGGTAAAGGGGTATTTTTAGGGTTCAGGGTCAGTTTTCAGTTTTTGGGTACAGGGGTATTTTTAGGGTTCAGGGTCAGTTTTCAGTTTTTGGGTAAAGGGGTATTTTTAGGGTTCAGGGTCAGTTTTCAGTTTTTGGGTAAAGGGGTATTTTTAGGGTTCAGGGTCAGTTTTCAGTTTTTGGGTATTATTTTATTATATTTTATTACTATATATATATGTTTAATAAATATGAAATAAAAAAATATTTATTTAACTTTCATTAATTATTTAATTATTATAAGTTAATTTAAGTAATTTTAAGTATATTTTAGTAATTAATTATTAATATTAATTTAATTTAACACTGTTTTTAGTAAATACGATATTTTTTACAACTATATTTTTGTAAACGATATTTTGTACTCGATATTTTTGTACTTACCTGTTTGTACATACAAACTCGATATTTTTGCTGTAGATATTTTTTCCTCGATATTTTGGGTAGTCGATATTTTGGTAGTCGATATTCTTTCAGTGATCCATTGACACCACCTCTATATGCTTTGCCACACCATTTGGTTGAAAAAAATAATTAAAAATCTAAATCATAAGCCTACTTGTAATGCCACTGTCTGAGTTCTTGTTAGGCTTTCCTCGTGTGAACCCTTCCATCTCTTCTGCTTTATGTTACAGACCCGAGACCATGCGCCACTCCCGCGGAGGGAACTCGGGTCTTCTGAAATGTGGGAAAGCCACAACCTATGAAGGCGGTGTCAGAGAGCCCGCCATAGCCTACTGGCCTGGCCGAATCACACAAGGTATGTAAAGTGCTTTATGATGCATGTGTCTGCTAACCATGATGCTGTGATAACCTGGGTACACAGATCAGTGGATGCAAGCGGTGCTCGGATGCTGATCATGTATATGCCACACACCACACATTGGCTCTTGCAACTTAACTGGCAATTATTTCTATATGCCAGCTGCTCTACAGCCAACTTCTCTTGATCTTAAAAGGATGTATGGATCTTGCTGGAGTCTTCCCTGTGGCCTGCAGTTGACGCACAGTTCTCCTGACTGATGCCAGGTGGGATCCAGGATGGACTCAGGTTAGTTTACATGATCTGGATAAGGAGGATGTGGCACGCCTTTGAACTGAGATACTGGGGATGAGGGAGAAATCCCACTTAACAGGTTGACAGGCACCAACATCTAGTCACCAAGATTCCAGCAAGAGCCCTATCACATGGGCTAAGAACATCACTGAAATTGTCACGTTCTGACAGGTAATAAGAAGGAGCATAATCTGGGTTAAACACTTTGGATAAATAAATAAACACATGCGATGGGGGCCTGGCTGACAGTGCCTGTCTCAGACCAGCCCACGGCCCTTCATGCAGTCAGCCCCTTCTATAACATGCTTCTGTTATAATTGATCACTGTGGAGCTGCCTGACTATGCCTTAACCTGACTCTACCATGTCAGTTAGAATATCATTGTCAGTTTGTGCCAATACTGGAACTGTAATTCATACTCTGTTAAAAAAGTAATCTGTTAAACTGCAATATCAAATGAATGCTAACCATGGTGTGGTAATGTATATTTATTATATTTATTTTGTGAATTATTTTTCAGTGGTATGGACCTATTGCTTCGGTTTTCTCTGAAGCGTCCTTTAGTGGTTCTTTCCTATTAGTGTTCCATGTAGGATGTTTGTTGTCAAACCAGAAACAGTGAAGGTCCCTTGACTGGAGCATTCCTGGGACAGCTGTGGCTGGAGTTTCTTCCACTTCATCCTAATACATCTTCTTGATGTCAGGTGCTACGGTGTCTTGATACGTTTGGATTCTTTGGATTACACTTTGACTTCCACTCATGGAGAGCGCTACCTTGCATATCATAGACAAGGTCTTTCTTACAGCAAATGAAGATGTCCCCTGCTTCCAGATATTGCTGACCCTCTCAGCTGCCTCAGGCACAGTTGATCATCCCACCCTCATGGGCACCCTGGAGTCTTAAATAGGATTCCCCAGTAATGGCCTTCTCTGGTTCTCCTACTTTTCCAAACAACACCAATCTGTTCACATTTCACAAAAGATCCCTATCGCATGTAGAGTCCCTCAATATGTCCCCACTCATCTTTAACAAACACATATGGCCCTTTGCTGCTCTGTTGACAGATAACAGCATCAGGATTCAGCAATATGCCGTAGATCCTCAACTATTGTTGAACTTCTCCTCTGCTCCATACATCCAAGCTTGCACCTTGTCCAGACCTGGATGTACTCTGCCCACCTGAAGCTTAACCAACCGAGGCAGCATTTCTATTATTTGCCAAGAACAACAAAACAAGAAACAACAAAAACCTGCCTCAATGACATCTTTGACCGCATCAAACCCCAGCTTTCATCTAATGCTAAGACACTTGGATTCCTCGTGGACACGACCTTACCCTCATGAACATGTTGCTCAAAAACAAGATGTCCTGGTACCAGCTCTCTCTTCTAAAGGTCTGTTTCTTCCTGAAAGCATCTTCAGAACTGCTGATCAAGCCCTGGTACTCTCACATCTGGATGGAGGTAACATCCTTGTCCTTAGCCTGCCAGACGGTACACTGAAAACCCTTAGGCACATCCTACATCACTTCCCATCAAAGGTCTGAAGAAATATAATTACATCGGTCCCATCCTGATCGAACTCCATTGGCTGCTCTTGCTGAGCTGCACCATCCTCAAAAGCAGTTGCATCACTAACAAAGTCAATATGACCAGCACAACTGCTTATCTTTCAGAGAAGCCCACCATCCCTGGTGGTTCTTGGCACACCTGCATCCAGGACACCATCAGACTGCAGACTAATAAGTGTAAACAAGAAGAAAAAAAACAAGGCAGCAGAACTTTTCCATCATGTTCCCCGGATCTGGACCAACATCCCCATGCCCATCTGCATCACCCTAATACTGCTCTAATTTAGGAAAGTGTTGAAGACTCACCTCTTGAGAGAAACACAGCCCAGCTTCACCGCCTAGTAATTGTTGACTTAATGCTCGCCTTTGACCCTGTATAGAGGTCTGAGTTATAGAAATGCCACATATATATGTCAATATATGGCATAGCATTGCTTTGGATTCTAGTATGCCTTATATCTTGATGGTTGATGGTAGATCCTCATAAATCTTGTGATGGGACCCCTTTCATCCTCATCCTAATACTTACAACAGGTGAGATTTCATTAGCGATCTTGGTGATCCAGACTCTTTGCAAAGATCACACGAAGCACGTTAAGGGAAGGTGAGTAAACTCCCTTTGTAAGGGATTGTTTCTAAAAGAGAGTTCTTGTTTGGGCTGTTGGTGGAGGAGAGATGGGCCTCTCGTCATCAAGTAAGGAATGGGACCATAAGGAAGAAGCAGCGGTAATCACTTTTCACAGAGCGAACTCTTTTGTCACTCATCGAATGTATGCTTCTCTTTGAACAAGTATAGGGCTTTGTTGCATTATGGCTCGGTTTGTGCTATAAGAATACCATGTGCGTGCATACATGCATACATTGCACACCTACACATACACACACCCATAATACATGCATATATACATGCACCCAGACATACATGCACAGATGCATGCATACATGAATACATGCATGAATGCATGCATGCATACATACTTGCACCCATACATATATGCACCCATACATACATGCTTACATACAAACCCAAACATACATGCATACATACATGCATGCACCCATACATACATGCATACATACATACATGAATACATGCATGCATACATACATTCATACATGAATACATACATGCATACACACATGCATACAACATACATCTTGATATATTACCTTCCATAACCATGTTTACCTTCCATGTACTTATGTATATATCTATTTATTACTTTAATCCTACTGTTAACAAAAATACATTTGCGTCTCTCCAATGCACTACCCTATGTTTCACCCTATAGCTCTCTCAGTATATCCTGTGCCTCCCCTCTCTGACTCATCCCAAACAACATTCTACTACTATGAGCTCCAAAATTACTCTTTCTGGGCTCTTTCATCCTCTATCCCTCCTTGCATCACCCCAAACCTCAATATACTACTAGGATCTCCCCAACAACCCTTTCTAAATTCTCCCCTCATGTGTCCCTCCTTAGATGAATCTGAGACCTCATTTCACTACTTGGACCTCCCTACTACTATTATTTCCCAATAAACACTTACTAGACTCTCCCTTCTACTATCCCGCCATCATCCTTTTCAACCCAACTAACAAACTCACGTGTCCACCACTCAAATTAATTCATATTTCTCTATACTAATTCACCACTAATCCTTTTTGGGTTCCACATACTACTTGCCTAAAAGCACTTCAATACCAAGTCAGGGGTAGTAAGCGCTACATGAATACAGTGACATACATTCATGCATGCTTACATACATGCATGGATACATAAATACATACATGGATACAGATATAAATATATATATGCATACATGTGTACATGTATAAATACATATGCATAGATACATGCTTATATGCATACATGCATATATACTTACAGACATACAAGCATACATCCATTTGTATAAACATACATACATACATACATACATACATACATACACACACATACACCCATACATACATACTTACATATAACATGCTAACATACATATTTCCATTGCCACAGAGAAAGTACACTTGGTGGTGCTTGATTCTTTCATAAACAAACACCTCCCTCTACTTGAGTGTGTTTCTTGGACTCCAAACCCTATAGAAATCCAATCAAAATGCATTATTTTGTGTGTCAATGGTTCATTGTTCTGCTTCTGTCAAGCAAGCTCTGGTCGTAGTGCCAAGATGCCCTCTTGGGGAAAGTCAAACTTTACAAATGTTTTTAAAACTCTATTTTACTGATATGTGACCAGAAAAAGCAGGAAAAGCTGCACCCACCGATGGATATGCCCGGTATTTGTGTAGGGTGTGGAACGGTTCATCAGTGTGCTGGCTGTTTGTAAATTGTTTCTAGTTAACGAGGGCAAGTGCCATTTTTTAAGGCCCAGCAGCAATCACATGAATGACGTGGAATTGTATTGACAATAGTCCGAAGTAAGTTCTAATATTAAAGGGAATGTTTCAATGTGTGAAAATTAGATAACATGCGTGTAGGAAAGTCGTCTTTTTGGTCGTGATCATCCACTTTTTTGACTGATACTGGTGGTTACTTCACATTGGACAAAGCAACCTACCTCTAAATCCCTAGTATATGGTAGAAGATGTAAGTATTGAGACCTCAGTGGACTTCTTGTATGTGCGTGTGCTTTCTGTGGTGTCTTGTGTCATTTTAAAACCAACTGTGCCTTGCAGGCTGGTTTTACAATAAAACTATGTCCAAATTCGAACAAAACTAGACCTAACAGTGGGACCTTCTCAGAGTCAGCACCTAACATGGAATAGCCCCAACTAATAAATATTATCCCTACTAATTTGACTGGGGTCCGTGTGCACACCGAATAGCACCCACTGTTACACTGCCCGTTCCCTCAGGAGCTCAGTCAATTAAACATAGAAGCACCGGTGCACCACAGCATACAGCACAATAAGAGTCAATATAGAGTCCAAATTCCAATGAGTCGCAGGAGTAGAGGTTCCTCGGTTAGATCTCTTTATTTCATTAGAAAAATAGAGCACAATACAGCCAACGTGTTTCGTCCCAGAGTGAGACTTCTTCAGGGCTGTTCAATGCAAACATATAAACAAACATATATAATGCACATATAAAAATACATATATATATAGACATCATAAAGCCATACAAAAACAAAACACCATATTTTAAAATACCACAATTCATTATGCGACATTTGGTTTGATGTTATCTTTATCTGGTCAGGTTTGTTAATATATTGACATACATAGACAGACAGCTTGAGCGACAATTCAGGACTAATCTGTTTCCATCTATCATTTGTATATTGGGTTACAAAACCCTTTTTCATCATATACATAGTCCGAACAACAGAGGCTGTCTGAATATATTTTATGTTATGTTATATATTGATTTGTAACGCGCACTGTTAGTCAAGACTGTCCTGGCGCGGAAGAGAGACATAGTGTCAGCTGAGAACAGTGGAGCTAGAAGGCTTGCTGAAATAGATGAGTTTTGAGAAGTTTTTTTTAAACTAGTCAGGTTCGGCGTGTGCCTCAGAGCGTCCGGTAAGTTGTTCCACAAGGAGGCAGCTCTAACCGCCAGAGATTGGCCACCTAGACGAACCCTCTTCAACCTAGGAATCACCACATGTTTGAGGGTGGCCGATCGCAACTGACGTGTTGGCTGGTAGAACGCAAATCTGGCCCTTAAGTAGGATGGGCACGGGCCATGTAAAGCTTTGTGGGAAGTACCAGGGCCTTGAAGCGCACTCTTTGGGCGGCAGGAAGCCAATGGAGCTCGCAGAGCTGCTTGCGCACGCTTAGCCTCCTCGGGATATCAAAGAGGAGCCTCACTGTCGCGTTGTGGACCACTTGCAATTTGCGAATCAGAAAGTCTGGGGCACCGATATAAAGGGCATTAGAGTAGTCCAGGCGTGAGAGTATGAGTGCCCTGGCTACTGCTTCTTTTGCAACTTGGGGGAGGAGAGGGAAAAACTTCCTGAGGCTGTTTAGGGTGCCAAAACATGTACCCGCCAGCCTCGTGATTTGTTCGCGAAAGCACAGATCAGCTCCGAACCAAATCCCCAGGTTTTTTGCAATCCCACAGTCACCCTTGGGGCATGGTGATCCTTTGGGCCAGAGTGATTCTTTAAAGGCCACATGGAATTGGCCGTACAGGAGTATTTCAGACTTGTCCTCATTACACTTGAGGCTGGCCTGGGCAAGTCATGCAAATACCAAGGACAGGCATTGCTGGACACCCTCCGTATGAAGGTCACCATCGTCCCATGTGAAGAGAAGTTGGGTGTCATCGGCTTAGGCCATTATTTTGGTACCCAAACTCTCCGCCAGGTAGATGAGAGGGGTCATATAGACATTAAAAAGCAGGGGGCTCAAGGTGGACCCCTGGGGGACTCCTGTTTTCACCTTATTGTTGGATGAGTGGAAGGGGGGCATCCATACTTGTTGGAAGCGGTCTTTGAGAAAAGATTTAACCCAGCTTAAGGCCGCGCCCGTGATGCCAACATCCGACAGCCTAGAGAGGAGCTGGGAATGGGGTACCATGTCAAACGCGGCAGAGAGGTCCAGTAAAATCAGAGCCGCCCTGCCGCCCCCGTCCAGACATTCTCTAATGGCCTCGGTGACCTCCACGAGCGCGGTTTCAGTGCTAAAAGAAGTTCGGAAGCCAGATTGGGCAGGGTGAAGCGCCCCGGAGGACTCCACGAACTTCTCCAGCTGTCTGAAAGCAGCCTTCTCACAGACCTTAGCTAATGCTGGGAGCAGGGAGATGGGCCAGTAATTGGAGGGAATCAGAGGATCTGCCAAGGGTTTTTTAATCAGAGAGAGGAGCTTTGCGTGTTTCCATTGGTGAGGCATCACGCCTGATTGTAAAGAATCGTTAACCAAGGCTGTCACCATAGGAGCAATTACTTCCGCCACTCCGCTTAAAACCCTGGCAGGACAAGGGTCCGCAGGGGAACCGGACTTAAAAGTGGTAAGGAACTGGAATGGTTCATTATGGTCCTAGTCAACCGGAATGGGAGGAAGGTAGACCAGAGCAGGAAGCTTAAGGCTGGCTTGGATCTTTTGAATTTTTTCTATAAAGAAAGTGGACAACTTCTCGCACCTGGCGGCAGATGTAGGGGCTGACGAGGTTTCTGCCGCTGGGGACGTAAAACTCCGCACAATAGCGAAGATTTCTCTACTATTGTTTTTGGCCTTGCTAATCCTAGCCTCAAAGTGGTCACCTTTGGCAGACTTAATGGCGGCATAGTACTCTTTTTGCGCTGCTTGGAGTTCCGCCTTGGCTGCGGGACAGTATTCCCACCGCCAGGCCCGTTCCCTACAACCAAGCTTTAAAGTTTTTAAATGTTCCGTATACCAGGGAGAGGATGGAGAGGCTCTAGAATGCCTATTCCCTGATGGATGAGGTAAAGTGTTTATAGTGGAGCTTATCCAGGTTGAGAAGTTCTCAACTGCTTCCTCTATATTATGGGCCTCGGCTGGATGAGTGTGGGCCAGTGCATCTGCTAAAGCAGGGATACTCATTTTCGGCGGGAGGGGGCCATGATACTCCTTTCCCCGTATGCGGGCGCTGTCAATATCCCATGAGAAACAGATCAAAAAGTGGTCAGACCAAGTGACTGGGCGTGGGGTTTCTAATGCTATATTAAAGTTGGAATGGACAAGATCTAGACAGTGGCCTCCTAAGTGGGTAGTGTCATGAACCTGCTGGATTAGGTGAGTAAAATCACAGAGGTCCCTCAGATCTTTGGTCCCTGGGGCTGTCGGGATTTCCGCGTGGATATTGAAATCTCCTAGTAGTAGAAATTTAGGGAACCTCAGTGCTCTCTGGGTAATCACCTCCTCTAGTGATTTGATGAAGGAGCCAGGAGGACCTGGGGGGTGATAGATCAACATCCCACCCAAGGTAAATTGCGGAGAAAGAGCTATCGAAAATTCCAGAGCTTCTCCTTCAACAATAACCCCTGCGCATTCCTTCATCAAAGACCATTTGTCCCTGTAAATCACTGCTAGACCCCCCCTCTGCCAGAACACCGGTCAAGCCTCGTTATCTTAAACCCCCGGGGAATGGCAAGCTCGATCACTGGAGCGCAGAAAGTACAAAGCCATGTCTCCGTGATAAATAAGAGGTCAAGCGATTCATCTTTGATCATCTCATGAACCTCCTCCGTGTGCTTGACTAGTGAGCGAGCATTAATAAGTGCAGCGCGAATGTTGGAGTGAGGGTCAGTGTCAACAGGAGGGGTTGAGGTAGATGTAGAGCTTCTAACCCGGAACTGGCATGCTGGGCAAGTCCGTGCCATAGAGTGAAGTAAATTCCAGGGCAAGATGTTGCAATAGGAGTATTTATTAAGGGGGTATAGTAACTCTCTACTATAGGTAGTGCGTGAGCTCCCAGGATCAGTCCCTGCAGCGACAGCGAATCTGGCCCCGTGCGCTGCCGGTGCGCGGACTGGCGCAGACGGGCTTACCTTAGGCGCACCTTCAGCACGCCATTGTCGCGCCCGCTGCGCCCGTCCGCTGTGCTCCCTGGGACACATGTGCATTTTATGCCCTGCCTCCCCAAATGAGCTTGACCGCTTACTCCGGCCTCGCTCCAGGAAAACACAGCCCAAGATGGCGCCTCGCCCTCCACACAATCGGCACAGTCAGCCGCGGTGGAACGGGGCGAGGGAGGCCACAAGAAGAGCGAAAAAGCGCTAGAAATACTTTTGGCAGTAAAAACGACAAAACAGTGCACAGAGTGGTGAGTGACAGTTTTTTAAAAGTTATTATGGCGCCAGCATCTAAATCATGACCAAGCTCTCTGAAATAGCTGAACAAGCTTTGCTGGTAATAGCGAGCTCTAAGGTGTAGCTGCTCACACTGACACAGAATCCCCCCAGCGAACCTCAGGAGCTGCCACCAACCTGAAAGTTCACCTATATAATGAGCAAACGAGCGGGAGAGGAGAAGAGAGCCACGGGAGAGTAAAGAGAGAAGGGAGGAACTGATATAGCCAAAAGATAAGTACTTTTGGCTATATGTTTGATATGTTCAAATTCGACTTTGGAAATAAAAATACTTCCAAAGTACAAAACTACCTTTTTCATACATATGTCACTCCTAAGGTCTACTTTAGGTGCCCCCAGAGTAGTGTGCATTGTTATAAAAAGCAGGGAAAATATAACATTTGTTTTATATGTCCTAGTATGGAGAAGCAGACAAATTTGCGTTTCCCTAATTGTAGTGCAGCTAGCCCCATAGGTTAACCTCGAAACGCTTTATCAAAGTTTAATAAAGTCTAACTTTTGATTGGATTTCGCTAGAAATATGATTCAAAGTATCACAATAATTGCTACAATACATCCAACAACTCGCCAAGCTTGGATTTGTTATAACTGTTACAGGAAAGTAGTTTTAGCACCTACTTTCCTGAAGTTATCTAAAACAGCCATGTAGCAGCCATTACGGACTTACCAACCTTTGACAGTCTGAGCTGCTCTCCGAGTAAGCGTGAAGAGGTCTGAGGTTGAAGCAATACAGCAATTTGTTGGGAGAAGATTGCTTCCTGGAGAAGCCAGGGAGAGTTAGGGGCAGGGGAGATGAACTGAACTTCAAAAACAGGAGAACAGATGTCACAGGACCCAGGCCAGCCCCTACTTCCTTGATCCAAATCCAGATGGAAACACCCCTAATTTGATTAGGAGAGGGGCAAAAAGGGGAATGTAGTAAATTGTTAGCCACATCTGTGGATTGGGTTAGCCATGCATGCACACACCCCAAGGGGAGAATTTCTCCATTTTATTTTTTGGAGAACAGTGCATTCTGGGTCAAAAATATAAAACACTTTGCAGGAAGTGGTCATAGCGGAAAAGGCAACTTTGCTCTTATTGGGTGGGTAGCCCCACTCTTGCCAGCACAGAATGGAGAATAAATATGGCAGAGCTTCAGGAGCTCCTGAGATCACTGCTTGGAACATCTGAAAAAAAGTACTGCCCTGCTGGACCCTTGAACTGCAACACAGAAGATTTAGCACTCAGAGGAACTGCACTTGCTGCACTCTCCAGTTCCCACAAAAGAAGGACTGTGTCTAATTCAAGGAAAAGAAGTGGACTCCTGAACAGCAACAGGTAGAAAAGTGCTGGAACGCGTCACTTTCAACAGCCAAAGAGAGGACTACTCCAGCTGACCATCTACAAAAATATTTTCCTGGACTGACCAGGAGCATCGTGGCTGAATGACTCCAGACCCCAGGAGGCAATCCAGAACTTCTGAACCCTTGGCTGGTGCTGCTGGGAACTTTTTGCAAAGTTTTGGTAAAAAACACAAGAAGAAGACTGGTTCAACATCAAGAGTCAAGCTGGTGTTGTTGACTCTAGAATTGGCCTGTCCATGCTGGATTGTCCTGCTAAAATCTCCAGAAATCCTCGCCATCGACACCAAGGACAAAGACTTCCTGGGGCTCACTGTGGCTTTGTGCTGCCGCAGGCTACCATCATTGAAGCCAACTCAGGATTCAAGGAACCCGAGGGCTCGTCGTTGAGAGAACAGCTCAAAAAAAGTGACTAAGTGCGAAGGTAAAATCATGAAAGGGACCTAATGCTCGACCTAGCTGACCAGTGGTCAATTGTAGTAGGCATAAAACTTTGACTTTGCTCCGGCCCAGCTCAACCAGATAGCCGCGAGTGGAGCTTTAAAATTTTCGATGCTATTGTGCACTATTTTGTATTTAATCGTTAAAAATTAATATCTCTGGTTCCTTACATTGGAGTTTTGTTGTTTTGGTGTCATGTTAAAAATACAACTATTCTCTATTTTTTTAAATTGATGTTGATTTTTTTTTATTGTGTTGTGTCTTTTACTTATGAACTGTTTTGGTGATATTAAATGCTTTACCTGTCTCCTAAGTTAAGCCTGACTGCTTGCTGCCAAGCTACTAAGGGTGGAGCAAGGATTAATTTATAGAGACCTTGCTGGACCTTATTATTGATTGTGGTATTTTTACTAGCTGTTGGTGAAACACCCCGCTTACTAATAATACGCCTTCCTATAATGGGCTCTCTTCAATGGAGATTCTGAAAATGGTGTTTGCAGAATGCCAGGGTATGACAAGGCAAACACTTTTTGCCTTCTGCCAAAGACCATCTCTTTTGCGCCGGAGAGTGAGTTTGGCAGCATTTTCCAGATCCATAAGTTAGGGAAGAGAATCCCAGATGTGTTAAGACAAAGGCTGTTAGAAACATGAAGGTCTAAAATCCTGACTCCTGAAAGCACATGAGATGGGTCAGGCAACAGAGAAATCCACAAAGGATTATGGCCTACAGAGGATTTAGATCCATAAAGGATAGATACCCCCTCTGGGACCCACAGTTAGATCATATGGGACCAATAACTGGTTGGGATCCCTCTGAGGTAAAAACCTACTGGGGTACAGTATTTGTTGGACTGATATCTAAACTCATCCTTGGTGCAAATCCACTATGTCCTACACATTACCTAAAAACAGTCTGTGTCCTGGAAACTAGGATGTTATGGACTTACATGGAGAAGGCTGATTAAATCATAGATGATTGTACAACCATATTAAAGCAGTTGCTGTTGGTCATTCATTTAATCAGCCTATTAAAAGAGTTTGAGTCTTAATGTTTCGTTTAAAAAGCAAATGTAAATGGTGACATATATTGAAAAGAACATGTCTTGTTCTCTCTTGTAAGTTGTAAACCTCTTTTATGCTGTCAGGGGTGACCCACGAGCTAGCCAGCACCTTAGACATCCTGCCGACCCTGGCGGCTTTGGCTGGCGTGCCTTTGCCGAGTGTGACTCTGGATGGCTATAGCATGATCGATCTTCTCTTCAGAGGTGGCAAGGTTAGTGCTCAGTCTACAATACTTGATCCTTCTGTGTGGTGGTGATTTGTAGTATGTGTCAGTGAACAGTGCGATTGCTCTCTTGAATCAATACACAGTAAGTTCAGCCAGCATTGATTAGTAGCGCAGGATGCTTGGTAGAATACCACGAGGACTAGAATTTGGCTTAAATGTAACAGCATCATTCATTACATGCTTATCCAGTCCCCTAAAGGGCATCAAAGTATCTCCTTGCCAGCCTCAAACCCCCTTGAGCAAATTTCTGTCCCAGGTCTTAATTAGGCCTGGGCGTAGTTCGTGGAGTTTTGCTATTCGGAACTTTGCGAAGTTACAAAAAACTCGACGATGTTCCGCGAGTGGTGGAGTGCAGTGCGAACTGCAGTTTGTGCTGGTATTCCTGCCGCTCGGGCAGAAATTCTTGCCGAGCGGCACCTTGCGCTCGAAGAACTTACCGTTTGCAATCATCGCAAGCTGGGAAAAAACTCCGCTGCACATCGAGAAGCAGAGTTTTATTCACTTCGCGACCTCCGTGGAGTGCAGAAAACTCCACAAACTCCGCGAACGGAGTGAAGTTCACTGCCCAGACCTAGTCTTAATCAGTCTTGAATGCACTCTGTTGAAACACCCCAAGAACTGAAGGGCATGGCCTTCTATGATCTCCCACTACCCAGTCATGCATTAGCCAAGGTGAGAATGGATGAAGGAATGGATGGCTTATAGATAGGTAACTGCGTTGTTCATAAGTGGATGGATATATGGATGAGAGATGACTTTTCAGGAGGGTGGAACTGTATATGGGTGGATAAGTGAATTAGGGCCTGACTAAGACTGTGGCAGACGGTTACTCAGTCAAAAACATGACAGATATCCCATCCGCCGTATTACAAGTGCATTATATTCAATGGCACTTGTACTACAGTGGGCAGGATATATGTGATTGAGTAACCCATCTGGTAAACTAAAAATATGGCCTTTAGTCTTTAAATGAGTTGGTGAGTAAGTTGGGTGAATGCATGAACAGGTGAGAAACTCAGCAGTGTCTGAAAGTGCGGATATACCTATGAGTGAATCAATGAGGGATGATTACAATACAGCTCTTGATGAGGTATATAAACTACTCCCAGACCAAGTGAAAGGCCTTGGGTGTGGGTCAGTGTCTGTTGCTCTGGCAGAATGTCTATTTGGGCTGCACCCACAAACTTGATTAACTTCAAAGAGTCATCAGCTGTCACAGGCAAATGTGAGTGGACACTGGGCCGGGCCTTTTTTTGGTCCCCCAGCCAGGCAGGTTCCAAACCCAGAGGGAGAGGAGCTTCCCCCAGGACTGGTTTGAGGTGACCAAAGAAATACTACAAGGCACAAAGTTTTAATCAGAAGCCTACTGTCGGCTCCATCGAAGATCAGGTGCCAACACCAAGCCGGCATAGTCCGGATTTCACCTCATTCATCTTTCCTTCACCACAGGTCACTCCCTGTCTCCTTATCTTACCCTTGCATCATTTTGTTCTTCCTGGGTTTGGAATACTAGGGATCAGGTCAGAAGAGATGGATGTAGTCACCTCTAAGATGACACTGTGGGACATAACACTGCCATACTCACTGCCAAAAGAATAGCCTTCTTTATTCATGAGGATTATGGGATGGACACGTATTGTGACATAAGCACAGTTTTCAACATAATCGTCTTGTCACCAGAAATACATGCAATGTGTATGTGTAATCATGCTTGCTGTGAATAATTATTGCAATCCTAAAAAAAGTACTCAAGAGTGATGTTTAAGTGTGGTCTCTTGCAACATTTTAGAGTAAGAGAAATACAATGTTCTACTATCCAGTTTCCCCAGATGAGATCCGCGGAGCGTACGCTGTCCGATATGGGAAATACAAGGCCCACTTTTTTACAAAGGGTATGTCTCTTGTTCTTTTATCTTTGTATACATTCATGCATGTGTTTTTATATATGTTTATTTTTAGAACAGCCTACACTAGGCATCAAAGCTCTGTAAAATAAAACCGATAAGGCTGCACATGCAGTTCAGCCTACAATGTGATGCCCAGATATTTAGGGGTCAGTATTTAGTGTGCTTCACTATTAGAATCCAATGCTACTCTCGGATCTGAGAGTTGTGAGCTCTATTGTAAACACATAGAGGCAAACCTAGGACACTCAGTATAAGGTAGAGCCTTTTAAGTCATACACATGCCCAGTAGCAGGAGAGGCAACTATTTACTAAGAGTATAGGAGTTATAGGTCTGACGCACAGGCAGTTTTAGGGCATTACATGATGACTAATGCCCAGTGCCCAGGTATGCCTTGGGGGACAACAAACTCCCTAAGATGTTGACTTTTGGAAAAGTATTAACAAAACAGAGGCACTGCTGAATGGCACCAGTAATTTCCTCCAAGTCTCCTGAGGGATTGTATGAGCTGCAGAAGCACAGCTGCTTCCTCAGGGCTGAAGCAGGGAGGATTGTTAATTAAGACTAAGCGTGTCTTAGAGGGAGATTGTATCTGTGTTAGACAAAGCTGATGGATAAAGGAATTGCATGTGAAAGTTACCCACTCTGCATACACAGCTTTCAGTAAACTAGAAGCAACTGAAGTGGAAATTATGATCATTCATAAATATCACACTAAGGAAGCAGCTATTGCCATGAATCATGATTCAGCTCTTTCACTGATCTATAAAATCACTTATGGGAATAAAAAGTAACCATTGATCATTTTCAAAAGTGCCTCCAATTTATTAGAGTTCACTTCAGATTATCACAACGTTTGGTCACATACAATACTGGGTCCAGTTTTTAAGAAGAGACCCATCAGGTGTTAGACACTGCTGCTGCCTTCTCCTTACAAACATTGGTATTGGTATTTATATTTATAGAGCACAATTATCACCTGCAGGTCTCTAAGCGCTGTAGAAAGAGAGAAATAAACGGCCACCCAGCACAGGGACAGAAATTAATCCGACCCCCACGCCTCTTGGCAAAGAACCGTTTTCAACTTCTTCCTGAATGGAAGACGAGCGAGCTCTTTACGCAAGATCTCTGGTAGTTTGTTCCATCAAGGGACAATGACAGTTGAAAAAGCTCTGCCTTCTCTGATAGCCAGCCTGAAACGCTAACACTTCAGCAGGCAAGCCTCTGAGGACCGAAGCGTCCGAATGGGAGTGTAGAGAGCTAGACGATCTTTTACATACTGTGGGGCTTGGCCGTGAATGGCCTTATGGGCAATGCAGAGGCCCTTAAACTTGGCTCTCTGCCTCACCGGGAGCCAGTGCAGGTGCTGCAAGAGAGGGGTGGCATGTGCTTTCCTGGGCAATATAAAAATCAGCCTGGCCGCATCGTTCATGGTAACCTGGAGCCGACTCAGTAATTTCTCCGGAAGGCGGATGTAAAGGGCGTTACCATAGTCCAGGCGAGAAATTATCATCGCTGACACGATCAGTCTCAGAGTGGAGAAACTCAAAAGGGGGGCCAGCTTGCAAAACTGTCTCATCAGGCCTGTGCAGGCTCCCACTACTGCAGACACCTGCTGGGACATAGACAGATCAACATCTATTTTAATTCCAAGGCTCTTCACGACCAAGGCTGGGACTGGGCTGACGCCCAGCTCCTGCAGCCAGAAAAGGTTACTCCACGGATTGAGCGCGGTGGCAATGGTCAAGACTTCAGTCTTATCCGGATTGATTTTCAGAAAGTTAGACGTCATCCAGTCGGTAATGAATTTGAGGATGTTTTGGGTCTTCACTTGGGCAGCAGATGAATTATCAATCTGAATGATAAGCTGTGTATCATCCACATAGTTGTAGATCTGGCAGTCCATGGCATTGAGAGCACCTATCAGTGGCTGCAGATAGGCATTAAAAAGAAGAGGGGACAAGGCTGATCCATGCGGGACACCACAAGAGAGACTACCCAAGGTCGATGTATGGGATGCCAACTGCACTCTCTGGGTCCTACCGCTAAGGAAAGATGTAAGCCATTTGAATGCCGTGCCCTGGACTCCAAGATCATATATCCGCGACAAAAGAAGCTTATCGTTGTCCGTATCAAATGCCGCGGATAAATCTAGTAGAAGCAAGGCACACGGCCTCTTCTTGTCCGCTTGAAGCCTCAGATCATCAAGCACTGCCAGCATCACTGTTTCAGTGCTATGATGGGCCCTGAAGCCTGCCTGATTGTACCTTAGGATGCTATTGATTTCAAAGAAATGCGAAAGAGATTTCAACACATGGAGCTCCAGCACCTTTGACAAAAAAGGCAGCTGGGAGTTCGGTCTAAAGTTTTTTTTAGATTTTTCGCATCTGCACCCGGCTTCTTCAAAAGCGGCCTAACCAGGGCTTCCTTGAAGTTCGTCAGGACCATGCCGAAAGTCAGGGATCGGTTCAGGAGCGACAACACCTCTTCCTCCAACCCGAGAGACACCATCTTAAAAATGGAGGGTGGACACAGATCTGCCGGGGAGTCAGACTTGGTCCTTTCCACTAGGTGAAACAAGGAATCTCCCGTCAGAGTCGGTGTTAGACCTGGCACCTTGGCGTGAGTTTCCCTCCCACTTTTTGCTGTTGTGCCTCAGATGTTTTTGCTGGTGTCCGCTACTCAGGGCACTGCGCCACGGCCAACCCGTGCCGCAGTGCAAGTGCTCCCTACTGTAAAGTGTACATGTGATTGATATACCTGATTGGTTCATTGGATTTACTGTCAGTCCCCAGTAAAGTGCACCAGGAGTGCCAGGGCTTGTGAATGCCAATACTGCTAGTGGGCCTGCAGCGCTGGTTGCGCCACCCACAGAAGCAGCCTTAAAATGTGTCTAGGGTCTGCCATTGCAGAACCTGCGTGCAGTCTGGTACTGTCATGCTGGCTGGGCAAGTGCACACACTTGCCAGCCCCTAAACCTTCCCTTAACTTCATATTAGTCACCCCTATGGTAGGCCTAAGGGCAGGGTGCATTGTAAGTGTAAGGTAGAACATGCCCTGATGTGTGTGGCATGTTCTAATAGTGAATTACTGCCAAATTCGTTTTTCACTATTGTAAGGCTACCAGTTCCCTTCTAGGCCAGATGGGCTGCTGGAATTATTACACTCTATAATCCCAGCAGGCTCAGGGAACATGGTAGAAATTAATGTTTAGTATGCCTGAACTCAGAATAATAAAATACTTCTTTTAGTAAAGTTTATTTTAATATCCTGTGTTTGCAAATGCTACTTTTAGAAAGTTAGCATTTGCTTGCCTAACCATTTCAGCCCGCCTCTGCTTGGATGTGGATCTGACTGTCTGGTGTGTGTGAGTGACAGGGCTGGGAGTTGACAGGTAGTGAATAGCCAGATGACACCTTAGTGGGTGGTGGGAGTTTCCCCTGAATGATGCATCAGGCTGTGCTCTGCCACCACAATGCTGGCTCCGCCCTCCTGGGGAGCGACTGATGACTCAGCCTGCACCTGGCCCAGGAAGGACCGAAGCTTGTCAACAGAGTGCTCAGGCTGCCCCTGTCTTCACAATGCCGGCTCCGCCCCCCTGGGGAGCGGCTGATGTGCCTGCCCTCACACTGAATGCAGAAGCAGAAGTACCCACCACAAGTGCTCAGGAGCTGAGAGCAGTTATGCAGAGGCCCCCCTGGCCAGTGAGAACAAAAGAAACTGTGTATAAAAGTAGGAGCCCTGCTCCTTGTAAATTAGAATCCTGTTTCACCACGAAGGACCTCTGCCCGACTAGAAGGAGAAGAGACGCTGGGAGAACTGGCCTGCTGCTTGCCTTGCTGAGAAAGGAGAGGAAAAGACTTGATAAGAAAAGACTTTGCTGCTTTGTGCTTAAACATTCTCCAAGGGCTTGACTGAGCTTGCCCCCTGACCTGAGCCACAGGACCATCTGGCTCAACCTGCCTCTGCTCGTCTGCCGGTAATTAACCGGGATATCTACTACTGCCGGAGCTGTGACTTTGGTGCCCCCCAGCCCCTCCCTGAGGCCGTGACCGACTGTGTCTCCTCGTCCCCGCCGAGGAAGAGCTCCGCTCCGTTGAGCCGCTCTTCCCCCGCTGAGGAGATCGCTGAGTTGACCGCCTGGAAGGCTCGCTGCTGTGGTGCCCCCCAGCCCTTTCCTCAGGCCGTGACCGACTGTGTCCTCTCGTCCCCGCCGAGGAAGAGCTCCGCTCCGTTGAGCCGCTCTTCCCCCGCTGAGGGGATCGCTGTGTCGACCGCCTAAGAAGGCCCGCTGCGGTGCCTCACCCTCCCGCCAGAAATCCCCACCGGACGCAAACAGACCCAGGGGACAGACCTCCGCTGGACGGATGCCTCGGGTGCCAGCCTCGCTCTGCTTGAGCCGCTGGGCACCTCGCCTTTGTCCCCGGAGGAAAGCCGCCACCGAGACCGTCAACGGGCTCGGGGCCCGCAACGTTTGTTTTTGCCCTTTTTGTTGTGCCAGCCGCCCTGCCTACGAGTGCCCCCGGCCTCCAGATCAGCTGTGGTGCGAGCCGCCCTTTCGCAGCTGACTCGCACCGCTCTCTGTCCCTGCTCGCGGCGCCGCTCCGCTCTGTGCGAGCGCTTCAGCCCCTCCCGCTGGAATCCGATCCAGGCGGGCAGGAGAAGTCCCCGGCTGCATCCCGCGCCCCGGCCGCAGTGACAGAAGCGGCCCCGGGTCCTTTGGCCCTTGCCTCCCATGGGCCGCCCCGAGGCCAACACTCACCCCTGCCTGAGCCCCCCAGACCCGTGGGGGCCGCCCGCATCAACAGCCCCGGCAGGGCCGAACGCGTCCCACGCGGGAAGCGTGAGCTTTGGGCGGTCGGGCCCCGATCTCGGCCCGGAACGGGCCAAGAGTATCCCGGAGCCCCTGGGCAGGCTGCAACAAGTTGGAAAGGAGCAGTGTGACCCCCAATATTCCCCAGGACTCAAGAGAACCCTCCTGGAAGGTACACTGCAGGGAAACATCCGTTTTAAAGACTAAAAGTACATTTTGAATTACAACGAAGAAAGCTTGCCTATTTACAACCTGTGGGAACCCCAAAAACGTTATTTGATCTTGTGATAAGTCTGACCTAAGAGATATATATATTTTACATAAAGAAGCGTATTTTTATATACTCACAGCCTGGTGTCCATTTGTGGGGGGATTGGTATATTTTACTGTGTGTGTGTCTACAAATGCTTAACTGACTAACGCCTGGAGAATCGCCTTGGCTGCTCACGCCACGCACCTAGAGGGTGAGCAAGGGTAATTCTGAAGGGTCATCCTTTGCCCTGACTTAGAGGAGAGGGTCCCTGCTTGTCACAAGTACTTACTTGCGCCAACCAGAGACCCCCAATTCTAACATTGGACGCAGCGGTGAGGATTTGCGAATTTGCATTTGTAGTTTACATACAGTGAATTACTGATCACCACATAGGGAGAGCAGATCTATAACGCAGCCACAGGTTTCCAGTTCCTTTTTTAATTTTGTTGAGACATCTGCCATTACTGAAGCCATGCCTGGCTCGCTCCCTGCTGGAAGAGCGCTCTCTACCTTCTCTGGAGCAGATGACATAGATTGGAGGGAGGGAGCCTTGAGGAGCTTAACCAATGACCAGCTGAAAGATCTCTGCACAAAATGCAGAATTGCCAAAAGTGGATTGAGCAACAAGACCCAACTCGTGACGGCGCTGAGAGCCTGGAGGGAGTCAAGAGATCCACAGACCCCGGTGGATATCATTCCACCAGATGGCGCTGCAGAGCCCCCCAGAGGCCTGTCACCAGAGGAGCTGGCAGACAGGGCAGCAGACAGGGCACATGCAATGGAGATGGCAAGATTAGCTGGGCAAATGGAAATGGAAAAACAAAAACTGGAAATGGACAAGCAAAGATTGGCCATGGAGGCACAGCAACGCCAGCTGGACCATGACCTGAGAATGAAGGAGTTGGATCAAAGAGGTTTGGGAACAGCTCCTTCTGGTGGCAGCACAACGCCGGTGCAGGTAGAGTCCAAAGTGTACATCCCCAAAGATGTAGTTAAGGAATTCTTTAGGGGGGATGACATAGGACAGTGGTTTAGGGCATATGAGGTAGCCATGTCCTCCCACCGGGTCCCTGAGAAGGATTGGGGAGCGGGGTTGTGGGGAAGATTCCTTAGTGAAGGGCGGGACACCCTGCTAGATTTGCCCACTGCAGAACAGATTTCCTATCCCCACATGAAAGAGGCCTTAATGACCAGGTATGGGCTTACCCCTGAATTATATAGACAGAGGTTCAGGGGGTGTGCAAAGCGTCCTGGGACTACGTATGTGGAGTATGTGAATTTTTTTTGCAGAGCCCTAGATGGTTGGGTGAAGGGTAACAAGGTGAATGATTTTCAAAGTCTCTTTGATTTAATTGCATGGGAGCACTTGTCTGATAACTGTTTTCCTGAGTTACGCCAGCACCTGATTGATAGCAAGCTGTCCAACCCGAGGAAGCTTGCTGAGGAGGCGGACCGCTGGCTCAGCACCAGGGTCCACAAGGGTCCAGTGGGAGACTCCGCCAAGGGTGGGCAGGGTCCCCAGCAGAAGAGTGGGGGGGACAGGGGTAAACAGAAAGGGTTCCCTAAAGGCCCCCAAAGTAATCCTCAAGGGAACCAGCAGAAGGGTTCTCAGCCTCCCCCACCCCCAAAGCAGAATGGGGCCCCGACAGGTAGACCTGTTCCAAAGGGGCCCTTCAATTGTTACAAATGTGGTGACCCGGGGCACATAGCCAGTGACCCCAAGTGTCGCCTGTTTGGAAAACCAGCACCCACGGGTGCTCCGCCCCGACAAGTGACCAGTGTTCACTTAGGAGAAGAAGTGATGGTCCCGGGGGGTGGAGATCCTGTTCAGATGACCCTAGTCTCACTAGGAGACAGTGAGATGGTCCCTACAAACTACCTGCCCTCTAACACTAAAAAATATGGGCAGGTGGTTACCATCAATGGTAAGAAAGCTGAGGCTCTTAGAGATACAGGAGCCAGTGTGACTGCAGTGAGGCAGCACCTGGTGTCTCAAGAGCAGGTTGTACCCCATGCCTACTGTAGGGTTGTCAACGCTGACAATTCAGAGAGTCAGTGTCCGATGGCTCAAGTTCCCTTCGAGTGGGGGGGGGTCTCTGGTACTCTGCAGGTCTGTGTGAGGAAAACCATGCCTGTTGACTGTTTGCTAGGGAATGACTTGGAGGACTCCCCTTGGGAAAAGGTGGAGAAAACGACTCACCTGAAGATGGTGGGTCTGCCTGACTGGGCGTGCGTGACCACCCGGTCAATGGCAGCCAGTAGGGGTGATCAAGAAGTCCTGGGACCTGAAGGAGAGGCCCAGGAACCGGCCTTAGAGAGAAGGCGCAGGGGGCGCGGGAAACCGGCCCCTGCTGTTCCCACGGTCCAGGAGGAAGCAGACCTTGAGGGGGATGCCCTGGAGCCTACAGGGGAACAGATTGCTGAACTGGGGGACCTGCCTGAGCTGACCCATTGGCAGCAAGAAGGAGGCCCCTCCAGGGAGGAATTCTGCAGGGAGCAGAAAGAATGCCCTTCTCTCGTGGGTATGCGGCAGCAGGCTGCAGACCAGGCCAATGGTGTTCAGGCCAAAACACATTATGTGTACTGGGAGAATGACCTCCTGTATTCAGAGCCTAAGACTGCTGAACCTGGGTCAGCCCGTGTGCTGGTGGTACCCCAGAAGTTCAGAGCCTTCCTACTGGGACTGGCTCATGATGTGCCGTTAGCAGGACATTTGGGGATGGACAAGACCTATGACAGGCTTGTCACCCACTTTTACTGGCCCCAAATGCACAAGAGCTCAGATGCTCATTGTAGGACCTGTCCAACTTGCCAGGCAAGTGGGAAGAGTGGAGGGAAGAACAAGGCTCCACTCCAACCATTCCCTGTGGTCAGTACTCCATTCCAACGAGTGGGTATTGACATTGTTGGGCCTCTGGACCCCAAGACAGCCATGGGCAACAGGTTCATCCTGGTCTTGGTGGATCATGCCACCCGGTACCCTGAAGCCATCCCTCTGAGGACAGTGACGGCCCCCGTGGTGGGGCGTGCACTAATGGGAATTTTCTCCAGAGTGGGGTTCCCTCTAGAGGTGGTGAGCGACAGAGGGACCAACTTCATATCCAAGTATATGAAGTCCCTTTGGCAAGAGTGTGGTGTGACCTACAAGTTCACCACACCTTACCATCCACAAGGAAATGGGTTGGTTGAAAGATTCAACCGAACCCTGAAGGGCATGATCATGGGCCTGGAAGGTCCAATGAGGCGTAAGTGGGACGTCCTCTTACCATGCCTGCTCTTTGCATACCGCGAGGTGCCACAGAAGTCTCTAGGGTTCAGCCCCTTTGAGCTGCTGTATGGTCACCCCGTGAGAGGACCACTGAGTTTGGTAAAGGAAGGCTGGGAGCAATCTCCCAGGAAACCTCCCCAGAATGTATATAGCTACATGCTGGCCTTCAGAAACCAAACCAGGCGCTTCAGACAACTTGCTGAGGCAAATCTGGAAGCTAGCCAGGAGGAGATGAAGCGGTGGTACGACCAGAATGCCACTCTGGTAGAGCTTCAGCCTGGACAAGAGGTGTATGTCTTGGCCCCAGTGGAACCCTGTGCACTTCAGGATAAGTGGACGGGCCCATTTGAGGTTGTGGAGCGCAAGAGCTCAGTGACATACTTGGTGGACATGAAGACGCCCAGGAATCCTTTAAGGGTCTTACATGTCAACCGCCTCAAGCCCCACTTGAAAAGGTCCGAAGTGGGCATGCTGTTGGCCACTGATGATGGAATGGAAGAGGAGTCTGAGCCTCTTCCTGACCTCTTAGTGGCCTGTGAGAAAGATGGGTCAGTGGATGGAGTTAACCTCTCACCCACCCTGACCCCTGAGCAACAGGAAGACTGCCGCCAGTTGCTGGGGCAGTTTCCAGACCTGTTCTCCCTGGTTCCTAGTGTCACAGATTGGTGCGTCCATGATGTGGACACAGGAGACAGCTTACCTGTGAAGCATAAGGCTTACAGGGTAACTGACAGGGTCCGGGCCTGCATCAAGGAGGAGGTCTCCAAGATGCTTGCTCTTAGGGTGGTTGAGTCTTCCAGCAGTCCTTGGTCCAGCCCCGTGGTCTTGGTCCCAAAGGCTGCTGCGCCGGGAGCCACACCTGAACTCCGGTTCTGTGTGGACTACAGAGGACTCAATTCAGTCACCAAGACTGACGCGCACCCTATCCCCAGAGCTGACGAGCTCATTGATCGGCTAGGGGCTGCCCGGTTCCTCAGCACGTTTGATTTAACGTCTGGGTACTGGCAGATCGCCTTGACCGATGGGGCAAAGGAGAGGTCCGCATTCTCCACACCAGATGGGCATTTCCAGTTCCGGGTTATGCCATTTGGGATGAAGAATGCCCCTGCCACCTTTCAGAGGTTGGTCAACCAGGTGTTGGTTGGGCTGGATGAGTTCAGTGCCGCCTACCTGGATGACATCGCAGTGTTCAGTGGCACCTGGCCAGAACACCTGCAGCACCTCTGGGAAGTGTTGATGGCGCTGCGCAAGGCAGGCCTCACAATCAAGGCGAGCAAGTGCCAGATTGGGCAGGGTTCCGTGGTGTACTTGGGACACCAAGTGGGGAGTGGCAAGGTGGCACCCTTGCAACCCAAAATTGAGACCATCCTGGCTTGGGAACCCCCCAAGACCCAGACTGCAGTGAGAGCCTTCCTGGGGCTCACTGGGTAATACAGGAGGTTTGTCAAGGGCTATGGCACTATTGTGACCCCCTTGACAGAGCTGACTTCTAAGAAGCAGCCCAGGAATGTGATTTGGACTGACACCTGTCAGAAGGCTTTTGACACCCTGAAGACTGCCATGTGCACGGCGCCCGTGCTCCTGGCTCCTGATTTCTCCAAAGAATTCATAGTGCAAACAGATGCTTCAGAGCATGGTGTAGGGGCTGTTCTCTCACAGATGACTGAGGAGGGCTGGGACCAACCTGTAGCCTTCATCAGTAGGAGGTTACTTCCACGGGAAAGTAGGTGGAGTGCAATAGAGCGTGAAGCATTTGCTGTGGTCTGGGCACTGAAGAAGCTAAGACCCTACTTGTTTGGGTCTCACTTCCGGGTTCAGACAGACCACAGGCCCCTCAGATGGTTGATGCAAATGAGGGGTGAGAACCCAAAACTGTTGAGGTGGTCCATCTCCCTACAGGGTATGGACTTTACGGTGGAACACCGCCCTGGCACAGATCACGCCAACGCTGACGGTCTGTCCAGGTTTTTCCGCCTTAGTGATGTGGAACTCCCTGGGGAAGGGTAGTTCCCCCCACATTTCAGCTGGAGGGGACACGTGTTAGACCTGGCACCTTGGCGTGAGTTTCCCTCCCACTTTTTGCTGTTGTGCCTCAGATGTTTTTGCTGGTGTCCGCTACTCAGGGCACTGCGCCACGGCCAACCCGTGCCGCAGTGCAAGTGCTCCCTACTGTAAAGTGTACATGTGATTGATATACCTGATTGGTTCATTGGATTTACTGTCAGTCCCCAGTAAAGTGCACCAGGAGTGCCAGGGCTTGTGAATGCCAATACTGCTAGTGGGCCTGCAGCGCTGGTTGCGCCACCCACAGAAGCAGCCTTAAAATGTGTCTAGGGTCTGCCATTGCAGAACCTGCGTGCAGTCTGGTACTGTCATGCTGGCTGGGCAAGTGCACACACTTGCCAGCCCCTAAACCTTCCCTTAACTTCATATTAGTCACCCCTATGGTAGGCCTAAGGGCAGGGTGCATTGTAAGTGTAAGGTAGAACATGCCCTGATGTGTGTGGCATGTTCTAATAGTGAATTACTGCCAAATTCGTTTTTCACTATTGTAAGGCTACCAGTTCCCTTCTAGGCCAGATGGGCTGCTGGAATTATTACACTCTATAATCCCAGCAGGCTCAGGGAACATGGTAGAAATTAATGTTTAGTATGCCTGAACTCAGAATAATAAAATACTTCTTTTAGTAAAGTTTATTTTAATATCCTGTGTTTGCAAATGCTACTTTTAGAAAGTTAGCATTTGCTTGCCTAACCATTTCAGCCCGCCTCTGCTTGGATGTGGATCTGACTGTCTGGTGTGTGTGAGTGACAGGGCTGGGAGTTGACAGGTAGTGAATAGCCAGATGACACCTTAGTGGGTGGTGGGAGTTTCCCCTGAATGATGCATCAGGCTGTGCTCTGCCACCACAATGCTGGCTCCGCCCTCCTGGGGAGCGACTGATGACTCAGCCTGCACCTGGCCCAGGAAGGACCGAAGCTTGTCAACAGAGTGCTCAGGCTGCCCCTGTCTTCACAATGCCGGCTCCGCCCCCCTGGGGAGCGGCTGATGTGCCTGCCCTCACACTGAATGCAGAAGCAGAAGTACCCACCACAAGTGCTCAGGAGCTGAGAGCAGTTATGCAGAGGCCCCCCTGGCCAGTGAGAACAAAAGAAACTGTGTATAAAAGTAGGAGCCCTGCTCCTTGTAAATTAGAATCCTGTTTCACCACGAAGGACCTCTGCCCGACTAGAAGGAGAAGAGACGCTGGGAGAACTGGCCTGCTGCTTGCCTTGCTGAGAAAGGAGAGGAAAAGACTTGATAAGAAAAGACTTTGCTGCTTTGTGCTTAAACATTCTCCAAGGGCTTGACTGAGCTTGCCCCCTGACCTGAGCCACAGGACCATCTGGCTCAACCTGCCTCTGCTCGTCTGCCGGTAATTAACCGGGATATCTACTACTGCCGGAGCTGTGACTTTGGTGCCCCCCAGCCCCTCCCTGAGGCCGTGACCGACTGTGTCTCCTCGTCCCCGCCGAGGAAGAGCTCCGCTCCGTTGAGCCGCTCTTCCCCCGCTGAGGAGATCGCTGAGTTGACCGCCTGGAAGGCTCGCTGCTGTGGTGCCCCCCAGCCCTTTCCTCAGGCCGTGACCGACTGTGTCCTCTCGTCCCCGCCGAGGAAGAGCTCCGCTCCGTTGAGCCGCTCTTCCCCCGCTGAGGGGATCGCTGTGTCGACCGCCTAAGAAGGCCCGCTGCGGTGCCTCACCCTCCCGCCAGAAATCCCCACCGGACGCAAACAGACCCAGGGGACAGACCTCCGCTGGACGGACGCCTCGGGTGCCAGCCTCGCTCTGCTTGAGCCGCTGGGCACCTCGCCTTTGTCCCCGGAGGAAAGCCGCCACCGAGACCGTCAACGGGCTCGGGGCCCGCAACGTTTGTTTTTGCCCTTTTTGTTGTGCCAGCCGCCCTGCCTACGAGTGCCCCCGGCCTCCAGATCAGCTGTGGTGCGAGCCGCCCTTTCGCAGCTGACTCGCACCGCTCTCTGTCCCTGCTCGCGGCGCCGCTCCGCTCTGTGCGAGCGCTTCAGCCCCTCCCGCTGGAATCCGATCCAGGCGGGCAGGAGAAGTCCCCGGCTGCATCCCGCGCCCCGGCCGCAGTGACAGAAGCGGCCCCGGGTCCTTTGGCCCTTGCCTCCCGTGGGCCGCCCCGAGGCCAACACTCACCCCTGCCTGAGCCCCCCAGACCCGTGGGGGCCGCCCGCGTCAACAGCCCCGGCAGGGCCGAACGCGTCCCACGCGGGAAGCGTGAGCTTTGGGCGGTCGGGCCCCGATCTCGGCCCGGAACGGGCCAAGAGTATCCCGGAGCCCCTGGGCAGGCTGCAACAAGTTGGAAAGGAGCAGTGTGACCCCCAATATTCCCCAGGACTCAAGAGAACCCTCCTGGAAGGTACACTGCAGGGAAACATCCGTTTTAAAGACTAAAAGTACATTTTGAATTACAACGAAGAAAGCTTGCCTATTTACAACCTGTGGGCACCCCAAAAACGTTATTTGATCTTGTGATAAGTCTGACCTAAGAGATATATATATTTTACATAAAGAAGCGTATTTTTATATACTCACAGCCTGGTGTCCATTTGTGGGGGGATTGGTATATTTTACTGTGTGTGTGTCTACAAATGCTTAACTGACTAACGCCTGGAGAATCGCCTTGGCTGCTCACGCCACGCACCTAGAGGGTGAGCAAGGGTAATTCTGAAGGGTCATCCTTTGCCCTGACTTAGAGGAGAGGGTCCCTGCTTGTCACAAGTACTTACTTGCGCCAACCAGAGACCCCCAATTCTAACAGTCGGAAAGACTGTGAGCGGCGGTACAGACAAGGGTACCAAAGGGATAGGCGACAAAGAACAGGGTACAATGGGGGTGGTGGCAATTACCCCTAGTAGGTCCTTGATTTTGTCAAGAAAGAAGGACTGCAACTGGTTGCAGTCCTCTAGACTATGCACTGGCCTCACCGTCTCTGTTTGCCTCAATTCGGAAAGTACCCGAAAGGTTTCTTTTTGGATATCCTGGGCCGAGGCAATCCAAGTTTAAAACAATTCCGCTTTCCTAGCAAGGATAGCTTTTTTATAGACCCCCAGCCCTAATAGGTACACCCTGTGGGCATCTGGATCATAGAATTTCCACCATGCTCTTTCCTGCTGGCGCAGCCGTTGCTTCCGGGCTCTTAGCTGGTCGTTGAACCAGGGGGCTCCCTTGCCCTTGTCTCTAATTAGAACTCTCTGCATGGGTGCCACTCTATCTAGGGCCTGCTTCAGCCTAGTTGTCAGGACGATACTAGCGGCATCCGGATTACCCTCAATAAAATATGAGTCCGCTGTATTCTTTAAAGTATTGACCAGCTCCGCCTCTTGGATATTCTTCCAGTTTCGTGCTTCCTTCCATTCAGGGGCAGCGTTGGAACCCTGCCTCATCGGAGGCAGCTGGACACTAATCAAGTAATGGTCTGAGCAGACACAGGGACTAACGTCTATTGGTTGGACAAAGGGATGTGAAGTCCAAACCAGGTCCAACGTGTGTCCCTTCACATGTGTGGGGACTTGTACCACCTGCTTAATATCAAGTGAGGTGAGGGCTTCATTTAGTTGAGCAGCCTGACTATCCAAGGGGAGCTGATCCCAATGGAAGTTAAAGTCTCCCAAAATCAGTAGGCATTGGTAGCGGGTGCGCAAGTCACAAACCAGTTCAATAAAGGTCTCCACAAACTTATAAGAAGTGTGCGGGGGGTCGATATATAATCAGTATGGCTAAACAGGAGACTGGCGAACAAAACTTCGCCCCCAGCACCACCGCCCCTTCGATGATTTCGGCGCAAATTATTTTGGCCCTTAGCTCCTTCTTATATAGCATTGCCACTCCGCCCCTCTTGTGCTACCCGGTCTATTATGATATGCGGCCGCATAGTTTGGCGGCAGGGAGGCAACAATATCCGGGGTAGAGGACTACTCAAGCCAAGTTTCCGAGATGCCGAGAAGATCCACGGTGTTATCCTGTAGAAAAGAGAATACCTCCAGGTTATGTTTTTGAAGGGAGCGGGTGTTAATAGAGGCTACCCTAATTCCTCGTGCTGCAGAATTTCCAGGAACCTGGCCGCGAGGTACTTTCGTCCTAACTGCAGTATTTCCCCACTGGGATTTTAACAGCTTGTGAGACCCAAGGGTGTCAATAGTGACGCCTGTAAGAGGCACCGAGATATGGGCCAAACTCTGCAGGACGTCCGGGCTATACTGAAGCCGGGGGACTTGGGTCCTGGCCCCCGGCCCCGGTCGGGCGCAGACAGGCTTGCCTTTGGCACGGCTTCGGAGCGCCATCGGCGACCCCGCTGCGCGTCCTTATCGGCCTCATCTTAAATCCCCTAACTTGGAACAAAGACTAGAGGGCTAACCACGCTATCCCCAAAGCTGGCTGCCTGTGGGTGGCGGTGACGCCAGCGTGTCCCTCCGATCTCCCCCAGTGCCTAACTCGGAACAGTGCCGTGCAGATAGGGGTGCAGGTTAATTTTAAAACAGCAAAAGCTGACGGTGCACGTAGTACAGTACCAAAACTGTAGAGTAGCACCTAAATGAACAATATTCTCTGATGCTTTGAAAAAGCAGTTTTACATGCTTAACAACATATAACTAATTCACTAAAATGAATTTTTACAATGAGGACATTAGGTAATGAGAGAGCTGATCATTTTGGGGTCGCCCCTAACATAGGGAGAGCACCAAGCAGATGCCTTGAACTCAAAGAGCATAAACAAAAAGCACATTTTGTTGAACTTCAGTGGTGATCCCATCATTTTAGGACCACCCCAAGCACAGTTATTGGCAAAAAACAATCCCAACCAAAGGCCCTGCAAAGCATTATGGGACAAGATTAGCAGTGGCAGTGAATATTATAGTATCCAATATCAAAATAATTCTACAAAGAGCTGCAGTTCCACTGGTCGTCCCTAGATGTCCCTCACGAGTCAAATGCAAAACCATTGAAACCCTTTCATCAAGCATTTGCATTTGACTCGTGAGGAACATCTAGGGACGACCAGTGGAACTGCAGCTCTTTGTAGAATTCTTTTGATATTGTGTACTATATAATATTCACTGCCCACTTCTAATTTCATCCCATAATGCTTTGCAGGGCCTTTGGTTGGGAATGTTTTTTTTTGCCAATAACTGTGTTTGGGTTTGTCCTAACAGGATGGGACCACAACTAAATCGTTCAATAAGATGTGCTTTTTTGTTTTCAAGGCATCTGTTTGGTACTCTCCCTAGGTTAGGGAGGATCCCAAAATCATCACATCTCCCACTGCTTGCCAATTTTTCAGTTTCACTATTGTGAAAGTACTATATGCATGTTAGCATATAAAGATAGGAAAGCTTATTTTATCATATTTGGTTATGTACAGGATGCTTTTTGCAATTATTTTGCAATCTTAGCACGGTACAGACAAGTACACAGTGTCTTTAGCTACGCGCACTACGCAAAGTTTATAAAGTATACTACGTGAAGCTTCGTGTAGTGCTGCTACACAAACTACGCCCAGGCTTACTCCTGGCTTCCGCCTCAGGAGCTGATCACCAACTCCTCAACCTTCAACATTGCAAACATTCTACATATATATCATGATGTTTTGTGCCTTTGGCCACCTTGAGATTACTAGCATGCTTGAGGGCATGTCAACATTATGTCTACGCTGACAAACCATATTGTAGGTGGAGAGCAATGTCTTCACTTAAGAGTCTAGAGCCATTCAGGTAGGAAGTACGTTCTTTGTTTAACCCTAGCCCCTTAGGCCGTAGCCTGATAGCTCCTGTTAGGGACCCATTCCATCTACAACTTTAGATAAGTCCCAGACTTCACCCAGTACAGAGACCCCAACATGCTGTGCATCATCACAATCCCTCAGCGTCCACACTAAGCATTCCCTGCATCATCTCACTCCCTCAGTATCCACACTCATCATTCCCTGCATCATCACACTCCCTCAGTATCTACACTCAGCATTTCATGCATCACACTCCCTCAGTATTCACACTCAGCATTCCATGCATCACCACACTTCCTCAGTATATACACTCAGCATTCCATGCATCATCATACCCCATGAGTAGCCACTCTAAACATTCCATGCATTATCACACTCCCTCGGGATCTACACTGAGTATTCCAGCCATTATCACACTTCCTCAGAATCGACACTCAGCATTCCATGCATCGTCACACTTCCTCAATATCTACACTCAGCATTCCGTGCATCATCACACTCCCTCAGTATCCACAGTCAGCATTCCATGCACCATCACACTCCCTCAGTACCTATACTCAACATTCCATGCATCATCACACTGCCTCAGTATCCACACTCAGCAATCCATGCATCATCACACTTCCTCAGTACCTGCACTCAGCATTTCATGCATCTTCACACTCCCTCAGTACCTACACTCAACAGTCCATGCATCATCACACTGCCTCATTATCCACACTCAACATTCCATGCATCGTCACACTTCCTCAGTAACTACACTCATCATTCCATGCATCGTCACACTTCCTCAGTATCTACACTAATCATTCCATGCATCATCATACTCCATGAGTATCCACTCTAAACATTCCGGGCATTATCACACTTACTCAGAATCTACTCTCAGCATTCCAGGCATTATCACACTTCCTCAGAATCTACACTCAACATTCCGGGCATTATCACACTTCCTCAGAATTTACACTCAGCATTCCAGGCATCATCATACTCCATGAGTATCCACTCTAAACATTCCAGGCATTATCACACTTCCTCAGAATCTACATTCAACATTCCGGGCATTATCACACTTCCTCAAAATCTACACTCAGTATTCCAGGCATCATCATACTCCATGAGTATCGAATCTAAACATTCCAGGCATTATCACACTTCCTCAGAATCTACACTCAGCATTCCAGGCATCATCACACTCCCTCAAAATCTACACTCAGCATTCCAGGCATCATCATACTCCATGAGTATCCACTCTAAACATTCCAGGCATTATCACACTTACTCAGAATCGACACTCAGTATTCCAGGCATTATCACACTTCCTCAGAATCTACACTCAACATTCCGGGCATTATCACACTTCCTCAGAATTTACACTCAGCATTCCAGGCATCATCATACTCCATGAGTATCCACTCTAAACATTCCAGGCATTATCACACTTCCTCAGAATCTACATTCAACATTCCGGGCATTATCACACTTCCTCAAAATCTACACTCAGCATTCCAGGCATCATCATACTCCATGAGTATCGAATCTAAACATTCCAGGCATTATCACACTTCCTCAGAATCTACAATCAGCATTCCAGGCATCATCACACTCCCTCAGTATCTACAATCAGCATTCCAGGCATCATCACACTCCCTCAGAATCTACACTCAATATTCCAGGCATCATCACACTCCCTCAGTATCTACACTCAGCATTCCAGGCATCATCACACTCCCTCAGAATCTACACTCAGCATTCCGGGCAATTTCCCACTTCCTCAGAATCTACACTCAATATTCAATGCATCAAAACACTTCCTTGGTAGCCACACTCAGCATTCAATGCATCATCCAAACTCATTATTCCATGCACATCATACTTCTTCAGCATCTGCATTCTGCACTCAACATTCCATGCAGCACACTCCCTTAGTATCCACACTCAACATTCCATGCATCATCACACTCCCTCAAGATATATATTTTCAGCATTCCATGCATCATCACACTCCCTCAGGGCCCGATTCACAAAGGTCCTTCACACTTCACAAGGGGAGAGGGGTTGGCCTAACGGCTAAGGCGCTCGACCTCGGACCTGGGGATCTGGGTTCGAGTCTTGGTAACAACGCCAAAAACCTCCTGTGATTCTGGGCAAATCACTTAATCTCCCCGTGCCTAAAATGAAAGTGTGTCCTCATGTAACGTAACTGGTGCTATGTAAAGCGCTCTGATACATGATTCGGTTCGGGTCTAGTTTGCGCTATATAAAACTCTGCAAAACAAAAAAACTGGCCAGTGGTTTAAGAATATTAACCATTAATGATAGTTCCTAATTAGTACTTTGATTATGCGTCAAAGGGGCTAGATAGGGTTTTGCTATCCGAATGGAAATGTCTCCATCGTATTGTACTTAACTTCATCTTGAATTTGATACGATTTCCTTTCATTTTTGGTGGCAAATACGTAACCTAGATTGAGTCTCAAACCCCTAAATGCTACAGGAGGATGAAGGGTCTGCGGTTGCTTTTTGCCCCATGTGCATTATAAGGCTGCATGTCTATAGTAAATTGTGGAGAGATGCAGCCGGATTGAGTGACATTGATCATAAAAATCTTTATTCGGTTGCAACAACTGTCACACCTCGCTCCCTGCATTCTCGTGCCCACCACCAGAGGGCTGAATTGTGGGGCTCTCCAGTGTGCCCATAAGCTTCCAGACCCTCCCCTTCATGCATATACTGACTTCCAGTCATTTGAATTATACATGCGCATTGCCATCCATTCCCAATCCTTGCCGCGTTTTGTGAAAGCCAGCCTGCTCATGTTTGACATTCTGTTACCTAGAATTCTCTGCTCACTGCTTCATTTCCACACCTGCAGGACAAGGATAGGTGGAGTAATTCAGCTTTCCTGTGGCTGGCTGCTGCTAGCCTACTCACACCTGATGCATGTGATTACTGTGAGCTCTTTAAGCCCCAGCTCCCTTCAGTCCAGTGTTGGTCATTGTAGCTGTGTACCGGTGAGACTGAGCCTCGTTTCAGTGTTTCCTGAGGTTTTGATATCCTTGTTTCCAGTGTTTACTTGTTCCTGAGCTGCAGAAGTTCCCCTTGTTAGCACTGTCTGCAGTGCTACCTTGACTCCTGAGCTTTTGCTCAATTCTTTTTCCTACCTCAGCACTGCCTTCTATGCTGCTTTGTTTTGTTGATTCCTTAACCTGCACTATTGTAGTAAACCCTTGTAGCTTCCCCATCTGTACATCCAGTTCCTGCTTTTCTTCCCATTTCCTTGGTTCCAGTTCCTAGTTTACTGTCTTTCTTTTCCTGCTGTCTTGCTTCTATTACCTTCTATGTTTGTTAGTTGCTTTCTGTCAAGTTTGTCCTGTGATGTCCTTCGTTTACTGTTAAGCACTCCTCCTTGCTAGCTCCTTGTCTATTGTGCTTGTGTTTAGCTCTACTGCCTTGCATGTTCCTGTTTCATCACCAGGATCCCTGGGTACAGCTGACAACCTAGGTGGTGTTTCCTGTCTACTGTGACTATTGTCTTTGAGTTATATTTCTAACATCACCATAGGTGTAAGCTCCACTGACCCTGCCTCTGCATGCATGTCCTATAAGTGGGTATTTGCCGTCAGTATCTGTAACAGCAATTGTAGTTGATGAACTTACTGATCATCAGTTTCACCTTGTGGATCTCCTGAGTGCTTTCCCCACATTCCCTTTACTGTTAATGTTGTTTCATATATGTGTCTTGCACACTCATCCTGGGTGTAGTTATTCTGAGTGCTAAATCACCTCATGAATGCTTGTTCTTTCTGAGTCTTCGCCAACTTGTTTCTTCGTGCAGGCTTCCTTACCCTTTGGATCCTTTTTCTCCTCTGACTTCCTGCGTGGTCCTGGTCAGCGCTCTACTTCTCTTTCTGCGTACATTTTCTACCCAGTCGCCAGTGCTTGCCCAAGTCCATGACTGTGTTCCAGACATGGGAAGGACAGTCTCTGAGAAGAACAACCATAAAATAACAAAAAGCACAGCACATACGGTCATACAACTATAATACATTTGCCTAAAATGCAAAGAATTAAAATTAATTACCAAGTCACAATAAAAACAAAAAAAAGGCAACCCCATTAGCAGCAATACATTGGTCACTTAGGTCTAGAAAGCCTTAACATCAGTGTGGCTCATAAAAAACAAGCGAAAGCATATAAAACATGTTCATTGGGGGGCATCTGCAGGTTTATAAGAGTGGGGGGTAAAATTCAGGGGCTTCGACAGTGGGACAATAAACTGCTTTCTATGCATATTAAGATAGTTGCAAAACATTAAAAAGTGTCAAATGTAGAGTGGAGACCTATTGTCGCAGCCGCAGGGCAACATGGAACATGGATGGGCCCAGCAGCGTGGCAAGGCCAAGAGGTGATGTAACAGGTTAAATGTAAACCTGGTCATACCAAACCTGTCCATCAAATTAGGTACCTGTGCTAAGTAAGGATCCATACCCTAGACTCTTTTGGTTCTCTAGCCAAGAGGGCCCACTCTAGAAACAGATCATTTACCCTTTTCAGTTCTAAGAGCAACAGTGAGTGGGGATTAAGAAATGTTCCCTTTCTCCCTGGGGTTGTAAAAGCTGCCTTCACATAAACAATCCAGGGGATTCTGAGTGCATGATCAAGAGACAGACAGTTTCAGAGAATCTGTCTGTTTAATGAAAGTCTCTCTCTGACCCAAACCTTAACCCAACACAAGAGAGGTCTAAGGGCAATTATATCATCCAGGTAACTGGTTCCAAGCTCAGCATGGATTAAAAAGGCTGGAGTACTTTGGGAGCACGGCACCAACCGTTTTAAGAAATGGTTTTCAGCGGTTTGGATTTTATCACTCTTTATGCACCTCCAAACCTCACTACCATACAAGATCAGTGACACCCATTTGGTCTGGTAAATCTTAGTTAGAGCACGCAGTGACCAAGAACTCAACCTACGCGCAAAACTGGCCACTACCACGGTGGCCTTGACAAGTTCAGATCTCTTCCCCTCAATCTGGGGTTTCCAATTTTTGTTCATGCCAAATAACACCCCTAAATAGGGAAAGGCTGGTACCTTGGCCAAGGTATGATTGCCCACTTCAAAGATTATTAGGCTAGTGGTCCGAGGGCCATCAGCTATAACATATAATTTGGTGAAGTAATAGTGATATTGAAATATTCATATTTATTTCAAACGTGTAACAATGCCTCTTCCTACCTCAACTAGGTGTGAGGGAAGGACAAGGTTAGTCTGAGCAGGAGTGAGGGTCTACTCTCAGGGTGTCTTTATATCAATTATGATGCACACCAGAGGGCTCACAATCATGGTGCAAATCCACAGGGCTAAGACAACTCACATTCAATATGTACACACTGTTGTAAGGCAATTCACAATCAAGGTGCACAGCTAAAGTTGTAAGATGACTCACTATCTTGCTATACACAGGTGTAGGACAACTCACAATCAAGGTGCAGACACAGAGGTGTAAGATAATTCACTATAAATGTGCACACGCAGAGGTCTCAGACAACCCACAATCAATGTCACACACAGAGGCGTAAGACAACTCAAAATGGAGGTGCACAGAGAGAGGTGTAAGGCAACTCACAATCAAGTTGCACACACAGAGGTGTAAGACAACTCACAATCAAGGTGTACACTAACAAGTATAAAACAAATCAGTATCAAGATGAAAAGACAGAGGTGTAGGACACTCACAATTAAGTTGCACACACAGAGGTGTAAGACAACTCACAATCAAGTTGCACACACGAGGTGTAAGACAACTCACAATCAATTTGCACACACAGAGGTGTAAGACAACTCACAATCAAGGTGTACACACAGAGGTGTAAGACAACTCACAATCAAGGTGTACACACATAAGTATAAAACAAATCACTATCCAGATGAAAAGCCAGAGGTGTAGGACACTCACAATCAAGTTGCACACACAGAGGTGTAGGACACTCACAATCAAGTTGCACACACGAGGTGTAAGACAACTCACAATCAATTTGCACACACAGAGGTGTAAGACAACTCACAATCAAGGTGTACACACACAAGTATAAAACAAATCTCTATCAAGATGAACAGCCAGAGGTGGAGGCCACTCACAATCAAGGTGCACACATAGAGGTCTAAGACAACTCATTATTAAGGTGCAGACCCAGAGGCTTGAGACAACTCACAACCAATGTGCGCATTCAGAGTACTCAAAAGTAGTCCTCAATACTTCTAATCAAATTCTGAAGGTGGTGCATGGTTCACACTCACTGTGAAGTATTCTTCTCATTATCAATTCATGATACTGTTTGCAATGAAGAGAATGTGAAGATGTTTTTAAATGTGAGGCATGGAAGCAAGCACATAGTGTGGCGTTTGCGGCACTGAAGACAACTTGTGTATTTCTTTTGTTAGAAAATAACATTTTCTGTCAGTGGTAAGCTGAACAGCAGTGAGTCTGAGTGTGGTCTCAGGAAGTTCAGACAAATGACACAGAGGGATTTGTCCATTACTCAAGGCACTGTCAATCTTTGTGACAAGTTGCTCTCTGATGTGATCTCACAAACAACTACTGTGACGCAAACTGAAGATGCACCGGCAAAAGATAAACCTCCAAACTCTGGAAAGCCCATGCCAAGTGTCTCTTGAGGGATAGTTGGAAACTGAATTTCCACTTACTTGTTACTGGCCTGTCCACTGAGTCTTTGGAGGGTATGGCTCCTGTTCAGTGCTCCCCCATGGTTCCTAACACGTAGGGCAGCGCCACAGTTTAACTTACACAGCCTGACCGTCCACTGGTAGGGGAGATATAACCAGAGTCTGCAATGAAGAGATGCATTCGATCTTGCTGTCCTACTGCATGTGAAGATCAGTGTACACTAAAGGCCCTGTAGCTCTGAAGTAATACACTATGGTTTGTAAACCATCCTTTTATTAATCTTGTTTTGTTCCAGGGGCCATGAACAGTGAAGGACCACCAGATCAAGACTGCTATCGATCAGCTAATCTAACCTCCCACAACCCTCCGCTTCTCTATGACTTGGAATCAGACCCATCTGAAAACTACAACCTCCTGGCAGGCGAGCAGAGGGAGAAGTACATTCACCTCCTGAAGGAGATCTGGCTGGAGAAGGCACACTTCGATGAGCAGATGGACTTTGCTGAGAGTCAGTACAACAAAGGTAGAGACCCAAGTCTGGAGCCATGCTGCAACCCCAGCTGTTCACCCAAACCAGCCTGCTGTCAGTGCCTATGATCAACACTCCAGCCCAGGCCAAGCTGTCAAATTGGTGGTCTTCCAAAGATATTCAGATTGCTTGTGCCCAAGATCACAAAAAGCCTTCGATACTTACCTTAATATTCACTGTACACTAAAGACTTTGGGGTGTTGGGGGTCCATGAAAAACACTCAAGAATAATTCAGTTGTTAGCGCTTGAAGCCTGAAACCATGTTGTAGTACTGGGAGCTGACCTAAGCCATCCACTGGGCAGTGTCCATCATCCCCACCCAAGATTCTCACTGTATCCCTGCTTTCTTATCCAAGATGTGCCATATCTGGTGCCTGCAATAAAAAAAATCCTGGCACAAGGCAGCAACACCAGATGTTCACCAGCAACATCCAGCTGTTGGTGCACTGAAGCCTTGTGTGGCGCCATATGCTTGCCCAAGTCATCCTGCTAAAGAAACAATTGATGGACGGAATGCTGGACAGTACAATCATTCACCCCCAGGCACAATGATCTGCGTTAAATCCATCATTCTTTTGCTCACCACAACACCCCAGCTTGAACCCAGCCATATGCAAATCAGTCTTGACCCTGTTCCTTGTGGGAACAGTCCAGCTCGAACTGCCAAGCCAGGCCCTCCCTGGAACGGAAATAAGCATTTTGGGACCGGTTTCAGGGCATCACCCTTCTTCATCCTGGCTAGCTTGAAGCCAGTGGTGTAGTGAGTACGGGCCATCATGGCACCTGGATACTGACACATCAAAGAGTGGAAGAAGTGTTTTACATTAACATTAGTACCAAGAGTAAATGTCAGATGAATTTGAAGGTGCAGGATTAGATTGAGAACATTTTAGGTAGTTGTTAGAATTTCATCTCAACCACCATGGCAAAGCTTTTATACAGAGCAAAACAGATAACACTTCAAAGTGACTCAGCATTGCTCCTCGCTTATCCCCCTTTTGATAGCCATTCAGTTAAAGCAGCAGCAACTAATCACAGAGTTTATCTTTACTGTGGGTAGCTGCTCTTTGGCTCCTGCGAGGGATGCTGGAGATGTATGTGATTAAGTATTTTTCACTCTCTGCAGTGCAGGCTCTAGAAGAGAACAGATTCTCCAAGTGTTTATCCTTTGTCAACCTTCTAACAACTGAGAGACACCTGATCCCACAAGATCTATTACTTCTTGAAAGAGTGATCACTTACTGAAAGAGCTATCACTTCCTGAAACATTTATCACTTTTGTCTGGAAAGATCTCTCACTTTCTGCAAGATCTGTCACTTCCTGAAAGATCGATCCCTTCCTGAAAGATCTATCTCTTCCTTGAAAGATCTCTCACTTCCTGAAAGCTCTAGCACTTCCTTGAAATATCTATCACTTCCTGAAAGCCCAATCACTTCCTTGAAAGAACTATCACTCCTTGAAAGATCTGCCACTTCTTGAAAAATCTGTCACTTCAGTGAAAAAATGATCACTTCTTGAAAGATCTATCACTTCCTTGAAAAAAATATCACTTCTTTAAAGAACTATCACTCCCTGAAAGCTCTATCACTTCCTTGAAATATCTATTACTCCCTTAAAGATCTATCACATTCGGAAAGATATATCACTAAAAAAAAAGATCTGTCTCTTCCTGAAAGATCTGTCACTTCCTTGAAAGAACTATCACTTCTTTGAAAGAACTAGCACTTCTTAAAAGATCTATCACTTCTTTGTGATATCTATCACTTTCAGAAAGATCTATCACTTCCTTGAAATATCTATCACTTCCTGAAAGATCTATGACGTCTTGGAAAAGCTGTTACATCCTTGGAGGATCTCTCACTTCCTGGAATATCTATCACTTCCTCGAAGGTCATATCACTTTTTAAAGATCTATCACTTCCTGAAAGATCTATTACTTCTTGAAAAATCTATCACTTTCTTGAAAGATCTCTCACTTTCTAGAAGTTCTATCACTTCCTTGAAGGATATAGGGGCATATTACCAACAACTAGCGATACTTTTTGTCTCTAACTTGTTTAGAGACAAAAATTATCGCCGCACATCGGCGATTTTTATCGCAGATAAACCTTGCTATTAGCAAGGTTTATCTCAAATGCGATAAAAAACGGCCGCAATGCATGAATATCGCTGATAAGTCAGCGATATTCATGCATTATCGAGCAAATGCTCTTAGCCATGTTATCCACCTCCCATTGGATAACATGGTGAAGAACTGCTCAGGGCAGGTGTTAGCTTTTGGAGATATTCGCGCTTAGCGCGAATATCTCCAAAAGTTGTTAATAGGAGATAGCGATGTTAGCGACTGTTTCCAGTCGCTAACATCTTGGCACACCCACTTTGCATGTCATTAGTGATAAATATCACTGACATGCAAAGCGGGGCCCAAGATGGTCGCTATCTCCTATTAGCTGTCACTAACTGGTGTTAGCGACAGCTTGGTAATAGGGAGATAATTTTATCTCCGCTTTCTGGGCTTTTATAGCCACAAAAGCGGAGATAAACCCCCTTGATAATATGCCCCATAGTTCTTCCAGAAAGATCTATCACTTTTTGAAAAAATGATCACTTCTTGAAAGGTCCATCAATTCCTTGAAGGATTTCTCACTCGCTGAAAGATCTATTACTTTCTGAACGATCTATCACTTCCTTGAAAAAACAATCACTTCTTTGAAGATCTATCACTTCTTTAAAGATCTATCACTTCCTTGTGATATCTACCTCTTTCTAAAAGATCTATCAATTCCTGGAAGATCTATCACATCCCTGAAATAAGTATCACTACTTGAAAGCTCTATCACTTCCTTTAATTATCTATCACTTTCCTGAAAGATCTATCACTTCTTGGAAAACCTATCACTTCCTTGAAGGTCATATCACTTTTTTAAAGATCTTTCACTTCCTGAAAGATCTATCCCTTCCTGAAATATCCGTCACTTTATGAAAGATCTATTACTTCTTGAAAAAGCTATCACTTCATTTGAAAGATCTGTCATTTCCTAGAAGTTCCATCACTTCCTTGAAGGATATTTCTCTTCCTGAAAGATCTGTTACTTCTTGAAAAAACTATCACGTCCTGAAAGATTCATCATTTCCTTGAAGGATTTCTCACTTTGTGAAAGCTCTATCACTTACTTGAAGTAGTTATCACTTCCTGAAAGATCTGTTACTTCCTTGAAAGAACAATAACAACTTGAAAGATCTATCACTTTCTTGAAAAAGCTATCACTTCCTTGAAGGATATATCACTTCCTTGAAGGATATATCACTTCCTGGAAATTCTGTCACTTTTCACTTCTTGAAAGGTCCATCACTTCTTTGAAGGATCTCTCACTTCCTGAAAGCTTTATCACTTCCTGAAAGATCTGTCACTTTCCTGAAAGATCTGTGACTTCTTAAAAGCTCTATCACTTCCTTGAAATATCAATCACTTCTCTTGGAAAAACTTTTACTTCCTTGAAGTATCACTCACTTCCTGGAAGATCTATTACTTCCTAAATCTTTTGATTAACCGTAAATTCTGCAGGGGCTAAAACATTGGCAGAAAATGTAATATTCTAAAATTATTTCCAGTGATGACACCTTGGTGCTACACAATACATGTGTGGGTGGTTGGGAAAAGCCAGAGCTAACTATCTAGAAGGCGTTACTGAGAGACACAGGCCAAATTAATTAACACCGTGTACAAGTTAGCATCGCAGAAGTGAAACAAACTGAATTTAAATGTTCAAATCATGATTTATTTTCAATATAAAATGTTTTTTGTGTTAGAAAGTAGCCCTAACCAATGCAACGTGCTGCTGTGCTCTGCTTTGCTTTACTTAGCATTAAGGGATGTCATTTAGTTGCTGCTCTGCATTGCTTTAGAATTTCCTAAGTCTACCCCCATTTGGTTTCATATAGCGAGACCAATAGTAGTATATATATATATATATATATTTGTATATATGAGCACACAAAAGAGACACGTTGGCATTATTACGCCATCTCAGTTGGCTGTCTCTGTTGGCACACTGACCTTCAAAGCTAAAAACGGACCATAAACCACAAAAGCCCCAACATCTGCTGTGAAAAGTTCCTTTCTCTGGAACTGACCGACACCAGATGTGATGTGGTAGACAACTTGGGTCTGTGGCCTTCTTCAGGATACAGACTATGGGTGGGTGGTCCTTAGCTCTTCACAGGACTCAAAAAGGGAATTTCTTTTGCTTACACTAAGATTGACAAAAAAAAGAGTATCTATTATAATACTCAGATTGACTTTTAAGAAGGTATACATCTTCACCCAAAATTAAGATGATAGCATGTATTGCATGTTAACGTCATAGTATTTCAGGCAGTTCTGTCTTTTAAATTAAATTGTAATGGGATTTAATTTTGAAATATAACTCTTAATCAGGGTTGGGCTTTTGCTAGTGAAAAGTAATAATAGCTTTTTGGTTGGTTGGTTGATTGATTGTTTTGCTAAAATGAAGTTACTACACAATGAGTGCATTAGTTTTCTATTGAGATGAAACACAGACACTGAATCAAGGCATCAGAGTAGCTAAGATTATTAACATGTTAGACAAAAAAGCTGGAGTGTAGGAAAACAAGTGGAAATCCATATTGTGAAACTATAGACATATTGACTCTCATTAATGCCAGGTGGGTCATATCATCCCAATAGGAAAATCAGAAGGATTTCTTCTGGTGAGAATCCCTTACTGGATGGTCAATCAATCAATCAATCAGCGGGTTATAAAGCGCTGCTACTCCACCCGTGAGGGCCTCAAGGCGCTGAGGGGGGAGGGGAGCTGCTGATCTGTCTGAGTACTGGGGTTCACTTGAAGAGCCAGGTCTTGAGATCCTTCTTGATTTGGGTCAGCGGCGGGGAGTGTCTGAGGTGGAGAGGCTGGGTGTGCCAGGTCTTAGTGGTGATGTGGGAGCAGGATCTTCCGGCTACAGTCTTGTGGATCCGTGGGACAGTGGCCAGGCCAGTTGGGAGAAGCGGAGGTGTCTGGAGGGTTTGTGGAAAGAGAGGCGGTGGTGTCAACCCAGGTGGGATATCATTTATAAGATAGGAACCCTTATTCCAAGTGAGCACCTCATTTAGAGTTTGTTGAGTGGGAGCACTGCTGTAATATGACGGTGCCTCTACCTCGTCAAACTAGAGCCTCTTCTATTCTATTTAGAAGAACCTGCCCTAGCTCCGCCGGTTTGAACCTGTGACCTGGCATTCCGTCAGTCAGGAAAAAGCAGAATGGTCCCCACAAGAAGGGAGGTCCTCCCTGCAATTCGGGTATTTGTTTCTTGTTCAGAGAAAACAAACTGCCATTTTGGCAAAGGAGGGTCCTATCCATCTTACCTTGAATGTTGAAAGTGGAGGACATATGGGGGTGACCTAAGGTCCAGCATGTTGGGGCAGACCTGAGGTCCGTCATGTGGAGGTGACCTTAGGTCCAGCATGTGAGGGTGACCTAAGGACCAGCATGTGAGGGTGACCTTAGGTCCAGCATGTGGAGCATGTGGGGGTGACCTAAGGTCCAGCATGTTGGGGTGCCCTTAGGTCCAACATGTGGGGTGACCTGAGGTCCATCATGTGAGGGTGACCTAAGGTCCAGGATGTGGGGTGACCTGAGGTCCATCATGTGAGGGTGACCTAAGGTCCAGCATGTGGGGGTGACCTAAGGTCCATCATGTGGGGGTGACCTAAGGTCCAGCATGTGGGGGTGACCTAAGGTCCAGCATGTGAGGGTGACCTAAGGTCCAGCATGTGAGGGTGACCTGAGGTCCAGCATGTGGGGGTGACCTGAGGTCCAGCATGTGGGGGTGACCTGAGGTCCAGAATGTGAGGGTGACCTGAGGTCCAACATGTGGGGGTGACCTGAGGTCCAGCATGTGGGGGTGACGTTAGTTCCAGCATGTGGGGGTGACCTTAGGTCCAGCATGTGAGGGTGACCTAAGGACCAGCATGTGGGGGTGACCTGAGGTCCATCATGTGGGGGTGACCTGAGGTCCATCATGTGGGGGTGACCTAAGGACCAGCATGTGGGGGTGACCTTAGGTCCAGCATGTGGGGGTGACCTGAGGTCCAGCATGTGAGGGTGACCTAAGGACCAGCATGTGGGGGTGACCTTAGGTCCAGCATGTGGGGGTGACCTAAGGACCAGCATGTGGGGGTGACCTGAGGTCCAGCATGTGAGGGTGACCTAAGGACCAGCATGTGGGGGTGACCTTAGGTCCAGCATGTGGGGGTGACCTGAGGTCCAACATGTGGGGGTGACCTAAGGACCAGCATGTCGGGGTGACCTGAGGTCCAACATGTGGGGGTGACCTGAGGTCCAGCATGTGGGGGTGACCTGAGGTCCAGAATGTGAGGGTGACCTGAGGTCCAACATGTGGGGGTGACCTGAGGTCCAGCATGTGGGGGTGACCTGAGGTCCAGCATGTCGGGGTGACCTGAGGTCCATCATGTGGGGGTGACCTGAGGTCCAGCATGTGGGGGTGACCTGAGGTCCAGCATGTGGGGGTGACCTAAGGACCAGCATGTGAGGGTGACCTGAGGTCCAGCATGTGGGGGTGACCTAAGGTCCAGCATGTGGGGGTGACGTTAGTTCCAGCATGTGGGGGTGACCTGAGGTCCATCATGTGGGGGTGACCTTAGGTCCAGCATGTGGGGGTGACGTTAGTTCCAGCATGTCGGGGTGACCTGAGGTCCAACATGTGGGGGTGACCTGAGGTCCAGAATGTGAGGGTGACCTGAGGTCCAACATGTGGGGGTGACCTGAGGTCCAACATGTGGGGGTGACCTGAGGTCCATCATGTGAGGGTGACCTGAGGTCCAGAATGTGAGGGTGACCTGAGGTCCAACATGTGGGGGTGACCTGAGGTCCAACATGTGGGGGTGACCTGAGGTCCATCATGTGAGGGTGACCTGAGGTCCAGAATGTGGGGGTGACCTGAGGTCCAACATGTGGGGGTGACCTGAGGTCCTGCATGTGGGGGTGACCTAAGGTCCAGCATGTGGGGGTGACCTGAGGTCCAACATGTGGGGGTGACCTAAGGACCAGCATGTCGGGGTGACCTGAGGTCCAGCATGTGAGGGTGACCTGAGGTCCAACATGTGGGGGTGACCTGAGGTCCAACATGTGGGGGTGACCTGAGGTCCAGAATGTGAGGGTGACCTGAGGTCCAGCATGTGAGGGTGACCTGAGGTCCAGCATGTGGGGGTGACCTGAGGTCCAGCATGTGAGGGTGACCTAAGGTCCAGCATGTGAGGGTGACCTGAGGTCCAACATGTGGGGGTGACCTGAGGTCCAGCATGTGGGGGTGACCTAAGGACCAGCATGTGGGGTGACCTAAGGACCAGCATGTGGGGGTGACCTGAGGTCCATCATGTGGGGGTGACCTAAGGTCCAGCATGTGGGGGTGACCTGAGGACCAGCATGTGGGGGTGACCTGAGGACCAGCATGTGAGGGTGACCTAAGGACCAGCATGTGGGGTGACCTGAGGACCAGCATGTGGGGGTGACCTGAGGACCAGCATGTGAGGGTGACCTAAGGACCAGCATGTGGGGTGACCTGAGGTCCATCATGTGGGGGTGACCTAAGGACCAGCATGTGAGGGTGACCTGAGGTCCAGAATGTGAGGGTGACCTGAGGACCATCATGTGGGGGTGACCTGAGGTCCAGCATGTGAGGGTGACCTGAGGTCCATCATGTGAGGGTGACCTGAGGTCCAGCATGTGGGGGTGACCTGAGGTCCAGCATGTGAGGGTGACCTGAGGTCCAGCATGTGGGGGTGACCTAAGGACCAGCATGTGGGGTGACCTGAGGTCCATCATGTGGGGGTGACCTAAGGACCAGCATGTGAGGGTGACCTGAGGTCCAGAATGTGAGGGTGACCTGAGGACCAGCATGTGAGGGTGACCTGAGGTCCAGAATGTGAGGGTGACCTGAGGACCAGCATGTGGGGGTGACCTGAGGTCCAGCATGTGGGGGTGACCTGAGGTCCAGCATGTGGGGTGACCTGAGGTCCATCATGTGGGGGTGACCTGAGGTCCAGCATGTGGGGTGACCTGAGGTCCAGCATGTGGGGGTGACCTAAGGACCAGCATGTGGGGTGACCTGAGGTCCAGCATGTGGGGGTGACCTGAGGTCCAGCATGTGGGGTGACCTGAGGTCCAGCATGTGGGGGTGACCTGAGGTCCAGCATGTGGGGTGACCTGAGGTCCAGCATGTGGGGGTGACCTAAGGACCAGCATGTGAGGGTGACCTGAGGTCCAGAATGTGAGGGTGACCTGAGGACCAGCATGTGAGGGTGACCTAAGGACCAGCATGTGGGGGTGACCTAAGGACCAGCATGTGGGGGTGACCTGAGGTCCAGCATGTGGGGGTGACCTGAGGTCCAGCATGTGAGGGTGACCTGAGGTCCAGCATGTGGGGGTGACCTGAGGTCCTGCATGTGGGGTGACCTGAGGTCCATCATGTCGGGGTGACCTGAGGTCCAGCATGTGAGGGTGACCTGAGGTCCAGCATGTGGGGGTGACCTGAGGTCCTGCATGTGAGGGTGACCTGAGGTCCTGCATGTGGGGGTGACCTGAGGTCCATCATGTGAGGGTGACCTAAGGACCAGCATGTGGGGGTGACCTGAGGTCCAGCATGTGGGGGTGACCTGAGGTCCAGCATGTGGGGGTGACCTGAGGTCCAGCATGTGGGGGTGACCTGAGGTCCAGCATGTGGGGGTGACCTGAGGTCCAGCATGTGGGGGTGACCTGAGGTCCAGCATGTGGGGGTGACGTTAGTTCCAGCATGTGGGGGTGACCTGAGGTCCATCATGTGAGGGTGACCTGAGGTCCAGCATGTGGGGGTGACCTGAGGTCCAGCATGTCGGGGTGACCTGAGGTCCATCATGTGGGGGTGACCTAAGGACCAGCATGTCGGGGTGACCTGGGGTCCAGCATGTGAGGGTGACCTGAGGTCCATCATGTGGGGGTGACCTTAGGTCCAGCATGTGGGGGTGACCTTAGGTCCAGCATGTGGGGGTGACCTGAGGTCCATCATGTGGGGGTGACCTAAGGACCAGCATGTCGGGGTGACCTGGGGTCCAGCATGTGGGGGTGACCTAAGGACCAGCATGTGAGGGTGACCTGAGGACCAGCATGTGGGGGTGACCTGGGGTCCAGCATGTGAGGGTGACCTTAGGTCCAGCATGTGGGGGTGACCTAAGGTCCAGCATGTGGGGGTGACCTAAGGACCAGCATGTGGGGGTGACCTGAGGTCCATCATGTGGGGGTGACCTGAGGACCAGCATGTGGGGGTGACCTAAGGACCAGCATGTGGGGGTGACCTGGGGTCCAGCATGTGAGGGTGACCTGAGGACCAGCATGTGGGGGTGACCTGGGGTCCAGCATGTGAGGGTGACCTTAGGTCCAGCATGTGGGGGTGACCTAAGGTCCAGCATGTGGGGGTGACCTAAGGACCAGCATGTGGGGGTGACCTGAGGTCCATCATGTGGGGGTGACCTTAGGTCCAGCATGTGGGGGTGACCTTAGGTCCAGCATGTGGGGGTGACGTTAGTTCCAGCATGTGGGGGTGACCTGAGGTCCATCATGTGGGGGTGACCTTAGGTCCAGCATGTGGGGGTGACGTTAGTTCCAGCATGTGGGGGTGACCTGAGGTCCATCATGTGGGGGTGACCTTAGGTCCAGCATGTGGGGGTGACGTTAGTTCCAGCATGTGGGGGTGACCTGAGGTCCATCATGTGGGGGTGACCTTAGGTCCAGCATGTGGGGGTGACCTAAGGACCAGCATGTGGGGGTGACCTAAGGACCAGCATGTGGGGGTGACCTGAGGTCCAGCATGTGGAGTGACCTAAGGACCAGCATGTGGGGGTGACCTGAGGTCCAGCATGTGGGGGTGACCTTAGGTCCAGCATGTGGGGTGACCTGAGGTCCAGCATGTGAGGGTGACCTTAGGTCCAGCATGTGGGGGTGACCTAAGGTCCAGCATGTGGGGGTGACCTAAGGACCAGCATGTGGGGGTGACCTGAGGTCCATCATGTGGGGGTGACCTTAGGTCCAGCATGTGGGGGTGACCTTAGGTCCAGCATGTGGGGGTGACGTTAGTTCCAGCATGTGGGGGTGACCTGAGGTCCATCATGTGGGGGTGACCTTAGGTCCAGCATGTGGGGGTGACCTTAGGTCCAGCATGTGGGGGTGACCTGAGGTCCAGCATGTGAGGGTGACCTAAGGACCAGCATGTGGGGGTGACCTGGGGTCCAGCATGTGAGGGTGACCTGAGGACCAGCATGTGGGGGTGACCTGGGGTCCAGCATGTGAGGGTGACCTTAGGTCCAGCATGTGGGGGTGACCTAAGGTCCAGCATGTGGGGGTGACCTAAGGACCAGCATGTGGGGGTGACCTGAGGTCCATCATGTGGGGGTGACCTGAGGACCAGCATGTGGGGGTGACCTAAGGACCAGCATGTGGGGGTGACCTGGGGTCCAGCATGTGAGGGTGACCTGAGGACCAGCATGTGGGGGTGACCTGGGGTCCAGCATGTGAGGGTGACCTTAGGTCCAGCATGTGGGGGTGACCTAAGGTCCAGCATGTGGGGGTGACCTAAGGACCAGCATGTGGGGGTGACCTGAGGTCCATCATGTGGGGGTGACCTTAGGTCCAGCATGTGGGGGTGACCTTAGGTCCAGCATGTGGGGGTGACGTTAGTTCCAGCATGTGGGGGTGACCTGAGGTCCATCATGTGGGGGTGACCTTAGGTCCAGCATGTGGGGGTGACGTTAGTTCCAGCATGTGGGGGTGACCTGAGGTCCATCATGTGGGGGTGACCTTAGGTCCAGCATGTGGGGGTGACGTTAGTTCCAGCATGTGGGGGTGACCTGAGGTCCATCATGTGGGGGTGACCTTAGGTCCAGCATGTGGGGGTGACCTAAGGACCAGCATGTGGGGGTGACCTAAGGACCAGCATGTGGGGGTGACCTGAGGTCCAGCATGTGGAGTGACCTAAGGACCAGCATGTGGGGGTGACCTGAGGTCCAGCATGTGGGGGTGACCTTAGGTCCAGCATGTGGGGTGACCTGAGGTCCAGCATGTGAGGGTGACCTTAGGTCCAGCATGTGGGGGTGACCTAAGGTCCAGCATGTGGGGGTGACCTAAGGACCAGCATGTGGGGGTGACCTGAGGTCCATCATGTGGGGGTGACCTTAGGTCCAGCATGTGGGGGTGACCTTAGGTCCAGCATGTGGGGGTGACGTTAGTTCCAGCATGTGGGGGTGACCTGAGGTCCATCATGTGGGGGTGACCTTAGGTCCAGCATGTGGGGGTGACCTTAGGTCCAGCATGTGGGGTGACCTTAGGTCCAGCATGTGGGGGTGACCTAAGGACCAGCATGTGGGGTGACCTGAGGTCCAGCATATGGGGGTGACCTGAGGTCCATCATGTGGGGGTGACCTTAGGTCCAGCATGTGGGGGTGACCTAAGGACCAGCATGTGGGGGTGACCTGAGGTCCATCATGTGGGGGTGACCTGAGGTCCAGCATATGGGGGTGACCTGAGGTCCATCATGTGGGGGTGACCTGAGGACCAGCATGTGGGGTGACCTGAGGTCCAGCATATGGGGGTGACCTGAGGTCCATCATGTGGGGGTGACCTAAGGACCAGCATGTGGGGTGACCTGAGGTCCATCATGTGGGGGTGACCTGAGGTCCATCATGTGGGGGTGACCTGAGGTCCATCATGTGGGGGTGACCTTAGGTCCAGCATGTGGGGGTGACCTAAGGACCAGCATGTGGGGGTGACCTAAGGACCATCATGTGGGGGTGACCTTAGGTCCAGCATGTGGGGGTGACCTGAGGTCCAGCATGTGGGGGTGACCTTAGGTCCAGCATGTGGGGGTGACCTAAGGACCAGCATGTGGGGTGACCTGAGGTCCATCATGTGGGGGTGACCTGAGGTCCATCATGTGGGGGTGACCTTAGGTCCAGCATGTGGGGGTGACGTTAGTTCCAGCATGTGGGGGTGACCTAAGGACCAGCATGTGGGGGTGACCTAAGGACCAGCATGTGGGGTGACCTAAGGACCAGCATGTGGGGTGACCTGAGGTCCATCATGTGGGGGTGACCTGAGGTCCATCATGTGGGGGTGACGTTAGTTCCAGCATGTGGGGGTGACCTAAGGACCAGCATGTGGGGGTGACCTAAGGACCAGCATGTGGGGGTGACCTAAGGACCAGCATGTGGGGTGACCTAAGGACCAGCATGTGGGGGTGACCTGAGGTCCAGCATGTCGGGGTGACCTGAGGTCCATCATGTGGGGGTGACCTTAGGTCCAGCATGTGGGGGTGACCTTAGGTCCAGCATGTGAGGGTGACCTGAGGTCCAGCATGTGGGGGTGACCTAAGGACCAGCATGTGGGGTGACCTGAGGTCCAGCATGTGGGGGTGACCTGAGGTCCAGCATGTGGGGGTGACCTAAGGACCAGCATGTGGGGTGACCTAAGGACCAGCATGTGGGGGTGACCTGAGGTCCAGCATGTGGGGGTGACCTGAGGTCCAGCATGTGGGGGTGACCTTAGGTCCAGCATGTGGGGGTGACCTGAGGTCCAGCATGTGGGGGTGACCTAAGGACCAGCATGTGGGGGTGACCTGAGGTCCAGCATGTGGGGGTGACCTGAGGTCCAGCATGTGGGGGTGACCTTAGGTCCAGCATGTGGGGGTGACCTGAGGTCCAGCATGTGGGGTGACCTAAGGACCAGCATGTGGGGGTGACCTAAGGACCAGCATGTGGGGTGACCTAAGGACCAGCATGTGGGGGTGACCTGAGGTCCAGCATGTGGGGGTGACCTGAGGTCCAGCATGTGGGGGGGACCTTAGGTCCAGCATGTGGGGGTGACCTTAGGTCTAGCATGTGGGGGTGACCTGAGGTCCAGCATGTCGGGGTGACCTGAGGTCCATCATGTGGGGGTGACCTGAGGTCCATCATGTGGGGGTGACCTGAGGACCAGCATGTCGGGGTGACCTGAGGTCCATCATGTGGGGGTGACCTGAGGTCCAGCATGTGGGGGTGACCTGAGGACCAGCATGTCGGGGTGACCTGAGGTCCATCATGTGGGGGTGACCTGAGGTCCAGCATGTGGGGGTGACCTGAGGACCAGCATGTGAGGGTGACCTTAGGTCTAGCATGTGGGGGTGACCTGAGGTCCAGCATGTGGGGGTGACCTAAGGACCAGCATGTGGGGGTGACCTAAGGACCAGCATGTGGGGGTGACCTTAGGTCCAGCATGTGGGGGTGACGTTAGTTCCAGCATGTGGGGGTGACCTGAGGTCCAGCATGTCGGGGTGACCTGAGGTCCATCATGTGGGGGTGACCTGAGGTCCAGCATGTGGGGGTGACCTTAGGTCCAGCATGTGGGGGTGACCTGAGGTCCAGCATGTGGGGGTGACCTAAGGACCAGCATGTGGGGGTGACCTAAGGACCAGCATGTGGGGGTGACCTTAGGTCCAGCATGTGGGGGTGACCTGAGGTCCATCATGTGGGGGTGACCTGAGGTCCAGCATGTGAGGGTGACCTGAGGTCCAGCATGTGGGGGTGACCTTAGGTCCAGCATGTGGGGTGACCTGAGGTCCAGCATGTGGGGGTGACCTAAGGTCCAGCATGTGGGGGTGACCTAAGGACCAGCATGTGGGGGTGACCTGAGGTCCATCATGTGGGGGTGACCTTAGGTCCAGCATGTGGGGGTGACCTTAGGTCCAGCATGTGGGGGTGACGTTAGTTCCAGCATGTGGGGGTGACCTGAGGTCCATCATGTGGGGGTGACCTTAGGTCCAGCATGTGGGGGTGACCTTAGGTCCAGCATGTGGGGGTGACCTGAGGTCCAGCATGTGAGGGTGACCTAAGGACCAGCATGTGGGGGTGACCTGGGGTCCAGCATGTGAGGGTGACCTGAGGACCAGCATGTGGGGGTGACCTGGGGTCCAGCATGTGAGGGTGACCTTAGGTCCAGCATGTGGGGGTGACCTAAGGTCCAGCATGTGGGGGTGACCTAAGGACCAGCATGTGGGGGTGACCTGAGGTCCATCATGTGGGGGTGACCTGAGGACCAGCATGTGGGGGTGACCTAAGGACCAGCATGTGGGGGTGACCTGGGGTCCAGCATGTGAGGGTGACCTGAGGACCAGCATGTGGGGGTGACCTGGGGTCCAGCATGTGAGGGTGACCTTAGGTCCAGCATGTGGGGGTGACCTAAGGTCCAGCATGTGGGGGTGACCTAAGGACCAGCATGTGGGGGTGACCTGAGGTCCATCATGTGGGGGTGACCTTAGGTCCAGCATGTGGGGGTGACCTTAGGTCCAGCATGTGGGGGTGACGTTAGTTCCAGCATGTGGGGGTGACCTGAGGTCCATCATGTGGGGGTGACCTTAGGTCCAGCATGTGGGGGTGACGTTAGTTCCAGCATGTGGGGGTGACCTGAGGTCCATCATGTGGGGGTGACCTTAGGTCCAGCATGTGGGGGTGACGTTAGTTCCAGCATGTGGGGGTGACCTGAGGTCCATCATGTGGGGGTGACCTTAGGTCCAGCATGTGGGGGTGACCTAAGGACCAGCATGTGGGGGTGACCTAAGGACCAGCATGTGGGGGTGACCTGAGGTCCAGCATGTGGAGTGACCTAAGGACCAGCATGTGGGGGTGACCTGAGGTCCAGCATGTGGGGGTGACCTTAGGTCCAGCATGTGGGGTGACCTGAGGTCCAGCATGTGAGGGTGACCTTAGGTCCAGCATGTGGGGGTGACCTAAGGTCCAGCATGTGGGGGTGACCTAAGGACCAGCATGTGGGGGTGACCTGAGGTCCATCATGTGGGGGTGACCTTAGGTCCAGCATGTGGGGGTGACCTTAGGTCCAGCATGTGGGGGTGACGTTAGTTCCAGCATGTGGGGGTGACCTGAGGTCCATCATGTGGGGGTGACCTTAGGTCCAGCATGTGGGGGTGACCTTAGGTCCAGCATATGGGGGTGACGTTAGTTCCAGCATGTGGGGGTGACCTGAGGTCCAGCATGTGGGGGTGACCTGAGGACCAGCATGTGGGGGTGACCTAAGGACCATCATGTGGGGTGACCTGAGGTCCAGCATATGGGGGTGACCTGAGGTCCATCATGTGGGGGTGACCTTAGGTCCAGCATGTGGGGGTGACCTAAGGACCAGCATGTGGGGTGACCTGAGGTCCATCATGTGGGGGTGACCTTAGGTCCAGCATGTGGGGGTGACCTGAGGTCCAGCATGTGGGGGTGACCTGAGGACCAGCATGTGGGGTGACCTGAGGTCCAGCATATGGGGGTGACCTGAGGTCCATCATGTGGGGGTGACCTAAGGACCAGCATGTGGGGTGACCTGAGGTCCATCATGTGGGGGTGACCTGAGGTCCATCATGTGGGGGTGACCTGAGGTCCATCATGTGGGGGTGACCTTAGGTCCAGCATGTGGGGGTGACCTAAGGACCAGCATGTGGGGGTGACCTAAGGACCATCATGTGGGGGTGACCTTAGGTCCAGCATGTGGGGGTGACCTGAGGTCCAGCATGTGGGGGTGACCTTAGGTCCAGCATGTGGGGGTGACCTAAGGACCAGCATGTGGGGTGACCTGAGGTCCATCATGTGGGGGTGACCTGAGGTCCATCATGTGGGGGTGACCTTAGGTCCAGCATGTGGGGGTGACGTTAGTTCCAGCATGTGGGGGTGACCTAAGGACCAGCATGTGGGGGTGACCTAAGGACCAGCATGTGGGGTGACCTAAGGACCAGCATGTGGGGTGACCTGAGGTCCATCATGTGGGGGTGACCTGAGGTCCATCATGTGGGGGTGACGTTAGTTCCAGCATGTGGGGGTGACCTAAGGACCAGCATGTGGGGGTGACCTAAGGACCAGCATGTGGGGGTGACCTAAGGACCAGCATGTGGGGTGACCTAAGGACCAGCATGTGGGGGTGACCTGAGGTCCAGCATGTCGGGGTGACCTGAGGTCCATCATGTGGGGGTGACCTTAGGTCCAGCATGTGGGGGTGACCTTAGGTCCAGCATGTGAGGGTGACCTGAGGTCCAGCATGTGGGGGTGACCTAAGGACCAGCATGTGGGGTGACCTGAGGTCCAGCATGTGGGGGTGACCTGAGGACCAGCATGTGGGGGTGACCTAAGGACCAGCATGTGGGGTGACCTAAGGACCAGCATGTGGGGGTGACCTGAGGTCCAGCATGTGGGGGTGACCTGAGGTCCAGCATGTGGGGGTGACCTTAGGTCCAGCATGTGGGGGTGACCTGAGGTCCAGCATGTGGGGGTGACCTAAGGACCAGCATGTGGGGGTGACCTGAGGTCCAGCATGTGGGGGTGACCTGAGGTCCAGCATGTGGGGGTGACCTTAGGTCCAGCATGTGGGGGTGACCTGAGGTCCAGCATGTGGGGTGACCTAAGGACCAGCATGTGGGGGTGACCTAAGGACCAGCATGTGGGGTGACCTAAGGACCAGCATGTGGGGGTGACCTGAGGTCCAGCATGTGGGGGTGACCTGAGGTCCAGCATGTGGGGGGGACCTTAGGTCCAGCATGTGGGGGTGACCTTAGGTCTAGCATGTGGGGGTGACCTGAGGTCCAGCATGTCGGGGTGACCTGAGGTCCATCATGTGGGGGTGACCTGAGGTCCATCATGTGGGGGTGACCTGAGGACCAGCATGTCGGGGTGACCTGAGGTCCATCATGTGGGGGTGACCTGAGGTCCAGCATGTGGGGGTGACCTGAGGACCAGCATGTCGGGGTGACCTGAGGTCCATCATGTGGGGGTGACCTGAGGTCCAGCATGTGGGGGTGACCTGAGGACCAGCATGTGAGGGTGACCTTAGGTCTAGCATGTGGGGGTGACCTGAGGTCCAGCATGTGGGGGTGACCTAAGGACCAGCATGTGGGGGTGACCTAAGGACCAGCATGTGGGGGTGACCTTAGGTCCAGCATGTGGGGGTGACCTGAGGTCCATCATGTGGGGGTGACCTGAGGTCCAGCATGTGAGGGTGACCTAAGGACCAGCATGTGGGGGTGACCTAAGGACCAGCATGTGGGGGTGACCTTAGGTCCAGCATGTGGGGGTGACCTAAGGACCAGCATGTGGGGGTGACCTAAGGACCAGCATGTGGGGGTGACCTAAGGACCAGCATGTGGGGGTGACCTTAGGTCCAGCATGTGGGGGTGACCTGAGGTCCATCATGTGGGGGTGACCTGAGGTCCAGCATGTGAGGGTGACCTTAGTTCCATCATGTGGGGGTGACCTAAGGACCAGCATGTGAGGGTGACCTTAGTTCCATCATGTGGGGGTGACCTAAGGACCAGCATGTGAGGGTGACCTTAGTTCCATCATGTGGGGGTGACCTTAGTTCCATCATGTGGGGGTGACCTAAGGACCAGCATGTGGGGTGACCTTAGTTCCATCATGTGGGGGTGACCTAAGGACCAGCATGTGGGGTGACCTGAGGTCCATCATGTGGGGGTGACCTAAGGACCAGCATGTGAGGATGACCTAAGGACCAGCATGTGGGGGTGACCTGAGGTCCAGCATGTGAGGGTGACCTGAGGTCCAGCATGTGGGGGTGACCTTAGGTCCAGCATGTGGGGGTGACCTGAGGTCCAGCATGTGGGGTGACCTAAGGACCAGCATGTGGGGGTGACCTGAGGTCCAGCATGTGGGGGTGACCTGAGGTCCAGCATGTCGGGGTGACCTGAGGTCCATCATGTGGGGGTGACCTTAGGTCCATCATGTGGGGGTGACCTGAGGTCCAGCATGTGGGGGTGACCTTAGGTCCAGCATGTGGGGGTGACCTGAGGTCCAGCATGTGGGGGTGACCTAAGGACCAGCATGTGGGGGTGACCTAAGGACCAGCATGTGGGGGTGACCTTAGGTCCAGCATGTGGGGGTGACCTGAGGTCCATCATGTGGGGTGACCTGAGGTCCATCATGTGGGGGTGACCTGAGGTCCAGCATGTGAGGGTGACCTGAGGTCCAGCATGTGAGGGTGACCTGAGGTCCATCATGTGGGGGTGACCTAAGGACCAGCATGTGGGGTGACCTGAGGTCCAGTATGTGGGGGTGACCTAAGGACCAGCATGTGGGGTGACCTAAGGACCAGCATGTGGGGGTGACCTTAGGTCCATCATGTGGGGTGACCTTAGTTCCATCATGTGGGGGTGACCTGAGGTCCATCATGTGGGGGTGACCTAAGGTCCAGCATGTGGGGGTGACCTGAGGTCCAGCATGTGGGGGTGACCTGAGGTCCAGCATGTGGGGGTGACCTAAGGTCCAGCATGTGAGGGTGACCTGAGGTCCAGTATGTGGGGGTGACCTGAGGTCCAGAATGTGAGGGTGACCTGAGGTCCATCATGTGGGGGTGACCTGAGGTCCATCATGTGGGGGTGACCTGAGGTCCAGCATGTGGGGTGACCTGAGGTCCAGCATGTGAGGGTGACCTGAGGTCCAGCATGTGGGGGTGACCTAAGGTCCAGCATGTGGGGGTGACCTAAGGACCAGCATGTGGGGTGACCTGAGGTCCAGCATGTGGGGGTGACCTAAGGTCCATCATGTGGGGGTGACCTAAGGACCAGCATGTGGGGGTGACCTGAGGTCCATCATGTGGGGGTGACCTGAGGTCCAGCATGTGAGGGTGACCTGAGGTCCAGGATGTGGGGTGACCTGAGGTCCAGCATGTGGGGGTGACCTAAGGACCAGCATGTGGAGCATGTGGGGTGACCTGAGGTCCATCATGTGGGGGTGACGTTAGTTCCAGTATGTGGAGATGTCCACCTTAGACTGGGGGCAGATGAGACTTCATGACTTCATCGGGGCTGCACCCTTCCATAATCATTTATTCCGAGGCAGCGAGCTCTGAAGCCTATCGAAGGGTAGACATTTTGAAACTGTGTTACAATCCAAACACCATAAATACGAATTTTGGAAAACTTTACATGAAGCAGGTAATAGAGTGAATTTCTGTGAAAATGAGGTGTTAGTCTAGCAGAAGTATTGCAAAAGAATGCTTTTATAACATAAAAAAATGTGTGTATGCAAATAAAAGTACACACTTGTTTATAAAATATGGGGAGAAAACGAAACAGGACTAGAGACATAATGTGCTGTGGAAAATGAATATGGTAGCTGAAAATGTTGTGGCATTGATACTAAAAACCATGCTAGGAGCTTAGAATTTTGCGTGGTGATATTAGAAGTGATGTATTATGATTCTCTCAAAACGACACTGATCTTTGATGAAGTCAGAAACATGATATATGCAATGACAGCAACAGCTTTGCAGTAATAGGGCATATTCAGTAATGAATAACTTAGTAAATTGAATATATGTATATTAAAAATGATTTATGAAGGAATATAGATTTATGGAAATGTTTTATTGTATGACATGAAATGTAATTGTGCAGATCTTGCAAAGCTTCGTGGTGGGGCAACTGGCTTTAACTTGACAAAGGATGACCCAGGGCCTGCAGATCTTAGATATTGTTATATTTCTCCTTATCCTAGTAGAGACGCGAATGTAGTGTGACTTGGGTCTCATGAGAATACTTAGACCCTGGGAGCCATGTTGGCTGATGCATGCATGTCTCAAATATTGTTTCTTTTCAGCATCTGACATGGACTTGGCTTTTCCGTTCTCATGAAGCGCGTGAGAATATTCCTTGGTGTATCTACTTCATCAATTATTAATAATATTATGACTGGATGCGCCGCTGACCTGAGTGTGGACATCGTCCTGTTCGACTTTGCCTCGTTTCTGTTGCTGGTTGTCCTGCCGCTGCTTCTAGCCACACCCGCTTCGCGGGTGCCGCGTCGCAGCTTGAAGACTCTGCCTGTGGCCAGGGGTGTGTGTGTAAGGAGACAAGCTGTTGCAGGGCAGAGCGCTGCAGGGACTCACTTGACCAGGAGTCCCTGCGTGGCCTGTTCCACCTGGCCTGAGCCCCCTGCTAGCCCCGCCCCCCCAACATTAAGAACTTTATTTAAGCAAACTCTCTCTCACCGCAGCACGGGACGCGAGCGGGGAACCGCCCGGGGAACCGCCCGGGGCGAAGCCCGGGCAAAGGGCGGGCCCTCTGAGGCCCTCAGAGGCACGAGGAGGCCGGGCTGGGCCCATATCCTAATACGTTGCAAGGGATTATTTGGGTATACTCTTTGGCTGTTTATTCTTCATGGCCGCGACTCTTGACAAATCCACACCCGTAAACGTAGGGGGATTAGTAAGGGCACATTAGACAATTACTTTCCTAAGGTTGCCTCAGATTTAGATAAGGAGAGCGCTTTAGCCGAGCGTAGGGCTGAGCGACGTCGCTCGATTGAATCTATGAAAAGTAGACCTCCCTTAGACTTGTTGCATCAAACCATCTCTCTTGATGCAAGTTCCCACATTGAAAATGAGGACCCCTTATCCACAGATAGTGTCCCTATACTTTTGCGAGACACGCCATCTCTACCTGATACTTCTAACACCTTGTACACGGATAATGTTTCCCTCTCTAGCAATTCCATCATAGGAGTAGATGTGATAGCTGAGCCACCTTTATTAGTAGTTGAGACCATTAAAAAAAAGAACGTTAGGAAACCAGTCGCGCCCAACGTTCATGGTCCGCCACCAAACAAAAGAAGAAAGAGGGGTGGTGATCCGCAAAGAAGCAAGATCAGCCACTCTGACTTTGGTAAACCTATAAAGGCCACTGTAACAACTGCACCCACCTTAAAGGCCACTGTAACAACTGTTCCAACTCTAACGGCTTCCACGGAAGCAGTACTAATTCCAAAAGCCCCTTTATTGACTGCACCAACTCCACCAGGTTTAGTTACTCCTCCACACTGTCCGTCAAATGAAGCACTGTCTGCTGTCCCTCTTGAAAGTATTGAACACTTAATTAGGTCATTTATATTACCCGTAATAGAGAGGCTGAAGAGGGTGGAGCAATGGCTGGGGAACCTAGAACTGGCTATGAGTAACAATGCTGGGTTACCTAAGGACCTTGTGAAGCCAGTACCACCCCCCGCAGTTATAGTACCATCTCCCACCCCTGTTGCCCATAAGGGCACTAATAAAATTATCAAGCCTATGAACCCTAAACAACACAGGGCAATACCCCCTAAATCAGCACAACAACCAGTACTGCATGTTGCTAGTGAAGCTCTGAAGGCAGGGAATGCATTTTCCACAGGAAACACGAGAGACGAGAGGGGAATTACCAGTCCAGTAAGGGCAGCGAAGCATAGGGGGCGTCAAGTTGAACTATCCCCGGAAGCAGTTCCGTTTGTGGTTGTGCTCACGGGAGTCCCGACATCAGAGGATGGCAGGAGGGAAGGGTTTTTTCAGCTAAAAAATAAAACTATGCATTGGCTTAGTCAAAACCGACCACTTCCTTTTATTATCGATGGTGTGATTCTGCATGTTTGGCGACTCCCCTGGTTGGGAAGTAGAGTGAAAGATATAAACGGGGACCTAATTGTCATCAACTTTAGAGATCCTGGAGCTGTTAGATATATTCGAAACTGGACCCCAGGAAATGTTGGTAATTCCATCGTTCCATGTGACCTGACTTATTTTTATCCAAGATCTCTAGTGACCCCTATAATCTACCCTGGGGCTCTAGCTTGCCCACAGATCACATCGTCTATACCATCTAACAACCGGTATATGATGCATCATTCACCTAATCTTATGACTGCTGGAAATGCATTTGGGTGGGATACCGTACCTTCCAGGAGCTATAGAAACGGAAATAGGAGGATGGACCATCTGCTACCATTTACCCCGCTGGGAGTCGCAAATAGATTCGATGCCTTTTCAGGCTTTGATGACTGCGATTGACAAACGGGGCACCCTATTAACATGCCACCGACTACTGAGTATCAAGATGTAAATGCTAAACTAAGCCCCTTAGTGCAAGTCCTGGCACCAGAACAAACTATCTATCCCGCAATTGCCATTTCTTCTGATGACCGATATCTACTGAATTGTGAGCCTGAACTGGGGACAGATTCTAGCGCTTTTGTTATCAATGACCTCTCTGGTTCCTTGGATTGTGAACCAATTAAGCAAGACTTGTTGGTTGCCCAGGTCAAAATCCTCTCTTGGAACGTGGCGGGTCTTAAGAGTAAATTTCCCATTCCAGAGTGGGGCTCCTTTATGGCTTTACACGACATTTGTATGTTGCAGGAAACCTGGGCGTTAAAAGAAAGTGGGGTTCAGGGTATTGCAACATACGATGTCTTGGCAAGTATGGGTGAGAGGGGTAGGCCCTCGGGTGGGTTGTCCATATGGGTTGGTACGCACCTGGGAGTTAAGGCATCACAAATTCCAACTAATTCACTGGATGTCCAGTGTGTATTGCTGAGTATGTTAAATGGGCCAAACATTGCTTTGATCAATGTATACTCAAGGCCAGTTAAGCGGGGCCTTGAGTCAGAGGCTATTGAAACCTTGTTAACCCTCATTCAGTCAATTGACTCCTCCACCGTGCTAATCCTGGGTGGAGATTTTAACTGTCACTTCGAGCCACTCATGCATTCGAATTTTGGTGACCCGGATGAGGTTGATCTGTTGTGGGCCATCCCTGAGCCATTGACTACCCAGGTCAAGGCATGGACCCCTCTAGTCCTGCAATTGCAGTCATTTGCGTTAGCGACATCATTACGAGCATGCAATGGGAGGGTGGAGCCTGATAGACCAGGGAAAGATATGTTTAATTGATTAAAACTCAGTACCTCAGTAATCGATTACATTTTCATAGAGGCTAGGCACTGGGATAGGTTGCATGAGTTCAGGGTTATTGAAAGATCTGACAGTGACCATAATGCCTTGGTCCTGTCACTTAAACCGGGGAGCTTTGGGTTGAAATGCCAAACTCCGGTTGAACATTGCCCCACTGTGCCTTTAATAATAACAAACTGTAGGCGTAGGGTTAAATGGCCAGACCTCCAGATGTCCACTAGTAAACTTGCCGATTTATATGAGACTGTCATTCCGCTCATTGAAGACATGGGGAAATTTGGTCATCTGGGTAAGGCATCTGAAATTAAGGGTGGGCGTAGTTCGTGAAGTAGCGCTATGCGAAGCTACGCGAAGTGCACTTCGCACTACGCAAACTTCACGCAGCACTACGCGAGCTGCGTAGTAGCATGTTCGCACTGTGCAAGATGCGTTTTCAATTATTGCACAGTGCGGACAAGCATCCGGCACTGTGCAAGCATTGAAAACGGCATCTTGCACAGTGCAAGCTGTAGTTTTCTGCCAGCAGCTTTCTCAACGCGAACAGGTAGTTTCTCATTGAGAGCGGTCGCGAGCATGCGCAACCACTCACAATGAGAAACCTGACCTCCTCGCGTTGAGAATCTCGCCGGGATGTAATTTTGCTTGCTCGCGGTCGCGAACATGACGTTCAGGACTGCGAACAAGCAAAAAATGACCGCTACGCTGCACTACGCATGTTCGCACTGTGCTACGTGCAGCTCACGTAGTGTGAAGTTGCGAAAACTTCGCAAACTCCGCGAGCGTAGCGTAGTGCTTCCCCCAGGGTTATCTGAAATACACATTCAATTGGTTGCCATACTAAAAGATACTTTGTATCCCGTGAGAAGGGCAAACCAGCCCCAAACCACGATCTCTCGATGGTTCAATACCTCCTGTCGGAAGGCCAAAAAGGCCCTTCTTACAGCAATAAAAACTAATATTATCATTTGTTAGGTTCCATTAATCATGCCCAAGGGGGGTCTCTCAATGAGCTAATCAATCAAGGAACTAACTCTACATCTTGAACTGTGAGATGATGTAGTAGGGGTGTGATACCCCCTGACACAGATTGTTGCTAGAAATCTTATAACAGATGATACCCCAGAGCAGGGGCAACACATTTTCACTATCACAACGCTATGCCAGCTGTTCCTTGGCAAAGCTTTTCAATGTGTATTTTCTCTTTTTAACGAGGCATTCAACCAGCTCTTTGTTTTTGGATGAACTTCCTGCTTTAGATGCAGACTGGCTTCAGAGGATTCTAAATGTCTTTGGATTTATGGCTCAATGCCACATTCGTTAGCAGGTGGACAAAGCTTCACCTGTCGAACAAGAATAGACTTTGATGTAATACTGCTAAACCCTTATTTGTGGGGATTTCCCAAACTGCAGCGTGTATACATGGAGATATACCCTTCTATCTTACACCGGAGCCCTGAAGAAGTTCCTTCATAGGAACGAAACGCGTTGGATGAAGGCCATTTTAAAACTTTGAAACAAATAAAGAAAACTGCTGGACTCATTTGGATGACTCTGACTCCGTTCCTGGTGTACCTTCCTTTTTCACAAAAAGGATAGACTTTGATTTGAGATAGACTTTTTTGATTTAGCTAATGGACATTGCCCTAGAGACTTTAACCATCCCAAATCCTGGATTAGTGAAGTATATTCTTGTTAGGTGCTGGAGAATTCTCCTCTACCTAGGATAGTAGGAATCTGTACCTCTGTATTTGCGTTTGGTTCATTTCTCACAAACGCTGAAAGCTTTGATTAAAGAGATTGTACTTCTAACTGCGATATCAAAAAGAGTCTTGATATTGACAAATTTTGTATTTTAAAACAATAAAAAACTGAATACTGGCCAGAGACTCTTAGTTTATGTCTATGTCATTTTATGGAACTGTCCAAATCCCTTGTGAGTTAGAGGGAGAGGGTCCTATGTGGTGAGTGGGAGTTCTACTATCTATCATCTTAGAAAAGGTCCATTAGAGAAAGGGTGGGACAAGGCAGAGTAGGTCTGAGTAACTCTGTCCGCAGGTGGCCCAGTGCGGCCAGAGAAGTGGAGAAGGAAATGAAGCTTTATGCTTCCGCAAAGAATATAAAAATTATAGAAAGGAAAATCTCTAACAACTGCATGCAGATCCAAACACTATTGTCTTTCTCCACACAGAATCTCTAATGTTTTTATTTCTTTTAATTCCTTCATACTCATGCAAGATCTGTAATATAATATAAAAGGCATTTCAAAAACACTCTGCTACTCCGAAGGCTGTCCAGGTGTTATATTCCATATAGGTACCCTGATAAAGGCCCAGGTAACATCATAACCCTTCACCTATGTGCTTCCCTACATTACACTTATAACGGTTTACAGGGGCTGACCTTTTACCTAGATACAAAACTGCATTCAGAATGCAGTTTTTCCCTAGTTCGAAATCTCATACACCTGGGGGCATATTATCAAGGGGGTTTATCTCCGCTTTTTTGGCTTTAAAAGCCAAGAAAGCGGAGATAAAATTATCTCCCTATTACCTAGCTGTCGCTAACACCAGTTAGCGACAGCTAGTAGGAGATAGCGACCATCTTGGGCCCGCTTTGCATGTCAGTGATATTTATCACTAATGACATGCAAAGTGGGCGTGCCAAGATGTCAGCGACTGGAAACAGTCGCTAAAATCGCTATCTCCTATTACCAACTTTTGGAGATATTCCGCTAAGTTCGAATATCTCCAAAAGCTAACACCTGCCCTGAGCAGTTCTTAGCCATGTTATCCAATGGGAGGTGGATAACATGGCTAAGAGCATTAGCTTGGTAATGCATGAATATCGCGGACTTTTCAGTGATATTCATGCATTTCGGCTGATTTTTATCGCTTAGGAGATAAACCTTGATAATAGCAAGGTTTCTAAGCGATAAAAATCGCCGCAGCTCGGCGATATAAATATTGCCGCTAAGCTAACATAGCGATAATTGTCGCTAGTTGTTGGTAATATGCCCCAAGGTTTCTTGGAAGCACAGCAGGACTGCTATCTCTTTTATTATATCTATGCATAAAGTTCATGCCTGATGTCATCCTAAGGCCGACACAGTAATACAACGAGGTAGGACCCCTGGGTAGACCTTTGGGTATATATACATCTCATCCTGCTAAGATAGAACTGAGGAGACCGAGACTTCCCGGCCAACACACTGACCAGAGACACTGAGGGTCCTGCATGCAGATGCTCCAGCTCGCAGTGGTCTAACATCCCTGACGGTGTGTCCAACTCGAGACCAGGACGGGGTCCCATGGTCTCTCACTTCAGGTAATGGGGTTGACTTTATCTTAGTGGATTCTTGGCTTAACACCTACACACATGCTAGGTACACTTAGGTAAATCTAGCTAGGGAGGCATCATGGAAGTATGCATCTTTTTTTATATACTTTAATGTATTCATGATTACTACAAGGTGGTAGAACGTTACCATCCGTTTACTTTCATAATAATGCTATTCATTTATATCTTTTACTGTCTAATGGTTGTTGCAGCCCATCTATTTTACACCAGAATAACAACTGCTTATTGAAAATGCCCAGCCTGTATATTCTGTGTATCAGACTAAGTGAGCACGAGTGACTAAGCAAAAAGTAGTATATTGTTTCCACGTCCTGAAGGATCAGAGGTGTCATGTTCGATGGTTGCCAAGAATTGTTTTCTCCTTGGTAAGGGGAGACTATAGTGGCACGGTTGTATGACAATACAACGCATGCTAATACATCGCATGCCATTACATCGCGGTTTTTACAATGCAAGTCATTACAACGACTTGCGTTGGAGGGCGCTGGACTTAGGAGTAGTGTAATTTACTATTCCAACTCTAGTCTACATATAGTAAGGAAGGTGTTGGATAGTAAATTATACTACTCCTTGACGTAGAGCGCCATCCAGCGCAAGTCGTTGTAACGACTTGCGTTCTAAAAAACACGATGCAATGGCATCGCGATGTAACAACCGTGTTGTAAACGACGTTTCCCAGTGGCACTGTAAGCTAGCTGATACAAGAGGTCACCATACCAGGTGGGGGTTTTCAGAGTCAGTCTGACACCAATCCTGCAGTGTATGCTGTTCGAACGCGCAGATCCTGTATAGTTTTATAGGAACTACTCGACACTGGTGCTCTGGACTAAAAACACAGAATCCTCTTGACATCAGAATGAAATGAATCAGATAATCATTGTCATCCAAGATGCCTGCTGTTGCTTTTGGCGCTTGTAAACAGGGAGCTTGTCTTGGAGTTATGCATGCATTTCCAGTTCTCTGCTGAAGCTGCCAATACCCTCTTCATTCTGTAATTCTATGAGGACCTCGTGGTGGGATAACGCTTCCACTGAAATTAATTGTGGAGAACTCTGCAGACTCAGAGTACTGCCAGTACTATCCAGCCATCCCCAAGTTTTCAGATGAACGGCTGCCACAAGGTCCTATAGAGAAGCCATTGACAGCAGTGCGTTGACGCTTCGTGTGGACTTATTTCGTGTTTGCTCCCACTACATTTGGGTATTTGGATTTTCCAATTAACTGTGTTTTTTTCTGGCCCTTCGATATTTCCTGTAGCAGTCTGACTAGCCCATTGCAATACCATTCCTTTAATACATCATGGCACAGACTTATTAAGCCTTTGCGCCTTCCTTGCGTCATGTAAGGCGACGCAAGGACAACACAAAGGCTTCAGTAATAGTTACAAAACCTCAAAACGAGCAATTTGCACGGTCTTGCATGACTTTGTACACAAATGTAACACAACGTAGCGGCTTGCGCTACATTACATTAGATTTCTAGATGGGAGGTTTTCCCATTCATATACGCATGGAATCTGGCACATTCCCAGAGATACTAAAGCTAGTAAACCTGAGAAAGCATGACAATTCTGTGCCTTCCCCAATGAGGCATAATGAGGAGAAATATCTTTAGCCTTGTTGCTTCTCTTTCTATGTGTGATTCACTCCACAGCACACACAGAAAGAGGAAACTGCATTAAAAATAGTTTTTATGCAGGAAGGTTGCACTTTGGGTGTATGCAACCGCGCTAAACTGTACACAGTGCACCAGTGCAATCAGAGAGACAAATATGGAGCATTTCCAGTCTCTCCCTTCCACGCAACGCAACACAGTGCAGTGCAACACCTTTGTGTGCTGCCCTACGTTGCATGAAAGATTAGTAAATATGCCCTCATACTCTTAAGTAATACTAATTACAGCCTCCTTCAGGAGTTAGTCAATCATTTTGAAGTCTCAAGCACCAACAGAATGCAGGGACATATCAGCAAAAGACGGCGATAAATATCGCAAAGCCCGCTTAGCACTTTTATATTTATCGCTGTCAATCGCTGGAATTTATCACCCGGTTAGCGCGTTATCAACAACGTGTTACTCCAGGGCAATAATATTCCAGTGATATTCTGGGAAATGGGCCATCATCTCTGGAAAACCAGCGATGTTGCACTCAAAACGGAGATAGCCTTGGTGATACGACCCTGTGGTCGTATCACCATAATCCACCTCCCATGTTAGGTATGTCTTAGTCAGAAATTTAACAGACGTTAAATTCCTGCGTTACGGCATAGTTAACGCAATGATTATTATCGCTAAGGCTCTTTGCCGATATCGGGAAGCTGCCTTAGCGATAATTTCCCATGTTGTTTACCCAGCCACGCCTAGTTTGCATCTCAATAGCGTACATGCGCTAATGGATGTTAGCGTCGCCTTGTTTATAGGGCGATAGGAATATCGTCGCCTCAGCGGCAAAAAGCTCAACTAAAGTGGCTATAATGCCCTTGTTGATATTCCCCGCAGTTCTTTCTTTACTAGACATCAAGGTGCACATCACTGAAAGTACTTACTCTAAACCAAAGAGAAGTAGACAAAAGAGAGGTGGATGGAATGCTAGAATGAACCTCAGCCACTGGTAGTTACCGGGGCCACATTCCACTCCATAGAGTTTCTGTCCACCATGCCATATCAGTTTGGACCCAGCCGTGTCCAAATCAATCTTGATCCTGCTCCGGTGGGAAGAGTCCAGCTTCAAGTGTCAAGCCAAGTCCTCCCTGAACTAGAACACAGACAAACCAGGACTGATTTTACCCTTCTTAGGGGTCATCTGCTGGGTATAGCTTGATACCAGTGGCACAGTGAGCAAGGGACCCACATCTGGGCATATCTGCCAAACTGAGGTGGCATGGTAAGCAAATGTTCGATGGGTTGGAGTTCCTGGTCAAGCGACTGCCAGTGGCTGAACTTATTGCAAGCCTTCCTCTCATCACCTTTTGCATGTTTACTCTAAAAAACAATCATCCTTGAGCACATTATGATCAATATGGCACATCTGAACTCGACCGATCACCTCGCAAAACCCTTCTTGCTACGTCATACCACTCCTATAAACCCTTCTTCAAAGATTCTCCAGAGACTCACTCCAAAAAGAATTCATCAAACTCAGCAACTCCCACCAACCTTCAATAGATGACCACCTACTCCTGAATGTATACAATGACACCCTGAAAATAACACGTATATGTTAATGCACCATAACCAACCGTTCTCCAGAGTAATCACAAGAGCTCCCTTTGCACATATGAATATTCCATATAAAGCCAAAAAAGAAACAGAAACTGATTAAAGGACCCAACTAAAATCACTCAGTCTGTGAACAGATCCCTCATCAGTGCATCCAAAATTACCTTAAAGAGGACCATCACCCTCAAAGCAACAAACAGAAGTAAAACCTTCTTCCATGCAGTCAAGCACTGCGTCCGTGCACTACTAAATTTACCAATCTCTCAGTCAGTGGACAAGTGCAACCAATCACTTCTTCACTGAGAAGATAAACAAAACATTACCTGCAACAAAAACCCCAAACAGACATTCATCTTGTTATGTTATGTTAAGTTACGTTATGCTAGGTCGATTTGTATGACACAACTTAGCCGTAAGGGTATCTAGGGTCAGGAGCTGGAACGTAGACCTCAACTGGACAGGCGTCAAACTCCTCTCCCTCACTGACACCCTCAAGTCCATCAAAACCAACAACACAAAGACACTATTGACCATCAAACATGGTGAAGCCCCTCAGTTGAGATGCACTCATATCTAGTCAATGTTTCAGAATAGACCTCAGCTGCTGAAAGGCCCACTCTGGACAAAGAAAGATCTCTCCAACTACCACCTGTCACCCATCTGTGCTTCTGGTAAGACTAATGACAGCCTGTATTCAACTACAGGGTATATCAGTAAGAGCAACCTTCTGAAGCATTGCCAACCCAGCTCCATACCCTGCTGCAGCACAAAGAAGCTGCTCTCCAGGTAGGGGACAACTGCAGCCTAATCAGAAGGAGGAATGATCCCTGTCTCCTAATATGAAACACACTTGTTGCAGCCGTTGATACAGTCAGCAAACTCTGGTCTGTGAGTCTCTGACACAGACCAAATGGAAATAGAGAGATGGGCAGAGACAGACATGGATAGCTGTAAATAGAGATAGAAAGTGACAGAATAAGTATGTAAAACTCGTTATAGATTGAAAGAACTCCGCCCATACAACGCAAATCAGTACAGACCCTGCTTCTCAGCGACCAGTCTGTCCTGTACCTTGGTCATTTCACCCATTCACAGTGCGGCCCATTGCTTTTTTAGTTAGGAAATCTGGGATTCACACCGCTCCCTGAATCTCACTGACAAAGCTACACCTCTGGATTTTAAAATGGGGGAATCAAGTTAGTAAGATTGTGGGAGTGTGAGCTTGAGATTTTCCCAATCATCATGCTGGCATATAATGTAAAAATGTGTTTTACGGGAGCAGAGCGCTTGAAAGTGGCTTAAGGGGCAGAGGAAAGGGTGAGAAATGAAGATTGGTAGAGGTACTAAGTGAGGAAATCACAATATTTTGTAAACTTACCAACATTTTCAAAGACTTTCAAAGAAGAGAAAGGAAGAAAAGCGTGTGTGCGTTGTTGACTGTGTATGTAACAATTAGAGTTGACAAACCATGGGCACCTCGCCATACCTGACTGAAGGCACCTGTACCCAATTATATACCAGAAGATACATTTATTAGGGGGTGAAAAACCCAAACATCCCCCTTCCCACACCCCTGCTACTAACATTCTTTATAATTCCAACTCTTTATTCTTGAATAAAATGCTATATTTTTTCAAGGCTGAAATATATTTAAAAAGTATGAACTATGCCTAGCCAAGCTAAATTATAACACATTCGAACGTCACATCAGATGTGGCATAGGGACAATACATGAGGGAATAAAGATTCTTATATAGAAGTTCCATGTGATGTTGTTATGTTATATTTATTGTATTGTGCAGTATTCACCCGAGAGGCTATCCAGGCACTTGGGCAGGTGTGTAGGTTTGTGGTTTCCAAGGTGCTTATATGAAGAGCCAGATCCTCAGCTTCTTGCAGAACTCAAGAAGTGAAGAGGAGGCTCTGACCTGTTGAGGGGGGGTCGTTCCATGTCTTGGGTCAATGTAGAATGAGAAACCTCACATTTGCTTTTTCAGATGCAAGAAATGTGTGGAAGTGAAAGTGATGCAGAGCATAGGTGTCTGGTGGGTTAGTGAAAGTGTATGCAGCTGTTTCGGTATACCGGTCCTGTGTTATTTAAGGTTTTGTATGCGTGTGTGAGAAGTTTAAATTGGCTGCACTTGTGAATGAGGAGCCAGTGAAGCTTCCTGAGGTGCGGTGGGATGCGGGTGAGGCGATGGACGCTGAGTACGAGTCTTGCAGGTGTTCTGCATGGTCTGGAGTATGTGTAGGAGTTGTGTGTAGATTCTCTCATAGAGAGTGTTGCTGTAGTCCAGCCTGCTGGTGATGAGTGCTTTTGTGAGTGACCATTTTGTGTTCTGAGGCAACCATTTGAAGATGTTACACAGCATGCGTAGGATGTGGAAGCAGGAGGTGCACACTGCGTTGACTTGAGTCGTCATGTTGAACTGGTTGTCTAGAATGATCACTAGATTTCTTGCATGGTCTGTAGATGTAAGTGTTGATACTTGCTCTGACGGCCATTAGGTGGACTCCCATGGGGAGGCCTTGTTGTTGAAGACCGGTACTTTCGTCTTGTCAGAGTTTAGCTGCAGGCAGTTGTTTCATGCCTCAGGCATATTTGCAAGTGCCTATCGCCACAAGAGCATCCCTATTTCTGATGTTCCTTTGGTGATAGGGGCGTCACCTTATTAAAAAATCAGAGCTAAGCAACTTAACGTGGACTAACGCCACCTTTCACGCTACACTTAGCCTGAAAGGGGTGGGCAACGGGTGTTTTGGTGGACGTTCTGTCACAACACCCATTGATTTTGATGCTGCCCTATTTACAAGGGTGGCATAAATAGGAGGCAGCGCCAAAAGTGAAACCAGGAAAAACCTGGGGGCATATTACCAGGGGTGGCGATAGGCAGTTATCGCCGCTTTAGCAGCCGTTTTCGGCCGCTAAGTGGTGATAATTCTATCACTCTATTAGCAAGCTGTCGCTAACTGATGTTAGCGACAGCTTCTAGGTGATAGCGAGCCGTTTGGGCCCGCTTTTCATGTCAGCGATATTTATCGCTAATGACATGCAAAGTGGGCGTACCCAACCTGTTAGCGACTGCAAGCAGTCGCTAACGTCGCTATCGCCTATTTGCAAGGCAGGTGTAGCGATGGAAATATTCCCGCTATCGCCAAAAACTAACGCCTGCTCAGACCAGTTCTTAGCCATGTTATCCAATGGGAGGTGGATAACATGGCTAAGAGCATTTCGTCGCTAATGCATGAATATCGCTGTATTCCCAGCGATATTCTCGCATTTCGCCGCTATCGCTGGATATATTAGCACAATGGAGAAAAACGTTGCTAATGGCATGTTTTCTCCGCTAACATATCCAACGATAGGCAGCGATAAAAAATTTGTCGCTAAGCCTATTTAGCAATAATTATCGCTAATTGTTGGTAATATGCCCCCTGGTCTTAACTTGGCAAAACGAGGAGAAATGTTTACTTTCCCCTCGTTGTTGCTGTTTCTATGTAGGCTGCATTGTGCAGCGCACATAGAAACAGCAAAATGTCATGAATGATTGTTTATGAGCAGGAAGTTGCCCCTTTCTGCACATATACAATCATTAAACATGTTTTAATTATCAAATGCAACTTCTATGTGTTCTGCACAATGCAGCACACATAGCAGTTACAAATCGCCATTTGTGACTGTTTATGTGCAGGAAGTGACAACTTCCTGCACATAAACAATCATTCCCTCAATGCAGTCACAACTGCACTAGCACCAGCACTAGGGAAAATGCAGGGGATTGCCGCATGCTTGTAAATAGGGCACATTCCTGCTTTTTCGAATGGCATAGCATGGCATTAGCACTTTGTGCTTAATACCATGCTCCCCTATTCCCTTGTAACTAAGCCTCCAAGGTTTTTCTTTTATTTTTCTGAGTTTTCTATTGCACAAGCTTGACCTGAAGGTATCAGAGAGCTTTACATGAGCACCAGTTGTGTTACAGACGGACACACTCATGTTTGTCAGGCGCAGGGAGATTAAGTGATTTGGCCAGTTCCCCTGCTTCAAGGTCGACTGCTCTAGCTGTTAGACCACATCTTCTCCCCTAGTCTGTTTCCATGGTCATGCGGTAGGTGAAGTTGGTTCTGGCAGTAGTTCTTTTGTCTGTCAGGGAGAGATTGAGTTGTGTGTCATCGGTGTAGGAGTAGGAGATGATGGTGATGTCTTGTAATTGGATGATGTTAGTGATTGGTGTCATGTATATGTGGAAAAAGGTGGGGGTGAGGGACGATACCTATGGGACTCTGCATTTCAATTTCTTGGTCTCTGATGTGAAGGGTGGCAGCCTGACCCTTTTGGATCTTCCTGTGAGGAAGGAAAAGATCCATTTTGAGGGGTCATGGGTTTATTGGGGAGCCTGAGTGGATGGGCTGCTGAAGTGTCATTTCTGGTGAGGGTTGTCCATTCGGTCAGGTTTCTGTTTTGGGTGGTGGTGGGTAGGTTAGCAATGAGTTCTCTAAGGTTGAGTTGGTATACGAAGTTGCTGTAGATATTTGTGATTCTGTTGTGGAAGAAGTTGGACTGGTTGTCGCAGAGTTGCTGGGAGACAGTAATGTTGGTGACAGTGGCTGTGGGTGAGGTGAAGACTTTATTGATTAGCAAAGATCTCCTTGCAGCTGTTGGAGCTTTCTTCGATGCGGTAAACTAATGCTTTTTTCTTGGTGTCTCCTATTTGCTGGTGATGGTGCCTCAGTGTAGTCTTGTAGGTAGTTGTGTCAGTGGTATTGTGGCTACCTCTCCATTTCTTTTCTAACTGTTTACAGTGTCATTTGATGTCTTGGAGGTCTTCTGTGTACCAGCTGGCTTGCTTTTATGATCTACAAATCTTGTTGGTCAGTCCAAATTGAGCTGTGTGATGGTGTTCTATTTGATGCTGTCACTTGTGGTGCAGTTAGGGTCCAGTGTGTGTTCTGCGGTGTGTTGGTTGTGGTACGAAGATGGGTGAGTCTGATGCTGCTCACGCTTTTGAGGAGTACTGTAGTGCAGGGGTTGTTTCGGTCTTCCAAATGAAAGTTGAGATCTCCGAGGACAATGTAGGCTCTGGAGACGTTGCTAAGCAAAGTAACAAAGTTGGTAAGAAGGTTGTTAAAGGTGCCTTGTGGTATGAGTTGTCTTTATGCAATGGTTCCATTCAGGGTGAATTTTCTGAGATTAGCAGCTTGAAGTGCAGGTGTTCCATGAATGGGGTGGCATTCCCTGTGGCAGCAGCGTAACAAAAGCTGAAAGGGCCCCCCTGCAAGGTACACAGAGGGGCCTCGCTCCTGATTTAATCCGGAACTCTCAGGCCTTAACACATTGCTGAGGGGGCCCCCTGCAGCTCGGGGCCCCCCCGCACCACAGGGGTTGCGGGGGCCTGTGTTAAGCCCCTGCCCTGTGGATGTTGACCATTTGATGGATCCTTTGTAGAGGATAGCAAGTCCTCCTCCTGTCTTGTGAAACTCAAGCAATCTTGTAGCCCACTGGGATTGGCATGGCAATGTCAGGAGCTGATGAGGGTTTGAGCCAGGTCTCTATGATAAAGAGGATATTAAGTGCGTCACTGGTCAGCAGGTCCCATATTTTAGTTGTGTGTTCGGTGAGTGATCTTGTATTGAGAAGCACGCATTCAAGTGTTTGTTGATGTGCAGGTTTACTGTAGCATGCGGTGTGGGGTGGTGGTGTGGGTGTTGTTGGTGCTTGCGTGGCGTGTGTGCTGGGAGGGTGTCTTGAGGGCATTGATTGTATTTGTGTAGGGGCAGTGGGTGTCTTGCTGCTAGAGAACCTGCAGTGGGTGCAGGGGAAAGCTTTTATTGTGGTGTGAGGCGTAGCACAGCAGCAGTTGGGGGAATGGTGCATGAGGTCTAGCGACCTAATGAGTGCTGCAGAGTATCGCTGAATGTGCACTGTACCTGGGTTCCCGGCACTGGGCGCGTTCCAGGGGAATATGCCTTTAACGCAACTTCGTCATGTCTGCTGCACATCAAATCAAATCAGGTGTTTGTTAAGCACAACTACTCACTCGTAAGGGTCTCAAGGTGCTGGGGGTGTGCGGGGGGGGGGGGGGTTACGCAGGTTCCAGTCCATCAAGAAGGGGGTCTGTCAAAGAGCCAGGTTTTGAGGTTTCTTGCAAAGATGGGGAGCGATTGTAAAAAGGGCAGGCAGGCAGACGCGATCGATAGCCCTTTTCTTCTAAGAATGCCCGGCGTAGCCGCCTCTAACTCAACTCAAGGTTATCAAACAAAGAGGCAGGCGCTAGAGACTGGAAGGCAGGAAACAGGAGTTTGTTCCGACGGAGCAGAACACGTCAAATCAGACAACAGGGTATCTTCTCGAGGTGCTCTAACCGCATCTCTGAGGCCTGGCCTCTTATACACGAGTTTATGGTTTTATTGCATACATTGCATCCGTAACATTTCTTTGAAGTACAGAAAGACATCCTCAGAATCCCCGGTTCAGGTCCGTTCCCACACACATCTACAGTAGAGTTCCCACCCCGATCCCAGCATGTGATGGCTATCGCGCAGCTGGACATTCCGCTGGGAACGGGTATGTGAGCAATCGGTCGGATCTAAGGGTGTGAAGGTATTGATTAATCCCCGCTCCTTTGATGTGGGGTGAGTTCCTACTGTAGGGGCAATAAACTGCAGCTGCAAGGCTAGGTGGTGGCCTGGGAACGGTTCGGACAATGGACGAGGAGGAAGAGGTTATCAATGGGAGATGAGATGAAAGGAGTGTGGGGGTTCAGCACGGGATGTGGCTCTGAGGCAGGGTCGCGCTGGAGGTGCGTTTATGGCCCAGGCAGGAGAGATCGGGGGCCGTCAGAGCGCGGGGGAATGCTTGCGAGGCCGGAGAGTAAGGGAGACAGAGACGCGCTGGCTATCAGCAGTGGGCAGAGAGGCCATGGCATTCAAAATGGTTGTTGCTTACGCGCACGTACGAGTCTGGAAAGGGACAAGATGGCGCCGATAATGTTTATGCCACAATCTAGATTTTAACAGTCCTCCCTTTTCAACATATCTAGCCAGCTTGTCAATTTACGTCAATCCCCATCATATTTCTTATTTCAAGGTCATACAAAGCTTTCATGCGTTCGGTTTCAAAGTCCAGAGTCTTACGGCAGATACAGTTAGTCAAAAGTGAGCATAGGGGTGGCAAGCATTGAATACCCAGGCAGAATCCACATATTACGACAATCGGTATCAATACAATCATAAGTAACCTCCACCCCCAGTCCTTTACAGCACTCCAGAACCAACTCCCAAGCGACCAATCTTCTTGTTCCTGATGAACCTCTGAGGAAAGTCTGTGGAGGTGTTCAATGGCTTTGTAGACTGAGGGTGAATTGTCTGGTACGTAGGTGCAACAGCTGGACCCGATGATACGGCATGCTCCTCCCCGATCCGCAAGAACCACGTCTAGAACGAGGCGGTTCTGAAGGGCTACCAGGCGGACCGCCTGAAGCTCGGCCGTGTTGTTCGTGAGGATGCCAGCTGTAATGTTCATTGTCGTTTCAACTGCCTGGGTCAAATGTCGGATGGCACGGCTGTTCGCCATTGGTCCCCAGAGCGGGACGAGTCCTTTAACTGCATGCAGGAATTGTGCTCCGGCAGAGTCGGCTTGCTCAATGTCTCATGCTCGCTTTTGTCGGTGATGATTTGCTGAAGCCACATAGGTTGGTGGAAGGATGAATGCAATGTAGCAGGTACCTCCCCAGCCCTTTGGGAGCCAGGTGTAGGCTTTCGTACCACAGATGAAGTACATGTTCGGAGAGGTGACAAAGGAGGGTGGATCAGTTGAGTCCAAAGGTCTGGTGATGAGGCAAGCACTGTGGCCCACCATCTGTGTCCCAAGGCCTTTGATGCATACAAGGCCCGAGACATCGACGACAGATAGGGCTACAGTTAGGGTGGCAGCTGTTCGTTTCCGGAGATAGGAGAAGGTGGGTCGGGCTGGGTTGTTGAATACCTGCATTTCAATTCGCTCTTTAGCGGGGATGTCCATGTGGATAGAGACGTTGGAGGTCAGAGGGCAAAAGGGAGCAGCATTTCTTCCTGTTTTGTTCAGCCAGACCCCATGATAAAAGTGTGACATAGTTTCGCTGGAAGTGGTATTGTCCTTGTAACTCTCTTGTAAGAGGATCAGCCAGGCAAGGCAGGAACCATGGATATAAAAAGGCGAAGGGATGAAAGGGATGGAATGTCCGGCGGCATGTGGTATCAACCCACAAATCCAGCAGTTCATGGCATTGGCTGCAAGGTTGTGTTGGTGCAGCAACTGTACGAAGGAGTTGTTCCAGAACTCCTTACGTCTTTCTCGGAGTTGAGGTGAAAGAGAAACCAGGTAGTGTTCTTTCATGGTGGTAGGCTGTGCAGTCGTTAGAAATGTCTTATGCGCCGGGGCGCTCTCTTCCACAATCCAGAGGGTAGTCATGAGGAGGAGGCAAAAGAGAAGAGCGATAAAAAGGGCAATAGTCTTTGAGCTGTGTAACCTGTTTGTCTTCGGGTTTCTGTAGTGGGTCTTCGGATGTCCAGTTGCTGCCATCATCTTCGTATCGGGCGCTTCCATCATTTTCAAGGGGCTCGGTGGCGGGCAGAACCACAAACTTCGTTTGGCTTCTCTCCCGGCAACCTTAGTAGTGTTAGGCCACCAGTCTGAGAATGGTAACTTAGTCAGTGGTCTGCTTAGCTGAAGCTCCCTTCTTTCGTCGCAGGTTATACCCTTCTCCGGATGGCACAGTGGGATCAGGGAATTTCGCCAATTCGAGTGTCTCTGTCTCAGGGTAGCAGCTCAGGGATGGTCGGTCTTTGTTCAGGAGCTCTTCTTGGGTGGTCACGTCTTCGGTTGACGTCAGGGTCGGAGAGATTTTCTTGCAATGATGTGCATGCAGCCAATTTCGCTTCCCCTCCACTCGAAGAGCTGTTCGGGTGGTGATCAAGACTTGCCAGGGGCCCGTCCAGCGGGGTTCCAGACTCTTCTCCCGCTGGAAGTTCCGAATTAGGACGAAATCTCCAGGCTGGATGGTATGTCCGGGGCCCCTGGAAGCATCGGGGATGGCCTGCAGCACCTGATGATGAATAACAGACAGTGTTTTGGTTAGGTTATACAGATAGTCAGACATTAGGACGTCCGGGACGTCGTGAATAGATGTCGGTTTGGGCGCAGACCAGATACTCATGGGCCGGCCGAAAACGACCTCGTAAGCGGTCAAGTGGTGTTTGGTGGGGGTGGAACGCATTGACAGCAATGCCAGGGGAAGAGCGTCTGGGCATTTTAGCCCTGTGGTAGCCACTATTTTCGCCAGTTTTAGTTTCAATGTGGCATTGTGCCGCTCGACCAGTCCAGCAGATTGGGGGTGAAAAACTGCATGGAATTTCTGTCGTACCCCCAGTCCTTTCAGGATAAGCTGGATAACCTTGGCTATGAAATGGGGGCCATTGTCACTCCATAAAATACGGCAAAGGCCGTAGCGGGGGAAGAACTCTTTCAGCAGTACTTTTGCAGTGGCAATGGCAGTGTTGTCACGCGTCGGGTAGGCTTCCACCCATTTGCTAAAAGCGCATACAACAACAAGTACATACTTCAGTCCTTGACATCTCTCTAACTGAATATAGTCCATCTGTAGGACTTCAAATGGGTGGTTGGGGACTCCAAATCCTCCTCGGGGTACGACAGTTCCTTTCCCAGGGTTGTGTTGCAAACAAACTAGGCATTGTTGGACAAGACGTTTGGCTGAGTCTGTAATTTTGTCGTTATGCCACACTCGGGAGACAAGCTCAGCCATAGGGGCTGCTCCTATGTGTGCAGGGGAGTGAGCCATGGTCAGTATAGGGATCAAGTATGAATTGGGTAGCAACCATTTGTTTGTGTCTTTTGTCCGCCAGCAGCCATCATCGTCCTTCAGTCCCACCCGTGCCCATTCAGTCAATTTGTGTGGTGCACTGGCTATCTGGATGTCCCTAATGATCTCCCTAGCGTCCTTCCATTTTTCTGTTTGTGACCTGGTCACGTATATGCGTGTTGTCGTCCTATTCTCTGCTGTCGTCCGGGCGGTGATGTCCGCCAGTGCATTCCCCTGTCCGATGATATCTGTCACCCTTTTGTGTGCCTGACATTTGATCACAGCAAGTCGTTTGGGAAGGAGAACTGCCTCAATCAGAGCGGAGACTAGATCTCCATGCAGGATGGGGGTGCCGTGTGAGGTCAGGAATCCCCTCTCCTTCCATAGGAGCCCAAAATGATGAACCACCCCGAAGGCATACTGGCTGTCCGTGTAAATGTTTGCTGTCGTCCCTGCTGCTAGGATACACGCTCGTGTGAGGGCAATCAGTTCTGCTGCCTGTGCAGATTTCTGTGTGATGCGGGCGGTCTCAACTACAGTTCGGGCTGTGGTGACTGCATACGCAGCTGAGGTGGTGCCATCGGTGAGTTTGATGCAAGAGCCATCCACCCATAGCTCTCCGTCAGGATCTGGGAAAGCTGTGTCTCGAAGGTCTACTCTACTCCTAGTCTGTTCGTCCGTGAGGGTCACACAGTCATGTATAGGGGGCACATCAGGATCATTCTCAGGCAGGGGCAACAAGGTGGCTGGGTTCAGTGTGGTGCATCGTTTCAACGTGATGTGAGGTGCGAGTAGTGTCAGTTCGTACCCAGTCAGTCGTGCGCTGGTCAGGTGTTGTGTCTTGGTCTGGTTTAGGAGGGTGTCAACAGCATGGGGCACTAGTACCGTGAGGGAATTCAAGAGTACGATCCCCTCACTTTGTCGGATAGAGACAGCAGCAGCAGCTACTGCTCGAAGGCAGGCAGGCAAAGCTCTCGCTACAGGGTCAAGAGTGGCAGAGAAGTAGGCACATGGACGTTGCTTGGGGCCAATGGTTTGAGTCAGGACAGACAAAGCGCATCCCTCCCTTTCGTGGGTGTAGAGAGAGAAGGGTTTTGTATAATCAGGGGTTCCTAGGACTGGTGCTGAACAAAGGTCGTCTCGTCGTTCCTTGAAGGAGGATTGGCATTCAGGGGTCCAAGGGAGCGGGAAGGGGACATCTTTAGCCAGTAGGGAAAGTAGTGGTTTCACAATGAGGCTGAAATTTGGCAACCATTGCCGACAGAAGGAGGTGAGGCCTACCAAAGAGCGGACTTGCTTCGGGGTTCTAGGGATAGGGGTCTCTAGGATAGCCTGAATTCGATCGGGTGTTAGTTTTCTCCCATCTTTGGACAAGAGGTGGCCTAGGTAAGTGACTTGAGGTTGGCAGATTTGCAACTTCTTCTTGGAGACCTTGTGGCCGTTTTCCGCGAGGAAGTGTAGGAGTTGGATGGTGGCTGTGACCGCGAGTGGAGTGGTGTCGGCCGCCAAAAGGATGTCATCGACGTACTGTATCAACACCACTCCATCCGGTAACTGGACTGCATCCAGCTGTCTCTTGAGGGCCTGGCTGTAGATGCTTGGACTTTCAGTGTAGCCCTGGGGTGCTCTACAAAATCTATATGAGCGGGATTTTAAAGTGAAGCCGAAAAGGTAGCGGCTGTCCGAGAGGATGGGGATGGAGAAGAATGCGTTCTTGAGATCGATTACCGTGAAGGTGGTGGCAGTGGAAGGAATCAGGGTCAGAATGGTGGTGATGTCTGAGACTACAGGGTACTGAGGTACGACTACTTTGTTGACTTCTCGTAGGTCGATGATGAAGCGGTACGCTTTTTCATCTCCCTCACCCTGCTTCTTCACAATGGGTAGGATAGGGCTGTTGCAAACATTGCTAACTACTTCTTCTACCACTCCTGCGTCTACCAGGGACTGGGTGATTTTTACCAATGCCTTATCGCCTTCGGGCGATATCCGATACTGTGGGAGTTTTGGGAGCACTGCGTCCTGTCGAACAGTTATGTGTACAGGGTCTATCATCATGCGTCCTACGTCCGAGTCAGTCTTTGCCCATAGGTACAGAGGTAGGGTGTCGAGTTAGGACAAGTCAGCGTCAGTGATGGAAAACATGCGTTGTGTGTGACAAGATCCGAGCAGCGTTGGGTTGTCGTACAGAATGACTCGAACTCCGTCTTGTGAACACCTAATAGTAGCTCGAAAATGTTTCAACAAGTCAAGTCCTATAATGGCGTCGGGGGTGTTGGAGGAGAGCAAAAATGTCGTGTCAGTGGTGTTATTGTCCAAGTTAAAAGAGATCGGTGTGGACAAGGGATTAGTGGAGGGCGTTCCATCAAAACCTATTGATGTCACATGTGAGCCAGACAAGGGTGCCCTGGGAATCAATCATTTAGACAACGCACTACGTGTTGCACCAGTATCTACCAGAAATGGAGACTTCGTACCTAGGACCTTAGCGGTGACATAAGGACCTTGCTGGTCAACATAGAGCTCGACTGGATCCCTTCCTTGCCCTTGGCAGTCCTATGCAAAGTCGTGGGCATTGTCGCAGTCAGACTGTTGGCACTGATTCTGTCGGGGACGGTCAAACGTGTTCGGTCTGCCAGGTCTGTCATTGTTGGTGTCGTTTGTGTGCCCTCGTCCCTGTCCTCTATTTCTTGGCCCGCCCGCTACGTCTCTCGTGTCTTTATTTCTGAGTGCTTCTTGCAGAACTGGGCATTGAGACTTCCAATGGCCAAATCCTTTGCAAAACGCACACTGGTTCTCATCGAGGTCTGTTCGTGGAGCGCCGGGTGCGGGTGTGCGGTCTCTAGGGGGTGGATTTCTAGGAGCATTCGACTGGTAGTTCCCTCTATACTGTTCCCTTCCTATAGTCACCCCTTGCAACTGAGCAATCATCACCCTCTCTTTCAAGTCCTTTTTCTTTTTCTCAGTCGCTCGATCGTTCTCGTTCTTTTGTCGTTCATAGTATTGAGCCATCTGAAGGATAGCTGCGGGCTTGGAGGCCGCCCAACTACTCTCGCTAGTCTGTAGTTTCTGCGAGACTTCTGGTGTCAGGCCTTTCACATAGTTCTGGACAAACAAGTGATGTCCGGTTGCAGTGGTCATGTCCTGGCCGCTGTAATCGGAGAACACCGTTTCAAACCGGGACAAGTATTCTGATACGTCTTCCTGGGGTTTCTGGCGACAGGCCGTTACTACCGACCAGTCCACCTTCCTTTCTGGGACCAGGGTTTTTAATTTCTGCACGATCTTATCTGGTAGGTCTAGAATGGCTTTCAAAGGTTTCTGTCCCGGCTCTCGCTGTTTGTCTACATCACCGAGTTGTACCCAGGTATGTCTGAACAGCTCAAGGTGGTCGACTTTCCGGATTTGCTTCCACACATCAGCTGGCAGACATAACCCAAAAAAACAAATCGATATCCGCTAGGGTCATAATCGTCGAACCCAAAGCGGTGGCTAATTCTGTATAGAAGGCTGTGGGGTTCTTTGGCAGATCAGGCAAGGACTTTCGGAAAGTCAGGATGTCTTGCCGATCCCATGGTTGGTAAACCCAGTTCTAAACTACCCTCCCTCTCGCATCTTGGTGGTTAATATCGTCGTGTGTTCCCTGTCCTCGTGGGGTGACCCAATAGGGAGCGGCCTCCTTTATGGGCATCATAGTGTCAATTTTTTCTACTCTAGCTGCGGTCGCTACAGGGATCGTGGTGTTAGTCTCTGGTTTCTGTTCAGTGAGGTGGTGAAGAACTTCAAGCGTACGCGTGAAGAGGTTCGTCACATCACACTCGTCTCCGTCTCCGACATCAATTTTCCTATACAGAGTCGTTAGGTTTTCAGGACCTTTTCCTTGGTATCGGTCCTCATAGGCATTAAGGGTATGGTAACAAAGGCGTACGACAAAGTGTCGTCTGTGGCTATTGGCATATGCATTGTACATATCCGTTACATAATCCTCACTTTCCTTTCGCACCACCAGTGTCTTTACAATCTTGTTGATCCCAGCTCGTTCATCCTTACTTAATCTATTCGATCTCGCAGGGTCTTTCCTCCCAGCTTCGGGATCATCTGAAGTTGCTGCTCATGCTGTGCTGAGTGCGAGGGGTTTGGTCGGCACAGAGGCCATGAGGACCGAGGCCCCGGCACTACTCTCGCCTGTCGTTGGGGGTTGCGGGTGCTGCGCTAAGGGTTGGGAAGGGGCATATAAAGGGGGCATGTAGATGATCGGGGGACCTAGTAGTAAATCATCGTTCGTTCGCTGTTTCGAAGGTAGCTCGGGGTAAAGTGTAGAGGGTGTCCTGACGGGACACTGGCCCGATGATTCGGAATCTTGTTTTAGCTTGGTTTCCTCTCTTTCTTTTATTTCTTCCTTCAATTTGTTAGCGGCTAGGTGAGCTGCTTTGCGTAATTCCTTTTCTAACCTGACCTCATTTCTCTTTTTCCGCTGCTCCGTTTCTTTGCGCCACATGCCGAAGCTATCGAGCATAGTGGGTGTTGTCTTATTGTTATAAAGGGCTGTTCCCAGTGTGTTTATTTTATCGTTATCAAAGGATCCTATCAGTGGCCACTGATTTTCCCGATCCTTTCTCGTGTATTTATGCCACAGCTTACTATAAGCCACGGTGACTAGTCCATATTTAGTAAACATGTCCTTATTAGGGGTGCCCTCCAGTGGAGCCGGATGGTTCACCTCTAATAAGCGGTCCGGCCTGAACCAACTACCAACAAATGGGGCAAAGACAGGCATGACGGGTTACAAAGGGGACAAAAGTCTGCACTACCTATCCTTCACTGTCCGCAAAGACTAAACAGAGTATTGCGACCCTGTGCTTATTTGTGAATAGAGAATAACCCAAAGAGAACCAATTCCGAACGATCAATGTTCGGATAAACAATCAATCAAATGAGGGATAAAAATAGGCACGACGGATTACAATGGGGGCAAAAGCCTGCGTTACCTATCCTTCACTATCTGCAAAGACTAAACAGAGTATTGCGACTCTGTGCTTGTTTGCAAATAGAGAATGATCCAAAGAGAACCAATTCCAAAACAGTAAATGCTTGGATAACAATCAATCAAATGGAGAGGGAAGCAGGCACGACGGATTACAACGGGGGCAAAGGCCTGCGTTACCTATCCTTCACTATCTGCAAAGACTAAACAGAGTATTGCGACTCTGTGCTTGTTTGCAAATAGAGAATCTCTCAGAAACAATCAAATGAGTAATACTAGTATTTTCAAACAATCAAACAATCAATTCGCAATTCGTCGTGTTACACGATCTTACCCGGACCGCATGGACAGTTTCTCGTCTTCCGCTTCCGGCGCCTGATCGTCCTCTATTCTCCGTAATTGCTGTGGCACTCCTGATGGTTCCCAGTCAGGACCGTAGATCACTCGAGAGAGGTCTGCTCGGAACCGGTGAAGTTCGGATAATCGGCTGCCAGACAAGGGTCTATCGGGCAGGAGCTCTTCCCGATCGTTGCAGTTGTTCACACTGTCGTCGGGACCTCTCCCACTGGATCCACGTGTCGCTGATGGGCCCCACGTTTGGGACGCCAATTGTAAAAAGGGCAGGCAGGCAGATGCGATCGATAGCACTTTTCTTCTAAGAATGCCCGGCGTAGCCGCCTCTAACTCAACTCAAGGTTATCAAACAAAGAGGCAGGCGCTGGAGACTGGAAGGCAGGAAACAGGAGTTTATTCCGACGGAGCAGAACACGTCAAATCAGACAACAGGGTATCTTCTCGAGGTGCTCTAACCGCATCTCTGAGGCCTGGCCTCTTATACACGAGTTTATGGTTTTATTGCATACATTGCATCCGTAACATTTCTTTGAAGTACAGAAAGACATCCTCGGAATCCCCGGTTCAGGTCCGTTCCCACACACATCTACAGTAGAGTTCCCACCCCGATCCCAGCATGTGATGGCTATCGCGCAGCTGGACATTCCGCTGGGAACGGGTATGTGAGCGATCGGTCGGATCTAGGGGTGTGAAGGTAGTGATTAATCCCCGCTCCTTTGATGTGGGGTGAGTTCCTACTGTAGGGGCAATAAACTGCAGCTGCAAGGCTAGGTGGTGGCCTGGGAACGGTTCGGACAATGGACGAGGAGGAAGAGGTTATCAATGGGAGATGAGATGAAAGGAGTGTGGGGGTTCAGCACGGGATGTGGCTCTGAGGCAGGGTCGTGCTGGAGGAGCGCGGGGGAATGCTTGCGAGGCCGGAGAGTGAGGGAGAGAGAGACGCGCTGGCTATCAGCAGTGGGCAGAGAGGCCATGGCATTCAAAATGGTTGTTGCTTACGCGCACGTACGAGTCTGGAAAGGGACAAGATGGCGCCGATAATGTTTATGCCACAATCTAGATTTTAACACGATGCTATCTGTCTGAGGTGGAGCGGAAGGTTATTCCAGGCACTGGCCGTGCGGAAAGAGAAGGAGCAGCCTCGCGATATGGTCTTTCTGGTGCGGGGGACCACGGCGTAGGAGAGCTGGGCTGATCGTAGGGTCCTTGCAAGTGGGTAGAATTTGAGTCGGCTGTTCAGGTATGCTGGTCCGGAGTCGTGGAGGGCCTTGTGAGCGTGGGTTAGCATCTTGAAGGTGACTCTAGCTTTGATGGGGAGCCGGTGGAGTGTGCACAGGTGCTGGGAGATGTGGCAGTGGCTTGGCAGGTTGAGGACCAGTCTAGCGGCGGCGTTTTGGATGTTCTGTAACTTGCGGGTGAGGTTTTTGTTTATTCTGGCGTAGAGTGTGTTGCCGTAGTCGAGCCTGCTGGTGACCAGGGTGTGAGTGATGGTCTTTCTGTGTTCTAAGGGAATCCATTTGAAGGTCTTACGTAGGAGGCAGAGGGTGTGGAAGCAGGAGGACGAGACAGAGTTGATCCGGCGGTCCATTTTGAGTTCTAAGACTAGAATGATTCCCAGGTTGCGTGCGTGGTCCGCGGGGGTGGGCGGGCTTCCGAGGGCAGGGGGCCACCAGGTGTCACTCCAGGCGTCTGCGTTTGGGCCCATGATGAGTACTTCGGTTTTGTTGGTGTTTAGTTGTAGGCAGCTGTTTTTCAACATTTGGCGACAGCTTCCATGCCTTCTCGAAGTTGTGTCTGGCGGTGTTGGGTTCGTTGGATAGGGAGAGGATGAGTTGGGTGTCACCTGCGTATGAAACAAAGTTGAGTCCATAGGTTCTGACGATGGGGGCGAGCCATGTAGATGTTGAACAGCATAGGGCTGAGGGAGGACCACTGGGGGACTCCGCAGGTGATAGGTGTGGGGTCTGAGAGGAAAGAGGGGAGTCTGACCCGCTGCGTTCTGCCGGAGAGGAAGGAGCGGATCCAGTCGAGGGCCTTGTCTTGGGTCCCTGCGTCATGGAGTCTGTGTATTAGGGTGCGGTTAGAGACTGTGAGGGCGAGGAGGATCAGGGCTGCTGTTTCTCCTTTGTCCAGTAAGGTATGAATGTCGTCTGTTGCAGCAAGGGGGGGAGTTTCCATACTGTGTTTTTTGCCATGTTGGACCTGTCATTAAAAGGGCCTGGGAGGTTGGAGGTGCTGTGATATAATATCCTGTGTTGATGGGTGATGGGAAATGAAGTCCTCTTGCTCGTCTTCTTCTTTTAAAGAGGGTTTTGGTGGGAAAACCAGTAATATCACTTCCTGCCCAGATGATGGGAAATCCAGTGATGTCACTCACTTCATGTGTTGGTGGATGATGGGAGATCCAGTGATGTCACAACCTGTGGTAAAGGGTGATAGAAAATGAAGTTCTCATGCTTGACTTCTTCCATTAAAGATGGTTTTGGAGGGAAAACCCTAGGAAGGTATAAAAATGTTGACTAGCGAAAAAGATTATTATACAGACTGTTCTGTTATTCTGCCAATCAACTAAGGAGTTATTTAAAATTATAACTCCTTAATTCACCCTTGTTGCAACAGGTTAAACATCCCGAATGTACAAGAGATGTGATAAGCTTGCACCTTTTTTTCAGCTGAAAATTATTAGGATCTGTGACACATTCAATCATAGAGTCCAAATTGAGCTTAGACCCTGATACAAGATATAAGCAGGTAGATGCTGAAAGTTTTCTTGATTTTGAGCCCCGTGAGTTTAGTGTGGTGTTTTTGGAGAAGTCCTCAGAAACCTTGCCCTATACAAATTCTAGAGGGGTTATGTTGGACCAGATACCCATCAGGTAGTGTTTCCCTAAATGTCTTAGCTTTTACTGCCTGGGTTTTGCTGATTCTCTTGTAAGGCCTCCATTAACTGGGTAATTACCCACTGTAAAATCAGTGTGAAAGTGAGTTCACCCTTCATATCCGTGTTGAGAAGTGCGACTGATTCAACATTCTGAAACATTGGCCAACCGCCAATGCAGACCTGAGTGTGCGCATTGGCAGCTATTGTGATTAAACTCATGAGCCACCTGCCAAGCCAGGCCACTATATGTGCGCACCTGCACCTGTGGTGCCCTTGATTGTGTGTGCCGCCTGTCATAGCAGGCTTCTGCATTAGCACTGACACATGTATTGGTGAAACCCATGTCCAGTCTGCTGTTGCAGACTCAGGTGGGGGCACTTGCACTCCTGGTGCTGGGGACTATCAGCCTGATTCATGAAGCGAAATAGCGCCCGCAATGGCTGCGAAAACGCAATTGCGGGTGCAAAACACGGAATCGGCATTCAAGTACGAAATAGCGAAATCGCTAAAAAATAATAGCGAGCGGAATAGCGATTACGCTGTAAAAGTCGCAGACTCCGGGAAGTCGAGCATTAGCGATAATGAAATAGCGACCAACCACGGAATCTGCGAATTGAATAGCGAAACGCAATATTGTCTCAATCGGCATTCATGAAAGAAATACATTAGCGAAAAAGCGCTAAATCGCACATTAGCGCGGCGCAATTTAAGGACAACTCAAAGCAGGTGGTAACCATAAAAGCCATGATTAACCAAAATTTGAAAAACTGTTAGCCAATCACCAACAGGTCCAGGCCTGACCAATCACACATAAGGACATTCAGCAGCAGCAATAGGCGTTCCACAATGCCTGGGATGTACATGGTGGTGAGGCGGCGAAGGCTACAGCGAGCAGCACGGAGGAGACGCATGAGGCAGGCAAGGATTTACCGGCAGCGGGTCACCTTGCTGGGGCAAACCAGAGAACAGATTTATGCTAAATACAGGCTGAATGGGGAAATGATCACCTGGCTGATACAAGAACTCGACCCCATCATGCAGCACCCAACAAGGCGAAACAATTCTGTGCCCACACATGTGCAGGTATTGTGCAGCCTGCACCTCCTGGCATCCGGCAGTTTCCAGGGCATAGTAGCCGCTGCTGGGGGGATATCCCAGCCCACCATGTCACGCTGCCTCCACACTTTTGTTGACGCCATGCTCACCCAGCTCCACCGGCACATCACATTTCCCACGAGCCAACAGGATTTGGACCTCACAAAACTACAATTTTATAATGTTGCCCATTTTCCCCATGTCCTTGGCTGCATAGACTGTACCCACGTCGCCATCTGCCCACCAGCTGGCACGGAGTATATGTACCGCAACAGGAAGTCGTACCACTCCCTCAACATACAGATGGTCTGCAATGCCAAGACCATCATCACTGACATTGTGGCCCAGTACCCAGGGAGTACCCATGACTCCTTCATCTTCAGGCACAGCGGACTCCACACACGACTGATCAGGGGAGAGTTTGGGGAAGGACACCTACTTGGTAAGTACACTTTGTCGACAATGTCACATTGCTATGAAGTAACTGCGCTGCACAGGCAATCAACATCTGCTCCTCTCATTCAGGTGACAGTGGCTACGCCCTACGGGAATACCTCCTGACCCCTTACCTCAACCCTGCCACACCTCAGCAACGCCGCTACAATGTTGCGCACATCCGGACAAGGAACTGTATTGAAAGGACATTTGGCCTGCTCAAGAGCAGGTTCCGTATACTGCACAAGACAGGTGGGGCCATGTATTACAGTCCTGCAGCGTACTGCCGCATTGTGGCTGTCTGTGCAATGCTTCATAACATTGCAACCAAGCGCCGGATACCAGTTGACATCTCAGGCTGTGAATCTGAGGGGGACGACCGGCCACCAGCACATGCGCACCATGCACGCGGGGAGAACCCAGCTGAAGGCCACAGACGTCGCAACCACATCACAGCTAACAATTTCTAGCCCACCCCTTCCCCCACCCCACATATCACAATTGCATGCAAACTGTAATGATTACACAAGGCGTATGTGTGCACGAAAATAAATGTATTTGTTATAATCACAAAAAAAAAAGGGTCTTGGTAACAACTATTTACAAAATGCAGTATTCATGCATACTGCATGAGACGGTCCATGGCAGGCTTAAGTTCAGCCTGCGCCTGTGTCCCTGACACAATGTCATTGGCGCCTCCGGCGCACAATTCCCAGGCGCCTGTGAGGCTCTTCCTCATCCTGGGCAGCTGGAGCAGGCGTAGCCCTTGTGCTGCGCCTAGGTGGGGGGGCCTGCGTGGCAGAGTGGCCGCTGACACTGGAGGCACCCTCACTAGCATCATCACCCCCCACAATTGCCGGTAGCACAGGTGCGTGCAGTGCGGTGACGGCGGTGGTCAAATGCTCCAGCACCCGGGTAATATCCTCGCAGCACTGGACCAGTTGGTGCTGCTGGGTCAACGAGCGCCGCGCAAGCAGGGTGGTGGCATTTGCCGAGACATAATTGGAGCGGCTATAGGTGGACAGCCGGCTCAGCAACTGGTGGTGGCGCCTGCTTGCAACACTGCGGTGCTTCACCAGCGCTGCAGTGTTGTCTTCCATAGCCGCCGTCATGCGGTCCATGGCCGCCGTCATGCGGTCCATCCTCTCCCCGACTCCAGCCACATTGCGGCCTATCTTATGAAGCTGGAGCTGGATTGCTCCTTGCTGCTGGGACTGCCGCTGGTGTATGCGGAGCATGCGCCGCTCCACGCTCATGCAGGCATGGAGATGCCCATTGCCCCGCCTGCTGTTGGGCCGCTGTGTAGCGGATGTGGCTGGCCCAGATCTTATTGGACGTGCTGCAGGTGTTGTAGCAGCTGGTGTTGCAGGTGCGGCAGCCACTGGAGGCACATTGGTGGGGTGCCTGGCTCTGGCAGACGGTGGGCCTGCAGGTGTTGTAGCAGCAGAGGCGGGGGGCCTGGCCTTGGCAGACGGTGGGCCTGCAGGTGTTGTAGCAGCAGAGGCGGGGGGCCTGGCCTTGGCAGACGGTGGGCCTGCAGGTGTTGTAGCAGCAGAGGCGGGGGGCCTGGCCTTGGCAGACGGTGGGCCTGCAGGTGTTGTAGCAGCAGAGGCGGGGGGCCTGGCCTTGGCATACGGTGGGCCTGCAGGTGTTGCAGCAGGTAAGGTGGGGGGCCTGGCTGCTGGTGTTGGCGCTGCTGCAGGGGCTGGTGGCTGTGTATCAGGTAGGGATTCCTCCTCCTGGGCCTCCTCATCGATCAGCAGCCTCTCACTGTCACTGCTGTCACCCGCACCTGTGAGGGTAAGTGGATACTCATTAGGTGCATGTGACTGTCAGACGTGCAGATGTTACATGCATGCTGGGTGTCATTCCCTGGGTGGCTGTGTATTTGCGCACTTTGGAACCTTTCTGGGCGCATTGTGGTACTACTACATTGTGGACATACTACGTCTCCCACAATGCTTCAGGGCATTTCCTGATGCACAACATAGGCATGACTAAGGGCCAATGAGTGAGCCTATTTGGTCAGGGGCGGTCATAGGGGACAGGGTCGCAGTCGCATGCCACTTACCTTGGGTGTCTTGGGTGGGGCGGGAGGAGTCCAGAGGGGTCACGCCAACACACGCCTCCCTCTCCAAGGTGTCCTCTACCTGGTCCTCCAGGGGGGTGTTGGGTGGGACAGTCGGTCCACCACCTCCGGTGCCTGATGCCTCACCAAGGCGCTCCGCCACCCTCTCCTTGGCACGGCCTTGGAGGTCGTACCACCGCTTTTTAAGCTCCTCCAGAGACCTGTCCGCAACGCCCACAGAGTTCACACTGGAGGCAATCCCCACCCATATCCTCCTCTTCTCCTGCTCTGGGACCCTCCGGGAGTTGGCACCAAACAGCTGGTCGTGGTTGGCCACCACCCCTTCGATGAGGTTCTCCAGCTCCTGTTCGGAGAATTTCAGTTTGCGCTTGCGGCCAGCGCTGTTGCTGGGGCCTGGCTGGGGTTCGTCCGACATGTCGGTCGCTATTTCGGCGGGGTTGTGAGTCGCTAACGGCGGTTTAGCGGCAGCTTTCGGTCTTCAACACCCGACTGATAGCGTCACTGTGTTGTTTGGGGGTGGGATTTGGCTGCTTCCTGGTTGTGATGTCATCACGGTGCTCGTAATGCGTCTTCCCGTTTTCCAGATCCCGCGAGATTGCTACTCGCATTCCCGATCGCACGGGATTGCGAGTCGCTATCCCGTGCGATCGGGATTGCGAGTCGCTATCCCGATCGCAGGTAGCCGGAAATAGCGATTTTTCTGCGTTTTTTGTCGGTCGCTAACGGCTTTAGCGCCCGCGTGCGAGTCGCTATTTTTTTCCCGAAAAGTACATGAATGCCGTTTTGCGTTTCCTCAATAGCGAGTCGCTATTAATCGCTATTAGGGACACGCAAAAAGGCCCGTACATGAATCAGGCTGTATGTGTCCAACCTGCCATTGCAAGTCGGTGTGCGCACTAGCCCACATGCGCCCAGGTAGCGAGGAATTACTGTGTGTGTTTTCACTACCGATGAGGCTTGCTCTTCCTATAGGTTAACTTGGGCAAGTAGCTGACATTACTTCAGGCTGCACTGATGGATTGCAGTCGAGAAGCATAATAATGTTTCATATTAATGGATTTGCAATGCCAAACACTTTCCAATGGTAAAGGGGGGTTTGGCATAACTTGCATAGAAATTCCACTTATAGAATTTGGACATTTCTATGCTTTAAGAGTCTTGGGTGCCATGGTGTCTGGCTCTGGTGGACACCAGGGTTTGGGGGAGAACATCTGTGCATCCCCCAAGCGACATCCATAAACCATGGGCGTCCCACGAGAACGGCTGACCTCTCACATTTGAGGGCCAAATGAAATAGACTGGAAAGAGAGGTTTTGACACTTAGGGGCATGATGTTGTGATGGCGATAGGGGCTTTGCTTTATTTATAAGGGTGGGCGTAGTTCGCAAAGTAGCGATACGCGAAGCTATGCGAAGTGCACTTCGCACTACGCGAACTTCACGTAGCACTACGCAAGCTGCGTAGTAGCATTTTCGCACTGTGCAAGATGTGTTTTCAATGATTGCACAGTGCGGACAAGCATCCGGCACTGTGCAATCATTGAAAACGGCATCTTGCACAGTGCGAGCTGTAGTTATCTGCTGCTCGAGTAGATTTTTAATCGAGCGGCAGCTTTCTCAACGCGAACTGGTAGTTTCTCATTGCGAGCGGTCGCGAGCATGCGCAACCACTCGCAATGAGAAACCTGACCTCCCCGCGTTGAGAATCTCGCCGGGATGTCATTTTGCTTGATCGTGGTCGCAAACATGACGCTGAGGACCGCGAACAAGCAAAAAATGACCGCTGCACTATGCTACGCTGCACTACGCGTGTTCGCACTGTGCTTCGTGCAGCTCGCGTAGTGCGAAGTTGCGCAATCTTCGCAAACTACGCGAGCGTAGCGTAGTGCTTTGCCCAGGGTTATTTATTTACAAGGCAGATTTAAACCACTTAACATGGCTTAACACTGCCTTGTAAATAAAGCACCCTTTCACGCTGTACTCTGCATCAAAAGGGAGGGCAATGAGTGTTACGATCGGTGTTCCACCGCAAAAGCCATTGATTTTGATGCTGTTCCCTGTTTACAAGAGAGGCGTAAATAGGAGGCAATGCCAACATTAAGACTAGGGAAAACCTGGTCTTACCCTGGTGCAACAAAGAGAAATGTTTAATTTCTCCTCATTTTTACTGTTTCCATGTGTGCTTATTTGTGCAGAGCACATAGAGCAAATTGCCACATAAACAGTCAAAAATAAAAATTATGTTTTGCAACTTCTATATGTCCTGCATTAAGCATCACACATAGAAGTTTCAAAATGCCATGACCTTCCCTCACATAAACAATCATTTCCCCCAACGGAGACACCCTTGAACTATGGTGCAGGGGTGTCTGCGTTGGCGCTAGGCAGCTGAACTCAGCACCAGAGCTAAATATGCCCCTCAGCCTTTAGGGGCTGGATCGTGGCCCCACTAAGGATTAAGATCTGCATTACATGGCCCCATGGAAGAAAGGCCTACAATTTAGGGGAGACATCTGTTGTTCATAGGGAAACCCCTTCCGCCACCCCATATTTCAAAGACACGTGACCGTATTAACTACTGGTGCCATCCTTCAGCAAGGGTGAGCTTTGCTTGTGGGGATGCGGGACAGGAGAACCCGGACTGCATGGGGCACTTTCACAGAGTATTCTAGTGTGCACATGGAGGATACTTGCCTGTGAAGGGGACTGCGTGCCCTTTCTGAATAGTGGCTGGCCTGGGCTGAAGACATGCTGACGTGCGGAGCCCTGATGTGTACTCTCCAAGGGCCTGTCTGCAGGACTCCTGTTTTCCCAGAGAGCTCAGGGACATCAAAGATCTCCCACAAGGGACCTACACCAGCTCCCTGTGTCATCTGGAGAGCAGTGCACTCATAAGTGCCCACACCAGCTAATGAATTCCAACTGTTTGTGTGATGTGAGTGTGGAACAAAGACTTGTGTCTGGAGACTGGATTGTCTAGCGCGGAGCCCCAAAAATCTTGCATGCATCTACGCTGTGTGGTTCCTGTACTTCAGGGACCTTGACACTCATAAGCACCTAGTTGGTGGTGAGCAAATTCACTGGTTGCGGGACCCTGCAAGGCCCGTTTAGTCGATTGTTCCCAATATCTCTCGTATGACACGCTGCCTGCATTCTCACTGCGTGCCTTTTCTTATTCACAGGATTCGACCCCTTGAAGTTGGGGGTGTACCCGTAGTAGTGCCTCATTTTACCTCATGTGGCTCTGCTGAAATTTCAGCTGTGTGTGTGTGACTGGACTGGTCTGGTGCAACCTATATCATCTTGCACCGGATGTGGTGCCTCATTTCCAGGGAGGTACGGAATGTGCAACTCTTCGATGTATCTGACCTGAATTGCCTGACTCAGCCCATCTTAACGTGCATCAGTCATTGTGCCTTATTTCCAGGGAGGTGCAGAACTTGTAACTCTTTGTGTTTGAGACCTGAAGTGTCTGGTGCAACTCATACAAACGAGCACCAGACGCTGTGCCCGGATTGCCTGGGAAATACCCTGATCAACATATACCGGATGGGGTACCTCCTCCTATCGAAAGGCTACAATGTGTTACTCCCCATTCATCGATTGTTCACTTTTGAACCTCATAGCAATGGATCTACTACCCTCTCCATACCTGACCCGTCCCAAGACATCTTGGCCCCTAGGCACTAGAGAGAGAGATTGACTGGGTTGAAGGAGTGCTTCCGAGACTGTTCGGAAGAGGATGACAAGACTTCGTGACTCCATTGTGTTTTGAGCAATGTGTGTGAACCTCCCGAGTGGCTGCTAAACTGCCCTTGTTTACGTCTGCCTCCTAATTAAATCTGGTTACATATCCGCACCTGCTTCCTGAGGACCCAGACTAAGTGTGACTTCAGCCGCATGGGGCCTAGTATCATGGAGACGGGGGTGGTTATCTTCCATCCAAGGGCATGGTACAATCGGGGTGAACTATAGGGTGAAGCGAGGCTGAGGCCATGGTGTTGTATTGTTCCTTGGAATACCTAGGACCTGCGCATTTTGGATGACCTAAACTGAGGGCTTGGTGTCCAAATCGCTTCCGTTCACTGCCATGGGATACGTCAGCCATTAGATCAGCTAGCTCTACAGTGCCACTACCACCCCCCTGCATCTTACAGTGGTGTACGTAGTTTCTAGTAACCACTGAACATGACAATCCCGATGTTCTGATTGGTCCAGAGTCAGTCTTCTGTAAAAACATATTTGAGGCGACAATCAAGAGACAGAAGCATACGAAAGAAATCGCAAGTACCAATATAGCAAACAGTAGATACATTTCTATCATAGTGCTAAGAAGATGAACATATACAGTTCAGGTGAAACAATAGCTCCCTACGTAATTTGCCTAAATGTCCCCAGCCTAGATATCTAGGTGTAGTATGTAAATGTGTATAGATATATATGTATATATAGCCAAGAATCCCCTAGGGAAGAACCAACCCCCTCACCTGATGGTAGAGAATGAAGGACCCCATCCCTGCATCGAGGATGATACCCCGCAAGGGATGTCAGATTGCTGCGTGTCGAAGATTCAGCATGCAGGACCCTGAGTCAGCTTGGAAGACATTTTCCTCTGATTTGTAGAGGGGAATACGGGTCTTATATACCAGAGTGGTCGCTTGAGGGTTTCTTATAGAATCAATATGTTTTGAAAACAATCATAAATGTTTTGAAAACAATCACTGATGCTTTTCCAAACAAGTATGATCAGGCACAGCAGGCTGTTGGCCAAGGATAAAAAAGTGGAGACCCTTATGCAAAATAATTATGCAGCGCCTGAGGATATGTTTATGTACGTCAAGTACAGGGATTATGATAGAGTACTGAGAGTCTGGTGTCAAAGAGACAGAAGCGAACTACTAGGTAAAATGTCACCTGTTTAGAACCATTATTGTCGTGTGGATGGGACAATGTTTGTAAGAAAAGAGACATACATGATAGTACCGGCCTAAAATACATGACGCCCACTCCTCATCAGAAGGTCAGCAGGGTCAGCTAGATAATAATAAAGCTAAGGTCATAAAAAGCATGAAAATCACATATAAATAAAATATTAAAAAGCCTATCAAAAATGTCCATAAAAGAAAGGCCAATTTCCCTAAAAGCATTCAAAAGGTCCTCTAAATTTGTAAATGTGGTTTTTATTACACTGAACACCATGAAAACCATTATGCTCAGTCAGAGCAGAGATGGAGAAAAAATAAAACAAAGTCAGTTTCAACCTACACATTGGTAAATGTTTAAAAATGCTGAATAGTCCCCAGAACTGGAAAGCCAGATTGTTTATGAATCCTGTGCTGAAGACTCGACATAGCTGAACATTGCATCTGCAGGTGGCAATCCCTCCAGTGCTTCCAGAATAATATTGAGTGAGCAAAGATGGTCATTTCTGGTTCCCACAGCACACGTTAGGTAAGAATTAGATGCCTACACGCCTGGAACTGATGCCTGTACCTCTGGAGCAGAGCCGATGTCCCTTCCAACAGGAACGGAAGCATCCATTGAAGGCTCTAGAAATGCCGTCATCAACATGGGAATACGCTACGGACAACTGTGCACGTGGGCCTGCAAGGCTCCAGAAGCACATCTATGCCCGGTGGCTCAACCGCTGGAAGTGTCAGACACTGATCCAACTCGCATCCGAATCCGCAGGAGAGGCAGCGGAACACAGGCAGGACACAGTCTAGCCAGACTGGTCTAAAAGATAGAAACCAATGCTCACTCTGCTCTCGAAGCTGCGGGGTAGTCAGGTAGAACACCATACGCTCACGACAATGTTGTTCCAGCGGTATTCTCTCCATGTCTTGAGGGATTGAGCTGTCCATTGCGAATCAATAGGTTTAAAATCAGAATGTCTGCCATTGATAGCAGGACAAAAGGAAGCCCTCCAAAAACTCTTCCAAGTACGGAGTGTATGAAAGATGGAATTACTCCGAAAATGGTCTGACGGGTTGTTAATAGACCTGATTCAATGTGCTTAAATAGGTCATCGATCGTCCTTGTATCAGACATGTTAAAGACGCAGGGTGTTATCCATTGACCTGCTGGGTACCAGTGGCACTGTATTAGGGTGCCAGGTGCATATGTGAGTGAAAGCCCTCCGTACGGAGTGGCTGATACCTGTTTCATGGTGCAGCGGTGCAGAGTGAATGTGTGTAAATGGGAGCGATCGTAGGTGGACCGCCTTTGACTCATGGCATTGCCTGCTGGTGCTGCTGTAAACATTGATTTCATGCCGAAAGCACAATTTGACATTGGGGTTACCTGCGTGGCTTTGCCCACAGTTCTGCTAAAGAGTGTTCTATTTTCATGTAGGTACATGTCTTTGATATAATTGTGACCCGGTATGTACCCTATATCGCTGTCGGACTGTATTATCAGTATTGCTAGGTTTGGCTTGGGATGGATAGTGTATCGCACCAAATAAGTGTGCTCTCTCTATTGGGGGCGGGGGGTAGATTAGGAGTTATGTACAGTGTGCATACTATTGATATCAAAAAGATATGAGTGGGCCTAGTACTGCTAGTAATATTTCTAAGTGTGTTTTATGTCCACAAGTATATGATGTTCAAGTTGTAATGATTGAATATGTGTATTGAATATAAAAAATCTTACATACACCCTGTGTGAAGTCTCTTTTGTGGTTTTCAGTGTATTTAACACAAGTGACTGCTGTGCCTTTGCTTTACACATTGCCTCTGAAGAAAGCCTGACTGCTCAGCGCCAAACTACCCAATGGTGAGCACAGGTTATACAGCAAGTGTATTCACCCACCCTTGACGGGAGCGGCCGGTTCCGCCTGGCTTGGGGCATCCCTTCAGCCGACCAGAAAGTGCTGGTTCCAACAGGTTAATATCCATGGACCTCCTGAGGATACTTTGCAATATCTCATTAAATTGTGCTGTGATCCCTTTCAGCTGGAAGAAGGCAGCTCTTACCTATTTAAAAAACAAAACCTAGAGCCAATCCAGCTATCCCTGACAGTATACCCAACAGTATCCTTGCTCCCAACACCAATGAACCATCTCTCTTTCCACTAGTGCATAAATCAGTACCATATTGGAAACTCACTTTGGATTCGGAGCTATGCATAGACCTGGAAGTGCTCGGGTATCCGTGGTGGATGAGTTTAGATCAAACTGGATGAAGGTGTGAATGCAGCTCTACTACGGCTGGATCTCTCAGCTACCTTTGAGTTGAGACCACCTCTCACAAGGTCCTGGAGAGGGGTGTCCAGAGCAGGCCCTAAGATGGTTACCCCGGCCCCTGTTGTTTCATGTGTCTGTTACCCTGCTGCCACAACAGATTATGGGCCTCATGACATGACATAACATTACATAACATCAAATATAACAGAGCATAATATAACATGACTATATAATAACTGTAGACAACACTGAACAATTGAACATGGTTTACTAAAGAGAGCTACCTTCCGTATTATGTGAATAGTTTCTACTGCACTCTTTAGACTAAGGGCCTTATTTATGAGGAATTGACGTGGGGCAGCGCCGCGAGTCTTCTTGCTGTGCTGCCTTACTCCAATGTGAAAAGATAGGAATGAAGTGTATTTATGTCCTTTCCCCCAGCACTGGTGCACAATCTGCTGTCTAGCGCCAACGTAGGTGGAAACACAATCCTAAGAGGCGTCTTCCTTATTCTGCAACACAAACAGAAAGAGGAAACAATGAAGAGAAGTAACATTTCTCCTCGTTATGCCTGCTCTGGGGAGGCGGAAGGTTCTGGCGCTGCCCCAGGTTTACGTGATTAGGTAAATCTGGGGAACGTCAACATCCACGAGTGTTGCCTTGCCTTGCTCCATATCTACGAGGCCATGCAAAGCCGCTCCGAGAGGCCATAAATACGACTGAGAGGCTCGCGGCCGGGCAGCGCAGATCTCTCATAAATAAGACCCGTGTATCTGGTTGATAACTGTTCACTGACATCACACAGCCCACCTACTCAATCAGTGATTAATTCTTTAATATCATTCATTTTACTGACTCCTTTTGTTGACAAATACAAGCTGTCTGGACCCTCCAATGCCTGACATGTTCCAGTCTTTGATCTTATGACACTGTATTAAAATCTCAATAGAAGTCAACTTCTGCCAATGCTTGTTTGTTCTCAGGACTTCTTTAAAGTTGCTGTGCTTAGGCCCCCAGGTGAACCCTAAATGCAACAGGACTAAGACTAGAATAGCCATTTGCTTCCTCCCAGAATGCATCAGATTTGTTTAGAATGACATGTTTTGGATCTAAAATACATTTAACCAAAAGGGATGAAGAAAGATAATGATACATTTTCAAATAGTTTGTTTTCAACATTTCTGTTAAATGACATTTCAGTAATTTACTTTCAGTAAAACACTTACATCACACATATCAGAGTTTGGTATTTGTGTATGTTTTGAAGCTGCACAATATCCCTTCGTTGGTTCACTGTCACACTGTATGAGGCATTCCTGTGTATCAATTAGTCTAGTGATCTTTTATTATTTGTTTTTGTTTATTTATTCTTTTGTCATTTTTGCTCTTGTGACTTGTTCCATATCTTTACATTGCATAAGATAATGGGTTTACTTTTTTGTTGTTTGCTGTGTGAATTTTATGAATATATTTCCACTACAGCCCAAGACTGATGCTGCCTGGTTCTCATACACAAATATTAAAATAAGCTGCATGACTGTGAAAATAATTAATAATAATAATAATAATAATAATAATAATAATAATTAATTTTCAAAACCAGTGTTTTCCACTTACATAACCCTATATTGTATAGCATATATGATGAAGACAATCAGTGTTACCTCTTCGAGGCGTGCCGGATAGTGGCTTCGCTCTGGTCGCCATACCTTGTACATAAGAGGTGCTGCTGTCAGGCAGCCTGTGAGAGTGGGTGTTAGGACATCTGCAGATATTTCACAAGGATCCTGCCCTCTTCTTGTATTTAGAGTGCTGTGCACCTGGCTTGCTGGTATGTGACCACCTCAGCTGTTCCTTCTTCAAACCCTCTGGGTGAGATTCAGCCTTGAGCTCTGGAGAGAGTTGGTTCTCTGTTGGGTGAGACTGAGTATCTCCAGTTATTGTGTCTGTCCTCAAGGAGACAGCTTGAGGGGGGACTGATGTGTATGGAGCTCGAGAAGCCAAAAAGAGTTATAGTGTGTGTTCAGTCCAACTGCTGTCTGTGATGAGCTTTTAGGCTGCTGAAGGTAGAACCTGAGGAGAGGCCAGAGTTTGAGAACCAGTATGCAAACCTAAATAGTTATAGGACATTTACTGTCTGAAATTATAACTCCACATTGTTAGGTACCAGAAACCCTGCGAGCATCTTCAGCTACAGTATTTATTACCCCAGCTCTCTAGTAGGAAGCAGCTCTTATGCAAGTCCTACTAAGACCAGCAGAACCAAACTTTACCTTCATCCAGGCTTTTCAAGAGCAAAGGAGTCCCAAACACTAAGACAAGCTTGTTCACATGCTTTGCGTTAGAGCTGGAAATCTGCAGCAATTTACCAATCACGAATCCTCATCTCTTTCTGGAAAAGCCTCAATGACCTTCTTTTCAAATCTCCTCGCTGGGTCCTCCTTGCCCCTTTCCTTCTCCTTGGGCACAGTGGGAGGACCATAAAAATTTAAGGACTATGATGGCTTAAGCCGATCTTCATCTGGGTGCCAACAAATAGCTAAACTGTGTAGCAACGTATCCCCATCTTCCATTCCTCAAGCCTTTGCCACTTACCCTATGCATGGGTGTAATGTGTTTGTCCCTCGGTTCTTTGTAACCCATCACATTACAGAAGAAGACCATTTGTGGCTTAACACCTTTCTCAATGCTGCCTTCATTTCCTTGTTTCTTAGAGTATAAATGAGTGGATTCAACAGAGGAGTCCCGAAGACGTACACAAGCGAGACCAGTCTGTCCTGCTCTGGAGAGTGAAGCGACTTGGGGCGCAAGTAGGTGAAGCTGACCACGCCATACTGCAGCAGAACGACAGTCAGGTGTGATGTGCAGGTGGAGAAGGCTTTGCGTCGGCCCTCAGTGGAGCGGATACCCAACACTGATGAGATGATCCTGGTATAGGAGATGCTAATGAGCAAAAATGGGATAATCAAGACTAGGACACCCACGATGAATACCGCGACCTCATGGACTGATGTATCCAAGCAAGCAAGCTTCAGCACCACGGGGATTTCACAGAAGAAATGCTGGATGTGGTTATCCCCGCAGAACGGTAAGCGGAATATAAGGATGACCAGTGTCATGCACAGAAAAGAGCTGACGGCCAGGGAGGCAGCTACAAATGTGAAGCATAGCTGCTTGGTCATGATTGTGCTATAACGCAAGGGGTTGCAGATGGCTACGTACCGGTCATATGACATCACTGCAAGAAGGAAGCAGTCAGCACTCCCCAGAGAGATGAAGAAGAACATCTGCAACGAACAGCCAACAACGGAGATGGTTGGATTGGTAACAAGTAAATTGACCAACATCTTCGGCACCACGCTGCAGGTATAGCAGAACTCAAAGAAAGACAAAGTGCAGAGAAAGAAGTACATTGGTTTATGGAGGCAGCTGTCTACCTGGACCAGTACAATGATACTGATGTTCCCCAGAAAAATTATGCTGTAGAGAAGGGAGAAGAGCAGGAAGAGACCGATCTGCAGCTCGCGGGCATTTGTGAAGGACATGAAGATGAACTCAGTCACCAAGGTTTGATTCACATGCCCCATCTGCCATCTTTGAAAGGACAAAAAGCAATGTTTAGACTTAAATATCAGTCTACAAAATCAATTCAAGCAACCATGTATGTGTTATTAATTCATGTTTCCATGTATGTTATTAATTCATGCTTACATGTATGTGTCGAGGGCTCATGCCATCGGTGTAACACAGCGCATCCCCACTGAAAGTTCTAACAGGCTAAGGAACATCAAAAAACCTGGAAACAGGAATTATAATTATATTTATTCCAGAAAATACAGAGGTGCTTTTAAGAGGTGAACTCAGGCCTCTCTTTGGTGGGTTTCACTGTACCTATCTGACACCCACTGTTAGAAATACAGTTTTTGGTAGGCAGAGGTATGCACCATGTCCAACCAGGAACCACGGATGTATGACGTTATAACGCATACTTTTACAACGCCTACCTTTACCACGCAATTTTTACAACGCAGGATCCATTACAACGAAGTACCATTACAACGCATGTATTTACAACGAATATACTTTTACAACGCATACCATTACAACGTAAGTATTGGTAAGTATATAATTTTTTTTAAATGTAAATTTATTAAAATTATTATAATTTAATTTAAATTAATTTAATTTAATTTAATGTAATGTAATTAATTTAATTTAATGTAATGTAATTTAATTAATTTAATTTAATGGAATTTAATTTGAATTTTTCTTAATTTTTATCCTGTACCCCTGTACCCCAAAACCCAAAACTGACCCTAAACCCTAAAAATACCCCTTTACCCAAAAACCCAAAACTGACCCTGAACCCTAAAAATACCCTTTTACCCAAAAACCCAAAACTGACCCTGAACCCTAAAAATACCCCTTTACCCAAAAACCCAAAACTGACCCTGAACCCTAAAAATACCCCTTTACCCAAAAACCCAAAACTGACCCTGAACCCTAAAAATACCCCTTTACACAAAAACCCCAAACTGACCCTGAACCCTAAAAATACCCCTTTACCCAAAAACCCAAAACTGACCCTGAACCCTAAAAATACCCCTTTACCTAAAAACTGACCCTGAACCCTAAAAATACCCCTTTACCCAAAAACTAAAAACTGACCTTGAACCCTAAAAATACCCTTTTACCCAAAAACCCCAAACTGACCCTGAACTCTAAAAATACCCCTTTACCCAAAAACCCAAAACTGACCCTGAACCCTAAAAATACCCCTTTACCCAAAAACCCAAAACTGACCCTGAACCCTTAAAATAACCCTTTACCCAAAAACCCAAAACTGACCCTGAACCCTAAAAATACCCCTTTACCCAAAAACCCAAAACTGACCCTGAACCCTAAAAATACCCCTTTACCCAAAAACCCAAAACTGACCCTGAACCCTAAAAATACCCTTTTACCCAAAAACCCAAAACTGACCCTGAACCCTAAAAATACCCCTTTACCCAAAAACCCAAAACTGACCCTGAACCCTAAAAATACCCCTTTACCCAAAAACCCAAAACTGACCCTGAACCCTAAAAATACCCCTTTACACAAAAACCCCAAACTGACCCTGAACCCTAAAAATACCCCTTTACCCAAAAACCCAAAACTGACCCTGAACCCTAAAAATACCCCTTTACCTAAAAACTGACCCTGAACCCTAAAAATACCCCTTTACCCAAAAACTAAAAACTGACCTTGAACCCTAAAAATACCCTTTTACCCAAAAACCCCAAACTGACCCTGAACTCTAAAAATACCCCTTTACCCAAAAACCCAAAACTGACCCTGAACCCTAAAAATACCCCTTTACCCAAAAACCCAAAACTGACCCTGAACCCTTAAAATAACCCTTTACCCAAAAACCCAAAACTGACCCTGAACCCTAAAAATACCCCTTTACCCAAAAACCCAAAACTGACCCTGAACCCTAAAAATACCCCTTTACCCAAAAACCCAAAACTGACCCTGAACCCTAAAAATACCCCTTTACCCAAAAACCCAAACCTTGCCCTGAACCCTAAAAAGACCCCTTTACACAAAAACCCAAAACTGACCCTGAACCCTAAAAATACCCCTTTACCCAAAAACCCAAAACTGACCCTGAACCCTAAAAATACCCCTTTACCCAAAAACCCAAACCTATAATATTTTTAATAAAATTATATACTTACCAATACTTACGTTGTAATAGTATGCGTTGTAAAGGTATCTGCATTGTAAATACATGCGTTGTAATGGTACTTCGTTGTAATGGATCCTGCGTTGTAAAAATTGCGTGGTAAAGGTAGATCGTTGTAAAAGTTGCGTGGTAATGGTTGTATACCAGGAACCACAGTCCTAGGCAGGGTAAGTCACAAACACAACTTAAATTAACCTGTGCTCACCCTCTGGTAGCTTGGTACTGAGCAGTGAGGCTTAACTTGAGAGGCAATGAGTAAAATATTTGTCCAACGTGTACCAGTATTAATCTGTGCACTCCCCTGTTTTTATTCCAAATGCCTCAAAGGTAATCTAATTGGGTTGTCATGGGGTGACACTCACTGATTCAGAGGCTCTTTAATTTTGTTTACTCTTGCATTGCATAGACCAATTGCAATGTCCCCCCGGCACTCCTCTGTGTCCTCTTGTGCAGTCAATCATTCTTCAAATACAAACCATATCATGTTAAGTGAATCCTCCAACTCTTTTAATCATGCAAAAGTCAAATGTATTGAGTGTTTATTCTTCAAATTCCCCATTCCTTTCTTTCCTTTAATATTTAGTTTCAAGGTCCTCATTCTCAAAGCATTTTGAACTCAATAGTACTTCATCAGGAGGTTTATTTTGTTCTTTGGAACAAAAGAACATCAACCTATTACTGTGCATATTTAACACATCAACATGATTCCTGTTAATTACTCACCTGATGATCATTTCAAAATACAACTTATTTACTGATCAGATTTACCATCCCTTCCTTATATTCATCAATATCTTGTACTGGTATTGCATATGATTATTAAAACATGAAACACAAAATAAATTTAAGATGATCCGCTAACAGTGTCTTTTTCCTTCTTTATCTACACGTTCATTAAAAATATGTAGAATTATATCCTGTCAGCTAATGTCACCTAGGACCATATCACTCGCATTAAATGGCAAATCATCTACTTCAAATCTGCTTACCCAGTATGTTCATAAGCATGGGCGGATTTTGCGGATTGGCAATCCGCGAATTTGCGTATTTACGGATTCGCAATCCGCGAAGATCCGCGAACTCTAGCGGATTTGCGGATTTTTCTGTTTTTTGTGTTGGCGCATGTTCGCGCCGATTTTGGGACAAGTTCGCAATTGCGAACTTACTTTTCGGCTTGCAACGGCCGCGACTATGTTGTTTCTACGTCTGGTTTATCATCACAGGTTCACAGCACCCTCTGTTTCACCACTGCCACCCTCTGGGACACCCATGCCACCCTCTAGTACATCCTCACTGGCACCTATTAGGTTTATTTATCACTGTAGATTATGGTGGTTGAAAAAAGCAAGCACACCTGCCCTTCTTCAACTGCCATCAATTAATTTGTGTTTCATTAATGTGTCAGTAATTTTGAAAGTTCCAGTCTGGCTGGCACCTGCTTCCTTCCTTATCTGTAATTTGCTTTTTGTTGCAGTGAAATTTTTTTTTCACAGGACCTTTATGGTGCTATTCTATGAGCCTGCTGTTTGGGTCATAGCAGGGTCATAGAATAGTTGCAAACTCTGGAGGGGCCCATCAGGAAGCACTACCTTGAATGTTACTAATGTTAAGTTTGAACTTTTGCACCTGCTCATTGCTTTCAGTTTAGCTAAAATCGTTTTTTCTGCAATTTCGCGCGTTTTTTGGGGCGCGAATCCGTGCGAGATCGATTTCGGAAGCCGCGAATACGTGCGAATACAAAATTGTTTTTGTTGCGACGTGTATGTTCGCGTGATCTTGCGCGTGTTCGCGAGGCGCTTCTAGCTATACGTTTGCCAAGTTACCCTATCGGTCGTACACGGGCGCGGCCATCTTGTTGGCGTGACGTAATTCCGTTTCCGCCCGCTATGTGTAATCTCGCAAAGTGTGCTGCTCGCTAGTACAATTTCGCGCGTACTCGCAAGGAAAATCTCGCGCGAACTTACCCACGCGGTCGTGAACGGGCGCGGCCATCTTGTTTCTCATTCATTGCTATGGTTCTGGGCATGCTTTCTCTATCCTCTCTCAATCTCTGCCATCCTTTGCTTGTTTGAAGTTTTTTTGATCTAATTTTACTTATTATCTAACCCTCTATTTTTCTAGCTCTATATTTTTGTGTTTTCTGCAGCTTTTAGTTACTTTTAAACTACTTTTTTAAACTCTTTTCTTTTCTTCTTCACTATTCTATTTCTTCTTTATCATTTAAGTTTATTTCTGCCCAGACCATGGTAAAGGGAGCCGGGAAGCACCCTGAGAAGGGGAAGGGTCCCGCACCCCGTGCCCGGCTCCCGTGCGGGCGTTTAAGGGGGGAGCAAGTGGTCCCGAGGGAGATCTTCAGCGCGGAGGAAGTGGCGGCACTGATCTTCCACGTCCAGCGCCGCCTCCCCAAGACGATCCTGGGAGGCGGCAAGATCGCGACCGGCTATGGCATCCGGGAGCGCCGCCAGCGGTGGGAGAAGGTGTGCCGGGCCATGTACAAGATCTCTGGGGTCCGGCGCACATATAACCAGGCCACCCACCGCTGGACCGATGTCATGGACCGGGAGCGGGACTTGCTGGACGCGCTCGGCGTAGAGGTCCCCGGGCTTGGTGAGTAGTAGTAGTAGTACATTTACTACTCTGTTTTATCCTGCTCTGTTATTTGCAAATTTTTGTTCTTTACCAAGAGCAATAATGCTGCCGATTACATTGAGGTAAATTATATTTCAAAATCTTCTATGCATTTCATTTTCAGGTGCACTGCTCTCCTTCTCAGTAGCCTTGCTTGCTACTATGCTTCTTTGTTTTGTATGTTGTGTTCAGAAGCATTTCATTGGCCTGAGAAATTATGTATGAGTGTACTGTAAAGAAAAGAACTGCGTAATGCTAGACAGTAAGGGTCATATTTTCAATTACCGGCGCATCCCTGCAAAGTAGCAGGGATGCGGCAGTAATTGTGTGCCATGCCACCACCACCCATTGGCCCAAAACGTCACAGAAGCCTTACGCATCTGTGCCGTAAAGGCAGCGCATTGCTGGAGTTGCGTGCCAACGATGGCGCAGCTCCAGCAATGCACTGGGGTACCCTATCTCCCCAATGATGCATCAAGCCGTACGTCGGCTTTAAGCGCGCAGGGTTTGAGTCATGCATCATTGTCCTAAAAGTGACTGATTGACATCTTGTAGATTTCCCTCAGCCACTTTTAGGATTCGTTCCTGCGCAGGTACGCCCTCCCTTGCGCCGGAACGCCCCCTGATGGCGCAGGGCTTTACAACGTGATGCATCGCCCATATGCCCATATGTATTTGTTTTTTTAATATATACGCCGCACCAACACCATGGCGAGTCTTTTGTTCTGCCGCTGCGTCAGAAAAGGCACGCAACAATGGAGGAAAATCAGCCGCAACTTCCGCAAGGGACTTATAAATCAGCCCCAACAGACTGAAGTCCAGTCCTTCCTTTAGACAGTCACATGGCTATCAGAAGAAATAGTGGCGGTGGTGGCGGGTGGATTGATAGTTTGAGTATTCACTGATCTGCAAGCAGGATGGACTTTGTCTGTCACGTGTTGCGCACTGCTGCCTGCAGTGCCAGGCCTAGGCAAACCTCTTTAGTAGTCTGTTTTTTGAGTTACATAGGAACTTTCTAAGTCAACGTTCCGCAAATCAGGCAATACGAATAACGTAGTATACCACATGAGATAGATCCCGTGGAATAGTTGTCTATCTATTTGCTATTTTTCCAAAATATGTTGTTATTGTTCTTTTCAAATGTTTGATTTGGTTGAAAAATCTCATCCATGTTTTCTGGTTTTTCTTTCTTTCATGTTGTACATCAGCTCCCCCCAAGGGCAAGAGGACACAGGAGGAGGGTGCTGAGGATGCAGGCCAGGATCGGGCAGGCGAGGGCTCCTTTGCTGGCCCCAGTAAGTTTACATTTTAATAAACAGTACCTATTTTTTCCTAGCGTTCCTCATTCGATTTTTTCTAAATCGTCTTTGATCTTCTTGTAGACTGGATATAAATTCTTATCCTGCCTCGAATATGACTCCCTGTGGTATTACTAGACTATTCTTATTAGTCTGTCTGTGTAGCTAACTAAGATTGGACATTTGGCAATTCCATTGGACTCCCATTATATTCAGCAATACCTCTATGCACTGTCTCCTTACTGACTAGATAGTGTGGCAGAGTCATTCAGCTCCCGAAGTCACCGATTATAGATCCCCAATGATCTCTAGATTATCGTACGCAGGACAAGAGAGTAGTACGGAGTCACAGCACAGTCAAGAAGTGTCAGAGGCACTCATGCTTGCAAAAATTCCAAAACCTTTAGCTCATCCACTCTAGTCTGGAGGAACAAAAACCACAGAGTCTATTTAAGTGTAAAAGCTTTATTAAAAGTAAACACATTTATTAAAATCTACTTTGTCATAAAACTATTTAACTGTAAACGGAAAAGTGGTTAGTGCTGACGATTAATTGGACACATTTCTTGTGGTCGAGCCGAACTCTCACCTAGTTTGAACTTGATCCTGGTCGTGTTCTTAGGACTCAGGAGTCAAGCTTCTGTCTGTTAGGAGAAAAAGTGGTGCGTGTTAAAAATCAAAAGCAAGCATTCATCAGTTGTGCATAAAAGTGCAGCAAGACAACAGCCTTCCCTGGAAAATGGGACATTTTTACTATGGAGTAGACAGTCACAAATTATTACATTGTATTCTGTTTTTTTAACATTTCTCCTAGACCAAATATTATATAGTAGTGAGTGGTGTATTCTAACATTCTTAAATGTACTTTGTAGGTGTAACATCTGGTGACGGGGCCAGCGCGGAGGTGGCTGTGTTGGACTTGGACTCGGAGGCCTCTGGGGAGGAGGCGGCGTTAGAAGAGCTGGTGGCCGTTCCTGTGGGGGATCAAACGGTGGTGGCGGAAACAGGTAAGCTATATATTCCTTACTTATTGAGATTGAAGACTGCATAGTGTGCTTTCTGCACGGGTGTATTACAATTACAAATCAACCAGGTAGTAGCCTCCTCGAAATGTACTTCGACTTAGCTGTGAAGTTTTTGGTGAGAAGAATCCCAATAAGTTCTTAGACGAACGTGATGGATGGGATGAACGAAAAGCGAAAGAAGGGTGTAAGTAAGTGGGACGCGAACTTGTATGATGGCTGGCAAAGAAGAACGATATGTGTTTGCTTGGACCCAGAGGTGGCTGGGAAGGAAAGAATATGGTATGGTGCATGGCTGGGTCAATGATGAAGCAAGGATGGGTGGAAGGACAGCAGCCTGGGTGGGTGAAACAGAAACTGTATGTGTGCGTATACTTTGACTGAATGGATGCCTGGAGCATGGTATTCTCTGACTCTTACATAGCACATGTGTATCTAGAGAGAGTAGATGGTCGCCACGTGAAGTAAGTGTTACCTTGAAGAGCATGTACCACCGCACCCGCACGTCCGTCCCAGTGCAGGGAAGGCAAGGAAAAGAAATTGTAAATGTGTCCAATACTACCATGAATAGTAGCAGTACTTTGTATTGCGTTTGCATTCACAGCATATATCTGGTTATTACGGTGGACACTCCGTACCTCTCTTAATAACTTTAGTTTACTTGTAGTACGTCATTCATGTGTGGGTGTATCACTGTTCACTCAATATTAAGCAAAGCACCTAAAGTCATCTCATCTGTCATTAAATACGTCCCATGTGAAGTGATAGATAATCAAATTAGTTAGCTTCTTCAGTTTCCTTTTCTAGTACTCATTTGCACTGTAGGGTGAAAGGTAAATTAATTAAGCAGTAGCCCTTGTAACAGAGTATTCTCAGTGCCACCCGTAATAGAAAAGTAATAGCTTCACCACCTGCATGTACTGGACCGGTACAGTAACGCAAGTCTGTCTCCATCATCATGGTGTGCAACTTTTTTTCTCGGGTGCAACTTCACTGTGCTGTGTCCATGTCATTCTGCCGGCTTGCATAAGATAACGTACCCATTTCCCTAAACAAGAGAGAAGAAGAAGAATAAGACTGGTGTACTGTCATAGTCGACTGTAATGGAAGTCCATAGTGGTCGTAGAATTAGTTCATTAAACTACCACTACTGTTAGAGCAAGGATGCAGAAGTGGGAGGTTACATAGATACTGTCCTCAATAGTTATGTACTGTGCTTTCAATTTGCTACTTGTACTCTGTGACCCAACTTTCGGCTCAATCACTTTGTGTTATTAATAAGGAGCATTGGTTACAGACTATGTCTTTCTTTCTTCATATAGTTGCTCCTTCCAAATCAACAACAAGGAGGGAGCAGGCTAGATTGGCCCGGCAACGGAGGCTGGAGGCCACAGTCGCCGAGTATCGGCGGCTGGTGGCCCTGGAGGAGGAGGAGGACACGCAGTCGAGCGGGGCAACATCTTCGTCTGTGACCACTGCATCCTCCTCCGTGACTAAGCCAGCGGGACCGAGCCGGGCTAAGAAAGCCGACCGCCACCGCCAAGCAACCGAAATACCAGCTGCCCCCCACAGGAGCTGCAAGGAACGCCAACGCCGCCTACGAGTCCGCATGTCCAACCTGGAGCAGGAGGTCCTGAGGTATAAGAACTTGGTTAAGGGCCTCCGCTCCGAGCTTGCCACCCTCCGCAAGGAGTATGATGCCCATGCCGCATCATGCACCAGCACCAGCACCCTCCAGTAGTGGAGTGTCCCTTGCCCTTTTTTTATAGACTTTTGGGGGGTGGGATTTGGGAGTTGGGATCGTTTTGGGACGTTTCAGAGACAATCGTTGGGGTTAGGGTGGGTGAGGGAGATTATTTTGTTAGGGCTAAATAAATATATTTTTCAACTTTATCTGACCATACCTGTTTTTTACTGCTTTTCAGTCTGGTGGGTGGGGGGCGGGGGTGTAACAGTAACTTTGTTTTCCTGAACAGTCGTAGGACTTTAGTAGTACAACCGTCAATCTCTTGTCTACTCCGAAATAATACTCCATTATACTACCTCCCACCAAACGCTTATCTTACCTGTAATTTGTGTTAGAAATTAGGGCTAGGCCCAGGGCTGGCTCCAGGTGAAATGGGGATTAACGTTGTCAATCCTGGGCGGGTGACATTTCCTCATTGCGGTGGTACTAGTGGTGTGACACAGTGGCAGTTGCATGCCTATGGAAAAAAAGAAAACGAAACCTTGTTTGTCCTCCTTACTGTAGCATTACAACGGTTACGGTACGATCGAGAAAATAGCAGGTGACAGTACACTAGAACAGTGCCATAATGTAGCCTAACAAATGGTAAAGTATTTGCTTGCAAGTATAACTAGTACTTGCGTTGAATTTATTTGACATTGGCTACTACTACTAGAAGATATAGTACTGAAGCTGAGTAAGTCTAGAAGATATCCTCGTATTCCTTCACCAGCCTGTTGCTGCTATCACCTTATCCTCCCCAGCAAGTGTGTGGAATTATTGATGTCATTTTAGTCAGACATCAAGCAAAACAACACAGCCCGGGGGAAGAGGGTTAGGGTTTGTAAAATGGATGGGAATGGGGGTTTCTTTTTGGGTAGGTTTTGTTGAGAGAAGAAAAAAAAAGCAGAGCATGGACAAACAATAATTGAAGATACAGAGTTTACAGACAATCTTTGGTTACAAACTAAAGGTAAGCACATGCAGTCACACTCATAGAATAAAAGACAACAATGGATACTGTATCTGTATTGCGTATGTTGTTGGAGTTGTCCTGTTGAAATTGGTAAGTAAGTTGCATGCAGCAAACAATTCCTCTTATTGGCGGCACTCCTCCATTCCAGCTGACGCTTCGTCCATCAATGTGGTGGTGACCACTGACAGAAGAGACACCCTGTCCACTGCCTGCCTGGCGGATGTTGACTGAAACCCGGCCTGTAATTATTGAACGGAAAACAGGAAGTGCTATTACAATACCACTGATAAATAAATAAAAGGTATGTACGCTGTGTGGTTCAAAAAGTGACACTTTGATTTCCCTAATAGACAGTACAATATTTTTGAAATTGCGTGCTCTGTCTGAGTCACCTTTTTAAGGATCAATAAGTATGGCCAAAATATTATAGCGGATCTTTCCCCTCAAGGTGGGTGTACTACTGTGTTTTAGAACAAAATTTGACCTTCCCAGCAATGCTCCCACCAAGACCCTTACTAAAGCCAGTCGCAAAAATGTAGAAGAACCCAATCATATCTCCAAAAACGATGCCTAGCAGAAAAATGGTTACAAAACGTACTTTGAAAGTAACAGTAGGCCCAAATACAGACCGTGGATTGTATTCAAACCACTTGCCTGCAAGCAAAAGTATCCATAGCCAGCATCGCTCCAACAGTGCTCTACAACAACAGAACCGCGTTGCAATAGAACCCCCCTAAACACATGCAATCCTGCTGCTAGGGCTAACCCTAACGAACCCTAACTTACAAAAAGTGCCAAAACTGGTGTTTCCTTATGGATTTTGTCCAACAAACTTCTAGCCGGTATTAGACCTTCCCAGGAATGCCCCAGGCAAGACCCGCCAACCCACCCGCAAAAAAACACCCGACACAACACCACCAAACAGCGAAAAAGCTAAATCTCATACTTACAATGTCTCTCGGCCTTCGGTCCAAACGCGGCGCTGTGCAGCTAGGTCGTCATCATCATCAATCCTCATAACTCCTGTTTTCCACCACGGATTTCCTGAAAAGCAAATGCAATCAAGATTAGACTGTCGCAGCAGTGCTTCGACAGAGACCCCGGCCGCAACCCACCCACGAACAGCAGGAAGCCCCCCAAAACGCTACATTGAGCAAGATGTCTGAAGAAATGGCAAAAAAAAGGCTTTTCCTTAAGGATTTTGTCCAAAACACTTCTATCCGGCATTAGACCTTCCCAGGAATGCCCCAGCCAAGACCCGCCAACCCACCCGCAAAAAAACACGCGACAACACCCCCAAACAGCGAAAAAGCTAAATCTCATACTTACAATATCTCTCGGCCTTCGGTCCAAAGTAACGCGCTGTGCAGCTAGGTCATCATCAATCATCATAACTCCTGTTTTCCACCACGGATTTCCTGAAAAGCAAATGCAATCAAGATTAGACTGTCGCAGCAGTGCTTCGACAGAGACCCCGGCCGCAACCCACCCACGAACAGCAGGAAGCCCCCCAAAACGCTACATTGAGCAAGATGTCTGAAGAAATGGCAAAAAAAAGGCTGTTCCTTATGGATTTTGTCCAAAACACTTCTATCCGGTATTAGACCTTCCCAGGAATGCCCCAGGCAAGACGCGCCGGCGCCAACCCACCCGCAAAAAAACACCCGACAACACCCCCAAACAGCGAAAAAGCTAAATCTCATACTTACAATATCTCTCGGCCTTCGTTCCAAATGCGGCGCTGTTCAGCTAGGTCATCATCATCAATCATCATAACTCCTGTTTTCCACCACGGATTTCCTGAAAAGCAAATGCAATCAAGATTAGACTGTCGCAGCAGTGCTTCGACAGACACCAAAAATTACACACAAACCCCCGGAACCCCGCCAAAGAGCACCTCAAAGGCAAGCAAGTCAGCAAAAACGGCAAGAAATTTCCACCTCATATTTGGTCCAAAACACTTTTGTCCATTATTAGAGCTTCACAGCAATGGGCCCAAAACCGTCAACTCACCCGCAAAGAAGTACAACACCCCCACAAGTGCTGAGTCTTTCTTCATTGTGCGTAATCCAGCACTCTGCTTGGAGGGAAATCGCAGTCTGGAGGAGGAGGATAGAGGAGCATGTTCTTCAGAACTTGTGAACCTGAGGAATGTAGACTGCGGCACCTTCAAATCAATAAGCAAACAAGTGAAGACAGTTCTGATGATGGTCTTGTTTTTGGGATTAGGTGATTAAAGTTTGAATTAAATTAACTGTGCAAAACAAAGAAAGAGAGACACAAAGCACACAGGAATAAAAGTGAATAAGGACGAAAAAGAAAGTTCTTGATTGATTGTCTCATTTTCAGGGCTCGGTGTCAGGGAATAAGAACAAGATTTCGTCATCATACTCTGCGAATTCAGGCTGGATGAGGTCAGTGGCACCGAACAGAGAAAAAATCCCCTCATCTACGTTGCTGTCCTCCTCGTCTTCATGCGGCGTGCTTTCTCGTACTTTGTAATCTGGTGGTATGAGGTGCTGATTCATCTTGATCATTGTCAGCCGCTCCACATTTTTGGGCGAGAGGCGGCTCCGTTTGGGAGTTACAATGCCACCAGCAGCACTGAAAACACGTTCAGAAGACACACTTGCGAGTGGGCAAGACAAATAGTTTATAGCCAGGTTGAAGAGCTGTGGCCACAATTGTTTTTTGCCATGCCAATACTGCAATGGCTCATCATTAAGGAAGACCTCTGTTGAGTCATTCAGATAGTCCTGCACCATCGACTCAAGGTCATCAACTGTTCCTCCACTTTGCTTACTTTTTGCTGTGCCTGTGACATTTTTTCGAGAACCATACCCCATCAAACTTAGCCAATCCTCCTCCCCAGCCACTGTTAGTGTTGTCATTGTGTGTGGTGCAGATGATCCAGTTGCCGGTGTCTTTAATGGCTGAGAGGTCACTTGTGCCCCAGCCACAGGTGCAGAAGTGGATTCTTGTGACTGCGGATGGCCTGCTGATGCTGATGCTGATGTACTGGCTTCTCCTTCAATAACCTGCCGTTCTTTTTCAAACCTCTTGGCTGACCAGGCTAACCAATGTTTGTACTTTTGAACATCTGCATCAGCGAAAGGAAAGAATGCGTTGTCTGCCAGCGCCTTTTTGTAGCGTGGATCCAGAATAGTAGCACAAATGTAATGCTGATCTGAGTTGATGTTTTGAAGACGTTCATCACCACGTAGGCGATGTAATAATTTCTCAGACAAAATGAAATGTTTTTTTTTTTTCATCTTTTGCAAACTCAGAAGAAACCGCCATCAGTTGGTGCTCCAGTATGCACAACAATGGGATAGCTTTTCCCAAATTACAGTCCTCCTGGCTGACTGCACGCGTGAAGAACTCAAAAGGACGAAGCATGTCTGTCAGGCTTTTAACTATGTCCCATTGCGCCTTACTCATCCGCAGGTCCTCCTTCTGAGATGTAGCCTCTGTCAAGAAATAGTGATCGAGTACCGTATACTGCTCATGCAGACGCTCAAGCATGTAGAAGGTTGAGTTCCAACGTGTTGCCACCTCCTGGATGAGTGCTTTCACTGGCATTCCACGTTGAAGTAGCAGTCTCCGCAGATGCTTCCGGGCCTTAAAAGAATGGCTGAAATGGTTGCACATTTTGCGGCAGGTGGCCATTACCTCGAACGCTGGACTCTCTTTATCACTCAAGAATTTTTGAACTACCAGGTTGATACAGTGCGCCAAACACGGCACTCTAACATGGTCACCAAGGAACATGGCCTTAACTACATTGGCGCCATTATCCGTGGAAACATAACCAATCTTGCGTTTTAGGGGGGATAGCATTGTCAAGACCTTTTTGTCAAACTCTTCCAAAAGGTTTTCTGCTGTGTGACTTTTCTCCAAGCCAAACATGGCTAGTGTTGCATGTTTCCGAGCAGCTTTGAAAACTTGGTCCGGGTCAACACCTGCGTTTAGCTTTGCTATAACACCTGAAAAAGAGACCCAGTGTGCAGTGATGCACATGTAATCATCGCCTGGGCCACTGGTCCACATGTCTGTTGTCAGATGTATTGTGTGAACAGCACTCTTCTGCAAAGCTGCCCCAATCGCCTGCAGCACATCTTCATGTAGTGCTGGAACCGCAACTCTGGCAAAATAGAACCGGCTCGGAACCTTCCATTTAGGGCAGAGCGTTGCAACTAATTCAAGAAAACCTACCGCTTCTACAAAAGAAAAAGGTAGAAGGTCCACAGCTAGCATTTTAGCCAGCTTAGTGTTATACAGACGCGTCAGTGGGTGGTTGCGTTTATATGGCACGTCTGAAGTAAGCATTGTTCTAATGTTGGCCTGGACCAAGCATTTACGGGCTGATAATGACTTCGTTGACCCAATTTTGCTCGCTGGTGAACTTTTGTGCGTTGGTGTCTCACTCGCTCCAACACTCTTAGTGTGCCTCACATTGGGTGTGCGGCTGACAGGGGTACTGGGTGTAAGGGAAGTGTTTGACACGTCTTCTTCCTGCTCGTCAACATCAGATGAAACATCAACGTTTCCTTGATTTTGGCCTTTCTTGATCGCAGCTAGGTGCGCAAACCATTGGACAGCGTGCTTTCTCTCAAGATGACCACTCTGGCCGCCGGTACCATAGTTGGTACCTGACTTACCACGACTAACTGCAAGCTTACAAAGGGTACAAATGGCAAACTTTGGATTTTTGGGACAAACAGTAAAGAAGTCCCAAACTGGGGACTTGAAGTGTCTGTGGGACCTGGAGGAGGCGGCGATACTGGTGGTGGTGGTCATGAAGCTAATGCCAGATGAAGTGGAGGATCTGGATTGCCCAACTTTTGTACGTTTTCCACTTTCACCGCCACTAATTAAGGTCGAGGTTGACGCAGGTCTCTTCTTGCCAGAAAGAAATATGGAAGCGGGACGAGTTGGTGTACTACTTAACTCCAATGATTGTGGTGTTTTCACTGCCTCCTCATCGACAACATCATCATCATCATCATCACGCGCAGCAGCTCTTCGGGCTAGGGTCAAAATGTCTGTTTGCTGCATGCCCGCTGGGGCTGCAGTGACCTTTATGATGACTGGGTCATCGTTGGCAGAGTCTTCATCAGCAGCAGTATCCGCCACTTCTTGTTGAGCCTCATCACACTCCATAAGTCTGAGACTTTGGACGAGCTTCCTTTTACGCTTAAGTACCTTTGTTGGATCATGGTGTGCCTCACTCTCAGACGGCTGTGGTGCTGGTTCCCAAGTTTGATCCGTATCATCAGAAGGAGGTGTGCTTGAAGAGGATGTAGACACCACCCTTGATCTCTTCCTTGCTAGGGTTGTGGAAGACAATGAAGGATCAGCAGGAGGAGTGGCTTCCTCAAATGATACCTCGCCTTGATTGTCGATTTCCTGATGTGCCCCTACTTCGGGAGGAACAACTATTGTGGGCACTTGTGACCCTCCATGCACCTCTGCTTGCGCATCTCCTTGCGCTGCCTCTCCTTCCACATGTACTTGGGCTTGTACTTGCACATGTGATTGTTGTTGCGGCTGTGGTTGTTCAACACTCGTCAGATGAGCTACAACAACCTGTGTTGATTGAGGGACATTGCTGCTGCTTTCTTGCGATGAGCCAACATCACTGGTCGATGGTGATTGAAGAACTATACTGGCTGCCTCTGCAGCACTCAAGGGCTTGGACTTAAGTTGGCGTGGTGGTGGTGGTGGCACTGAGCCCAATGGAGCGGGGGGGGTGCTGCCAGCTTGGTCCCCAGCAGATCCCGCTGCTGCTGCTGCAGGCATACTTTTTTTTTTACTCCCAAAAAAAGGGGCGGGCGGCACACCAGTCTCCTTGGTAACTTGCTTCTTCTGCTCCTTACTGGCACCTTTCTTGCTAGAGGAGCTACGGGTTACTTTTTTTGGGGCCATCCTCTTCAGAGCAGGTCAGCAGGCAGCAGTTGCACGAGTTGCAGAGGGTTCTGTGTCCAGACGTGACGTCGCGTGACGTTATGCTGCACACACCGCTGCAGGACTTCTTCCTGGCACTGGTGGTTCTCTTGAGTCTTCTTGTGCACCTAAAAGCAATGGAAGACAGAGGAACATCAGTTCAGTTATACACCCCAAAAATTCGACAAAACACAGAAAAATGAGCACAATCCCATGCCATCCTTGATGTTTACATTGAAGACACCCCACAGAAAGACTACGGACTTGCAAGTATGCAACACTCACTACCCCTGGGCATAATGGATGAAAAGTAGGCAAAATAAGTGCAGGCCTCAGACACTGCCTCTCCTCAAAATGGCCCCTTACACCCCAGGCACATGTTGCCTGTACCAGCCAGCACTCAAGATGGCCACCACCACCACCCACATGGCCAGTCCACATCAACAGTACACCCCCAAAAAACAGAAAAACAGCCAGAAATCACCACAATCCAGCGCCATCCATGATGTTTACATTAAAGAGAGTGAGACCACACCACAGGCACACTCAGTCCATGCACCACTCACCACCCCTGGGCAAAGGGCCCCACCAGCAGCCCCCCAAAAACAACAAAAAACAATAAAATAAGCACAATCCCAGCCCATCCATGGCCTCAATTATGTTTAAATTCAAGAAGACACCCCACAGAAAGACTAGGCCCATGCAACACTCACCACCCCTGGGCAAAGGGCCCCACCAGCAGGCCCAAAAAAACGACAAAAAACAATAAAATCAGCACAATCCCAGCCCATCCATGGCCTCAATGGTGTTTAAATTCAAGAAGACACCCCTCAGAAACACTAGGCCCATGCAACACTCACTACCCCTGGGCATAATGGATGAAAAGTAGGCAAAATAAGTGCAGGCCTCAGACACTGCCTCTCCTCAAAATGGCCCCTTACACCCCAGGCACATGTTGCCTGTACCAGCCAGCACTCAAGATGGCCATCACCACCACCCACATGGCCAGTCCACATCAACAGTACACCCCCAAAAAACAGAAAAACAGCCAGAAATCACCACAATCCAACGCCATCCATGATGTTTACATTAAAGAGAGTGAGACCACACCACAGGCACACTCAGTCCATGCACCACCCACCACCCCTGGGCAAAAGGCCACACCAGCAGCCCCCCAAAAACGACAAAAAACAATAAAATAAGCCCAATCCCAGCCCATCCATGGCCTCAATTATGTTTAAATTCAAGAAGACACCCCACAGAAAGACTAGGCCCATGCAACACTCACCACCCCTGGGCAAAGGGCCCCACCAGCAGGCCCAAAAAAACGACAAAAAACAATAAAATCAGCACAATCCCAGCCCATCCATGGCCTCAATGGTGTTTAAATTCAAGAAGACACCCCTCAGAAACACTAGGCCCATGCAACACTCACTACTCCTGGGCATAATGGATGAAAAGTAGGCAAAATAAGTGCAGGCCTCAGACACTGCCTCTCCTCAAAATGGCCCCTTACACCCCAGGCACATGTTGCCTGTACCAGCCAGCACTCAAGATGGCCACCACCACCACCCACATGGCCAGTCCACATCAACAGTACACCCCCAAAAAACAGAAAAACAGCCAGAAATCACCACAATCCAATGCCATCCATGATGTTTACATTAAAGAGAGTGAGACCACACCACAGGCACACTCAGTCCATGCACCACCACCCCTGGGCAAAAGGCCACACCAGCAGCCCCCCAAAAACGACAAAAAACAATAAAATAAGCACAATCCCAGCCCATCCATGGCCTCTATTATGTTTAAATTCAAGAAGACACCCCACAGAAAGACTAGGCCCATGCAACACTCACCACCCCTGGGCAAAGGGCCCCACCAGCAGGCCCAAAAAAACGACAAAAAACAATAAAATCAGCACAATCCCAGCCCATCCATGGCCTCAATGGTGTTTAAATTCAAGAAGACACCCCTCAAAAACACACTAGGCCCATGCAACACTCACTACCCCTGGGCATAATGGATGAAAAGTAGGCAAAATAAGTGCAGGCCTCAGACACTGCCTCTCCTCAAAATGGCCCCTTACACCCCAAGCACATGTTGCCTGTAGCAGCCAGCACTCAAGATGGCCACCACCACCACCCACATGGCCAGTCCACATCAACAGTACACCCCCAAAAAACAGAAAAACAGCCAGAAATCACCACAATCCAATGCCATCCATGATGTTTACATTAAAGAGAGTGAGACCACACCACAGGCACACTCAGTCCATGCACCACCACCCCTGGGCAAAAGGCCACACCAGCAGCCCCCCAAAAACGACAAAAAACAATAAAATAAGCACAATCCCAGCCCATCCATGGCCTCAATTATGTTTAAATTTAAGAAGACACCCCACAGAAAGACTAGGCCCATGCAACACTCACCACCCCTGGGCAAAGGGCCCCACCAGCAGTCCCAAAAAAAAGACAAAAATCAGCACAATCCCAGCCCATCCATGGCCTAAATGGTGTTTAAATTCAACAAAACAGTTGTATCATGCACCCCTAACCAACCCTGGTCCTACTGGATACTGTGGCTACCCACAATATAATTTATTTAATGTTCTGAAAAAGTTCCAAAATTTTACTTGCAGCAACTGTAATGCCCCAAACAAACTTACTTGTGAAAGTTGATTTCTAATCCAAAAGTGATCCAAAGACAGTCAAAAAGGCCTCAAATCCAAATATCCAGCAGCACCCACAAAAAGTAATCCTTCCAGCTCCAGATCCAAATGAAAGTGACCAGGAGATGGACAAAGCACTGGGAGGAGCCTGCTGGACAGGAACAGGAAGTTGGAGACTGTGGGGCACTTCCTTCCTCCCCCCCCCCAAAATGGACTCCTTGCAAAAAAAAAGGCCATGCAAATGTCAACCTGAGGAGTGATTCTGATAAAAATCATAATTTTCTGAAGGTTTATCCTGTTTGCTGGTGATTTTCTTGTGCGAAATTGCAAAATCTCTATTTCGCAAGTGCGAGATTGTTCCTTTCCGCCGCAACTACGTGTTCGCAATTGCGAACTCTCGCGAGGTGTGCTGTGCAAGGTGGCAAGCCGCGAGTACGTATTCGCGGGCGACAAACTCCCGCGGGAACACGCAGCAAGATCTAAAATGGCGCGTCACTCGCAAAGAAAAACAACTCGGCAAACGCTAAAATGACGGAAAGTGAACGCCGTGCACCACGCCGCGCGCCGCAACCAAGCAAAAAATCCGCCGCGAGCGGATTCACGGATTTTCGACAAATTCGCGAGCGTTCGCGGATTGCGGATTTGCCGAAAATCCGAAAAATCCGCGAGCGGAGCGGATTTTACGCCCATGCTTATTCATAATGTTGATGAATTATTTAACGTGTATGGGCTATCAGTCAAACCTCTCTAAACCGCAGTTCGATACTTCACGTTGCTTTCTTGTAACATGTATGTCTGTAAGAATAAAAATTCCCCTCATAAATAATAATAAGTGACTGCCGTAAAGTATAATATTAAGTATTAACTAATTTTAAACGTTTTATTGTTCAAATGATATTAGGATAATTTTATTCTGTACTTTTATGCATATATCAAATGCGAATAAAGTTATTTGATTTGAAGTGTGTTAGAAAGGCGGTCCCTGGAGGTTAGGTCGAATGTGCTCAGGTAGCGGGCCGCCCCCAGGCGGTCGATCAGTTCATCGGCCCGGGGAATGGGGTGGGCTTTGGTCCGGGTGACGGCGTTCAGCCCCCGGTAGTCTACACAAAATCGCAGTTCGGGAGGGGCGCCAGGGGCGGCGGCTTTTGGGATCAGGACGACGGGACTGGCCCATTGACTGTCAGAGGATTCGACCACCCCCAGGGCCAGCATCTTGGAGACCTCTGCTTGAATGCAGATCCGAACTCGGTCGGGAACTCTGTAGGCTCGGTGTCGCACAGGCCGGCTGTCCCCGGTGTCGACATCGTGGACGCACCCCTGGGTGACTCCGGGGGTGAGAGAAAACAAGTCTGTGAATTGACCCAATGGCAGTCCTGGCGCTGTTCTGGGGTCAGGGTGGAGGAGAGGGTGACCCCCTCGACGGAGCCGTCTTTCTCGGAGGTGCTCAGGAGGTCCGGTAGGGGCTCGGAGTCGTCTTCGGCCCCGCCATCAGTAGCCATCAGCAGGCTAAGTTCCGTTCGGACAAAGTGAGGCTTGAGCCGGTTGGTGTCGAGGACCCGGAGGGGGTTCCTGGGGGACTCCATGTCCACCAGGTAAGTGACAGGGCTCTTGCGCTCCAGCACTTTGAAGGGCCCAGTCCACTTGTACTGGAGGGCACAGGGTTCGACCGGGGACATGACCCAGACCTGTTGGCCCGACTCGAACTCAATGGAAGAGGCGTTTTGGTCATACCAGCATTTTATCTCCTCCTGGCTGGCCTCGAGGTTGGCTTCGGCAAGTTCCCGGAACTTCCAAGTCTGATTTCGGCGGGTCAGGAGGTACCGGTAGACGTCGGGGGGAGCATCTTGGACTGCAACCTCCCAGCCCTCTTTGACCAGGCTGAGGGGACCCCGGACGGGGTGTCCGTACAATAGTTCGAAGGGGCTGAATCCCAGGGACTTCTGAGGGACCTCCCGATAGGCGAAGAGGAGGCAGGGCAGCAGCACGTCCCATTGGCGTAGCAAGGGCTCCTCCAGGCCCATGATCATCCCTTTGAGGGTTCGATTGAAACGTTTCACCAATCCATTCCCTTGGGAGTGGTAGGGGGTCGTAAACTTATACGTGACCCCTCACTGTTGCCACAGGGACTTCATGTATCGGGAAATGAAGTTCGTACCCCGGTCACTGATGACTTCTCGAGGGAAGCCCACCCGGGAGAAGATCCCCATCAGTGCCCGGCCCACCACAGGGGCCGTCACAGTCCAGAAGGGGATGGCTTTGGAATAGCGGGTGGCATGGTCGACCAGGACGAGAATAAAACGGTGTCCTTGGGAGGTGCGGGCTCCAGAGGCCCCAGAATGTCGATTCCCACTCGCTCGAATGGGGTGTTGATGACTGGGAAGGGTTGGAGGGGGGCCTTGTGCTTCGCTGCACTCTTCCCGCTGGCTTGGCAGGTTGGGCAAGTCTGGCAGTGATTGTTCACATCATTTCTCATTTTTGGCCAGTAGAAATGGGTCACCAGGCGGCTGTATGTTTTGTCCTGCCCCAGGTGCCCGGCGAGGGGCACATCGTGTGCCAGGTTCAGGAGGAAGTCTCTGAATCGGAGGGGGACCACCAGCACCCGGCTGGCCCCCAGTTCGGCAATCTTTTGTTCGCTGTAGAGGAGATCGTGGTCCCAATAGACCCAGTGGGACCCCGATGGGTCTCCGGCGGCTTGAGTGGCGGCTTGCTGTCGGATTCCCTCGAGGGAGGGACAGGTTTTCTGTTCTTGCCGGAACTGTTCTCGTGTGGGGCCACCTTCTTGGCGCCATTGGGATAGTTCCGGGAGGTTGCCAAGCTCAGCAATTTCTTCGCGGTTGTGCCCCAGTGGGCCGGGCTCTGGGTCGGTGTCTTCGGCGACGGCGGGCGGCGGAGGTGCGGGCCACTCCTGTTCTTCAGTCGGGGTGGCTTCAGTCGGGGCGGTGGCCCGGGTGGCCATGGATCGGTTGGTCGTACAGACCCACTCGGGAAGGCCTAGCATCCCCAGATGCTCTCTCCGCTCGACGTGGGCCCAGGGGGAACTTTCTAGGTCGTTCCCGAGGAGGCAGTCCACGGGGGCATCGTCCCGGACGGTCACTTTCAGCATGCCCGACACCCCTCCCCACTCGAAGGGGATACGGGTCATCTGGCACAGGCTCTCGGAATTATCCGCCGACCGTACTGGGCACAGCACATTGGGCAGGATTTGGTCGGGGGTCACCAAGAGGCAACGGACAACCATCACGCTGGCTCCAGTGTCGTGGAGGGCTTCGGCCCGGTGCCCATTAATGGTGACCCATTGGCGGTACGTCTGAGTGTTGCCCGGGATAGGGACCCGGGGGATCATGTCTCTTTCGCCTAGACATACCAGCGACATAGCGGCAGGCTCCCACTTGGTCTAGTCGTGGTCATAGTTCTCTTCTTCGCCCCTTTCTTCTCCCAGGGTGGCGGAAGCGATCTGGCAGTTTGGAGGACCGGTGGTGCCGGGTCGTTGGTTCATCGGGCAGAGGGGGTCACTAGCATAGTGACCGGGCCGCTGGCATCTGTGGCAGGTAACATTCGCGCGGGGCCCCGGCCGTGCTGGGGGGACCCTCTTCTTGCCAGGGATGGCGAAGTGGGGGTCGGGGGCGGCCCCGCGGGGGAGTCTCTGGTCCTGTACTGGCCTCCTCCGCCGCCTCACAGGCGGTGTAGCCCCTGGGAAGCTCGGCCGTAGTCGCCCATCGGGCTCCGGGGGACCCTGGTGCTCACCCATCGATCGGCCTCAACGGCGAGTTTACGTGGCTCGGTCAGCTTGCTGTCGAGGAGATGCTGTCTGAGTTCGACAAAACAGTTGTTGGAGAGGTGCTCCCATACAATGAGGTTGAACAGCTGCTCGTATGTGGTGACCTGGCTGCCTTTCATCCACCCCTCTAGGGCTCTACTATAGAAGTTCACGTACTCCACCCATGTAGTACCGGGGAGTTTCTTACAGTCTCGGAATCGCTGCCGGTACATCTCGGGGGTGAGTCCATAGCGAGTAAGGAGGGCGGCTTTCATATGTTCGTACGATGTCATCTCGGCATCTGGGAGTTCTAGCAGGGCGTCTCTCCCTTCGTTGACGAACTTCCCCCACAAGCCGGCACCCCAGTCTTTTTGGGGTATTCGATGAGAGGCCATGGCTACCTCATAGGCCTTAAACCACTGTTGGATGTCGTCATTTTTATAATATTCCTTGACGACATCTTTGGGGATGTGGACCTTCATGTCCGCAGGAGGAGGCGGGCTCCAGTTTCCGGAGGCGCTGGCCTCACCATTTTTTGCCTTGATCTCAAGTTCTTTTAAGCCACGCTCGTTCTCGAACGTGAGTTTCTTCTCCTCTAAGTCCCTCTGCCTTCGTTTCTCCTCCAGGTCTCCTTGCAGCCGTAGTTGCTCAAGGGCTATCTTTTTCTCGGCCAGCTTTAGTTCTCCGTCCAGACAGAGTCGGGCGAGCTCCAATTAGTGGAGCCGGCTCCTTTCTCGCTCTCGGGCGTCTTCGTGGGAGAGGCTCGTGTCTACGTTTTTATGTCTTTCCTCCGCCGGGGTTGCGTCGGTCTCCGGGTGCATGTTCAGAACCGTGTTATCTTCGCTCTGGGGTGGCGTCGCTCCTGCCTCCACCCATGTTTGTAGGGCCAGCTGGAAATCCTCCTTGGTGCTTAGTCCAGTGGTAGCGATGCCCAGGTCCTTGCAGAATTGTTTCAATTCTTTGTGGTTATAATCCTCCAAACGTTCTTTCTGGAACTCCGCAGTTGGTCTGGTTTCTTTGGTAGTCATGGTTGTCGTGTGTTTCTGTCAGTAGTGGGTGAGTCACTCTCTGGTCGGTCCGCGGCAGCGCCAGCAGGACTCCGAGGATGGTTTCAGCGAGGTTGGGCCGCGGCAGCGCCAGCAGGGCTCCAAAGATGGTTTCAGCGAGGTCAGGCCGCGGCAGCGCCAAAAGGACTCCGAGGATGGTTTCAGCGAGGTTGGGCCGCGGCAGCGCCAGCAGGACTCCGAAGATGGTTTCAGCGAGGTCGGTCCGCGGCAGCGCCAGCAGGACTCCGAAGATGGTCAGGGTTCAAGGTAGTGAGCTCTTCTCAGGGTCAGCCGCGATTCAGTCTGCAGGGCTCTCGACTCCTGGATACAACTACTGACCCATTCCAGAGCTGCCCCAGATATAGGTCTGGAGTCCTTTGATGTCCGGACCCTCGCACCTGGGGGTCAGAGGGGCCGGGATGAGAGTGTCCAGACACCCAGCAGGGGGGTGGAGCCAGCGCCCAGGGAGGCCGGAGGGCGATCGAAACCAGGCGTCGTGGGACGGCTGGAGGGCCATCGAAACTCTCCTCCTCCTTTGTCCGTCAAGTGGCCGCTTTACCACCTGGTCGGATCTTGGTGCCTCGATGTCGGGGCTTCGCTGGGCCCGCGGCCGAGGTCGGGCTGAGGCCACGTGGTCCGGGCGTGGAGGTTCCAAGATGGAGTCGGGGCCTGGGATGGCGGCCCGGGATAGGGGTCGGACCAGCAGAGTGGGGTAAGTAGGGGTCGCCGGGGTCCTGAGGGGGAGAGCCGGGGGTCGCCAGGGGTGGCGGCTCTTGTTGAGGGTTGGAGAGGTAGTTTCGTCGGGGAGGACAGGGGTCGCTGCTGTCCAGGGCCCGCCATGTGGGAGGAGTGGGACCACGCCACGAGGCCGGGTCCAACAAAGTGACTGCAATGTTTTAAAGGAACAAGGTAATGCTTCACTTACATTCTGTGATTTTGATCGCGTAGTTCCACAAAATTAATACATCTTTAAAAGACAATAGTCACTTATTATTCATGAGGGGAGTTGTTACTCTTAGAGACCTAAATGTTGCCACTGTTACTGCGGCACTCCACTTGCATGGCTCTAATGTGCAGCTCTCTAATGCTTAGCTCATGGGCCAATCTCTCTTCCTACAAGACCAGTCTAATTTCCTCCAGAGCTTGCTCCTTCTCCAATATTTAAGTTTTTGCTCTTCCTCTAGTTTTGCTAACTTGAACTTAAGCTTTCCCTCCTTTCTCCTGCCCTCCAGCACCTCTGGGAACAGGTTCCTGGATGACACACTTCTCCCTGCATTAGAGTGAATTGCCAATCTTCGGAAGGTGTTTCCACCTCCTGAGCAGGTCACATGTCAAGACCCTCAGGCAAATCCTGCTCCAATACTTCCTCCAATTCTGACCCCTCCTACTCATTATCTGTGTAGGTCTGGTGAGTCTCTGCCCCTGTACTCAGCTTCTTTTGAGTTCAGCTTTCATAGTGCTCTTTAGGTAAGCACCCTCTTCTCCTGGCAAAGCCCGATTGAGCAGGGCCACAGTGCAGCTCTCTAGGTCGGCCAGCTCAAGCCCCATCTTGGCAGCTGAGGTCACAGACACAGCAGGAACATGGGAATCTGGAAACCTTTTTTACATCTAAAGGTGTCAATCAGTGAAAATGCAAACTTGTGCTGGTCTGGATTGGTAGTGTCCACCAATTACTGTATGGCACTGCACAAACACAAGTCCTATCCTGACCGCTGATCATCAATGTAAAAAATTGGGTTTTTGTTGGGAGAGGTGTGTACACCCTGTCCAAGCAGGTACCACAATCCTAGTCACAAACACAAATACTAAATTAACATGTGCTCACCCTCTGGCAGCTTTGCACTAAACAGCCAGGCTTAACATAAGAGACAATGTGTAAAGTGCTTGTACAACGCATCAAACAGTAAAACAGTAAAAACACAACACAAAAAGAATCTAAAGTAAGTTAGACAAGTAGTTCTTAATGTAATAAATAAAGCCAGACTAACTTGAGAAAAATTCAATATACACCAATAGGGTTCATTGGTCGCGCTGGTTACATGAGCCACACAAGGCCCGCTGAGCAAAAGTATCTTGATTCTTGTCACAAACAGAGAGCTGTGGGGAGCATTTAAGCAATGCATTAGCGTCAATCCAGCAGTCGCAGTGATGCTGCAATTTTTCCCACGCAACAATGGTGATGCGCTAGTTTTGAAGTCAAAGCACCAGTTCCAAGATGTGCTGGTTCTGAAGCTGATGCTGATGCTCTTGGTTTCTCCACGTAGTAAAGGGGATAAGTCAATGGTCTCTCTACAGTGGTGGTGATGCAATGGTCCTGATAGTGATGCGCTGGTTTCAAGTGCAATGCACCGATTCTGTTCCTGCAATTACAGCAATGAGTTGATTCTGCTCTCACAGCAGACGATGCAACGGTTCTGCTGGTGCAAGCAACTGGTTCCACGTCCAATGAACCAGGCACAGGAGCAGGATGGAAGATTTTGATGTCTCTGAGTCTTAAAACAGGAGGCTAGTTAGCTAGCCCTTGAACTCACTCTGGGTTCAGGTGATGAAGGTTCAGGCAGGTAGACCAGCAGACAGCCGGGCAGCACAGCAAGGCAGCAGTCTTCTAGAGCACCAATCCAGCAGAGTGGCAGTCCTTAAGCACAGCAGTTCTTCTGCTTGCCAAAGTGGTTTAATCCAGAAGTGTACTGAGCTGGTAGGATCAAATGTCAATCATTTATACCCAGTTGTGTCTTTGAAATGTGGGTGACTTCAAAGAAGGGTCTATGAAGTATACAGTGGTCCTTTTATCCTGCCCTGTCCCCAGACGCACTACAGGGGGGTAATAGTCCTTTGTGAGTGGACAGGAAACAACATATTCAGGTGTAAGTCTGAGGCTGTGCCCAGCTCCTCCCCCCCATCCTCCCAGGAAGATACATGAAGTCAAACCCAGGCTTCCTTTGTGTGGCTGTCTAGAGGGAATATACAAAGGCAGGTGTCAACTAGCCCAGCTAGTGATCAGAAATAGGCAGCAAACACTAAATGGCTAAGAGCAGAAAATATCTAACTTTCTAAAAGTGTCATTTTAAAAATAGTAACCACAAACCTAACTTTACCATTAAAGAGGATTTAACATTACCATTCCACAGGTACGAAACATGATAGCTCTACCTTCTCTCAAATAGGAATTACTGCTTATTAAATGTAATAAGGAGTCACCAATGTTAAGATATACCTCTCAGTAGTGAAAAACATGTTTGGGTATTTTTCACTACCAGGACATATTAAACTTAAAAGTACATGTCATACCTTTTAGGTACATAGCATCCTGCACTATCACGTTGGGGTGATTTACATGTTATAAAAGGAGAGTTTAAGCCTTTGTGGAAAATGACTAAATTAGGTATACATAAGCGGCGTTCATTTATGTTCACCACAGCCACTATTGAAAGTAAAGTGAAAATCGTGAAACAATGGCCACGCCATCTTGTCCCCTTTTAGGCCCCTACATGCACGTAAGTGGCAGCCATTTTGTGTGCCATGGCCTCTCTGCCCACTGCCAATAGCCTGCGCGTCTCTCTCCCTCACTCCCCGGCCTCGCAAGCATCCCCCCGCGCCCTGACAGCCCCCGGTCTCTCCTGCTTGGGCCATAAACGCACCTCCAGCGCGACCCTGTCCCCGAGCCACATCCCGTGCTGAACCCCCCTCACTCTTTCATCTCATTCCTAGAACAGGCCCTTTGATAACCTCTTCCTCCCTGCCCGATTGTCCGGCCTGATCCCAGGCCATCACCTAGCCCAACAGATGCAGTTTATTGCCCCCTACAGTAGGACCTCGCCTCACATCAAAGGAGCGGGGATTAATCAATACCCTCACACCCTTAGATCCGACCGGTCGCCCGCATTCCTGTTCCCAGCGGAATGTCCAGCTGCGCGATAGCCATCATGCTGAGATTTGGGTGGGGACCCCTACTGTAGATATGTGTGAGAACGGGCCTGAACCGGGGATTCCAAAGATGCCTTTTTCGTACTTCAAAGCAATACCACGGATGTCATAAATGTAATAAAGCCATAAACTTGTGTATAAGAGGCCAGGCCTCAGAGAAGCGGTTAGAGCACCTCGAGAAGATACTCTGTTGTCTGATTTGACGTGTTCTGCTCCGTCGGGATAAACTCCTGTTTCCTGCCTTCCATTCTCCAGCGCCTGCCTTTTTGTTTGGTAATATTGAATGGTATGAGAGGCGGCTAACGCCGGGCAAATACTGAAGGGTTCTTGGTCGAATTCGGCCCTGCCTTTTTACAATTGGCGTCCCAAACGTGGGGCCCATCAGCGACACGTGGATCCAGTGGGAGAGGTCCCAACGACAGAGTGAACGACTGCAACGATGGCTCCCAGTGCGTAAGAGAGTCACTTTTAAGGCAATGTGTATTGCTCACCAGGCCTTCTGGGATTCGGGACCTCTAATTACTCGCAGTCTAGTAAGCCAGTATCGTCCAGGTAGAGACCTGCGATCTAGCCAGGCTTTTATGGCAACAGTCCCAAGAGTCAAAAGGACTAGATCGGGTGGAAGGACGTTTGCCTTCAACGCCGCTAAGATCTGGAACTCCCTCCCGTCTCATTTAAGATCCAACCCTGACCTCGTCTCCTTCTGCAAACAACTAAAAACACACCTGTTCAATTCTCTTCAATAAAAACTCAGTTCTCCTTCCCTTTTTTCCTGGTCTGCAACCTCACTCACCCCACCAACTGGTTCCTCTAGCGCTTGGACGCCTCAGGGCAGCAATTCGCGCTGTTATAAATCCACTTTCATTCATTCATTCATTCAAGCGCACCTGCCCGATAGACCCTCGTCTGGCAGCCGATCATCCGAACTTCACCGGTTCCGAGCAGACCTCTCTCGAGTGATCTACGGTCCTGACTAGGAACCATCAGGAGTGCCACAGCAATTACGGAGAATAGAGGACGATCAGGCGCTGGAAGCGGAAGGCGAGAAACTGTCCATGCGGTCCGGGTAAGGTCGTGTAACACGACGAATTGCGAATTGATTGTTTGATTGTCTTGGAAAATACTAGTATTACGCATTTGATTGTTTGGTTCTGAGAGATTCTCTGTCTACAAATGGGGAAGGATAGGAGTATTCTCCCTTTGCAGATAGTGAAGGGTAGGTAGCGCAGGCTTTTGCCCCCGTTGTAACCCGTCGCGCCTATTTCCCTCTACATTGATTGATTGTTTGTTCGAGCATTAACTGTTAGAAATTGGTTCTCTGAAAGGATCTTCTCTGCCTACAAACGAGGAGGAACAGGAATTTCCCTCTCTCTTTGCAGATAGTGAAGGGTAGGTAGCGCAGGCTTTTGCCCCCGTTGTAACCCGTCGCGCCTATTTTATTCCTCATTTGATTGATTGATTGTTTGTCCGAACATTGACTGTTTGGAATTAGTTCTCTCTTTGGGTATTCCCTATTTGCGAATACTGTAGAATAGAAATATTCTGCCTAGTCTTCGCAAAGTAGTGAAGGATAGGTAGTGCAGACTTTTGTCCCCATTGTAACCCGTCATGCCTATCTTCTCTCCATTGTTCAGTAGTTGGTTCAGCCCGGACCGTTTATTAGAGGTAGATCATCCGGCTCCACCGGAGGGCACCCCTAATAAAAAGGACATGTATATAAAATACGGATTAGCCGCTGTATCTTTCCAACAAACTATGACATAAAAATCGCTAGGAAAAACAAAAGGAATCGAGCAAAGTCAGTAGGCCACTGATGGGATCTTTTTGACCCCGCTAAAATAGAAACACTAGGAACAGCCCTTCCTGAGAAATATGAAGCTAGTGGGAGGAGCCGAGCTCGACACCGTGATGGCCGCAAGGTAGCTCGGCTCCGCCGACCCCACTGCCCAAACGTGTCTATCCTGCCGCCCACCCTGCCCAATAACAACAACCTTATCTGCTGATACCTACCATCCGTCTTGGGGGCTTCGGAGTGCAGCAGATCCGCAGCTACGCTCGTCCGGAAAACAAGGCCTCCGGCACGTGGAGACCGGGGCCTTGCTTTCAGTCATCAGCGGGCGAGGTGACGTCGGTGGTGGCCCGGGGTGGAGGATGGAGGCCGACCAAAAGGGACCGTTGTGCGAATAAGCCGGAGGCAACACAACGCGCCGAGGCCCGTCCCCGGATCGTCCATAGGTGATGTCCAGCAAGTTGTGTGCGGGGGATGCCTTGCTGATGGCTCCCCCCTTTGTTGCCTGGTCCAGCCATTTTGTATACCTGCACCAGGAGATGGCGTGGGGTGCCGGCAGATGGCGTGGGGTGCCCGCGGAGAGGCGGCGCGGACGGCCCCCTCCCCCTCCAGGTGGAGGTTCCTCTCCTGCACCAAGACTGCCATTCGCGTTCCACTTGCGGATATCCCGCGGCTGGCTGACCGAGGGGGGGTCCGCTCCGGTGGCCGTGGTGAAGGGCAGCTGCTGTTGGACTGTCAAGATGGCGGCCGGCTCCCCGGATTTGGGCCTGGTCCACTAAGATGGCTCTGGGCTACCATGGGACTCGGATGCTTGCCTGCTCGGGCATGAACCCCACTCTTGAAGACGTTCTCTCAGCTCTAGAGATTCAATGGAAGTCGTTGGCCCCCGACTCCCGCGGGCTTCCGGTGGGGGTGACCGCCGCCTTACCCTCATCTGGTGCCATGAGGGAGGACGATTCAGTGCATCGACGGAGGGATACGCCTGCTGTCCCGCTCTCCGGAGTGGCCACGATGTTGTCACGAGATGGCGTTGCTCTCATGCTAACGCCAGCTTTTGTCCTAAATTACTAAGAGATACTGTAGACTACCAACTCGATCAGTTCCGGTGGGACCTCAACATGGCCCGGTAGGGAAGATTCTGCCTTCCTCACCTTTAAGTCACGGTTCATGCCGCCTGTCCTTTCCGTTGACATTAACGGATTTTTTTTTTGAACTGCCGAAAGGGGTTCTGGTCAGCCCGCTAGTTATTGGAGGCATTTTGGACTATACCCTGGACCTGCCCGGCCTCGACCAAAATGGCGCCAGTATAGGCGGGACTTGCAACTCCTTACGACGTTCTAGTTGCTTAGCCTTGATGTTATGGGATATGTATGCGGTCTTTGTGCACACGGCTGGCGGGGAGGGGTACTGACTGGGCATGCGGACAACCCTATTGATGTGGGTTTTTTGTTCATTATTGATTATTGTATTATTATAGCTTCGAAGTAATGTTACTCATGATACTCGCCCATGGTGTGCGTATGGACGATTTTATTGTAACTGATCCTGTTGTACTTCCAATTATAAAATTAAACCTTCACTGATCCTGCAACCGTTAGTCACGTTTAGTTTTTTAATTAAATGGCTCGCCCGTTACGTACTTCTATACTACAGTGTAATCTCTCCTTACCTCATGCGTTTCCTGTCTGCTCCGTGACCGGCCTATATGGTTGGAGGCCCGTATTTGAATGCTGACATCTTCATAAATAAAGTTTTTTAAATATATGGAACTAGCATCATAACAGTCACTTAGATTGGTGGGTTTTCGAATAAAGGCTACTATCCTCAAATAAATAAAGGGCAAGTAAAATGAAGCAATTTTGATTATGAAAAATTAAAAGGACATAGTATACAGAAATAGTGCGAAAAGAATAGTCAAGATCTGTCGTATTTTACATTCCTGCAACATAAGCAATAGGTAAAGATCCTGATATTTAGATATATCTATGAATAGGACAGTAGACCAGACCTCTTTTACTTCACAGCCCCCTTGTGGATCGAAAGCGCGCCTTTTTCAAACTAGAAATCTTTAATTACACTACAGTTGTAAATTCCCCGAAGAAGTACATTGACCCGAAGTATTGTTAGTGATGAACCCCAAGCGCATTCTGGTCCTCGGAATCCTAAACATCATAATCCTTGTTTTACCCACCCCGTGTGTCAGAGGAGTTTTTAAACGCTCCTAAAACTCACCAGAGGAATGCCCTCTAGTCTAACGTTAAGCAAAACGCATACTATTGAAGGCGCGAAAGCCCTCAGTGAAACTTGCCACCCCCCAATAGTTTCCATGCTCTGCGAATAGGAACGACCCTATACCACTGTAGACCATTTCTTTCCTTCAAATGAAAACATGACTCCGTCACCCCCCCTCACCTTATACTGAATACCCCTGGCTTTTGACCCTTTCCTACATGCGGTCTGTACTACCACCCTCGGGCGATCTATGTAATAAGCAGCCTATCATCGGTTATCTTTGCCGCACTATCAGTTCCTCTGGGCTTCAATGCCGAGATACAAGGTACTGCATCCCAAAGAGATAACTCAGGTACGTGGTAGGTAAAAACATTTTCGTGTTTATGCGCGCTGATGTGCTTTGAACGCTGCCCCCCTCTTTTCTTTTTCTGCAGGTTAATATCGGAATTTCAGCTGAAGTATGGAGAAGACCTAAAACGCACCGTGTTCCACGCAAAAAGAAAAAAAAATAGGCTAGCCCTGTGAGATGGTACATTGTATACAGGAGCTATATCTGGGAGCGTTGAAAATTTGTATGGTATGAATGTGCGCATGGGCCCTGATTTGTGCCGTATGAATGCTTATGTGTGGCGCACGTCTGGGTTGACAAAAGAATGCTTTTTGTATGACTGAGGTGTTGATCGAACGGTTAATGGGATAGGAAAATTAAGCCCGAACATGGTACCTGCATGTGAAAGACGAATAAGAGTATAGCACATTCCTTAATTAGAGACGACTCTCTCTGGAGCTAGTAAATGGGAGAGTGGCCTACACCAGAAACTTGAAGGGTTACTGCAGTGCAACAAACCCGACCCCAACCGATATCACAAATGTATACCCAAAATAATGCGCACCAGTGAGTCAATTTATGTGGCGTATAAATAAGAGAAATTAAGAGTACCCCGGGCCGGGGTTCATCCAAAATCCCCCTCAGCCCAGAAATTAGGGATATTGTCATGTTTTAGATTTACCCCTTCTTCTTCCATCCTCATAGAAAAATCGGAATTGTACCATTATCATCATCATTCGCTAGATGTTGGAAGACCCCACCGTGAGTATAAGCACGACTGGACTAGTGTCCGACCAATTAAAAAGGAGTAAGTATTTCTGAAACGAGGTTACCAACAAAAATTGTCTACTATTAGGAAGGAAGGAGAATAAAAAGAGCTCGACCTCCAAATGAATTAAAGGGAATACTGAGGATACGCAACACGCACGACAAAGTCCTTTTGCCCAAAATAGCTCTGTGTCTTGTCTTAGGTTTTCGTACTTGATGTATGTACTGTCGCGCTCTATCTGGTATTTGTGTGTACGTAAACTAGGAATTTATGTTTTCCCTCAGCTTGTGTTTTTACACGTAAAACTGACCCGTACTGTTCTGTGTGTGTGCACTGAATAGCCTATTGTTATACACGTTTTTTTCCTCTCTCTCTCTCTCTTTATGTTGTACGTGTACTAATAGCCTATTTGGTGCGCACGACGCTCTCTCCCTCTGAGGGCTCCCTTGCTCCCTTTTGACTAAATGACGACACTGTACCTCGCCGGTACATGTATAATTGGCTTTGAACACGACAGTGTTTGAACAAATTGACAGAAACAAAACGATCGTTTCTTGCCATATTACTACCTCTCCTTTCTGTAAAATGATGGAACTTAATTGGCTGAGAAAGAAAGGACAGGTAAGACGACTGATGTCCCCTAATCTGGCCCTTAAAAGGGAGCTATATGTCAGTGGCTTTTTTAGTGCTTTAGTAACACCACCTTCACCATTCAGATTACCACCGCCCATTGCACAAAAGTAGAGTGTCCGAAACGTCCCCGTTTTTCCAGAATGGTCCCAGTTCTGTACCAGCCGTCCCCGAAAACCTTAAAGAGTGTAGCTGATGACCTTGTTTTTAAAGATAAATCACGTTCGCGAATGTAACAGGAATAAACACCAAACAGACATGATGATGGAAAATAGTACAAATGCCTGCAAACCTGCACCACAGCAATGATTCATGAGTTAATAGCATACCCCGATGTAAGGATTAATAAACATTCACCCTATCGTGACCGATAAACGTTTCCCCAACTACTTGGGGTTGGGAGAGAAATTGAAGTGTGTGAACGTCTTCCCCTGCCAGTTCTCTAAGACTTGTTTTTGTACTTATTTAAAGATAACATGCAGCCGTCGGAGGAGAGGGGCCGGACGTGACGCACAGCCTGGCTGCAGATCGGGGAACATCTATGACCATGGCGGAGCCACAGAGCAAAGAGATGCGGGACGAGGCACCATTCTCAACATGGAAAGTGAAAAGAAAGAAGGGCTGTCCAGAAGCCCCTACATGTTGACCAGCTCGTGCCGAAAGTCCCAGCCCATTGAGCCCGATTGATGGGCCCACTTGCTTGAGATTTCTGCCCTCCTTGGTCCATTTCAGATCTGATCCCACTCCACCCTCTCTTCCCTCGGCCTCCCAAAGCACGCCCCCGTCCCCCCCCCCCCTTTTTTCCATATGGAGTTTTTTTTTTTTTAACTTGACTTCAAGAAGAAACACAGCACAAAGATAGAATAGGGTTTGTCACGAAAGAAGAACGGAATGCGGGTACCCTGCCTAAAGTACCTATAGTAGATCAGTTAGGAACAAGACAATCAGGACTGTGGTCTGAGAGCAAAGAATGGCCACACCCTGCAACGCGAAATCTGGATTAGAGCTGGACGCATAGCTCCACCGCCGGTGCTCAACAGTGCCAACGAAAAAAAAGAGGAAGAACAATGAGAGCCTACCAGTGATGGCTCGCTGTAATAAGACACTGGAAAGAAGAACCCTTTTTGAACATTACCATCCCTTGACTGTCACTTGTATTAAGCTGAATTCCTCTCCCAACCAGTTTGTAATGATTATCACCCAATTGAGCTTTCGAAACCTTACATCGGTCACTTTCAACTGTGCATGGATAACTAAGAAAGCGTCAACTCTGTATCATGATGATTATAGAACACCAGTCATACACATGAACATTCTGTCTAGTTTTGATCCCCACGGAGTCCAGACCTCAAGTAATGTACTAAATAGCCCTTATTCTGCCAGAACAGTTTTTTGTATGACATCATGTTTGTATTCGAACAAATTCCCTACATCATCTAAGTAATGTCCCCTTCTCCAGGTCTAATGTATGACACCGCTAATGTAATTTTGTATGCCCTGCCTCCTCGCCTATCGCCTTGACTACATATGGTTATGTACGATTCTGTCAGCATTGATAGCAGAATTAATTCCATCTGCCCGTAATGCATATGGGCTACCAAAGCGGATTGTAAAACTAATGTCAGCTTGTACATTCTCACCTGTGACATGAACAGAAATGAACTAACTTATGATAAAAACTGGGGACTGTGGAAAATGACTAAATTAGGTATACATAAGCGGCGTTCATTTATGTTCACCACAGCCACTATTGAAAGTAAAGTGAAAATCGTGAAACAGTGGCCACGCCATCTTGTCCCCTTTTAGGCCCCTTCATGCACGTAAGTGGCAGCCATTTTGTGTACCATGGCCTCTCTGCCCACTGCCAATAGCCTGCGCGTCTCTCCCCCTCACTCCCCGGCCTCGCAAGCATTCCCCCGCGCCCCGACAGCCCCCGGTCTCTCCTGCTTGGGCCATAAACGCACCTCCAGCGCGACCCTGTCTCCGAGCCACATCCCGTGCTGAACCCCCTCACTCTTTCATCTCATTCATAGAACAGGCCCTTTGATAACCTCTTCCTCCCTGCCCGATTGCCCGGCCTGATCCCAGGCCATCACCTAGCCCAACAGATGCAGTTTATTGCCCCCTACAGTAGGACCCCGCCTCACATCAAAGGAGCGGGGATTAATCAATGCCCTCACACCCTTAGATCCGACCGGTCGCCCGCATTCCTGTTCCCAGCGGAATGTCCAGCTGCGCGATAGCCATCATGCTGAGAGTTGGGTGGGGACCCCTACTGTAGATATGTGTGAGAACGGGCCTGAACCGGGGATTCCAGAGATGCCTTTTTCGTACTTCAAAGCAATACCACTGATGTCATAAATGTAATAAAGCCATAAACTTGTGTATAAGAGGCGAGGCCTCAGAGATGCGGTTAGAGCACCTCGAGAAGATACCCTGTTGTCTGATTTGACGTGTTCTGCTCCGTCGGAATAAACTCCTGTTTCCTGCCTTCCAGTCTCCAGCGCCTGCCTCTTTGTTTGGTAATATTGAATGGTATGAGAGGCGGCTAACGCCGGGCAAATACTGAAGGGTTCTTGGTCAAATTCGGCCCTACCTTTTTACACCTTGGCAAGGGGTTTATAATGTCAGGTCGACATGGCAGTGTGAACTGTACACACAGGCTTTTTGGTGGCAGTCCTGAGACATATTTAAGGCTACTTGAGTGGGTGGCACAAGCAGTGCTGCAAACCCACTTTTAATATGCACAATGTAGTGCACAGTACTATGGATTTATAAGTAAATTAAATGTGCCAAATATGGATACATCCATTAAACCGTATTTAGGGAAGAGAGCACATGCACTTTATCACTGGTTAGCAGTGGTAAAGTGCTGAGAGTCATAAGGCTAACAAAAGAATCAGAAAAACTAAGAGGAAAGCATGCAAAATGTTTGGGGAAGACCACGCTGAGGCTGGCAGGTCAAACACCCTTCTCTTGATCCTGCTCCTCTGAGCATGAGCATTACTTTGGGGCATATTATCAAGCATGGGCGATAAAATTATCACCGCTTTATCGTCCGAAAACGGCCAATAAAGAGGCGATAATGGGCTTGATAATATGCTCTATGGAATTCCAATCGAAGCCCATGTTAGATGTGAAGACGTCTTGAGTCTTGATGACGTGTTTGCACAGTATAAAGATCTCTACTTCTAACCATACTCCTAAATGGTAAGAACATTTTGAATTGTTAGCACCTTTCTAATGTAGGTGGACCACAGAGAGCGATCAGAAACATCTCTAAAACTATATCACTCCCCAACTAAATGAAAACCTGTCACAATAACACTGTGCAATCTGACCCACCCATGAAAGATGATCATACCATTAGGACCAAAAGGACCAAAAGATGGATTACATCCACAGATTTACTACTTCTCACCCCTGAGGCGAAAAGCCGGGGGCTCTCCTCGCTTTCCCTTTCTTTCCTGACAATTAATTGATGATATTGAATTGTTTGCAGCATTATTTTTAAAAATTGTGTATATATTTTAGCCAGCCCATTTTTAGCTGCTAACACACACTATCTCCTCGCGGCAAGATTGACATTGGCCCGAGGCCCCCCGAGGACTTTGCCTGACCGGTGCAGCCGATTTTAGGGCTGACGCCGGCAGGTTAGAACGGTCGCCATCTTGGGGAGGAAGGAAGGAAGAGGTAGCGGTCCAGTTGTTGGACGCTACCCGAGTGCAATAGGTATTTAAATCGCGCCCTCCCGCCCTAACTCAGATTTACTACTTCTCACCCCTGAGGCGAAAAGCCGGGGGCTCTCCTCGCTTTCCCTTTCTTTCCTGACAATTAATTGATGATATTGAATTGTTTGCAGCATTATTTTTAAAAATTGTGTATATATTTTAGCCAGCCCGTTTTTAGCTGCTAACACACACTATCTCCTCGCGGCAAGATTGACATTGGCCCGAGGCCCCCCGAGGACTTTGCCTGACCGGTGCAGCCGATTTTAGGGCTGACGCCGGCAGGTTAGAACGGTCGCCATCTTGGGGAGGAAGGAAGGAAGAGGTAGCGGTCCAGTTGTTAGGACGCTCCTATTCCTCCCCCAACTGGATATAAGGATGACAACTTCCCGTCCGCGCAGCGGGCAGGCGCAGCGGGCGCGCCGAAGGCGCGCCGAAGGCGCGCCAAAGGCAAGCCCGTCTGCGCCCGTCCGCGGCAGTCCGGGGCACGGGGCCAGAACCACTGCCCATTCTACCCAGATTGCCATAACTAACAGGACACATATTAGGTACACCGCCAATAATTTGCTTGCCATTCGCCCCAATATTAACGAGAGCTGCTGCCATACTATGTCTGTAGACACTCCCACGATGCACTGCGCGTCCTGCCATTTCACGATCAAGAAAGGAAAGGATGGTAAGCCAATAGGGAAGACCTTGAAAATGTCACTACTTAATTGTAGATCCCTCAAAAAACACAGATCAGAGATACATGACCTGGTGTTAGATGGGGATCTCGATGCACTCGTTTTAACCGAGACATGGCTTGACACAGCCTCGACTCCAGAAACCTTGGAGGCGGTCCCGGTAGGATACAGCCTGCTCAGAATCGATAGAGAAAAACAGATAGGAGGAGGACTAGCTATAGTGCATAAGAGCGACCTACACTGTACCTTAGAGAAAGCTACTCTGCCGAACAGTGAGAGTGGGTTTTTTTCGATAAAGATTAGTCCCAAAAGTAACATCAATGGACTTCTAATATACAGGCCGCCGGGCAAATCTTCACAATTTGCCACTCAGCTGATTGAACTAATAACGCAACATGCTCTTCGACATAAGAAATTTCTCATCCTGGGAGACCTTAATTTTCATTTTGAAGATTTTAAATGTAGAGAGGCACAGGCCGTGGTAGAAGCCTTGAATTCATTGTCACTAACACTGCAATCACTATCTCCATCTCATCAACTTGGCCATCTTTTAGACCCTGTGTTTGCTAACTGGGAAGATCTCAAAATGAATACTCCGTTACAGATCACATGGTCCGATCATTTTGTCATCCCCTTTGAGGTGCAAAATGTTCTACAGGAATGTAGCACGATTAATTCTAATGTGCCCAATTCTAAACCCGTGAAACGCAGAGATTGGAAGAACTTTACAGAAGAAAAGTTTAAATCTGCCCTTGGGAGAGAACCTCCCCCCTCCAACGACACCCTGCTTAAGGCATGGGAAGACTATGAAAAATGGATGTCCAGGGCTCTGGACACAGTAGCACCATGGACATTTAAACCCCCTGTCAGAAAGACCCAAACGGCTCCATGGTTCTCCAAAGAACTCAAGGAAGCTAAGGCCAAATGTAAAAACATTGAACGAGGATGGAGAAAAAACTATGATCCAGAGGACAAATTAAAATATAAAAATGAATTAAAAACCTATCATAAACTTATTAGAGCAGCTAAAGGTGTGTATTTTAAAGAACGTATTGAAAAAGCTAAAAATCCTACTAAGGAACTTTTTTCAATATACAAAGAGCTCACGGTTCCCACCAGACTTGAGGATCGAGACACATACTCTAATGAGCTATGTGAGGAGATTGCAGACTTTTTTGTGAAAAAAGTAGACTTAATACACGCTACTTTCACAAACAGCCCACATGACCATCATTCAATAGTGAGAAAGGTTCCCGACACCAAGCCCCAGTTGACAACCTTCTCAGTCCCTAAGAGATCTGACCTGCTTCCGATTATGAGAGGAATACATTCTGGATCCCCTCTGGATGTAATTTCCCCTAATCGATGTACGGGAGTCCTTGATGGCATGATCGAGCAGATTGAACAGCTTATCGCTCTCTCTTTCCAGGAGTGCCATGTGCTGGAGGCTTGGAAAACCGCACAGGTTATACCCCTGAAAAAGAAAGCGAACATTCAGATCTCTCAACTGCAAAACCTCCGTCCGATATCTCTCCTCCCCTTTTGTGGGAAAGTTGTGGAGAAGGTTGTGAATAAGCAACTTATGCAATTCATCGAAGAGAACTCCTGCCTCCACTCAACCCAGTCAGGTTTTAGAGCAGGATATTCAACTGAATCTGCGGTTCTGTTTTCCACAGAACGCCTGAGACAACTTGTTGATGGAGGGCAGACAGCAGCGTTGGTGTTATTAGACCTCAGTGCAGCATTTGACACCGTGCTGCACTCAACGCTGCTGTCACGCCTCTCAGACATGGGAATTGAGGGCCCAGCCCTGGAATGGATAAGATCCTTCTTGGAAAACAGGAGTTTTCAGGTACATTGCCCTCCCTATAAGTCATCCCCCCGCAAGTTGAGGCATGGGGTTCCACAAGGCTCAAGTCTGAGCCCCACGCTGTTTAATATTTATATGGAGCCCTTGGCACATATTGTGGAATCCTATGGTGTGGATATCGTCACATACGCTGACGATACCCAATTAATAATTCAACTTGCTAATAACCAGCCTGAGGAAGCCATTAATTTTTCCAATTGTATGCGGGCAGTGGCTGGGTGGATGAACAACAACTGCCTTCGCCTAAATGGCGAAAAAAACGAGTTGCTAGTGGTCGGTAAATCTCTCTCTACCTGGTCGCAGGACTGGTGGCCGACGGAATTAGGGCCAATCCCCCGCCCAGCAGAGGCTGTAAGAAACTTGGGAATCATGATTGATGCGGAGCTGTCCTTCAAGCAACAAATTAGCAAAATCACTGGAAAATGCTTTGGAATACTAAAAACCCTCCGCAAAGTTCTCGACCTGCTCCCCTTCGGTGCTAGGAAGAAACTTATCCACGCCCTAGTCACGCCGCATCTGGACTATGGCAATGCCCTTCTCCTTGGCCTGAGCAAAAAAGGCACCCAACAACTTCAGTGTGTCCAAAATGCCGCCGCCCGCTTGGTACTGAACCTTCCACGTAGGGCATCCGGTACAACGGCATTGCGTAAACTTCATTGGCTCCCCATTGTGGAGCGTATCAAATTTAAGGCACTATGCATGGCTCATCGTATTGCCCAGGGAAAAGGCCCTAACTACCTGCAAAGACTCCTTATCACCCATCGCCCTACTCGAAATCTTAGATCCGCTGGAGTGATGTTATTCAAACTCCCCCGCGTTTACAGGTCCAGAATGGGAGGTAGCTCCTTCCGCTTCTTGGCTAGCAAGCACTGGAATAGCCTCCCTTTGAACCTTCGGATGGAGCCCTCCGAAACAAGATTCAGACAAAATCTAAAAACTCATCTCTTTCCCAAGTAAATGTATCCTGATACATTCTAGGATTTTAGTGTATCTTGGTTTTAGCTTCATCTGGGAGCAGTAGTTTTTCAGCGCGGGGACACACCGTCATAGGTGTAACCAGGCGCTTAAGAAATGGTCTTATTATTATTATTATTATTAAGTTCATCCTTGGATGAAACCAGGAGACATCCTCACATTCACCCAAATTTGACATTAATTCAGGGGACATTTCCAAGTTCATACATGTTTGGTACAAAACCAGGAGACATCCTCATGTTCACTCGAACCTGGTACAAAACCATAAGACCTCTTTAAGTTCATACATGTATGGTACGAGACTAGGAGATGTCTCTAAGTTCAGTCTCCACCAAGACATACATTTGGCCCTTAATCTTGAGATAATGGAATGAAGTAGATTAGTCTAAGACACCGAGATTGGTGCAGAAGGCCTATCCTCTAAGAGGTGCATGTGTGGTTCTTTCTCGTAATGTCAAGGTAGCATTCTATTTTTGCGCCCTTGATTGTACGAAATGCAGGTAATCCGGAAAATTGTTCACTGATGGATACAATAGATAGGAAAGTGGATAGTCGTCCAAAGAAGTCATTTGTTTCCAGCAATTTGCTTCCTAAGGCAAGCACCTATGCAGCGTACTCTTCTCATTCCTTTGTGGGGACTTTGGGTCTCTGGCAGTAGCAATCCAGGGGTGCATTGAATGTTCATATCTCCTAGTACAAAGGTAGCAACAGGTAAACTTTTTTTCAGATATACAGTGGATAGTTTAAAATCTAAAAGTAGTGACTTCTGGGGCTCTTGTACCTGCAGGAACAAATTTATGGATGAGGGACTGGAAAGCTGTCTCTAGAGAAATCTGCTTGCTCAAGATTCCTTTTGAGGTTCTCACGTTGTTTGGAGATATGTTACACGCCATTATTACAAAGTTTGTGGAGATCCTGTGGATCCTGTAGATCACAGTGATGCTTCTAAGAAAGATTTTGACTTCTACTACTCTTGTGGAAAGAAGTTTCAAGTGAAGTAGTCCTCTAAAGCTCTGGAATCTGTTGGGAAATACTGACTATTACCAATCACCTTCTGTCACTCTTTTTCACACAAAAGATTCAATCTTCAAAAAATCCAACTAAAGACCTATTTCATTTGGTAAATAAACTGTCTGCCAGTCCAACTAATAAACAGTTAGGGCCCGATTCACAGAACTAACTTAAGACAAAATCCTAAACTTACTACTTTTTGGTATTCACAGAAGTTACGATTTTGTCTTAAGTTTATCTTAAGACAGACTTAAGACAGACTTAAGTTAGGATTTTGTCTTAAGTCTGTCTTAAGTCTGTATTAAGACAAACTTAAGACAAAATCCTAACTTCTGTGAATACCAAAAGTAGTAAATGTAGGATTTTGTCTTAAGTTAGTTCTGTGAGTTGGGCCCTTAGGTAAAACCCAAGACCTTTGCAAAACCTTAACAGACTTTTTCCAAAACAAGGTAGTAAAAGTGCACAACAAATTTTCCAATGATACTCTACCTCCAGCTACCAGTGAAATGATTACTACTCGTCTCCATGGCCACTAAAACAGGACATACATTCCACGACTAGCAGTCTGTGGTTGGATGAGCAAACATTTGGGGATGTAATCGTTAAACAGAGTCGGACTTAGCATGGAAGTGAAAAGACTGGGAAATAAAGTCACCCAGACTAACTAGCTGAGTACGATTAGATAGAAATATTGGGGCAGATTTACAAGCCCCTTGCGCCTCTTTGTGCCGCCATTGCATCACTTTTTGTGATACAACGGTGGCAAACAATGTGCCCTATTTACAACGTGACGCATCTAGGGAGATGCGTCACGTTTTAAAGCCCTGCATCACATTATACCTGCGTCAGGTATAATGTACGCAGGGGGACGTTCCTGTGCAGGAAAGCCTTGTAAAAGTGACGCAGTGAAATATACAAGATTAAGACGCCACTGAGTCAAAACCTTACGCCTGCTTTATGCTTTAGCTTGAAGCAGGCGTAAGGAATGACGCAGTGTCGTGGGAATAGGCCAAAAAATGCATTGCTTGCGACCCAGCTCCAGCAATGCGTGACTTGTGCCCCAACAGATGTGTCAGAATTTCTGACGCATCTGTCAATCCTAAATACGGCGCATCCATGGTGGCGCAAGCATTTTTTAGGGTGGCGCAAGGAAAGTGACACATCTCTATAGATGGTAAATTTCTTTCTTTCTTGTAAATCTGCCCCGATGACAGAAGGGCTTTTGCCTTGTTCCCAATGCCTGGTGCAGAGACACAATTGATCAGCGTAGCATGATCAACCGTGTCAAATGCTGCCAATAGATGGAATAGCACTAGTAACGCTGCACCTCCTTTGTCTAACACAAACCTGATTTCTTCAGTGGCTTTGATGAGTGCGGTTTCTGTGTTATGGCCTTTCCTAAAGCCAAACTGAGTACCGTCCAACAGATTATTCTCCCCAATAAATTAAGCCAGATGAGTGTTCATAATTATTTCAATGAGTTTGACAGGCAAAGGGAGACACGCAATTGGTCGATAATTGTTGGTTTCCCCTGGATCGAGATTAGCTTTTTTTAAGAACGGAAGTATTGAGGCCTTTTTCAATTGGGACGATAGGTGCCTGAGCTGACCATGGAGCTGAAAATGTTGGCCAGGCTTGTACCTATTAGGTCTGGGATCACTTTCAGAAGTGAGTGGGGCAAAGATCAAATGGTGAGCATGATTTGACCGTGTTTACCAGATAAATGATCTCTTTCACTGAGACTGGCCTAAATTTCTTGAAGTCAGAGCTGTCCTGTCCCTCGCTGTTTAAATCTAGCTGACTCCTGCCTTCAGCGGAGGCATTAAAGTTTGAATAGATTTGCCCCACCTTATCCTGAAAGCTGAGGGCTAACGAGTCGCAATGTGCTTGGGATGCTACCTTAGCAGAGCTGTCTGCTGGCCTTGCCAGTTTACAAACCACCAGAAACAACTGTTTGGAGGAATGTTGTGCGGTTTCTATTTCCCTAGTATAATAGTTACTTTTTTCTGTTAGTATAAGTGTTGGACCCGGCCTCATGGCGTGGTCCTACCCCTCCCGCATGGCGGGCCCCGGACGACATCGGCCCTCCACCGAGCCTCGGGTGGCCCATTTTGCCCGACCCTGCACACCCCAACACCGCCGGTCCGGTTACCATCCCGGACCAACACTACCGGCCTGGCTCCATCTTGAGCCCATCACGCCTGAGCACGAGGCCTCGCCCGACGCCATCTTGGGCCCACCACGTCACGAACACGTGGCCTCGGCCCCGACCCAGGCCCCAGCGAAGCCCCGACATCGAGGCACCAAGATCCACCCAGGTGGTCGAGTGGCCACTCGACAGATCCCGGAGGAAGGGGAGTTTCGATGGCCTACAGCCGTCCCCGGACGCCTGGTATCGATCGCCCTTCGACCTCCCTGGGCGCTGGCTCCACGCCCCTGCTGGGTGTCTGGACACCATCATCCCGGCCCCTCTGGCCCCCAGGCGCGAGGGTCCGGACATCAAAGGACTCCAGCCCTATATCTGGGCCAGCCCCGGAGTAGGATGCCAGTTGTATCCTGGATTGGAAAGCCCTGCTGACGCTGTCACGGCCGACACCAGAAGAACTCATCTTTCCCGTAACCCGAAGCTACCCTGAGAGCCTGCTGGCGCTGTAGCGGCCCACCCTTGCTGAACCATCTTGAGAGCCTGCTGGCGCTGCCGCGGCCCACCTTGCTGAACCACCTTGAGAGCCTGCTGGCGCTGCCACGGCCCATCTTTGCCGAACCATCTTGAGAGCCTGCTGGCGCTGCCGCGGCCCGTCTTCGACGAAACCACCTCGAGTCCTGCTGGCGCTGCCGCGGCTCGACCTCTCGGAACCCCCGGCTCAAGAATTGAGAGCGGTGCGCAGGGTATCCCTTCCTGCACCCAGATTGAGACTATCCCGCTACCCTGTCCCTTGTACGAACTCTACAGATCCCTCGATCTGCCTGTACATATCAAACAACCTTTATTATTGATAAAGCTTGAGAACTTAACCTCTTGTGTAGTGTCCGTTTGTAGTGTTGTGGTTACTCTGCGGTACGATCCTAGGAGAGGACCCTCACCCAGGAGGCCTCTCGATACCGCTCAGCTACTTCTCGACGGAGGGGTGGACCTAGGGGTGGCCAGACAGACATCTTCTGCCTCCCCCGGGGTCGCCTTTCTAACAGTGGTGGCAAGCGACGGGATCCGAGCTGACGCAGATCGTACAGAGAGTGATTCGCTCACTACAGAGAAAAACACACTACGACCATGACTACACAAGAAACAAGACCGACTACGGAATTCCAGAAAGAGAAAATGGAAGATTACAGTCACAAGGAATTAAAACAATTCTGCAAAGACCTGGGCATCGCTACCACGGGCCTAAGCACCAAGGAAGACTTTAAATCGGCCCTACAAGCATGGGTGGACGCCGGTGCCACACCACCCCAGAATGAAGACAACCCGGGCCCGAACGGATGCCCGGAGACCGACACGACCCCAGCAGGGGAAAGACCCGCAAACCTAGACACGGGCCTCTCCCACGAAGACGCCCGAGAACGAGAGAGGAACCGGCTCCACGAATTGGAGCACGCCCGACTCCGGCTGGACGGGGAACTGCAGCTGGCAGAAAAGAAAATAGCACTCGAGCAACTGCGGCTAGAAGGAGACCTGGAGGAGAAACAAAGACAAAGAGACCTCGAGGAAAAGAGACTCATGCTCGAGCATGAGCGTGGCTTAAAAGAACTAGAAATCAAGGCCGAGACAAACGAGACCAGCACCTCCGGGGGCAAGACCTCGCCCCCGCCGGTGGACACGAAGGTGCACATACCCAAGGATGTCGTCAAAGAATACTATAAGAACGACGATATCCAACGGTGGTTCAAAGCCTACGAGGTTGCCATGACCGCCCATCGAGTACCCCTCAAGGATTGGGGCGCCGGCCTGTGGGGGAAGTTCATCAACGAAGGGAGGGACGCCCTGCTAGAACTTCCCTATGCCGAGATGACCTCCTATGAACACATGAAAACCGCTCTCTGCACTCGCTACGGACTCACCCCCGAAATGTACCGGCAGCGATTCCGAGACTGTAAAAAAATCCCCGGTACCACATGGGTGGAATACGTGAACTTTTATAGCAGAGCCTTCGAGGGGTGGATCAAAGGCAGTGAGGTCACCACCTACCAGCAGTTGGTCGACCTCATTATATGGGAACACCTTTCCAACAACTGCTTTATCGAACTCCGGCAGCACCTCCTCGACAGCAAACTGACCGAGCCACGAAAACTCGCTGTCGAGGCTGATAGATGGGTGAACACCCGAGTCCCCCGGAGCCCGGTGGGAGACTATGGCCGGGGATCCCCGGGGAACCACCGACCACGAGGCGGCAGAGGAGGCCAGAGCAGGGGCCGAGACGCCCCCACGGGGTCCTCCCCTACCTCCACTTCGCCATCCCTGGGCCGAAGGGGGGTTCCCCCAGCAAGGCCGGGGCCCCGCCCGAATGTTACGTGCCACAGATGCCAGCGACAGGGTCATTATGCGAATGACCCCCTCTGCCCGATGAACCAGCGACCCGACACCACCGGTCCCCCAAACCGCCAGATCGCGGCCGCCGTCCTGGGTACAGAAGGGGGCAAAGAAAAAGACAACGACCCCGAACAGGCCGAGTGGGAGCCAGCCGCTATGATCTTAGCATGCCTGGGTGATCGAGACATGATCCCCCGAGACCCGATCCCAGGCAACACACAAAAATACCGCCAATGGGTCACCATCAATGGACGCCGGACCGAAGCCCTCCGTGACACTGGAGCCAGCGTGACGGCGGTCTGCTGCCACTTGGTGACCCCAGAACAAATTCTTCCCAACGTCCTGTGCCCAGTACGGTCGGCGGACAACTCTGAGAGTTTGTGCCAGATGGCCCGCATCCCCTTCGAATGGGGAGGGGTGTCGGGCATGCTGAAGGTGACCGTCCGGGACGATGCCTCCGTGGACTTTCTCCTTGGGAACGACCTGGAAAGTTCCCCCTGGGCCGGCGTCGAGCGGAGAGAGCATCAGGGGATGCTAGGCCTTCCTGAGTGGGTCTGTGCGACCACCCGCTCCATGTCCACCCGAGCCTCCGCCCCAACGGAGGATGCCCCGACCGAGGAGCCGGAGTGGCCCGCACCTCCACCGCCCGCCGTCCCCGAGGACGCCGACCCTGAACCCAGAACCCCGGGGCCCAGCCATGAAGACCTCACCGAGCTCGGCCACCTTCCAGAACTAGCTCAATGGCGCCAAGAAGGTGGCCCCACCCGCGAACAATTCCGGCAGGAACAGAAATCCTGTCCCTCCCTCGAGGGAATCCGACAACAAGCCGCCACTCAAGCCGCTGGAGACCCCTCGGGGTCCCACTGGGTCTATTGGGACCACGACCTTCTCTACAGCGAACAGAAGATTGCCGAACTAGGAGCCAGCCGGGTGCTGGTCGTTCTCCTCCGATTCAGAGACTTCCTCCTGAACTTGGCACATGACATGCCCCTGGGGCAGGACAAAACTTACAGCCGCCTGGTGACCCATTTCTACTGGCCAAAAATGCGCAACGATGAGAACAATCACTGCCGAACCTGCCCGACTTGTCAAGCCAGCGGGAAGAGCGGGGGGAAAGTCAAAGCCCCGCTCCAGCCTTTTCCCGTGGTCACCACCCCCTTCGAGCGAGTGGGGATAGACATTGTGGGGCCCCTGGACCCCCGCACCTCTCAATGGCACCACTTCATCCTCGTTCTAGTGGACCATGCCACCCGCTATCCTGAGGCCATCCCCCTCCGAACAGTCACGGCTCCAGTAGTAGGCCGAGCCCTAATGGGGATCTTCTCCAGAGTCGGCTTCCCCCGAGAAGTCGTGAGTGATCGGGGCACCAACTTTATATCTAAATATATGCGGTCCCTGTGGCACCAGTGCGGGGTCACATGTAAGTTCACACCCCGTATCACCCCCAAGGAAATGGACTTGTGGAGCGGTTTAACCGAACACTGAAGGGAATGATCAAGGGCCTAGAGGAGCCGCTACGACGCAAATGGGATGTCCTGCTGCCCTGCCTCCTGTTTGCATATCGCGAGGTACCCCAGAAATCCCTGGGGTTCAGCCCCTTTGAACTGTTATATGGGCACCCGGTCCGAGGCCCCCTCAGCCTGGTCAAGGAAGGCTGGGAGACAACAGTCCGAGATGCTCCACCGGATGTCTACCGGTACCTCCTGACACTCCGCAACCAGACTCGGAAGTTCCGGGAACTTGCCGAGGCCAACCTGGAGGCCAGCCAGGAGGAGATGAAGCGCTGGTATGACCAGAACGCCTTGTCCATCGAGTCCGAGCCGGGCCAGCAGGTCTGGGTCATGTCCCCGGTTGAACCTTGGGCCCTCCAGGACAAATGGACGGGGCCCTTCAAAGTGGTGGAGCGCAAGATCCCTGTCACCAATCTGGTGGACATGGAGTCCCCCAGGAACCCCCTCCGGGTTCTGCACGCTAACCGGCTCAAGCCGCACTTTGCCCGCACTGAACTAAGCCTGCTGCTAGCGACAGATGACGGAGCTGAAGACGACTCCGAGCCTCTACCAGATCTCATGAGCACCTCCGAGAAAGACGGCTCCATCGAAGGGGTCACGCTCTCCTCTACCCTGACCCCAGAACAGCACCAAGACTGCCGGAAGCTGCTGGGGCAATTTGAGGATCTATTCTACCTCACTCCTGGAGTCACCCGGTGGTGTGTCCACGATGTGGACACCGGGGACAGCCCGCCTGTAAGACACCGAGCTTTCCGAGTGCCCGACCGAGTGCGGGCCTGCCTTCAATCCGAAGTGGCTAAGATGCTAGCTCTGGGGGTAGTCGAACCCTCCGACAGTCCCTGGGCCAGTCCCGTTGTCCTGGTCCCTAAAGCCGCCGCCCCCGGCGCACCCCCGGAGCTCCGGTTCTGTGTTGACTACCGGGGACTGAATGCAGTCACCGGGACCGACGCCCATCCCATCCCCCGGGCGGATGAACTGATCGATCGCCTAGGGGCCGCAAAGTATCTCAGCACCTTCGACCTCACAGGTGGGTATTGGCAGATCGACCTCACCTCTGGAGCACAAGAACGATCGGCCTTCTCGACCCCGGATGGCCACTATCATTTCAAAGTGATGCCCTTTGGCATGAAAAACGCCCCGGCCACCTTCCAGAGACTCGTGAATCGGGTGCTGGCCGGACTAGAGGAGTTCAGCGCCGCCTATCTAGACGACATTGCGGTGTACAGCCTCCACTGGGATGAGCACCTGACCCACCTCTGGGAGGTCCCGACGGCCCTCCGACGGGCCGGACTAACAATAAAGGCCAGCAAGTGCCAGATAGGCCAAGGGTCCGTGACCTATCTAGGGCACCAAGTAGGGAGCGGCCAAGTGGCTCCCCTCCAGCCAAAGATTGACGCCATCCGGGCCTGGGAGCCCCCGCTGACCCAGACCGCAGTCCGAGCCTTCCTGGGGCTCACAGGATATTATCGGCGCTTCATAAAAGACTATGGGAGCATTGTGGGGCCTCTCACTAAACTAACATCCAAAAAACTACCACAGAAGGTGTGCTGGACCCCAGAGTGCCAAGCAGCCTTCAAGACTCTCAAGACTGCCATGTGCACCGCCCCTGTGCTCCAAGCCCCCGACTACAGCCGAGAGTTTGTGGTCCAAACCGACGCCTCGGAGCACGGCATCGTGGCGGTCCTATCACAAGTAAACCCTGAGGGAGTCGACCTTCCCGTGGCCTTCATCAGTCGGCGCCTGCTGGCTAGAGAACAGCGATGGAGCACCATCGAGAAGGAAGCCTTTGCCGTCATGTGGGCCCTAAAGAAGCTCCGGCCCTACCTCTTCGGCACCCACTTCCGGGTCCAGACCGACCACCGGCCCCTGCAGTGGTTAATGCAGATGCGGGGAGAAAACCCAAAACTGTTGCAGTGGTCCATCTCCCTGCAGGGGATGGACTTCACTGTGGAGCATCGCCCCGGCAACGACCACGCCAATGCTGACAGCCTGTCCCGATTCTTCCGCCTCGGCGAGGAGAACCCCCAAGAAGATGGGCGACTCTCCCCTGCCTTCAGCTGGGGGGGACGCGTGTTGGACCCGGCCTCATGGCGTGGTCCTACCCCTCCCGCATGGCGGGCCCCGGACGACATCGGCCCTCCACCGAGCCTCGGGCGGCCCATTTTGCCCGACCCTGCACACCCCAACACCGCCGGTCCGGTTACCATCCCGGACCAACACTACCGGCCTGGCTCCATCTTGAGCCCATCACGCCTCAGCACGAGGCCTGGCCCGACGCCATCTTGGGCCCACCACGTCACGAACACGTGGCCTCGGCCCCGACCCAGGCCCCAGCGAAGCCCCGACATCGAGGCACCAAGATCCACCCAGGTGGTCGAGTGGCCACTCGACAGATCCCGGAGGAAGGGGAGTTTCGATGGCCTACAGCCGTCCCCGGATGCCTGGTATCGATCGCCCTTCAGCCTCCCTGGCGCTGGCTCCACCCCCCTGCTGGGTGTCTGGACACCATCATCCCGGCCCCTTTGGCCCCCAGGCGCGAGGGTCCGGACATCAAAGGACTCCAGCCCTATATCTGGGCCAGCCCCGGAGCAGGACGCCAGTTGTATCCTGGATTGGAAAGCCCTGCTGACGCTGTCACGGCCGACACCAGAAGAACCCATCTTTCCCGTAACCCAAAGCTACCCTGAGAGCCTGCTGGCGCTGCCGCGGCCCACCTTGCTGAACCATCTTGAGAGCCTGCTGGCGCTGCCGCGGCCCATCTTTGCCGAACCATCTTGAGAGCCTGCTGGCGCTGCCGCGGCCCGTCTTCGACTAAACCACCTCGAGTCCTGCTGGCGCTGCCGCGGCTCGACCTCTCGGAACCCCCGGCTCAAGGATTGAGAGCTGTGCGCAGGGTATCCCTTCCTGCACCCAGATTGAGACTATCCCGCTACCCTGTCCCTTGTACGAGACTCTACAGATCCCTCGATCTGCCTGTACATATCAAACAACCTTTATTATTGATAAAGCTTAAGAACTTAACCTCTTGTGTAGTGTCCGTTTGTAGTGTTGTGGTTACTCTGCTGTACGATCCTAGGAGAGGACCCTCACCCAGGAGGCCTCTCGATACCGCTCGGCTACTTCTCGACGGAGGGGTGGACCTAGGGGTGGCCAGACAGACATCTTCTGCCTCCCCCGGGGTCGCCTTTCTAACAATAAGGCATTTATAGTTTGTCAGTGCCAACTTGTAGAGAGGTTACTCCTGGCTGTCATATTCTAGGCACCAGAACCTGGGCTTCTCTGGGGCATATTATCAAGCCCATTATCGCCGGGGCAAGAGGGTGTGCGGTTTCCTGCCGATAAAGCGGCGATAATTTTAATGCCGTTGTTGATAATATGCCCCTGGTGAGTTCCATCTTCTGAGATCCACAGACCAGAGTGTATTGTGGTCCCTCCACCCGTGGTAGGGGCAAACCTTCTACCATGCTTGTGGTATGGGCAAATCTTTCTGGAGAGAAGTGTTTACCGCATAAATATGAAAACTGTGACACCTGTCCCTTTATCCATGATTATTACAATATTAGAAGATACACTGATAACTTGGAAAATCCTGATAATATGATAAATGATTGCTGACCGGATGTGGAATTTTTGTTACAGATTGTTTAAAGTATGTCTTTCAAAGTATAATTTTTGGATGCTTGTATTTTTGTCGGCAAGTATGAAATGCCTTTTTTCACTATTTGAGTACAGATAAAGTTACGTTACATGATTTTATCATGGTGTTTTTATGTTCAATATAGCGCTTACAAAAATGAATGCAGCAATGGCACCTGAAAAAATCAGATAAAAGTAAAAGACCAGCATTTACCTCCAGCAGATAGAATCATGAGTGAGGGGCAGCACTGCCTCATTCTGATCAGTGTAAAGAAAACTGGCTCTGCTGCATGCAGGATTCCAACCTCTGGCAAATGCATTAAAAATGACATCTGATAGGCCTTGCCAAGACTTAGATTACTTTGAAAAATAATGACCTCCAAGAAGCTGAACTGTGTCAAACAGTGCATGCAAGCATGCTCTGCTCTACACTCCTTTACTTACAGTTTCTTACTGTGTCAAGATACAATGCTCTTCCTGAAAGATAGGCCAGGCAAGTCTTCACTGTTAGAGGCACAGGCTGCAAGTTCAAGACTCATGGGGGCACATGCATCAATGACAATTGCATTCGCAAATGGTGCGAATTGCAAAATACGGCCGTTTGCGAATGCAATTCCAATTTTTGGGATGCATTTTCATTTTTGTCATTTTCGCAAATTAAGAAATCGCAAAATTGCAATTTCCTAAATTGCAATTGCATTTAAGGAATCTCAAATTGAGAGTCTTTAAATGCAATGCATCAAACTTTAAAAATTTGCGAATTCGCAAATAAGGGGAGCAAATTACCATGAAGTTGACCTTAATGGTAATTTGCGAAAACTTTGAAAAATGCACTAATGTGCCTTTTTCAAAGATCAATTTTACACACACACATGCCCTTGGGGCATATGTGTGTGCAAAATGTACTTACAGGCAGATTTCAGGGGTGCAACAGGGTGTCCTCTGGACACCCCTGCACCCTTGAAATTGCATTCTCAATTTGCGAATTTCTAATGGTGAATCACAAATTAAGAATGTCTTCCCATTTATTCCTATGGGCCTCTAGGCCCATAGGAATGGATGGGGAGGTATTCCTTAATTGCGATTCTCAATTAGAGAATCGCAATTAAGAAATTTTAAGAAATCACTATTTTTTTAGCGATTTCTTGATGCATTGCAGTTTGAAATTCCTTAATTACCATTCCTTATTTTTCGCAATTAAGGAATCGCAAAATGCAATATCGATGCATGTGCCCCATGGGACCAAAAGAAGACTCTTCTGTCACTAAAACATCAAATGGCCACATTTTGGGCACCTGAATGTTTAGTAAAACTTTGAATTACAATCGGAAATTGTAAATCCTTAGTCTAATCAGTGTTTGTAGATTTTGCAGACGGCACATTCACGTACACTGTAGTCTACCCCTCTTGGTGGACATTTTGCATAAGTAAGTCTGTGTTATGGTAGTGAAAATGTGAGAACAGGGGTGTTATAGAAGAGAGAAGGGGGGTCTGTGAGAAGTGTTGTGAAAGGCCAAAGGTGGAAACTTTGAGGCAGATTTACAAGGAACTGACGCATCTGCATAGATGCGTCAGTTTCCTTATGCCACTGACAATTGGCGTTGCCCTCCATGAATGCGCTGTATTTACAATACAGTGCTCAATGGCGCAAGGAGCAACAGATGCGTCAGAAATTTGGAGGCTTCTGTTGGTCCAAAAGTCACGCATTGCTGGAGTTGAAGCAAGCATGACACATCTCCAGCAATATATTTTGAGGCCTATACTTACCGTTCTGTGTCACTCCTTACGCCTGCTTCAAGCAGATGTAAGGTTTGATGCAGTGGCGTCCTAAAAGTGGTGCATTGAAATCTTGTAGGGTGGCGAGGGAAATCTTGTAAATTTCACTGCGTCACTTTTACGAGGCTTTCCTGTATGGGAACGCCCCCCCTGCATACTTTATACCTTACGCAGGTTAATGTGATGCTGGGGTTTACAGCGTGATGCATCTCCCTAGATGCATCTTGTTGTAAATAGGCTGCATTGTTTGCGCCCCCGTTGTGTCAAAAAAAGTGATGCAATGGAGGTGCAAGGAGAGGCAAGAGGCTTATAAACCTGCCCCTCTGTGGTGAACCGTGCAGGTTTTTCATAACATTTCCCATTCTAACCATGACTTCTGCAAAGGTCAGGAGTGAGTCTGTCTCCTCTGGGAAGGGAATGTTCTAGCTTTGGAAACTGTTACCCTACCATATGGAGCTGATTCTTTGTAGAGCAACAGATGAATAAAATCGGTTTTAAAAAAAGGTGCAAAACACACCGTGAACCCCGTCCCAAATGTCATTAGACTTATGATACTAGGCTAAGGGCTATGTCTGGAAATTTACCAATGTAAATAAGAGAGTAAACTGAGGACAACGTTGACTTAAACGACTCACTTAGATGAGCTCATTTGGAAAGTGATTTGCAGACAGTGTAAGATGTTTG